>NW_027118682.1:1963595-2618126 GCF_036417845.1 Apteryx mantelli | reverse complement strand
TTGTGATGTCACTTGTGGCTGAGTGCCTGATAGGCCAGTGCTGTTGATGTGGGTGCAGTCTGTGTTTGTGATGTCACTTCTGGCTCAGTACCTGATAGGCCAGTGCTGGTGATGTGGCTGCAGTTTGTGGTTGTGATGTCACTTGTGGCTAAGTGCCTGATAGGCCAGTGCTGTTGATGTGGGTGCAGTTTGTGGTTGTGATGTCAGTTGTGTCTCAGTGCCTGATAGGCCAGTGCTGGTGATGTGGCTGCAGTTTGTGGTTGTGAATGGCACTTGTGGCTCAGTGCCTGATAGGCCAGTGGTGGTGTTGTGGGTGGAGTTTGTGTTTGTGATGTTACTTGTGGCTCAGTGCCTGATAGGCCAGTGCTGGTGATGTGGGTGCAGTTTGTGGTTGTGATGTCACTTGTGTCTGAGTGCCTGATAGGCCAGTGCTGGTCCTGTGGGTGGAGTTTGTGGTTGTGATGTCACTTGTGGCTGAGTGCCTGATAGGCCAGTGCTGGTCCTGTGGGTGGAGTTTGTGGTTGTGATGTCACTTGTGGCTGAGTGCCTGATAGGCCAGTGCTGGTGTTGTGGGTGGAGTTTGTGGTTGTGATGTCACTTGTGGCTGACTGCCTGATAGGCCAGTGCTGCTCCTGTGGGTACAGTTTGTGGTTGTGAGGTCACTTGTGGCTGAGTGCCTGATAGGCCAGTGCTGGTGTTGTGGGTGCAGTTTGTGGTTGTGATGTCACTTGTGGCTGACTGCCTGATAGGCCAGTGCTGCTCCTGTGGGTACAGTTTGTGTTTGTGAGGTCACTTGTGGCTGAGTGCCTGATAGGCCAGTGCTGGTCCTGTGGGTGCAGTTTGTGGTTGTGATGTCACTTGTGGCTCAGTGCCTGATAGGCCAGTGCTGGTGATGTGGCTGCACTTTGTGGTTGTGAGGTCACTTGAGGCTGAGTGTCTGATAGGCCAGTGGTTGTCCTGTGGGTGGAGTTTGTGGTTGTGATGTCACTTGTGGCTCAGTGCCTGATAGGCCAGTGCTGGTGATGTGGGTGGAGTTTGTGGTTGTGATGTCACTTGTGGCTCAGTGCCTGATAGGCCAGTGCTGGTGATGTGGCTGCACTTTGTGGTTGTGAGGTCACTTGAGGCTGAGTGTCTGATAGGCCAGTGCTGGTCCTGTGGGTGGAGTTTGTGTTTGTGATGTCACTTGTGGCTCAGTGCCTGATAGGCCAGTGCTGGTCCTGTGGGTGGAGTTTGTGGCTGTGATATCAGTTGTAGCTCAGTGCCTGATAGGCCAGTGCTGTTGATGTGGGTGCAGTTTGTGTTTGTGATGTCACTTGTGGCTCAGTGCCTGATAGGCCAGTGCTGGTGTTGTGGGTGGAGTTTGTGGTTGTGATGTCACTTGTGGCTCAGTGCCTGATAGGCCAGTGCTGGTGATGTGGGTGCAGTTTGTGTTTGTGATGTCACTTGTGGCTCAGTGCCTGATAGGCCAGTGCTGGTGATGTGGGTGGAGTTTGTGGTTGTGATGTCACTTGTGGCTCAGTGTCTGATAGGCCAGTGGTTGTCCTGTGGGTGGAGTTTGTGGTTGTGATGTCACTTGTGGCTCAGTGCCTGATAGGCCAGTGCTGGTGATGTGGCTGCACTTTGTGGTTGTGAGGTCACTTGAGGCTCAGTGTCTGATAGGCCAGTGCTGGTCCTGTGTGTGGAGTTTGTGGTTGTGATGTCACTTGTGGCTGAGTGCCTGATAGGCCAGTGCTGGTGATGTGGCTGCAGTTTGTGGTTGTGATGTCACTTGTGGCTGAGTGCCTGATAGGCCAGTGCTGGTGATGTGGGTGCAGTTTGTGGTTGTGAGGTCACTTGAAGCTGAGTGTCTGATAGGCCAGTGCTGGTCCTGTGGCTGCAGTTTGTGGTTGTGATGTCACTTGTGGCTCAGTGCCTGATAGGCCAGTGCTGGTGATGTGGGTGGAGTTTGTGGTTGTGATGTCACTTGTGGCTCAGTGTCTGATAGGCCAGTGGTGGTCCTGTGGGTGGAGTTTGTGGTTGTGATGTCACTTGTGGCTCAGTGCCTGATAGGCCAGTGGTGGTCCTGTGGGTGCAGTTTGTGGTTGTGAGGCCACTTGTGGCTCAGTGCCTGACAGGCCAGTGCTGGTCCTGTGGGTGCAGTTTGTGGCTGTGATATCAGTTGTAGCTCAGTGCCTGATAGGCCAGTGCTGGTGATGTGGGTGCAGTTTGTGTTTGTGATGTCACTTGTGGCTCAGTGCCTGATAGGCCAGTGCTGGTGATGTGGCTGCAGTTTGTGGTTGTGATGTCAGTTGTGGCTCAGTGCCTGATAGGCCAGTGCTGGTCCTGTGGGTGGAGTTTGTGGTTGTGATGTCACTTGTGGCTCAGTGCCTGATAGGCCAGTGCTGGTGATGTGGCTGCAGTTTGTGGTTGTGATGTCACTTGTGGCTCAGTGCCTGATAGGCCAGTGCTGGTGATGTGGGTGGAGTTTGTGGTTGTGATGTCACTTGTGGCTCAGTGCCTGATAGGCCAGTGCTGGTGTTGTGGGTGGAGTTTGTGGTTGTGATGTCACTTGTGGCTGAGTGCCTGATAGGCCAGTGCTGGTCCTGTGGGTGCAGTTTGTGGTTGTGATGTCACTTGTGGCTCAGTGCCTGATAGGCCAGTGCTGGTGTTGTGGGTGCAGTTTGTGGTTGTGATGTCACTTGTGGCTCAGTGCCTGATAGGCCACTGGTGGTCCTGTGGGTGCAGTTTTTGGTTGTGATGTCACTTGTGGCTCAGTGCCTGATAGGCCAGTGCTGGTCCTGTGGGTGGAGTTTGTGGTTGTGATGTCACTTGTGGCTGAGTGCCTGATAGGCCAGTGCTGGTGTTGTGGGTGGAGTTTGTGGTTGTGATGTCACTTGTGGCTGAGTGCCTGATAGGCCAGTGCTGTTGATGTGGGTGCAGTTTGTGGTTGTGATGTCACTTGTGGCTGAGTGCCTGATAGGCCAGTGCTGGTGATGTGGCTGCAGTTTGTGGTTGTGATGTCACTTGTGGCTCAGTGCCTGATAGGCCACTGCTGGTGATGTGGGTGGAGTTTGTGGTTGTGATGTCACTTGTGGCTGAGTGCCTGATAGGCCAGTGCTGGTGTTGTGGGTGGAGTTTGTGGTTGTGATGTCACTTGTGGCTCAGTGCCTGATAGGCCAGTGCTGGTGATGTGGGTGCAGTTTGTGGTTGTGATGTCACTTGTGGCTGAGTGCCTGATAGGCCAGTGCTGGTCCTGTGGGTGGAGTTTGTGGTTGTGATGTCACTTGTGGCTGAGTGCCTGATAGGCCAGTGCTGGTCCTGTGGGTGGAGTTTGTGGTTGTGATGTCACTTGTGGCTCAGTGCCTGATAGGCCAGTGCTGGTGTTGTGGGTGGAGTTTGTGGTTGTGATGTCACTTGTGGCTGACTGCCTGATAGGCCAGTGCTGCTCCTGTGGGTGGAGTTTGTGGTTGTGATGTCACTTGTGGCTCAGTGCCTGATAGGCCAGTGCTGGTGATGTGGCTGCAGTTTGTGGTTGTGATGTCACTTGTGGCTCAGTGCCTGATAGGCCAGTGCTGGTGATGTGGGTGGAGTTTGTGGTTGTGATGTCACTTGTGGCTCAGTGTCTGATAGGCCAGTGGTTGTCCTGTGGGTGGAGTTTGTGGTTGTGATGTCACTTGTGGCTCAGTGCCTGATAGGCCAGTGCTGGTGATGTGGGTGCAGTTTGTGGTTGTGAGGCCACTTGTGGCTCAGTGCCTGACAGGCCAGTGCTGGTGATGTGGGTGGAGTTTGTGGTTGTGATGTCACTTGTGGCTGAGTGCCTGATTGGCCAGTGCTGGTGATGTGGCTGCAGTTTGTGTTTGTGATGTCACTTGAGGCTGAGTGTCTGATAGGCCAGTGCTGGTGTTGTGGGTGGAGTTTGTGTTTGTGATGTCACTTGTGTCTCAGTGCCTGATAGGCCAGTGCTGGTCCTGTGGGTGCAGTTTATGTTTGTTATGTCACTTGTGGCTCAGTGCCTGATAGGCCAGTGCTGGTGTTGTGGGTGCAGTTTGTGTTTGTGATGTCACTTGTGGCTCAGTGCCTGATAGGCCAGTGGTGGTCCTGTGGGTGGAGTTTGTGGTTGTGATGTCACTTGTGGCTCAGTGCCTGATAGGCCAGTGCTGGTCCTGTGGGTGGAGTTTGTGGCTGTGATATCAGTTGTAGCTCAGTGCCTGATAGGCCAGTGCTGGTGATGTGGGTGCAGTTTGTGTTTGTGATGTCACTTGTGGCTCAGTGCCTGATAGGCCAGTGCTGGTGATGTGGGTGGAGTTTGTGGTTGTGATGTCACTTGTGGCTCAGTGCCTGATAGGCCAGTGCTGGTGATGTGGCTGCACTTTGTGGTTGTGAGGTCACTTGAGGCTGAGTGTCTGATAGGCCAGTGCTGGTCCTGTGGGTGGAGTTTGTGTTTGTGATGTCACTTGTGGCTCAGTGCCTGATAGGCCAGTGCTGGTCCTGTGGGTGGAGTTTGTGGCTGTGATATCAGTTGTAGCTCAGTGCCTGATAGGCCAGTGCTGTTGATGTGGGTGCAGTTTGTGTTTGTGATGTCACTTGTGGCTCAGTGCCTGATAGGCCAGTGCTGGTGTTGTGGGTGGAGTTTGTGGTTGTGATGTCACTTGTGGCTCAGTGCCTGATAGGCCAGTGCTGGTGATGTGGGTGCAGTTTGTGTTTGTGATGTCACTTGTGGCTCAGTGCCTGATAGGCCAGTGCTGGTGATGTGGGTGGAGTTTGTGGTTGTGATGTCACTTGTGGCTCAGTGTCTGATAGGCCAGTGGTTGTCCTGTGGGTGGAGTTTGTGGTTGTGATGTCACTTGTGGCTCAGTGCCTGATAGGCCAGTGCTGGTGATGTGGCTGCACTTTGTGGTTGTGAGGTCACTTGAGGCTCAGTGTCTGATAGGCCAGTGCTGGTCCTGTGTGTGGAGTTTGTGGTTGTGATGTCACTTGTGGCTGAGTGCCTGATAGGCCAGTGCTGGTGATGTGGCTGCAGTTTGTGGTTGTGATGTCACTTGTGGCTGAGTGCCTGATAGGCCAGTGCTGGTGATGTGGCTGCAGTTTGTGGTTGTGATGTCACTTGTGGCTCAGTGCCTGATAGGCCAGTGCTGGTGATGTGGGTGCAGTTTGTGGTTGTGAGGTCACTTGAAGCTGAGTGCCTGATAGGCCAGTGCTGGTCCTGTGGGTGCAGTTTGTGGTTGTGATGTCACTAGTGGCTCAGTGCCTGATAGGCCAGTGCTGGTCCTGTGGGTGGAGTTTGTGGTTGTGATGTCACTTGTGGCTGACTGCCTGATAGGCCAGTGCTGCTCCTGTGGGTACAGTTTGTGGTTGTGATGTCACTTGTGGCTGAGTGCCTGATAGGCCAGTGCTGGTGATGTGGCTGCAGTTTGTGGTTGTGATGTCACTTGTGGCTGACTGCCTGATAGGCCAGTGCTGCTCCTGTGGGTACAGTTTGTGTTTGTGAGGTCACTTGTGGCTGAGTGCCTGATAGGCCAGTGCTGGTCCTGTGGGTGCAGTTTGTGGTTGTGATGTCACTAGTGGCTCAGTGCCTGATAGGCCAGTGCTGGTGATGTGGCTGCACTTTGTGGTTGTGAGGTCACTTGAGGCTGAGTGTCTGATAGGCCAGTGGTTGTCCTGTGGGTGGAGTTTGTGGTTGTGATGTCACTTGTGGCTCAGTGCCTGATAGGCCAGTGCTGGTGATGTGGGTGGAGTTTGTGGTTGTGATGTCACTTGTGGCTCAGTGCCTGATAGGCCAGTGCTGGTGATGTGGCTGCACTTTGTGGTTGTGAGGTCACTTGAGGCTGAGTGTCTGATAGGCCAGTGCTGGTCCTGTGGGTGGAGTTTGTGTTTGTGATGTCACTTGTGGCTCAGTGCCTGATAGGCCAGTGCTGGTCCTGTGGGTGCAGTTTGTGGCTGTGATATCAGTTGTAGCTCAGTGCCTGATAGGCCAGTGCTGGTGATGTGGGTGCAGTTTGTGTTTGTGATGTCACTTGTGGCTCAGTGCCTGATAGGCCAGTGCTGGTGATGTGGCTGCAGTTTGTGGTTGTGATGTCAGTTGTGGCTCAGTGCCTGATAGGCCAGTGCTGGTCCTGTGGGTGGAGTTTGTGGTTGTGATGTCACTTGTGGCTCAGTGCCTGATAGGCCAGTGCTGGTGATGTGGCTGCAGTTTGTGGTTGTGATGTCACTTGTGGCTCAGTGCCTGATAGGCCAGTGCTGGTGATGTGGGTGGAGTTTGTGGTTGTGATGTCACTTGTGGCTCAGTGCCTGATAGGCCAGTGCTGGTGTTGTGGGTGGAGTTTGTGGTTGTGATGTCACTTGTGGCTGAGTGCCTGATAGGCCAGTGCTGGTCCTGTGGGTGCAGTTTGTGGTTGTGATGTCACTTGTGGCTCAGTGCCTGATAGGCCAGTGCTGGTGTTGTGGGTGCAGTTTGTGGTTGTGATGTCACTTGTGGCTCAGTGCCTGATAGGCCACTGGTGGTCCTGTGGGTGCAGTTTTTGGTTGTGATGTCACTTGTGGCTCAGTGCCTGATAGGCCAGTGCTGGTCCTGTGGGTGGAGTTTGTGGTTGTGATGTCACTTGTGGCTGAGTGCCTGATAGGCCAGTGCTGGTGTTGTGGGTGGAGTTTGTGGTTGTGATGTCACTTGTGGCTGAGTGCCTGATAGGCCAGTGCTGTTGATGTGGGTGCAGTTTGTGGTTGTGATGTCACTTGTGGCTGAGTGCCTGATAGGCCAGTGCTGGTGATGTGGCTGCAGTTTGTGGTTGTGATGTCACTTGTGGCTCAGTGCCTGATAGGCCACTGCTGGTGATGTGGGTGGAGTTTGTGGTTGTGATGTCACTTGTGGCTGAGTGCCTGATAGGCCAGTGCTGGTGTTGTGGGTGGAGTTTGTGGTTGTGATGTCACTTGTGGCTCAGTGCCTGATAGGCCAGTGCTGGTGATGTGGGTGCAGTTTGTGGTTGTGATGTCACTTGTGGCTGAGTGCCTGATAGGCCAGTGCTGGTCCTGTGGGTGGAGTTTGTGGTTGTGATGTCACTTGTGGCTGAGTGCCTGATAGGCCAGTGCTGGTCCTGTGGGTGGAGTTTGTGGTTGTGATGTCACTTGTGGCTCAGTGCCTGATAGGCCAGTGCTGGTGTTGTGGGTGGAGTTTGTGGTTGTGATGTCACTTGTGGCTGACTGCCTGATAGGCCAGTGCTGCTCCTGTGGGTGGAGTTTGTGGTTGTGATGTCACTTGTGGCTCAGTGCCTGATAGGCCAGTGCTGGTGATGTGGCTGCAGTTTGTGGTTGTGATGTCACTTGTGGCTCAGTGCCTGATAGGCCAGTGCTGGTGATGTGGGTGGAGTTTGTGGTTGTGATGTCACTTGTGGCTCAGTGTCTGATAGGCCAGTGGTTGTCCTGTGGGTGGAGTTTGTGGTTGTGATGTCACTTGTGGCTCAGTGCCTGATAGGCCAGTGCTGGTGATGTGGGTGCAGTTTGTGGTTGTGAGGCCACTTGTGGCTGAGTGCCTGATTGGCCAGTGCTGGTGATGTGGCTGCAGTTTGTGTTTGTGATGTCACTTGAGGCTGAGTGTCTGATAGGCCAGTGCTGGTGTTGTGGGTGGAGTTTGTGTTTGTGATGTCACTTGTGTCTCAGTGCCTGATAGGCCAGTGCTGGTCCTGTGGGTGCAGTTTATGTTTGTTATGTCACTTGTGGCTCAGTGCCTGATAGGCCAGTGCTGGTGTTGTGGGTGCAGTTTGTGTTTGTGATGTCACTTGTGGCTCAGTGCCTGATAGGCCAGTGGTGGTCCTGTGGGTGGAGTTTGTGGTTGTGATGTCACTTGTGGCTCAGTGCCTGATAGGCCAGTGCTGGTCCTGTGGGTGGAGTTTGTGGCTGTGATATCAGTTGTAGCTCAGTGCCTGATAGGCCAGTGCTGGTGATGTGGGTGCAGTTTGTGTTTGTGATGTCACTTGTGGCTCAGTGCCTGATAGGCCAGTGCTGGTGATGTGGCTGCACTTTGTGGTTGTGAGGTCACTTGAGGCTGAGTGTCTGATAGGCCAGTGCTGGTCCTGTGGGTGGAGTTTGTGTTTGTGATGTCACTTGTGGCTCAGTGCCTGATAGGCCAGTGCTGGTCCTGTGGGTGGAGTTTGTGGCTGTGATATCAGTTGTAGCTCAGTGCCTGATAGGCCAGTGCTGGTGATGTGGGTGCAGTTTGTGTTTGTGATGTCACTTGTGGCTCAGTGCCTGATAGGCCAGTGCTGGTGATGTGGCTGCAGTTTGTGGTTGTGATGTCAGTTGTGGCTGAGTGCCTGATAGGCCAGTGCTGGTCCTGTGGGTGGAGTTTGTGGTTGTGATGTCACTTGTGTCTCAGTGCCTGATAGGCCCGTGGTGGTCCTGTGGGTGCAGTTTGTGGTTGTGATGTCACTTGTGGCTCAGTGCCTGATAGGCCCGTGGTGGTCCTGTGGCTGCAGTTTGTGTTTGTGATGTCACTTGAGGCTGAGTGTCTGATAGGCCAGTGCTGGTGTTGTGGGTGGAGTTTGTGTTTGTGATGTCACTTGAAGCTGAGTGCCTGATAGGCCAGTGCTGGTCCTGTGGGTGCAGTTTATGTTTGTTATGTCACTTGTGGCTCAGTGCCTGATAGGCCAGTGCTGGTGTTGTGGGTGCAGTTTGTGTTTGTGATGTCACTTGTGGCTCAGTGCCTGATAGGCCAGTGGTGGTGATGTGGGTGGAGTTTGTGGTTGTGATGTCACTTGTGGCTGAGTGCCTGATAGGCCAGTGCTGGTGATGTGGCTGCAGTTTGTGGTTGTGATGTCACTTGTGGCTGAGTGCCTGATAGGCCAGTGCTGGTGATGTGGGTGGAGTTTGTGGTTGTGATGTCACTTGTGGCTCAGTGCCTGATAGGCCAGTGCTGGTGTTGTGGGTGGAGTTTGTGGTTGTGATGTCACTTGTGGCTGAGTGCCTGATAGGCCAGTGCTGGTGATGTGGCTGCAGTTTGTGGTTGTTATGTCACTTGTGGCTCAGTGCCTGATAGGCCAGTGCTGGTCCTGTGGGTGGAGTTTGTGGTTGTGATGTCACTTGTGGCTGAGTGCCTGATAGGCCAGTGCTGGTGATGTGGGTGCAGTTTGTGGTTGTGATGTCACTTGTGGCTGAGTGCCTGATAGGCCAGTGCTGGTGATGTGGCTGCAGTTTCTGGTTGTGAGGTCACTTGAAGCTGAGTGTCTGATAGGCCAGTGCTGGTCCTGTGGGTGGAGTTTGTGGTTGTGATGTCACTTGTGGCTGAGTGCCTGATAGGCCAGTGCTGGTCCTGTGGGTGGAGTTTGTGTTTGTGATGTCACTTGAGGCTGAGTGTCTGATAGGCCAGTGCTGGTGTTGTGGGTGGAGTTTGTGTTTGTGATGTCACTTGTGTCTCAGTGCCTGATAGGCCAGTGATGGTCCTGTGGGTGCAGTTTATGTTTGTTATGTCACTTGTGGCTCAGTGCCTGATAGGCCACTGGTGGTCCTGTGGGTGCAGTTTTTGGTTGTGATGTCACTTGTGGCTCAGTGCCTGATAGGCCAGTGCTGGTCCTGTGGGTGGAGTTTGTGGTTGTGATGTCACTTGTGGCTCAGTGCCTGATAGGCCAGTGGTGGTGTTGTGGGTGGAGTTTGTGGTTGTGAGGTCACTTGAGGCTGAGTGTCTGATAGGCCAGTGCTGGTGATGTGGCTGCAGTTTCTGGTTGTGAGGTCACTTGAAGCTGAGTGTCTGATAGGCCAGTGCTGGTCCTGTGGGTGGAGTTTGTGGTTGTGATGTCACTTCTGGCTGAGTGCCTGATAGGCCACTGCTGGTCCTGTGGGTGCAGTTTGTGGTTGTGATGTCACTTGTGGCTGAGTGCCTGATAGGCCAGTGGTGGTCCTGTGGGTGGAGTTTGTGGTTGTGATGTCACTTGTGGCTCAGTGCCTGATAGGCCAGTGGTGGTCCTGTGGGTGGAGTTTGTGGCTGTGAGGTCACTTGAGGCTGAGTGCCTGATAGGCCAGTGCTGGTCCTGTGGGTGGAGATTGTGGTTGTGAGGCCACTTGTGGCTCAGTGCCTGATAGGCCAGTGCTGGTGATGTGGGTGCAGTTTGTGGTTGTGATGTCACTTGTGGCTGAGTGCCTGATAGGCCAGTGCTGGTGATGTGGCTGCACTTTGTGGTTGTGATGTCACTTGTGGCTGAGTGCCTGATAGGCCAGTGCTGGTCCTGTGGGTGGAGTTTGTGGTTGTGATGTCACTTGTGGCTCAGTGCCTGATAGGCCAGTGCTGGTCCTGTGGGTGCAGTTTGTGTTTGTGATGTCACTTGTGGCTCAGTGCCTGATAGGCCAGTGCTGGACGTGTGGGTGCAGTTTGTGGTTGTGATGTCACTTGTGGCTGAGTGCCTGATAGGCCAGTGCTGGTCCTGTGGGTGGAGTTTGTGGTAGTGATGTCACTTGTGGCTCAGTGCCTGATAGGTCAGTGCTAGTGTTGTGGGTGGAGTTTGTGGTTGTGATGTCACTTGTGGCTGAGTGCCTGATAGGCCAGTGCTGGTGATGTGGCTGCAGTTTGTGGTTGTTATGTCACTTGTGGCTCAGTGCCTGATAGGCCAGTGCTGGTGATGTGGCTGCAGTTTGTGGTTGTGATGTCACTTGTGGCTCAGTGCCTGATAGGCCAGTGCTGGTGATGTGGGTGGAGTTTGTGGTTGTGATGTCACTTGTGGCTCAGTGCCTGATAGGCCAGTGCTGGTGTTGTGGGTGGAGTTTGTGGTTGTGATGTCACTTGTGGCTGAGTGCCTGATAGGCCAGTGCTGGTGATGTGGCTGCAGTTTGTGGTTGTTATGTCACTTGTGGCTCAGTGCCTGATAGGCCAGTGCTGGTCCTGTGGGTGGAGTTTGTGGTTGTGATGTCACTTGTGGCTGAGTGCCTGATAGGCCAGTGCTGGTGATGTGGGTGGAGTTTGTGGTTGTGATGTCACTTGTGGCTCAGTGCCTGATAGGCCAGTGCTGGTGATGTGGCTGCAGTTTCTGGTTGTGAGGTCACTTGAAGCTGAGTGTCTGATAGGCCAGTGCTGGTCCTGTGGGTGGAGTTTGTGTTTGTGATGTCACTTGTGGCTGAGTGCCTGATAGGCCAGTGCTGGTCCTGTGGGTGGAGTTTGTGTTTGTGATGTCACTTGTGGCTCAGTGCCTGATAGGCCATTGTTGGTCCTGTGGGTGGAGTTTGTGGTTGTGATGTCGCTTGTGTCTCAGTGCCTGATAGGCCAGTGCTGGTGTTGTGGGTGCAGTTTGTGGCTGTGAGGTCACTTGAGGCTGAGTGCCTGATAGGCCAGTGCTGGTGATGTGGCTGCAGTTTGTGGTTGTGATGTCACTTGTGGCTGAGTGCCTGATAGGCCAGTACTGGTCCTGTGGGTGGAGTTTGTGGTAGTGAGGTCACTTGTGGCTCAGTGCCTGATAGGCCAGTGCTGGTGTTTTGGGTGGAGTTTGTGGTTGTGATGTCACTTGTGGCTCAGTGCCTGATAGGCCAGTGCTGGTGTTGTAGGTGGAGTTTGTGGTTGTGATGTCACTTGTGGCTCAGTGCCTGATAGGCCAGTGCTGGTGATGTGGCTGCAGTTTGTGGTTGTGATGTCACTTGTGGCTCAGTGCCTGATAGGCCAGTGCTTGTCCTGTGGGTGGAGTTTGTGGTTGTGAGGTCACTTGAGGCTGAGTGTCTGATAGGCCAGTGCTGGTCCTGTGGGTGGAGTTTGTGGTTGTGATGTCACTTGTGGCTCAGTGCCTGATAGGCCAGTGCTGGTGATGTGGGTGGAGTTTGTGGTTGTGATATCAGTTGTAGCTCAGTGCCTGATAGGCCAGTGGTGGTGATGTGGGTGGAGTTTGTGTTTGTGATGTCACTTGTGGCTCAGTGCCTGATAGGCCAGTGCTGGTGTTGTGGGTGGAGTTTGTGGTTGTGATGTCACTTGTGGCTGAGTGCCTGATAGGCCAGTGCTGGTGATGTGGGTGGAGTTTGTGGTTGTGATGTCACTTGTGGCTCAGTGCCTGATAGGCCAGTGGTGGTCCTGTGGGTGCAGTTTGTGGTTGTGATGTCACTTGTGGCTGAGTGCCTGATAGGCCAGTGCTGGTGTTGTGGGTGGAGTTTGTGGTTGTGATGTCACTTGTGGCTGAGTGCCTGATAGGCCAGTGCTGGTGTTGTGGGTGGAGTTTGTGTTTGTGATGTCACTTGTGGCTCAGTGCCTGATAGGCCAGTGCTGGTGATGTGGGTGGAGTTTGTGGTTGTGATGTCACTTGTGGCTGAGTGCCTGATAGGCCAGTGCTGGTGATGTGGCTGCAGTTTGTGGTTGTGATGTCACTTGTGGCTGAGTGCCTGATAGGCCAGTGCTGGTGATGTGGGTGGAGTTTGTGGTTGTGATGTCACTTGTGGCTGAGTGCCTGATAGGCCAGTGCTGGTGTTGTGGGTGCAGTTTGTGGTTGTGATGTCACTTGTGGCTCAGTGCCTGATAGGCCAGTGGTGGTCCTGTGGGTGGAGTTTGTGGTTGTGATGTCACTTGTGGCTCAGTGCCTGATAGGCCAGTGGTGGTCCTGTGGGTGGAGTTTGTGGTTGTGATGTCACTTGTGGCTCAGTGCCTGATAGGCCAGTGCTGGTGATGTGGCTGCACTTTGTGGTTGTGAGGTCGCTTGAGGCTGAGTGTCTGATAGGCCAGTGCTGGTCCTGTGCGTGCAGTTTGTGGTTGTTATGTCACTTGTGGCTGAGTGCCTGATAGGCCAGTGCTGGTCCTGTGGGTGCAGTTTGTGGTTGTGATGTCACTTGTGGCTGAGTGCCTGATAGGCCAGTGCTGGTGTTGTGGGTGCAGTTTGTGTTTGTGATGTCACTTGTGGCTGAGTGCCTGATAGGCCAGTGCTGGTGTTGTGGGTGGAGTTTGTGTTTGTGATGTCACTTGTGGCTGAGTGCCTGATAGGCCAGTGGTGGTGATGTGGGTGGAGTTTGTGGTTGTGATGTCACTTGTGGCTGAGTGCCTGATAGGCCAGTGCTGGTGATGTGGCTGCAGTTTGTGGTTGTGATGTCACTTGTGGCTCAGTGCCTGATAGGCCAGTGCTGGTCCTGTGGGTGCAGTTTGTGGTTGTGATGTCACTTGTGGCTGAGTGCCTGATAGGCCAGTGCTGGTGATGTGGGTGCAGTTTGTGGTTGTGATGTCACTTGTGGCTGAGTGCCTGATAGGCCAGTGCTGGTCCTGTGGGTGCAGTTTGTGGTTGTGATGTCACTTGTGGCTGAGTGCCTGATAGTCCAGTGCTGGTGATGTGGCTGGAGTTTGTGGTTGTGATGTCACTTGTGGCTCAGTGCCTGACAGGCCAGTGCTGGTCCTGTGGGTGGAGTTTGTGGTTGTTATGTCACTTGTGGCTCAGTGCCTGATAGGCCAGTGCTGGTCCTGTGGGTGGAGTTTGTGGTTGTGATGTCACTTGTGGCTCAGTGCCTGCTCGGCCAGTGCTGGCGATGAGGGTGCAGTTTGTGTTTGTGATGTCACTTGTGGCTGAGTGCCTGATAGGCCAGTGCTGGTCCTGTGGGTGCAGTTTGTGGTTGTGATGTCACTTGTGGCTCAGTGCCTGATAGGGCAGTGCTGGTGATGTGGGTGCAGTTTGTGGTTGTGATGTCACTTGTGGCTGAGTGCCTGATAGGCCAGTGCTGGTGTTGTGGGTGCAGTTTGTGGTTGTGATGTCACTTGAGGCTGAGTGCCTGACAGGCCAGTGCTGGTGATGTGGGTGGAGTTTGTGGTTGTGATGTCACTTGTGGCTCAGTGCCTGATAGGCCAGTGCTGGTCCTGTGGGTGGAGTTTGTGGTTGTGATGTCACTTGTGGCTCAGTGCCTGATAGGGCAGTGCTGGTGATGTGGGTGCAGTTTGTGGTTGTGATGTCACTTGTGGCTGAGTGCCTGACAGGCCAGTGCTGGTGATGTGGGTGCAGTTTGTGGTTGTGAGGTCTCTTGAGGCTGAGTGCCTGATAGGCCAGTGCTGGTCCTGTGGGTGGAGTTTGTGGTTGTGAGGCCACTTGTGGCTCAGTGCCTGACAGGCCAATGCTGGTGATGTGGGTGGAGTTTGTGGTTGTGATGTCACTTGTGGCTCAGTGCATGATAGGCCAGTGCTGGTCCTGTGGGTGCAGTTTGTGGTTGTTATGTCACTTGTGGCTGAGTGCCTGATAGGCCAGTGCTGGTGATGTGGGTGGAGTTTGTGGTTGTGATGTCACTTGTGGCTCAGTGCCTGATAGGCCAGTGCTGGTGATGTGGGTGGAGTTTGTGGTTGTGATGTCACTTGTGGCTGAGTGCCTGATAGGCCAGTGCTGGTGATGTGGCTGCAGTTTGTGGTTGTGATGTCACTTGTGGCTCAGTGCCTGATAGGCCAGTGGTGGTCCTGTGGGTGGAGTTTGTGGTTGTGATGTCACTTGTGGCTCAGTGCCTGATAGGGCAGTGCTGGTGATGAGGGTGCAGTTTGTGTTTGTGATGTCACTTGTGGCTGAGTGCCTGATAGGCCAGTGCTGGTCCTGTGGGTGCAGTTTGTGGTTGTGATGTCACTTGTGGCTCAGTGCCTGATAGGGCAGTGCTGGTGATGTGGGTGCAGTTTGTGGTTGTGATGTCACTTGTGGCTGAGTGCCTGATAGGCCAGTGCTGGTGTTGTGGGTGCAGTTTGTGGTTGTGATGTCACTTGTGGCTCAGTGCCTGATAGGCCAGTGCTGGTGATGTGGGTGGAGTTTGTGGTTGTGATGTCACTTGTGGCTGAGTGCCTGATAGGCCAGTGCTGGTCCTGTGGGTGGAGTTTGTGGTTGTGATGTCACTTGTGGCTCAGTGCCTGATAGGGCAGTGGTGGTGATGTGGGTGCAGTTTGTGGTTGTGATGTCACTTGTGGCTCAGTGCCTGATAGGCCAGTGCTGGTGATGTGGGTGGAGTTTGTGGTTGTGATGTCACTTGTGGCTGAGTGCCTGATAGGCCAGTGCTTGTCCTGTGGGTGGAGTTTGTGGTTGTGATGTCACTTGTGGCTCAGTGCCTGATAGGCCAGTGCTGGTGTTGTGGGTGGAGTTTGTGGTTGTGATGTCACTTGCGGCTGAGTGCCTGATAGGCCAGTGCTGGTCCTGTGGGTGGAGTTTGTGGTTGTGATGTCACTTGTGGCTCAGTGCCTGATAGGCCAGTGCTGGTGATGTGGGTGGAGTTTGTGTTTGTGATGTCACTTGTGGCTCAGTGCCTGATAGGCCAGTGCTGGTGATGTGGCTGCACTTTGTGGTTGTGAGGTCGCTTGAGGCTCAGTGTCTGATAGGCCAGTGCTGGTCCTGTGCGTGCAGTTTGTGGTTGTTATGTCACTTGTGGCTGAGTGCCTGATAGGCCAGTGCTGGTCCTGTGGGTGCAGTTTGTGGTTGTGATGTCACTTGTGGCTCAGTGCCTGATAGGCCAGTGCTGGTGTTGTGGGTGGAGTTTGTGGTTGTGATGTCACTTGTGGCTGAGTGCCTGATAGGCCAGTGCTGGTGTTGTGGGTGCAGTTTGTGGTTGTGATGTCACTTGTGGCTCAGTGCCTGATAGGCCAGTGCTGGTGATGTGGCTGCAGTTTGTGGTTGTGATGTCGCTTGTGTCTCAGTGCCTGATAGGCCAGTGCTGGTGTTGTGGGTGCAGTTCTTGGTTGTGATGTCGCTTGTGGCTGAGTGCCTGATAGGCCAGTGCTGGTGATGTGGCTGCAGTTTGTGGTTGTGATGTCACTTGTGGCTCAGTGCCTGATAGGCCAGTGGTGGTCCTGTGGGTGGAGTTTGTGGTTGTGATGTCACTTGTGGCTCAGTGCCTGATAGGCCAGTGCTGGTGATGTGGCTGCACTTTGTGGTTGTGAGGTCACTTGAGGCTGAGTGTCTGATAGGCCAGTGCTGGTCCTGTGGGTGGAGTTTGTGGTAGTGATGTCACTTGTGGCTCAGTGCCTGATAGGCCAGTGCTGGTCCTGTGGGTGGAGTTTGTGGTTGTGATGTCACTTGTGGCTCAGTGCCTGATAGGCCAGTGGTGGTGTTGTGGGTGGAGTTTGTGGTTGTGAGGTCACTTGAGGCTGAGTGTCTGATAGGCCAGTGCTGGTGATGTGGCTGCAGTTTCTGGTTGTGAGGTCACTTGAAGCTGAGTGTCTGATAGGCCAGTGCTGGTCCTGTGGGTGGAGTTTGTGGTTGTGATGTCACTTGTGGCTGAGTGCCTGATAGGCCACTGCTGGTCCTGTGGGTGCAGTTTGTGGTTGTGATGTCACTTGTGGCTGAGTGCCTGATAGGCCAGTGCTGGTGTTGTGGGTGGAGTTTGTGGTTGTGATGTCACTTGTGGCTCAGTGCCTGATAGGCCAGTGCTGGTGATGTGGGTGGAGTTTGTGGTTGTGATGTCACTTGTGGCTGAGTGCCTGATTGGCCAGTGCTGGTGATGTGGCTGCAGTTTGTGGTTGTGATGTCACTTGTGGCTCAGTGCCTGACAGGCCAGTGCTGGTGTTGTGGCTGCACTTTGTGGTTGTGAGGTCACTTGAGGCTCAGTGCCTGATAGGCCAGTGGTGGTCCTGTGGGTGGAGTTTGTGGTTGTGATATCAGTTTTAGCTCAGTGCCTGATAGGCCAGTGCTGGTCCTGTGGGTGCAGTTTGTGTTTGTGATGTCACTTGTGGCTCAGTGCCTGATAGGCCAGTGCTGGACGTGTGGGTGCAGTTTGTGGTTGTGATGTCACTTGTGGCTGAGTGCCTGATAGGCCAGTGCTGGTGATGTGGCTGCAGTTTGTGGTTGTTATGTCACTTGTGGCTCAGTGCCTGATAGGCCAGTGCTGGTGATGTGGGTGCAGTTTGTGGTTGTGATGTCACTTGTGGCTCAGTGCCTGATAGGCCAGTGCTGGTGATGTGGGTGCAGTTTCTGGTTGTGAGGTCACTTGAAGCTGAGTGTCTGATAGGCCAGTGCTGGTCCTGTGGGTGGAGTTTGTGTTTGTGATGTCACTTGTGGCTGAGTGCCTGATAGGCCAGTGCTGGTCCTGTGGGTGGAGTTTGTGGTTGTGATGTCACTTGTGGCTGAGTGCCTGATAGGCCAGTGCTGGTGTTGTGGGTGGAGTTTGTGGTTGTGATGTCACTTGTGGCTGAGTGCCTGATAGGCCAGTACTGGTCCTGTGGGTGGAGTTTGTGGTAGTGATGTCACTTGTGGCTCAGTGCCTGATAGGCCAGTGCTGGTCCTGTGTGTGGAGTTTGTGGTTGTGATGTCACTTGTGGCTCAGTGCCTGATAGGCCAGTGCTGGTGTTGTGGGTGGAGTTTGTGGTTGTGATGTCACTTGTGGCTGAGTGCCTGATAGGCCAGTGCTGGTGATGTGGCTGCAGTTTGTGGTTGTGATGTCACTTGTGGCTCAGTGCCTGATAGGCCAGTGCTGGTGATGTGGGTGGAGTTTGTGGTTGTGATGTCACTTGTGGCTCAGTGTCTGATAGGCCAGTGGTTGTCCTGTGGGTGGAGTTTGTGGTTGTGATGTCACTTGTGGCTCAGTGCCTGATAGGCCAGTGGTGGTCCTGTGGGTGCAGTTTGTGGTTGTGATGTCACTTGTGTCTCAGTGCCTGATAGGCCAGTGCTGGTGATGTGGCTGCACTTTGTGGTTGTGAGGTCACTTGAGGCTGAGTGTCTGATAGGCCAGTGCTGGTCCTGTGTGTGGAGTTTGTGGTTGTGATGTCACTTGTGGTTGAGTGCCTGATAGGCCAGTGCTGGTGATGTGGCTGCACTTTGTGGTTGTGAGGTCACTTGAGGCTGAGTGTCTGATAGGCCAGTGCTGGTGTTGTGGGTGGAGTTTGTGTTTGTGATGTCACTTGTGTCTCAGTGCCTGATAGGCCAGTGCTGGTCCTGTGGGTGCAGTTTGTGTTTGTTATGTCACTTGTGGCTCAGTGCCTGATAGGCCAGTGCTGGTGTTGTGGGTGGAGTTTGTGTTTGTGATGTCACTTGTGGCTGAGTGTCTGATAGGCCAGTGCTGGTCCTGTGGGTGGAGTTTGTGGTTGTGATGTCACTTGTGGCTCAGTGCCTGATAGGCCAGTGGTGGTCCTGTGGGTGGAGTTTGTGGTTGTGATGTCAGTTGTGGCTCAGTGCCTGATAGGCCACTGGTGGTCCTGTGGGTGCAGTTTTTGGTTGTGATGTCACTTGTGGCTGAGTGCCTGATAGGCCAGTGCTGGTCCTGTGGGTGGAGTTTGTGGTTGTGATGTCAGTTGTGGCTCAGTGCCTGATAGGCCAGTGCTGGTGATGTGGCTGAAGTTTGTGTTTGTGATGTCACTTGTGGCTGAGTGCCTGATAGGCCAGTGCTGGTGTTGTGGGTGCAGTTTGTGGTTGTGATGTCAGTTGTGGCTGAGTGCCTGATAGGCCAGTGCTGGTGATGTGGCTGCAGTTTGTGGTTGTGATGTCACTTGTGGCTCAGTGCCTGATAGGCCAGTGCTGGTGATCTGGCTGCAGTTTGTGGTTGTGATGTCACTTGTGGCTCAGTGCCTGATAGGCCAGTGCTGGTGATGTGGCTGCAGTTTGTGGTTGTGATGTCACTTGTGGCTCAGTGCCTGATAGGCCAGTGCTGGTGATGTGGCTGCAGTTTCTGGTTGTGAGGTCACTTGAAGCTGAGTGTCTGATAGGCCAGTGCTGGTCCTGTGGGTGGAGTTTGTGTTTGTGATGTCACTTGTGGCTGAGTGCCTGATAGGCCAGTGCTGGTCCTGTGGGTGGAGTTTGTGTTTGTGATGTCACTTGTGGCTCAGTGCCTGATAGGCCATTGTTGGTCCTGTGGGTGGAGTTTGTGGTTGTGATGTCGCTTGTGTCTCAGTGCCTGATAGGCCAGTGCTGGTGTTGTGGGTGCAGTTTGTGGCTGTGAGGTCACTTGAGGCTGAGTGCCTGATAGGCCAGTGCTGGTGTTGTGGGTGCAGTTTGTGGTTGTGATGTCACTTGTGGCTGAGTGCCTGATAGGCCAGTACTGGTCCTGTGGGTGGAGTTTGTGGTAGTGAGGTCACTTGTGGCTCAGTGCCTGATAGGCCAGTGCTGGTGTTTTGGGTGGAGTTTGTGGTTGTGATGTCACTTGTGGCTCAGTGCCTGATAGGCCAGTGCTGGTGTTGTAGGTAGAGTTTGTGGTTGTGATGTCACTTGTGGCTCAGTGCCTGATAGGCCAGTGCTGGTGATGTGGGTGGAGTTTGTGGTTGTGATGTCACTTGTGGCTCAGTGCCTGATAGGCCAGTGCTTGTCCTGTGGGTGGAGTTTGTGGTTGTGAGGTCACTTGAGGCTGAGTGTCTGATAGGCCAGTGCTGGTCCTGTGGGTGGAGTTTGTGGTTGTGATGTCACTTGTGGCTCAGTGCCTGATAGGCCAGTGCTGGTCCTGTGGGTGGAGTTTGTGGTTGTGATATCAGTTGTAGCTCAGTGCCTGATAGGCCAGTGCTGGTGATGTGGCTGCAGTTTGTGTTTGTGATGTCACTTGTGGCTCAGTGCCTGATAGGCCAGTGCTGGTGATGTGGCTGCAGTTTGTGGTTGTGATGTCACTTTTGGCTCAGTGCCTGATAGGCCAGTGGTGGTCCTGTGGGTGCAGTTTGTGGTTGTGATGTCACTTGTGGCTGAGTGCCTGATAGGCCAGTGCTGGTGTTGTGGGTGGAGTTTGTGGTTGTGATGTCACTTGTGGCTGAGTGCCTGACAGGCCAATGCTGGTGATGTGGGTGGAGTTTGTGGTAGTGATGTCACTTGTGGCTCAGTGCCTGATAGGCCAGTGCTGGTCCTGTGGGTGCAGTTTGTGGTTGTTATGTCACTTGTGGCTGAGTGCCTGATAGGCCAGTGCTGGTGATGTGGGTGGAGTTTGTGGTTGTGATGTCACTTGTGGCTCAGTGCCTGATAGGCCAGTGCTGGTGATGTGGGTGGAGTTTGTGGTTGTGATGTCACTTGTGGCTGAGTGCCTGATAGGCCAGTGCTGGTGATGTGGCTGCAGTTTGTGGTTGTGATGTCACTTGAGGCTGAGTGTCTGATAGGCCAGTGCTGGTCCTGTGGGTGGAGTTTGTGGTTGTGATGTCACTTGTGGCTCAGTGCCTGATAGGCCAGTGCTGGTCCTGTGGGTGGAGTTTGTGGTTGTGATATCAGTTGTAGCTCAGTGCCTGATAGGCCAGTGCTGGTGATGTGGCTGCAGTTTGTGTTTGTGATGTCACTTGTGGCTCAGTGCCTGATAGGCCAGTGCTGGTGATGTGGCTGCAGTTTGTGGTTGTGATGTCACTTGTGGCTCAGTGCCTGATAGGCCAGTGGTGGTCCTGTGGGTGCAGTTTGTGGTTGTGATGTCACTTGTGGCTGAGTGCCTGATAGGCCAGTGCTGGTGTTGTGGGTGGAGTTTGTGGTTGTGATGTCACTTGTGGCTGAGTGCCTGATAGGCCAGTGCTGGTGTTGTGGGTGGAGTTTGTGTTTGTGATGTCACTTGTGGCTCAGTGCCTGATAGGCCAGTGCTGGTGATGTGGGTGGAGTTTGTGGTTGTGATGTCACTTGTGGCTGAGTGCCTGATAGGCCAGTGCTGGTGATGTGGCTGCAGTTTGTGGTTGTGATGTCACTTGTGGCTCAGTGCCTGATAGGCCAGTGCTGGTGATGTGGGTGGAGTTTGTGGTTGTGATGTCACTTGTGGCTGAGTGCCTGATAGGCCAGTGCTGGTCCTGTGGGTGGAGTTTGTGGTTGTGATGTCACTTGTGGCTCAGTGCCTGATAGGCCAGTGGTGGTCCTGTGGGTGGAGTTTGTGGTTGTGATGTCACTTGTGGCTGAGTGCCTGATAGGCCAGTGCTGGTGATGTGGCTGCACTTTGTGGTTGTGAGGTCGCTTGAGGCTGAGTGTCTGATAGGCCAGTGCTGGTCCTGTGGGTGCAGTTTGTGGTTGTTATGTCACTTGTGGCTGAGTGCCTGATAGGCCAGTGCTGGTCCTGTGGGTGCAGTTTGTGGTTGTGATGTCACTTGTGGCTCAGTGCCTGATAGGCCAGTGCTGGTGTTGTGGGTGGAGTTTGTGTTTGTGATGTCACTTGTGGCTGAGTGCCTGATAGGCCAGTGGTGGTGATGTGGGTGGAGTTTGTGGTTGTGATGTCACTTGTGGCTGAGTGCCTGATAGGCCAGTGCTGGTGATGTGGGTGCAGTTTGTGGTTGTGATGTCACTTGTGGCTCAGTGCCTGCTAGGCCAGTGCTGGTCCTGTGGGTGCAGTTTGTGGTTGTGATGTCACTTGTGGCTGAGTGCCTGATAGTCCAGTGCTGGTGATGTGGCTGGAGTTTGTGGTTGTGATGTCACTTGTGGCTCAGTGCATGATAGGCCAGTGCTGGTCCTGTGGGTGGAGTTTGTGGTTGTTATGTCACTTGTGGCTCAGTGCCTGATAGGCCAGTGCTGGTCCTGTGGGTGGAGTTTGTGGTTGTGATGTCACTTGTGGCTCAGTGCCTGCTCGGCCAGTGCTGGCGATGAGGGTGCAGTTTGTGTTTGTGATGTCACTTGTGGCTGAGTGCCTGATAGGCCAGTGCTGGTCCTGTGTGTGGAGTTTGTGGTTGTGATGTCACTTGTGGCTCAGTGCATGATAGGCCAGTGCTGGTCCTGTGGGTGCAGTTTGTGGTTGTTATGTCACTTGTGGCTGAGTGCCTGATAGTCCAGTGCTGGTGATGTGGGTGGAGTTTGTGGTTGTGATGTCACTTGTGGCTCAGTGCCTGATAGGCCAGTGCTGGTGATGTGGGTGGAGTTTGTGGTTGTGATGTCACTTGTGGCTGAGTGCCTGATAGGCCAGTGCTGGTGATGTGGCTGCAGTTTGTGGTTGTGATGTCACTTGTGGCTCAGTGCCTGATAGGCCAGTGGTGGTCCTGTGGGTGGAGTTTGTGGTTGTGATGTCACTTGTGGCTCAGTGCCTGATAGGGCAGTGCTGGTGATGAGGGTGCAGTTTGTGTTTGTGATGTCACTTGTGGCTGAGTGCCTGATAGGCCAGTGCTGGTCCTGTGGGTGCAGTTTGTGGTTGTGATGTCACTTGTGGCTCAGTGCCTGATAGGGCAGTGCTGGTGATGTGGGTGCAGTTTGTGGTTGTGATGTCACTTGTGGCTGAGTGCCTGATAGGCCAGTGCTGGTCCTGTGGGTGGAGTTTGTGTTTGTGATGTCACTTGTGGCTCAGTGCCTGATAGGCCAGTGCTGGTCCTGTGGGTGGAGTTTGTGGCTGTGATATCAGTTGTAGCTCAGTGCCTGATAGGCCAGTGCTGTTGATGTAGGTGCACTTTGTGTTTGTGATGTCACTTGTGGCTCAGTGCCTGATAGGCCAGTGCTGGTGTTGTGGGTGGAGTTTGTGGTTGTGATGTCACTTGTGGCTCAGTGCCTGATAGGCCAGTGCTGGTGATGTGGGTGCAGTTTGTGTTTGTGATGTCACTTGTGGCTCAGTGCCTGATAGGCCAGTGCTGGTGATGTGGGTGGAGTTTGTGGTTGTGATGTCACTTGTGGCTCAGTGTCTGATAGGCCAGTGGTTGTCCTGTGGGTGGAGTTTGTGGTTGTGATGTCACTTGTGGCTCAGTGCCTGATAGGCCAGTGCTGGTGATGTGGCTGCACTTTGTGGTTGTGAGGTCACTTGAGGCTCAGTGTCTGATAGGCCAGTGCTGGTCCTGTGTGTGGAGTTTGTGTTTGTGATGTCACTTGTGGCTCAGTGCCTGATAGGCCAGTGCTGGTGATGTGGGTGGAGTTTGTGGTTGTGATGTCACTTGTGGCTCAGTGCCTGATAGGCCAGTGCTGGTCCTGTGGGTGGAGTTTGTGGTTGTGATGTCACTTGTGGCTCAGTGCCTGATAGGGCAGTGGTGGTGATGTGGGTGCAGTTTGTGGTTGTGATGTCACTTGTGGCTGAGTGCCTGATAGGCCAGTGCTGGTGATGTGGGTGGAGTTTGTGGTTGTGATGTCACTTGTGGCTGAGTGCCTGATAGGCCAGTGCTTGTCCTGTGGGTGGAGTTTGTGGTTGTGATGTCACTTGTGGCTCAGTGCCTGATAGGCCAGTGCTGGTGTTGTGGGTGGAGTTTGTGGTTGTGATGTCACTTGCGGCTGAGTGCCTGATAGGCCAGTGCTGGTCCTGTGGGTGGAGTTTGTGGTTGTGATGTCACTTGTGGCTCAGTGCCTGATAGGCCAGTGCTGGTGATGTGGGTGGAGTTTGTGTTTGTGATGTCACTTGTGGCTCAGTGCCTGATAGGCCAGTGCTGGTGATGTGGCTGCACTTTGTGGTTGTGAGGTCGCTTGAGGCTCAGTGTCTGATAGGCCAGTGCTGGTCCTGTGCGTGCAGTTTGTGGTTGTTATGTCACTTGTGGCTGAGTGCCTGATAGGCCAGTGCTGGTGATGTGGCTGCAGTTTGTGGTTGTGATGTCACTTGTGGCTCAGTGCCTGATAGGCCAGTGCTGGTGATGTGGGTGGAGTTTGTGGTTGTGATGTCACTTGTGGCTGAGTGCCTGATAGGCCAGTGCTGGTCCTGTGGGTGGAGTTTGTGGTTGTGATGTCACTTGTGGCTCAGTGCATGATAGGCCAGTGCTGGTCCTGTGGGTGCAGTTTGTGGTTGTGATGTCACTTGTGGCTGAGTGCCTGATAGGGCAGTGCTGGTGATGTGGGTGCAGTTTGTGGTTGTGATGTCACTTGTGGCTGAGTGCCTGCTAGGCCAGTGCTGGTCCTGTGGGTGCAGTTTGTGGTTGTGATGTCACTTGTGGCTGAGTGCCTGATAGTCCAGTGCTGGTGATGTGGCTGGAGTTTGTGGTTGTGATGTCACTTGTGGCTCAGTGCATGATAGGCCAGTGCTGGTCCTGTGGGTGGAGTTTGTGGTTGTTATGTCACTTGTGGCTCAGTGCCTGATAGGCCAGTGCTGGTGTTGTGGGTGGAGTTTGTGTTTGTGATGTCACTTGTGTCTCAGTGCCTGATAGGCCAGTGCTGGTCCTGTGGGTGCAGTTTGTGTTTGTTATGTCACTTGTGGCTCAGTGCCTGATAGGCCAGTGCTGGTGTTGTGGGTGGAGTTTGTGTTTGTGATGTCACTTGTGGCTGAGTGTCTGATAGGCCAGTGCTGGTCCTGTGGGTGGAGTTTGTGGTTGTGATGTCACTTGTGGCTCAGTGCCTGATAGGCCAGTGGTGGTCCTGTGGGTGGAGTTTGTGGTTGTGATGTCAGTTGTGGCTCAGTGCCTGATAGGCCACTGGTGGTCCTGTGGGTGCAGTTTTTGGTTGTGATGTCACTTGTGGCTGAGTGCCTGATAGGCCAGTGCTGGTCCTGTGGGTGGAGTTTGTGGTTGTGATGTCAGTTGTGGCTCAGTGCCTGATAGGCCAGTGCTGGTGATGTGGCTGAAGTTTGTGTTTGTGATGTCACTTGTGGCTGAGTGCCTGATAGGCCAGTGCTGGTGTTGTGGGTGCAGTTTGTGGTTGTGATGTCAGTTGTGGCTGAGTGCCTGATAGGCCAGTGCTGGTGATGTGGCTGCAGTTTGTGGTTGTGATGTCACTTGTGGCTCAGTGCCTGATAGGCCAGTGCTGGTGATCTGGCTGCAGTTTGTGGTTGTGATGTCACTTGTGGCTCAGTGCCTGATAGGCCAGTGCTGGTGATGTGGCTGCAGTTTGTGGTTGTGATGTCACTTGTGGCTCAGTGCCTGATAGGCCAGTGCTGGTGATGTGGCTGCAGTTTCTGGTTGTGAGGTCACTTGAAGCTGAGTGTCTGATAGGCCAGTGCTGGTCCTGTGGGTGGAGTTTGTGTTTGTGATGTCACTTGTGGCTGAGTGCCTGATAGGCCAGTGCTGGTCCTGTGGGTGGAGTTTGTGTTTGTGATGTCACTTGTGGCTCAGTGCCTGATAGGCCATTGTTGGTCCTGTGGGTGGAGTTTGTGGTTGTGATGTCGCTTGTGTCTCAGTGCCTGATAGGCCAGTGCTGGTGTTGTGGGTGCAGTTTGTGGCTGTGAGGTCACTTGAGGCTGAGTGCCTGATAGGCCAGTGCTGGTGTTGTGGGTGCAGTTTGTGGTTGTGATGTCACTTGTGGCTGAGTGCCTGATAGGCCAGTACTGGTCCTGTGGGTGGAGTTTGTGGTAGTGAGGTCACTTGTGGCTCAGTGCCTGATAGGCCAGTGCTGGTGTTTTGGGTGGAGTTTGTGGTTGTGATGTCACTTGTGGCTCAGTGCCTGATAGGCCAGTGCTGGTGTTGTAGGTAGAGTTTGTGGTTGTGATGTCACTTGTGGCTCAGTGCCTGATAGGCCAGTGCTGGTGATGTGGGTGGAGTTTGTGGTTGTGATGTCACTTGTGGCTCAGTGCCTGATAGGCCAGTGCTTGTCCTGTGGGTGGAGTTTGTGGTTGTGAGGTCACTTGAGGCTGAGTGTCTGATAGGCCAGTGCTGGTCCTGTGGGTGGAGTTTGTGGTTGTGATGTCACTTGTGGCTCAGTGCCTGATAGGCCAGTGCTGGTCCTGTGGGTGGAGTTTGTGGTTGTGATATCAGTTGTAGCTCAGTGCCTGATAGGCCAGTGCTGGTGATGTGGCTGCAGTTTGTGTTTGTGATGTCACTTGTGGCTCAGTGCCTGATAGGCCAGTGCTGGTGATGTGGCTGCAGTTTGTGGTTGTGATGTCACTTTTGGCTCAGTGCCTGATAGGCCAGTGGTGGTCCTGTGGGTGCAGTTTGTGGTTGTGATGTCACTTGTGGCTGAGTGCCTGATAGGCCAGTGCTGGTGTTGTGGGTGGAGTTTGTGGTTGTGATGTCACTTGTGGCTGAGTGCCTGTTTGTGGTTGTGATGTCACTTGTGGCTCAGTGCCTGATAGGCCAGTGCTGGTGATGTGGGTGCAGTTTGTGTTTGTGATGTCACTTGTGGCTCAGTGCCTGATAGGCCAGTGCTGGTGATGTGGGTGGAGTTTGTGGTTGTGATGTCACTTGTGGCTCAGTGTCTGATAGGCCAGTGGTTGTCCTGTGGGTGGAGTTTGTGGTTGTGATGTCACTTGTGGCTCAGTGCCTGATAGGCCAGTGCTGGTGATGTGGCTGCACTTTGTGGTTGTGAGGTCACTTGAGGCTCAGTGTCTGATAGGCCAGTGCTGGTCCTGTGTGTGGAGTTTGTGTTTGTGATGTCACTTGTGGCTCAGTGCCTGATAGGCCAGTGCTGGTGATGTGGGTGGAGTTTGTGGTTGTGATGTCACTTGTGGCTGAGTGCCTGATAGGCCAGTGCTGGTCCTGTGGGTGGAGTTTGTGGTTGTGATGTCACTTGTGGCTCAGTGCCTGATAGGGCAGTGGTGGTGATGTGGGTGCAGTTTGTGGTTGTGATGTCACTTGTGGCTGAGTGCCTGATAGGCCAGTGCTGGTGATGTGGGTGGAGTTTGTGGTTGTGATGTCACTTGTGGCTGAGTGCCTGATAGGCCAGTGCTTGTCCTGTGGGTGGAGTTTGTGGTTGTGCTGTCAGTTGTGGCTGAGTGCCTGATAGGCCAGTGCTGGTGTTGTGGGTGGAGTTTGTGGTTGTGATGTCACTTGCGGCTGAGTGCCTGATAGGCCAGTGCTGGTCCTGTGGGTGGAGTTTGTGGTTGTGATGTCACTTGTGGCTCAGTGCCTGATAGGCCAGTGCTGGTGATGTGGGTGGAGTTTGTGTTTGTGATGTCACTTGTGGCTCAGTGCCTGATAGGCCAGTGCTGGTGATGTGGCTGCACTTTGTGGTTGTGAGGTCGCTTGAGGCTCAGTGTCTGATAGGCCAGTGCTGGTCCTGTGCGTGCAGTTTGTGGTTGTTATGTCACTTGTGGCTGAGTGCCTGACAGGCCAGTGCTGGTCCTGTGGGTGCAGTTTGTGGTTGTGATGTCACTTGTGGCTGAGTGCCTGATAGGCCAGTGCTGGTGTTGTGGGTGGAGTTTGTGGTTGTGATGTCACTTGTGGCTGAGTGCCTGATAGGCCAGTGCTGGTGTTGTGGGTGGAGTTTGTGGTTGTGATGTCACTTGTGGCTGAGTGCCTGATAGGCCAGTGCTGGTGATGTGGCTGCAGTTTGTGGTTGTGATGTCACTTGTGGCTCAGTGCCTGATAGGCCAGTGCTGGTGATGTGGGTGGAGTTTGTGGTTGTGATGTCACTTGTGGCTGAGTGCCTGATAGGCCAGTGCTGGTCCTGTGGGTGGAGTTTGTGGTTGTGATGTCACTTGTGGCTCAGTGCATGATAGGCCAGTGCTGGTCCTGTGGGTGCAGTTTGTGGTTGTGATGTCACTTGTGGCTCAGTGCCTGATAGGCCAGTGCTGGTGATGTGGCTGCACTTTGTGGTTGTGAGGTCGCTTGAGGCTGAGTGTCTGATAGGCCAGTGCTGGTCCTGTGCGTGCAGTTTGTGGTTGTTATGTCACTTTTGGCTGAGTGCCTGATAGGCCAGTGCTGGTCCTGTGGGTGCAGTTTGTGGTTGTGATGTCACTTGTGGCTCAGTGCCTGATAGGCCAGTGCTGGTGTTGTGGGTGGAGTTTGTGGTTGTGATGTCACTTGTGGCTGAGTGCCTGATAGGCCAGTGCTGGTGTTGTGGGTGGAGTTTGTGTTTGTGATGTCACTTGTGGCTGAGTGCCTGATAGGCCAGTGGTGGTGATGTGGGTGGAGTTTGTGGTTGTGATGTCACTTGTGGCTCAGTGCCTGATAGGCCAGTGCTGGTGATGTGGGTGGAGTTTGTGGTTGTGATGTCACTTGTGGCTGAGTGCCTGATAGGCCAGTGCTGGTCCTGTGGGTGGAGTTTGTGGTTGTGATGTCACTTGTGGCTGAGTGCCTGATAGGCCAGTGCTGGTCCTGTGGGTGGAGTTTGTGGATGTGATGTCACTTGTGGCTGAGTGCCTGATAGGCCAGTGCTGGTGATGTGGGTGCAGTTTGTGGTTGTGATGTCACTTGTGGCTGAGTTCCTGATAGGCCAGTGCTGGTGATGTGGCTGCAGTTTGTGGTTGTGATGTCACTTGTGGCTCAGTGCCTGATAGGCCAGTGCTGGTCCTGTGGGTGGAGTTTGTGGTTGTGATGTCACTTGTGGCTCAGTGCCTGATAGGCCAGTGCTGGTCCTGTGGGTGGAGTTTGTGGTTGTGATGTCACTTGTGGCTCAGTGCCTGATAGGCCAGTGCTGGTCCTGTGGGTGGAGTTTGTGGTTGTGATGTCACTTGTGGCTCAGTGCCTGATAGGGCAGTGCTGGTGATGTGGGTGCAGTTTGTGGTTGTGATGTCACTTGTGGCTGAGTGCCTGATAGGCCAGTGCTGGTCCTGTGGGTGCAGTTTGTGGTTGTGATGTCACTTGTGGCTGAGTGCCTGATAGTCCAGTGCTGGTCCTGTGGGTGGAGTTTGTGGTTGTGCTGTCACTTGTGGCTGAGTGCCTGATAGGCCAGTGCTGGTCCTGTGGGTGCAGTTTGTGGTTGTGATGTCACTTGTGGCTCAGTGCCTGATAGGCCAGTGCTGGTCCTGTGGGTGCAGTTTGTGGTTGTGATGTCACTTGTGGCTGAGTGCCTGATAGGCCAGTGCTGGTGTTGTGGGTGCAGTTTGTGGTTGTGATGTCACTTGTGGCTGAGTGCCTGATAGGCCAGTGCTGGTGTTGTGGGTGGAGTTTGTGGTTGTGATGTCACTTGTGGCTGAGTGCCTGATAGGCCAGTGCTGGTGATGTGGCTGCAGTTTGTGGTTGTGATGTCACTTGTGGCTGAGTGCCTGATAGGCCAGTGGTGGTGATGTGGGTGGAGTTTGTGGTTGTGATGTCACTTGTGGCTGAGTGCCTGATAGGCCAGTGCTGGTGATGTGGGTGGAGTTTGTGGTTGTGATGTCACTTGTGGCTGAGTGCCTGATAGGCCAGTGCTGGTGATGTGGCTGCACTTTGTGGTTGTGATGTCACTTGTGGCTGAGTGCCTGATAGGCCAGTGCTGGTCCTGTGGGTGGAGTTTGTGGATGTGATGTCACTTGTGGCTGAGTGCCTGATAGGCCAGTGCTGGTGATGTGCCTGCAGTTTGTGGTTGTGATGTCACTTGTGGCTGAGTGCCTGATAGGCCAGTGCTGGTGATGTGGGTGGAGTTTGTGGTTGTGATGTCACTTGTGGCTGAGTGCCTGATAGGCCAGTGCTGGTCCTGTGGGTGCAGTTTGTGGTTGTGATGTCACTTGTGGCTCAGTGTCTGATAGGCCAGTGCTGGTCCTTTGGGTGGAGTTTGTGGTTGTGATGTCACTTGTGGCTGAGTGCCTGATAGGCCAGTGCTGGTGATGTGGGTGCAGTTTGTGGTTGTGATGTCACTTGTGGCTGAGTTCCTGATAGGCCAGTGCTGGTGATGTGGCTGCAGTTTGTGGTTGTGATGTCACTTGTGGCTCAGTGCCTGATAGGCCAGTGCTGGTCCTGTGGGTGGAGTTTGTGGTTGTGATGTCACTTGTGGCTCAGTGCCTGATAGGCCAGTGCTGGTCCTGTGGGTGGAGTTTGTGGTTGTGATGTCACTTGTGGCTCAGTGCCTGATAGGCCAGTGCTGGTCCTGTGGGTGGAGTTTGTGGTTGTGATGTCACTTGTGGCTCAGTGCCTGATAGGGCAGTGCTGGTGATGTGGGTGCAGTTTGTGGTTGTGATGTCACTTGTGGCTGAGTGCCTGATAGGCCAGTGCTGGTCCTGTGGGTGCAGTTTG
Source organism: Apteryx mantelli (assembly GCF_036417845.1). Taxonomy (NCBI): domain Eukaryota; kingdom Metazoa; phylum Chordata; class Aves; order Apterygiformes; family Apterygidae; genus Apteryx; species Apteryx mantelli. The sequence goes on along the minus strand of NW_027118682.1, from coordinate 2,588,647 downwards.
TGGTTGTGATGTCACTTGTGGCTGAGTGCCTGATAGTCCAGTGCTGGTCCTGTGGGTGGAGTTTGTGGTTGTGATGTCACTTGTGGCTCAGTGCATGATAGGCCAGTGCTGGTCCTGTGGGTGCAGTTTGTGGTTGTGATGTCACTTGTGGCTCAGTGCCTGATAGGCCAGTACTGGTCCTGTGGGTGGAGTTTGTGGTTGTGATGTCACTTGTGGCTCAGTGCCTGATAGGCCAGTGCTGGTGTTGTGGGTGGAGTTTGTGGTTGTGATGTCAGTTGTGGCTGAGTGCCTGATAGGCCAGTGCTGGTCCTGTGGGTGGAGTTTGTGGTTGTGATGTCACTTGTGGCTCAGTGCCTGATAGGGCAGTGCTGGTGATGTGGGTGCAGTTTGTGGTTGTGATGTCACTTGTGGCTCAGTGCCTGATAGGCCAGTGCTGGTGATGTGGGTGGAGTTTGTGGTTGTGATGTCACTTGTGGCTGAGTGCCTGATAGGCCAGTGCTGGTCCTGTGGGTGGAGTTTGTGGTTGTGATGTCACTTGTGTCTGAGTGCCTGATAGGCCAGTGCTGGTGTTGTGGGTGGAGTTTGTGGTTGTGATGTCACTTGCGGCTGAGTGCCTGATAGGCCAGTGCTGGTCCTGTGGGTGGAGTTTGTGGTTGTGATGTCACTTGTGGCTCAGTGCCTGATAGGGCAGTGCTGGTGATGTGGCTGCACTTTGTGGTTGTGATGTCACTTGTGGCTGAGTGCCTGATTGGCCAGTGCTGGTGATGTGGCTGCAGTTTGTGGTTGTGATGTCACTTGTGGCTGAGTGCCTGATAGGCCAGTGCTGGTGATGTGGGTGCAGTTTGTGGTTGTGATGTCACTTGTGGCTCAGTGCCTGACAGGCCAGTGCTGGTGATGTGGCTGCAGTTTGTGGTTGTGAGGTCTCTTGAGGCTGAGTGCCTGATAGGCCAGTGCTGGTCCTGTGGGTGGAGTTTGTGGTTGTGAGGCCACTTGTGGCTCAGTGCCTGACAGGCCAATGCTGGTGATGTGGGTGGAGTTTGTGGTTGTGATGTCACTTGTGGCTCAGTGCCTGATAGGCCAGTGCTGGTCCTGTGGGTGCAGTTTGTGGTTGTTATGTCACTTGTGGCTGAGTTCCTGATAGGCCAGTGCTGGTGATGTGGGTGGAGTTTGTGGTTGTGATGTCACTTGTGGCTCAGTGCCTGATAGGCCAGTGCTGGTGATGTGGGTGGAGTTTGTGGTTGTGATGTCACTTGTGGCTGAGTGCCTGATAGGCCAGTGCTGGTCCTGTGGGTGGAGTTTGTGGTTGTGATGTCACTTGTAGCTCAGTGCCTGCTCGGGCAGTGCTGGCGATGAGGGTGCAGTTTGTGTTTGTGATGTCACTTGTGGCTCAGTGCCTGATAGGCCAGTGCTGGTCCTGTGGGTGGAGTTTGTGGTTGTGATGTCACTTGTGGCTCAGTGCCTGCTCGGCCAGTGCTGGTCCTGTGGGTGGAGTTTGTGGTTGCGATGTCACTTGTGGCTGAGTGCCTGATAGGCCAGTACTGGTCCTGTGGGTGCAGTTTGTGGTTGTGATGTCACTTGTGGCTGTGTGCCTGATAGGCCAGTGCTGGTGTTGTGGGTGCAGTTTGTGTTTGTGATGTCACTTGTGGCTCAGTGCCTGATAGGCCAGTGCTGGTGATGTGGGTGCAGTTTGTGGTTGTGATGTCACTTGTGGCTGAGTGCCTGATAGGCCAGTGCTGGTGATGTGGCTGCACTTTGTGGTTGTGAGGTCACTTGAGGCTCAGTGCCTGATAGGCCAGTGGTGGTCCTGTGGGTGGAGTTTGTGGTTGTGATATCAGTTGTAGCTCAGTGCCTGATAGGCCAGTGCTGGTCCTGTGGGTGCAGTTTGTGTTTGTGATGTCACTTGTGGCTCAGTGCCTGATAGGCCAGTGCTGGACGTGTGGGTGCAGTTTGTGGTTGTGATGTCACTTGTGGCTGAGTGCCTGATAGGCCAGTGCTGGTCCTGTGGGTGGAGTTTGTGGTTGTGATGTCACTTGTGGCTCAGTGCCTGATAGGCCAGTGCTGGTGTTGTGGGTGGAGTTTGTGGTTGTGATGTCACTTGTGGCTGAGTGCCTGATAGGCCAGTGCTGGTCCTGTGGGTGGAGTTTGTGTTTGTGATGTCACTTGTGGCTCAGTGCCTGATAGGGCAGTGGTGGTGATGTGGGTGCAGTTTGTGGTTGTGATGTCACTTGTGGCTCAGTGCCTGATAGGCCAGTGCTGGTGATGTGGCTGCAGTTTGTGGTTGTGATGTCACTTGTGGCTGAGTGCCTGATAGGCCAGTGCTGGTGATGTGGCTGCAGTTTGTGGTTGTGATGTCACTTGTGGCTGAGTGCCTGATAGGCCAGTGCTGGTGTTGTGGGTGGAGTTTGTGTTTGTGATGTCACTTGTGGCTGAGTGCCTGATAGGCCAGTGGTGGTGATGTGGGTGGAGTTTTGGTTGTGATGTCACTTGTGGCTGAGTGCCTGATAGGCCAGTGCTGGTGTTGTGGGTGGAGTTTGTGGTTGTGATGTCACTTGTGGCTCAGTGCATGATAGGCCAGTGCTGGTCCTGTGGGTGCAGTTTGTGGTTGTGATGTCACTTGTGGCTCAGTGCCTGATAGGCCAGTGCTGGTGTTGTGGGTGGAGTTTGTGGTTGTGATGTCACTTGTGGCTGAGTGCCTGATAGGCCAGTGCTGGTCCTGTGGGTGGAGTTTGTGGTTGTGATGTCACTTGTGGCTCAGTGCCTGATAGGGCAGTGCTGGTGATGTGGGTGCAGTTTGTGGTTGTGATGTCACTTGTGGCTCAGTGCCTGATAGGCCAGTGCTGGTGATGTGGGTGGAGTTTGTGGTTGTGATGTCACTTGTGGCTGAGTGCCTGATAGGCCAGTGCTGGTCCTGTGGGTGGAGTTTGTGGTTGTGATGTCACTTGTGTCTGAGTGCCTGATAGGCCAGTGCTGGTGTTGTGGGTGGAGTTTGTGGTTGTGATGTCACTTGCGGCTGAGTGCCTGATAGGCCAGTGCTGGTCCTGTGGGTGCAGTTTGTGGTTGTGATGTCACTTGTGGCTCAGTGCCTGATAGGCCAGTGCTGGTGATGTGGCTGCACTTTGTGGTTGTGATGTCACTTGGGCTGAGTGCCTGATTGGCCAGTGCTGGTGATGTGGCTGCAGTTTGTGGTTGTGATGTCACTTGTGGCTGAGTGCCTGATAGGGCAGTGCTGGTGATGTGGGTGCAGTTTGTGGTTGTGATGTCACTTGTGGCTCAGTGCCTGACAGGCCAGTGCTGGTGATGTGGCTGCAGTTTGTGGTTGTGAGGTCTCTTGAGGCTGAGTGCCTGATAGGCCAGTGCTGGTCCTGTGGGTGGAGTTTGTGGTTGTGATGTCACTTGTGGCTCAGTGCCTGACAGGCCAATGCTGGTGATGTGGGTGGAGTTTGTGGTTGTGATGTCACTTGTGGCTGAGTGCCTGATAGGCCAGTGATGGTGATGTGGGTGGAGTTTGTGGTTGTGATGTCACTTGTGGCTGAGTGCCTGATAGGCCAGTGCTGGTCCTGTGGGTGGAGTTTGTGGTTGTGATGTCACTTGTGGCTCAGTGCCTGATAGGCCAGTGCTGGTCCTGTGGGTGGAGTTTGTGGTTGTGATGTCACTTGTGGCTGAGTGCCTGATAGGGCAGTGCTGGTGATGTGGGTGCAGTTTGTGGTTGTGATGTCACTTGTGGCTCAGTGCCTGATAGGCCAGTGCTGGTCCTGTGGGTGGAGTTTGTGGTTGTGATGTCACTTGTGGCTCAGTGCCTGATAGGCCAGTGCTGGTGATGTGGCTGCACTTTGTGGTTGTGATGTCACTTGTGGCTCAGTGCCTGATAGGCCAGTGCTGGTCCTGTGGCTGCAGTTTGTGTTTGTGATGTCACTTGTGGCTGAGTGCCTGATAGGCCAGTGCTGGTCCTGTGGGTGGAGTTTGTGGTTGTGATGTCACTTGTGGCTCAGTGCCTGATAGGCCAGTGCTGGTCCTGTGGGTGGAGTTTGTGGTTGTGATGTCACTTTTGGCTGAGTGCCTGATAGGCCAGTGCTGGTGTTGTGGGTGCAGTTTGTGTTTGTGATGTCACTTGTGGCTCAGTGCCTGATAGGCCAGTGCTGGTGATGTGGGTGGAGTTTGTGGTTGTGATGTCACTTGTGGCTGAGTGCCTGATAGGCCAGTGCTGGTCCTGTGGTGGAAGTTTGTGTTTGTGATGTCACTTGTGGCTCAGTGCCTGATAGGCCAGTGCTGGTGATGTGGCTGCAGTTTGTGGTTGTGATGTCACTTGTGGCTCAGTGCCTGATAGGCCAGTGCTGGTGATGTGGCTGCACTTTGTGGTTGTGAGGTCGCTTCAGGCTGAGTGTCTGATAGGCCAGTGCTGGTCCTGTGGCTGCAGTTCGTGGTTGTGATGTCACTTGTGGCTCAGTGCCTGATAGGCCAGTGCTGGTGATGTGGGTGCAGTTTGTGGTTTTGAGGCCACTTGTGGCTGAGTGCCTGACAGGCCAGTGCTGGTGTTGTGGGTGCAGTTTGTGGCTGTGAGGTCACTTGAGGCTGAGTGCCTGATAGGCCAGTGCTGGTGACGTGGCTGCAGTTTGTGGTTGTGATGTCACTTGTGGCTCAGTGCCTGATAGGCCAGTGCTGGTGATGTGGCTGCAGTTTGTGGTTGTGATGTCACTTGTGGCTCAGTGCCTGATAGGGCAGTGCTAGGACAATGGCTGCTGTTTGTGGTTGTTATGTCACTTGTGGCTCAGTGCCTGCTAGGCCAGTGCTAGGTGCCTGGCTGCTGTTTGTGGTTGTGAGGTCAGTTGTGGCTCAGTGCCTGCTAGGCCAGTGCTGGTGATATGGGTGCAGTTTGTGGTTGTGATGTCACTTGTGGCTCAGTGCCTGATAGGGCAGTGCTGGTGATGTGGGTGGAGTTTGTGGTTGTGATGTCACTTGTGGCTCAGTGCCTGATAGGCCAGTGCTGGTGATGTGGCTGCAGTTTGTGGTTGTGATGTCACTTGTGGCTCAGTGCCTGATAGGCCAGTGCTGGTCCTGTGGGTGGAGTTTGTGGTTGTGATGTCACTTGTGGCTCAGTGCCTGATAGGCCAGTGCTGGTCCTGTGGGTGGAGTTTGTGGTTGTGATGTCACTTGTGGCTGAGTGCCTGATAGGCCAGTACTGGTGATGTGGGTGCAGTTTGTGGTTGTGATGTCACTTGTGGCTGAGTGCCTGATAGGCCAGTGCTGGTCCTGTGGGTGCAGTTTGTGGTTGTGATGTCACTTGTGGCTGAGTGCCTGATAGTCCAGTGCTGGTCCTGTGGGTGGAGTTTGTGGTTGTGATGTCACTTGTGGCTCAGTGCATGATAGGCCAGTGCTGGTCCTGTGGGTGCAGTTTGTGGTTGTGATGTCACTTGTGTCTCAGTGCCTGATAGGCCAGTGCTGGTCCTGTGGGTGGAGTTTGTGGTTGTGATGTCACTTGTGGCTCAGTGCCTGATAGGCCAGTGCTGGTCCTGTGGGTGGAGTTTGTGGTTGTGATGTTACTTGTGGCTCAGTGCCTGATAGGGCAGTGCTGGTGATGTGGGTGCAGTTTGTGGTTGTGATGTCACTTGTGGCTCAGTGCCTGATAGGCCAGTGCTGGTGATGTGGGTGGAGTTTGTGGTTGTGATGTCACTTGTGGCTGAGTGCCTGATAGGCCAGTGCTGGTCCTGTGGGTGGAGTTTGTGGTTGTGATGTCACTTGTGTCTGAGTGCCTGATAGGCCAGTGCTGGTGTTGTGGGTGGAGTTTGTGGTTGTGATGTCACTTGTGGCTCAGTGCCTGATAGGCCAGTGCTGGTGATGTGGGTGGAGTTTGTGTTTGTGATGACAGTTGTGGCTCAGTGCCTGATAGGCCAGTGCTGGTGATGTGGCTGCACTTTGTGGTTGTGAGGTCGCTTGAGGCTGAGTGTCTGATAGGCCAGTGCTGGTCCTGTGCGTGCAGTTTCTGGTTGTTATGTCACTTGTGGCTGAGTGCCTGATAGGCCAGTGCTGGTCCTGTGGGTGCAATTTGTGGTTGTGATGTCACTTGTGGCTGAGTGCCTGATAGGCCAGTGCTGGTGTTTTGGGTGGAGTTTGTGGTTGTGATGTCACTTGTGGCTGAGTGCCTGATAGGCCAGTGCTGGTGTTGTGGGTGGAGTTTGTGTTTTTGATGTCACTTGTGGCTGAGTGCCTGATAGGCCAGTGGTGGTGATGTGGGTGGAGTTTGTGGTTGTGATGTCACTTGTGGCTGAGTGCCTGATAGGCCAGTGCTGGTGATGTGGCTGCAGTTTGTGGTTGTGATGTCACTTGTGGCTCAGTGCCTGATAGGCCAGTGCTGGTGATGTGGGTGGAGTTTGTGGTTGTGATGTCACTTGTGGCTGAGTGCCTGATAGGCCAGTGCTGGTCCTGTGGGTGGAGTTTGTGGTTGTGATGTCACTTGTGGCTGAGTGCCTGATAGGCCAGTGGTGGTCCTGTGGGTGGAGTTTGTGGTTGTGATGTCACTTGTGGCTGAGTGCCTGATAGGCCAGTGCTGGTGTTGTGGGTGGAGTTTGTGCTTGTGATGTCACTTGTGGCTGAGTGCCTGATAGGCCAGTGCTGGTGTTGTGGGTGGAGTTTGTGTTTGTGATGTCACTTGTGGCTGAGTGCCTGATAGGCCAGTGGTGGTGATGTGGGTGGAGTTTGTGGTTGTGATGTCACTTGTGGCTGAGTGCCTGATAGGCCAGTGCTGGTGATGTGGCTGCAGTTTGTGGTTGTGATGTCACTTGTGGCTCAGTGCCTGATAGGCCAGTGCTGGTCCTGTGGGTGGAGTTTGTGGTTGTGATGTCACTTGTGGCTGAGTGCCTGATAGGCCAGTGCTGGTCCTGTGGGTGCAGTTTGTGGTTGTGATTTCACTTGTGGCTGAGTGCCTGATAGGCCAGTGCTGGTCCTGTGGGTGGAGTTTGTGGTTGTGATGTCACTTGTGGCTGAGTGCCTGATAGGCCAGTGGTGGTCCTGTGGGTGGAGTTTGTGGTTGTGATGTCACTTGTGGCTCAGTGCCTGATAGGCCAGTGCTGGTGTTGTGGGTGGAGTTTGTGGTTGTGATGTCACTTGTGGCTGAGTGCCTGATAGGCCAGTGCTGGTCCTGTGGGTGGAGTTTGTGTTTGTGATGTCACTTGTGGCTGAGTGCCTGATAGGCCAGTGCTGGTGATGTGGCTGCAGTTTGTGTTTGTGATGTCACTTGTGGCTGAGTGCCTGATAGGCCAGTGCTGGTGATGTGGCTGCAGTTTGCGGTTGTGATGTCAGTTGTGGCTCAGTGCCTGATAGGCCAGTGCTGGTGATGTGGGTGCAGTTTGTGGTTGTGATGTCAGTTGTGGCTGAGTTCCTGATAGGCCAGTGCTGGTGATGTGGCTGCAGTTTGTGGTTGTGATGTCACTTGTGGCTCAGTGCCTGATAGGCCACTGGTGGTCCTGTGGGTGCAGTTTTTGGTTGTGATGTCAGTTGTGGCTCAGTGCCTGATAGGCCAGTGGTGGTGATGTGGGTGCAGTTTGTGGTTGTGATGTCACTTGTGGCTGAGTGCCTGATAGGCCAGTGCTGGTGATGTGGCTGCAGTTTGTGTTTGTGATGTCCCTTGTGGCTGAGTGCCTGATAGGCCAGTGCTGGTGATGTGGCTGCAGTTTGTGTTTGTTTTGTCCCTTGTGGCTCAGTGCCTGATAGGCCAGTGCTGGTGATGTGGGTGCAGTTTGTGGTTGTGATGTCACTTGTGGCTCAGTGCCTGATAGGCCAGTGCTGGTGATGTGGCTGCAGTTTGTGTTTGTGATGTCACTTGTGGCTGAGTGCCTGTTCGGCCAGTGGTGGTCCTGTGGGTGCAGGTTGTGGTTGTGATGTCGCCTGTGGCTCAGTGCCTGATAGGCAGTTCTAGTCACGTGGCTGCAGTATGTGGTTGTGATGTCAGTTGTGGCTGAGTGCCTGATAGGCCAGTGCTGGTGATGTGGGTGGAGTTTGTGGTTGTGATGTCAGTTGTGGCTCAGTGCCTGATAGGCCAGTGCTGGTGATGTGGGTGCAGTTTGTGGTTGTGATGTCACTTGTGGCTGAGTGCCTGATAGGCCAGTGCTGGTCCTGTGGATGCAGTTTGTGGTTGTGGTGTCACTTGTGGCTCAGTGCCTGATAGGCCAGTGCTGGTGTTGTGGGTGCACTTTGTGTTTGTGATGTCACTTGTGGCTGAGTGCCTGATAGGCCAGTGCTGGTCCTGTGGATGCAGTTTGTGGTTGTGATGTCACTTGTGGCTCAGTGCCTGATAGGGCACTGCTGGTGATGTGGCTGCAGTTTGTGGTTGTGAGGTCACTTGTGGCTGAGTGCCTGATAGGCCAGTGCTGGTGTTGTGGGTGGAGGTTGTGTTTGTGATGTCACTTGTGGCTGAGTGCCTGATAGGCCAGTGCTGGTCCTGTGGGTGCAGTTTGTGGTTGTGATGTCACTTGTGGCTGAGTGCCTGATAGGGCAGTGCTGGTGATGTGGGTGCAGTTTGTGTTTGTGATGTCACTTGTGGCTGAGTGCCTGATAGGCCAGTGCTGGTGATGTGGCTGCAGTTTGTGGTTGTGATGTCACTTGTGGCTGAGTGTCTGATAGGCCAGTGCTGGTGATGTGGGTGCAGTTTGTGGTTGTGATGTCACTTGTGGCTGAGTGCCTGATAGGCCAGTGCTGGTCCTGTGGGTGCAGTTTGTAGTTGTGATGTCACTTGTGGCTGAGTGCCTGATAGGCCAGTGCTGGTCCTGTGGGTGGAGTTTGTGGTTGTGATGTCACTTGTGGCTCAGTGCCTGATTGGCCAGTGCTGGTGATGTGGGTGCAGTTTGTGTTTGTGATGTCACTTGTGGCTCAGTGCCTGATAGGCCAGTGGTGGTCCTGTGGGTGGAGTTTTTGGTTGTGATGTCACTTGTGGCTGAGTGCCTGATAGGCCAGTGCTGGTGATGTGGCTGCAGTTTGTGGTTGTGATGTCACTTGTGGCTCAGTGCCTGATAGGCCAGTGCTGGTGATGTGGCTGCACTTTGTGGTTGTGAGGTCGCTTGAGGCTGAGTGTCTGATAGGCCAGTGCTGGTCCTGTGCGTGCAGTTTGTGGTTGTTATGTCACTTGTGGCTGAGTGCCTGATGCTGGTCCTGTGGGTGCAGTTTGTGGTTGTGATGTCACTTGTGGCTCAGTGCCTGATAGGCCAGTGCTGGTGTTGTGGGTGGAGTTTGTGGTTGTGATGTCACTTGTGGCTGAGTGCCTGATAGGCCAGTGCTGGTGATGTGGCTGCAGTTTGTGGTTGTGATGTCACTTGTGGCTCAGTGCCTGATAGGCCAGTGCTGGTGATGTGGGTGGAGTTTCTGGTTGTGATGTCACTTGTGGCTCAGTGCCTGATAGGCCAGTGCTGGTCCTGTGGGTGGAGTTTGTGGTTGTGATGTCACTTGTGGCTCAGTGCATGATAGGCCAGTGCTGGTCCTGTGGGTGCAGTTTGTGGTTGTGATGTCACTTGTGGCTCAGTGCCTGATAGGCCAGTGCTGGTCCTGTGGGTGGAGTTTGTGGTTGTGATGTCACTTGTGGCTCAGTGCCTGATAGGCCAGTGCTGGTCCTGTGGGTGGAGTTTGTGGTTGTGATGTCACTTGTGGCTCAGTGCCTGATAGGGCAGTGCTGGTGATGTGGGTGGAGTTTGTGGTTGTGATGTCACTTGTGGCTCAGTGCCTGATAGGCCAGTGCTGGTGATGTGGGTGGAGTTTGTGGTTGTGATGTCACTTGTGGCTCAGTGCCTGATAGGCCAGTGCTGGTGATGTGGCTGCACTTTGTGGTTGTGAGGTCGCTTGAGGCTGAGTGTCTGATAGGCCAGTGCTGGTCCTGTGCGTGCAGTTTGTGGTTGTTATGTCACTTGTGGCTGAGTGCCTGATAGGCCAGTGCTGGTCCTGTGGGTGGAGTTTGTGGTTGTGATGTCACTTGTGGCTGAGTGCCTGATAGGCCAGTGCTGGTGTTGTGGGTGGAGTTTGTGGTTGTGATGTCACTTGTGGCTGAGTGCCTGATAGGCCAGTGGTGGTGATGTGGGTGGAGTTTGTGGTTGTGATGTCACTTGTGGCTGAGTGCCTGATAGGCCAGTGCTGGTGATGTGGCTGCAGTTTGTGGTTGTGATGTCACTTGTGGCTCAGTGCCTGATAGGCCAGTGCTGGTCCTGTGGGTGGAGTTTGTGGTTGTGATGTCACTTGTGGCTCAGTGCCTGCTCGGCCAGTGCTGGTGATGTGGCTGCAGTTTGTGGTTGTGAGGTCACTTGTGGCTCAGTGCCTGATAGGCCAGTGCTGGTCCTGTGGGTGGAGTTTGTGGTTGTGATGTCACTTGTGGCTCAGTGCCTGATAGGGCAGTGCTGGTGATGTGGCTGCACTTTGTGGTTGTGATGTCACTTGTGGCTGAGTGCCTGATTGGCCAGTGCTGGTGATGTGGGTGGAGTTTGTGGTTGTGATGTCACTTGTGGCTCAGTGCCTGATAGGCCAGTGCTGGTCCTGTGGCTGCAGTTTTTGGTTGTGATGTCACTTGTGGCTGAGTGCCTGATAGGCCAATGCTGGTCCTGTGGGTGGAGTTTGTGGTTGTGATGTCACTTGTAGCTCAGTGCCTGCTCGGCCAGTGCTGGCGATGAGGGTGCAGTTTGTGTTTGTGATGTCACTTGTGGCTCAGTGCCTGATAGGCCAGTGGTGGTCCTGTGGGTGGAGTTTGTGGTTGTGATGTCACTTGTGGCTCAGTGCCTGATAGGCCAGTGCTGGTGATGTGGCTGCAGTTTGTGGTTGTGATGTCACTTGTGGCTGAGTGCCTGATAGGCCAGTGCTGGTCCTGTGGGTGGAGTTTGTGGTTGTGATGTCACTTGTGGCTCAGTGCCTGATAGGCCAGTGCTGGTGATGTGGCTGCACTTTCTGGTTGTGAGGTCGCTTGAGGCTGAGTGTCTGATAGGCCAGTGCTGGTCCTGTGCGTGCAGTTTGTGGTTGTTATGTCACTTGTGGCTGAGTGCCTGATGCTGGTCCTGTGGGTGCAGTTTGTGGTTGTGATGTCACTTGTGGCTCAGTGCCTGATAGGCCAGTGCTGGTGTTGTGGGTGGAGTTTGTGGTTTTGATGTCACTTGTGGCTGAGTGCCTGATAGGCCAGTGCTGGTGATGTGGGTGGAGTTTGTGGTTGTGATGTCACTTGTGGCTCAGTGCCTGATAGGCCAGTGCTGGTGATGTGGGTGGAGTTTGTGGTTGTGATGTCACTTGTGGCTGAGTGCCTGATAGGCCAGTGCTGGTCCTGTGGGTGGAGTTTGTGGTTGTGATGTCACTTGTGGCTGAGTGCCTGATAGGCCAGTGCTGGTCCTGTGGGTGCAGTTTGTGGTTGCGATGTCACTTGTGGCTGAGTGCCTGATAGGCCAGTACTGGTCCTGTGGGTGCAGTTTGTGGTTGTGATGTCACTTGTGGCTCAGTGCCTGATAGGCCAGTGCTGGTGATGTGGCTGCACTTTGTGGTTGTGATGTCACTTGTGGCTCAGTGCCTGATAGGCCAGTGCTGGTGTTGTGGGTGGAGTTTGTGGTTGTGATGTCACTTGCGGCTGAGTGCCTGATAGGCCAGTGCTGGTCCTGTGGGTGGAGTTTGTGGTTGTGATGTCACTTGTGGCTGAGTGCCTGATAGGCCAGTGCTGGTGATGTGGGTGGAGTTTGTGTTTGTGATGTCACTTGTGGCTCAGTGCCTGATAGGGCAGTGCTGGTGATGTGGCTGCACTTTGTGGTTGTGAGGTCGCTTGAGGCTGAGTGTCTGATAGGCCAGTGCTGGTCCTGTGCGTGCAGTTTGTGGTTGTGATGTCACTTGTGGCTGAGTGCCTGATAGGCCAGTGCTGGTGATGTGGGTGGAGTTTGTGGTTGTGATGTCACTTGTGGCTCAGTGCCTGCTAGGCCAGTGCTGGTGATGTGGGTGCAGTTTTTGGTTGTGATGTCACTTGTGGCTGAGTGCCTGATAGGCCAGTGCTGGTCCTGTGGGTGGAGTTTGTGGTTGTGATGTCACTTGTAGCTCAGTGCCTGATAGGCCAGTGCTGGTGATGTGGCTGCAGTTTGTGGTTGTGATGTCACTTGTGGCTCAGTGCCTGATAGGCCAGTGCTGGTGATGTGGCTGCAGTTTGTGGTTGTGAGGTCTCTTGAGGCTGAGTGCCTGATAGGCCAGTGCTGGTCCTGTGGGTGGAGTTTGTGGTTGTGAGGCCACTTGTGGCTCAGTGCCTGACAGGCCAATGCTGGTGATGTGGGTGGAGTTTGTGGTTGTGAGGTCGCTTGAGGCTGAGTGTCTGATAGGCCAGTGCTGGTCCTGTGCGTGCAGTTTGTAGTTGTTATGTCACTTGTGGCTGAGTGCCTGATGCTGGTCCTGTGGGTGCAGTTTGTGGTTGTGATGTCACTTGTGGCTCAGTGCCTGATAGGCCAGTGGTGGTGTTGTGGGTGGAGTTTGTGGTTGTGATGTCACTTGTGGCTGAGTGCCTGATAGGCCAGTGCTGGTGTTGTGGCTGCAGTTCGTGGTTGTGAGGTCACTTGAGGCTGAGTGCCTGACAGGCCAGTGCTGGTGATGTGGGTGGAGTTTGTGGTTGTGATGTCACTTGTGGCTCAGTGCCTGATAGGCCAGTGCTGGTCCTGTGGGTGCAGTTTGTGGTTGTGATGTCACTTGTAGCTCAGTGCCTGCTCGGCCAGTGCTGGCGATGAGGGTGCAGTTTGTGTTTGTGATGTCACTTGTGGCTCAGTGCCTGATAGGCCAGTGCTGGTCCTGTGGGTGGAGTTTGTGGTTGTGATGTCACTTGTGTCTCAGTGCCTGATAGGCCAGTGCTGGTCCTGTGGGTGGAGTTTGTGGTTGTGATGTCACCTGTGGCTCAGTGACTGATAGGCCAGTGCTGGTGATGGGGCTGCAGTTTGTGGTTGTGATGTCACTTGTGGCTCAGTGCCTGATAGGCCAGTGCTGGTGTTGTGGGTGCAGTTTGTGGTTGTGATGTCACTTGTGGCTGAGTGCCTGATAGGCCAGTGCTGGTCCTGTGGGTGGAGTTTGTGGTTGTGATGTCACTTGTGTCTGAGTGCCTGACAGGCCAGTGCTGGTGATGTGGCTGCAGTTTGTGGTTGTGAGGTCTCTTGAGGCTGAGTGCCTGATAGGCCAGTGCTGGTCCTGTGGGTGGAGTTTGTGGTTGTGAGGCCACTTGTGGCTCAGTGCCTGACAGGCCAATGCTGGTGATGTGGGTGGAGTTTGTGGTTGTGAGGTAGCTTGAGGCTGAGTGTCTGATAGGCCAGTGCTGGTCCTGTGGGTGCAGTTTGTGGTTGTTATGTCACTTGTGGCTGAGTGCCTGATAGGCCAGTGCTGGTCCTGTGGGTGCAGTTTGTGGTTGTGATGTCACTTGAGGCTGACTGCCTGATAGGCCAGTGCTGGTGATGTGGGTGCAGTTTGTGGTTGTGATGTCACTTGTGACTCAGTGCCTGATAGGCCAGTGCTGGTGTTGTGGGTGCAGTTCATGGTTGTGATGTCACTTGAGGCTGAGTGTCTGATAGGCCAGTGCTGGTGATGTGGGTGGAGTTTGTGGTTGTGATGTCACTTGTGTCTCAGTGCCTGATAGGCCAGTGCTGGCGATGAGGGTGCAGTTTGTGTTTGTGATGTCACTTGTGGCTCAGTGCCTGATAGGCCAGTGCTGGTGATGTGGCTGCAGTTTGTGGTTGTGATGTCACTTGTGGCTCAGTGCCTGATAGGCCAGTGGTGGTCCTGTGGGTGGAGTTTGTGGTTGTGATGTCACTTGTGGCTCAGTGCCTGATAGGCCAGTGGTGGTCCTGTGGGTGGAGTTTGTGGTTGTGATGTCACTTGTGGCTCAGTGCCTGATAGGCCAGTGCTGGTGATGTGGCTGCACTTTGTGGTTGTGAGGTCGCTTGAGGCTGAGTGTCTGATAGGCCAGTGCTGGTCCTGTGCGTGCAGTTTGTGGTTGTTATGTCACTTGTGGCTGAGTGCCTGATAGGCCAGTGCTGGTCCTGTGGGTGCAGTTTGTGGTTGTGATGTCACTTGTGGCTCAGTGCCTGATAGGCCAGTGCTGGTGTTGTGGGTGGAGTTTGTGGTTGTGATGTCACTTGTGGCTGAGTGCCTGATAGGCCAGTGCTGGTGATGTGGCTGCAGTTTGTGGTTGTGATGTCACTTGTGGCTCAGTGCCTGATAGGCCAGTGCTGGTGATGTGGGTGGAGTTTCTGGTTGTGATGTCACTTGTGGCTCAGTGCCTGATAGGCCAGTGCTGGTCCTGTGGGTGGAGTTTGTGGTTGTGATGTCACTTGTGGCTCAGTGCATGATAGGCCAGTGCTGGTCCTGTGGGTGCAGTTTGTGGTTGTGATGTCACTTGTGGCTCAGTGCCTGATAGGCCAGTGCTGGTCCTGTGGGTGGAGTTTGTGGTTGTGATGTCACTTGTGGCTCAGTGCCTGATAGGCCAGTGCTGGTCCTGTGGGTGGAGTTTGTGGTTGTGATGTCACTTGTGGCTCAGTGCCTGATAGGGCAGTGCTGGTGATGTGGGTGGAGTTTGTGGTTGTGATGTCACTTGTGGCTCAGTGCCTGATAGGCCAGTGCTGGTGATGTGGGTGGAGTTTGTGGTTGTGATGTCACTTGTGGCTCAGTGCCTGATAGGCCAGTGCTGGTGATGTGGCTGCACTTTGTGGTTGTGAGGTCGCTTGAGGCTGAGTGTCTGATAGGCCAGTGCTGGTCCTGTGCGTGCAGTTTGTGGTTGTTATGTCACTTGTGGCTGAGTGCCTGATAGGCCAGTGCTGGTCCTGTGGGTGGAGTTTGTGGTTGTGATGTCACTTGTGGCTGAGTGCCTGATAGGCCAGTGCTGGTGTTGTGGGTGGAGTTTGTGGTTGTGATGTCACTTGTGGCTGAGTGCCTGATAGGCCAGTGGTGGTGATGTGGGTGGAGTTTGTGGTTGTGATGTCACTTGTGGCTGAGTGCCTGATAGGCCAGTGCTGGTGATGTGGCTGCAGTTTGTGGTTGTGATGTCACTTGTGGCTCAGTGCCTGATAGGCCAGTGCTGGTCCTGTGGGTGGAGTTTGTGGTTGTGATGTCACTTGTGGCTCAGTGCCTGCTCGGCCAGTGCTGGTGATGTGGCTGCAGTTTGTGGTTGTGAGGTCACTTGTGGCTCAGTGCCTGATAGGCCAGTGCTGGTCCTGTGGGTGGAGTTTGTGGTTGTGATGTCACTTGTGGCTCAGTGCCTGATAGGGCAGTGCTGGTGATGTGGCTGCACTTTGTGGTTGTGATGTCACTTGTGGCTGAGTGCCTGATTGGCCAGTGCTGGTGATGTGGGTGGAGTTTGTGGTTGTGATGTCACTTGTGGCTCAGTGCCTGATAGGCCAGTGCTGGTCCTGTGGCTGCAGTTTTTGGTTGTGATGTCACTTGTGGCTGAGTGCCTGATAGGCCAATGCTGGTCCTGTGGGTGGAGTTTGTGGTTGTGATGTCACTTGTAGCTCAGTGCCTGCTCGGCCAGTGCTGGCGATGAGGGTGCAGTTTGTGTTTGTGATGTCACTTGTGGCTCAGTGCCTGATAGGACAGTGGTGGTCCTGTGGGTGGAGTTTGTGGTTGTGATGTCACTTGTGGCTCAGTGCCTGATAGGCCAGTGCTGGTGATGTGGCTGCAGTTTGTGGTTGTGATGTCACTTGTGGCTGAGTGCCTGATAGGCCAGTGCTGGTCCTGTGGGTGGAGTTTGTGGTTGTGATGTCACTTGTGGCTCAGTGCCTGATAGGCCAGTGCTGGTGATGTGGCTGCACTTTCTGGTTGTGAGGTCGCTTGAGGCTGAGTGTCTGATAGGCCAGTGCTGGTCCTGTGCGTGCAGTTTGTGGTTGTTATGTCACTTGTGGCTGAGTGCCTGATGCTGGTCCTGTGGGTGCAGTTTGTGGTTGTGATGTCACTTGTGGCTCAGTGCCTGATAGGCCAGTGCTGGTGTTGTGGGTGGAGTTTGTGGTTTTGATGTCACTTGTGGCTGAGTGCCTGATAGGCCAGTGCTGGTGATGTGGGTGGAGTTTGTGGTTGTGATGTCACTTGTGGCTCAGTGCCTGATAGGCCAGTGCTGGTGATGTGGGTGGAGTTTGTGGTTGTGATGTCACTTGTGGCTGAGTGCCTGATAGGCCAGTGCTGGTCCTGTGGGTGGAGTTTGTGGTTGTGATGTCACTTGTGGCTGAGTGCCTGATAGGCCAGTGCTGGTCCTGTGGGTGCAGTTTGTGGTTGCGATGTCACTTGTGGCTGAGTGCCTGATAGGCCAGTACTGGTCCTGTGGGTGCAGTTTGTGGTTGTGATGTCACTTGTGGCTCAGTGCCTGATAGGCCAGTGCTGGTGATGTGGCTGCACTTTGTGGTTGTGATGTCACTTGTGGCTCAGTGCCTGATAGGCCAGTGCTGGTGTTGTGGGTGGAGTTTGTGGTTGTGATGTCACTTGCGGCTGAGTGCCTGATAGGCCAGTGCTGGTCCTGTGGGTGGAGTTTGTGGTTGTGATGTCACTTGTGGCTGAGTGCCTGATAGGCCAGTGCTGGTGATGTGGGTGGAGTTTGTGTTTGTGATGTCACTTGTGGCTCAGTGCCTGATAGGGCAGTGCTGGTGATGTGGCTGCACTTTGTGGTTGTGAGGTCGCTTGAGGCTGAGTGTCTGATAGGCCAGTGCTGGTCCTGTGCGTGCAGTTTGTGGTTGTGATGTCACTTGTGGCTGAGTGCCTGATAGGCCAGTGCTGGTGATGTGGGTGGAGTTTGTGGTTGTGATGTCACTTGTGGCTCAGTGCCTGCTAGGCCAGTGCTGGTGATGTGGGTGCAGTTTTTGGTTGTGATGTCACTTGTGGCTGAGTGCCTGATAGGCCAGTGCTGGTCCTGTGGGTGGAGTTTGTGGTTGTGATGTCACTTGTAGCTCAGTGCCTGATAGGCCAGTGCTGGTGATGTGGCTGCAGTTTGTGGTTGTGATGTCACTTGTGGCTCAGTGCCTGATAGGCCAGTGCTGGTGATGTGGCTGCAGTTTGTGGTTGTGAGGTCTCTTGAGGCTGAGTGCCTGATAGGCCAGTGCTGGTCCTGTGGGTGGAGTTTGTGGTTGTGAGGCCACTTGTGGCTCAGTGCCTGACAGGCCAATGCTGGTGATGTGGGTGGAGTTTGTGGTTGTGAGGTCGCTTGAGGCTGAGTGTCTGATAGGCCAGTGCTGGTCCTGTGCGTGCAGTTTGTAGTTGTTATGTCACTTGTGGCTGAGTGCCTGATGCTGGTCCTGTGGGTGCAGTTTGTGGTTGTGATGTCACTTGTGGCTCAGTGCCTGATAGGCCAGTGGTGGTGTTGTGGGTGGAGTTTGTGGTTGTGATGTCACTTGTGGCTGAGTGCCTGATAGGCCAGTGCTGGTGTTGTGGCTGCAGTTCGTGGTTGTGAGGTCACTTGAGGCTGAGTGCCTGACAGGCCAGTGCTGGTGATGTGGGTGGAGTTTGTGGTTGTGATGTCACTTGTGGCTCAGTGCCTGATAGGCCAGTGCTGGTCCTGTGGGTGGAATTTGTGGTTGTGATGTCACTTGTAGCTCAGTGCCTGCTCGGCCAGTGCTGGCGATGAGGGTGCAGTTTGTGTTTGTGATGTCACTTGTGGCTCAGTGCCTGATAGGCCAGTGCTGGTCCTGTGGGTGGAGTTTGTGGTTGTGATGTCACTTGTGTCTCAGTGCCTGATAGGCCAGTGCTGGTCCTGTGGGTGGAGTTTGTGGTTGTGATGTCACCTGTGGCTCAGTGACTGATAGGCCAGTGCTGGTGATGGGGCTGCAGTTTGTGGTTGTGATGTCACTTGTGGCTCAGTGCCTGATAGGCCAGTGCTGGTGTTGTGGGTGCAGTTTGTGGTTGTGATGTCACTTGTGGCTGAGTGCCTGATAGGCCAGTGCTGGTCCTGTGGGTGGAGTTTGTGGTTGTGATGTCACTTGTGTCTGAGTGCCTGACAGGCCAGTGCTGGTGATGTGGCTGCAGTTTGTGGTTGTGAGGTCTCTTGAGGCTGAGTGCCTGATAGGCCAGTGCTGGTGATGTGGGTGGAGTTTGTGGTTGTGAGGCCACTTGTGGCTCAGTGCCTGACAGGCCAATGCTGGTGATGTGGGTGGAGTTTGTGGTTGTGAGGTAGCTTGAGGCTGAGTGTCTGATAGGCCAGTGCTGGTCCTGTGGGTGCAGTTTGTGGTTGTTATGTCACTTGTGGCTGAGTGCCTGATAGGCCAGTGCTGGTCCTGTGGGTGCAGTTTGTGGTTGTGATGTCACTTGAGGCTGACTGCCTGATAGGCCAGTGCTGGTGATGTGGGTGCAGTTTGTGGTTGTGATGTCACTTGTGACTCAGTGCCTGATAGGCCAGTGCTGGTGTTGTGGGTGCAGTTCATGGTTGTGATGTCACTTGAGGCTGAGTGTCTGATAGGCCAGTGCTGGTGATGTGGGTGGAGTTTGTGGTTGTGATGTCACTTGTGTCTCAGTGCCTGATAGGCCAGTGCTGGCGATGAGGGTGCAGTTTGTGTTTGTGATGTCACTTGTGGCTCAGTGCCTGATAGGCCAGTGCTGGTGATGTGGCTGCAGTTTGTGGTTGTGATGTCACTTGTGGCTCAGTGCCTGATAGGCCAGTGGTGGTCCTGTGGGTGGAGTTTGTGGTTGTGATGTCACTTGTGGCTCAGTGCCTGATAGGCCAGTGGTGGTCCTGTGGGTGGAGTTTGTGGTTGTGATGTCACTTGTGGCTCAGTGCCTGATAGGCCAGTGCTGGTGATGTGGCTGCACTTTGTGGTTGTGAGGTCGCTTGAGGCTGAGTGTCTGATAGGCCAGTGCTGGTCCTGTGCGTGCAGTTTGTGGTTGTTATGTCACTTGTGGCTGAGTGCCTGATAGGCCAGTGCTGGTCCTGTGGGTGCAGTTTGTGGTTGTGATGTCACTTGTGGCTCAGTGCCTGATAGGCCAGTGCTGGTGTTGTGGGTGGAGTTTGTGGTTGTGATGTCACTTGTGGCTGAGTGCCTGATAGGCCAGTGCTGGTGTTGTGGGTGCAGTTCGTGGTTGTGAGGTCACTTGAGGCTGAGTGCCTGATAGGCCAGTGCTGGTGATGTGGGTGGAGTTTGTGGTTGTGATGTCACTTGTGTCTCAGTGCCTGATAGGCCAGTGCTGGTCCTGTGGGTGCAGTTTGTGGTTGTGATATCACTTGTAGCTCAGTGCCTGCTCGGCCAGTACTGGTCCTGTGGGTGCAGTTTGTGTTTGTGATGTCACTTGTGTCTCAATGCCTGATAGGCCAGTGCTGGTCCTGTGGGTGGAGTTTGTGGTTGTGATGTCACTTGTGGCTGAGTGCCTGATAGGCCAGTGCTGGTCCTGTGGGTGCAGTTTGTGGTTGTGATGTCACTTGTGGCTCAGTGCCTGATAGGCCAGTGCTGGTGATGTGGGTGGAGTTTGTGGTTGTGCTGTCAGTTGTGGCTGAGTGCCTGATAGGCCAGTGCTGGTGATGTGGGTGCAGTTCGTGGTTGTGATGTCACTTGTGGCTGAGTGCCTGATAGGCCAGTGCTGGTCCTGTGGGTGGAGTTTGTGGTTGTGATGTCACTTGTGTCTCAGTGCCTGATAGGCCAGTGGTGGTCCTGTGGGTGGAGTATGTGGTTGTGATGTCACCTGTGGCTCAGTGCCTGATAGGCCAGTGCTGGTGATGTGGGTGGAGTTTGTGGTTGTGATGTCACTTGTGGCTGAGTGCCTGATAGGCCAGTGCTGGTGTTGTGGGTGCAGTTTGTGGTTGTGATGTCACTTGTGGCTCAGTGCCTGATAGGCCAGTGCTGGTGATGTGGGTGGAGTTTGTGGTTGTGATGTCACTTGTGGCTGAGTGCCTGATAGGCCAGTGCTGGTCCTGTGGGTGGAGTTTGTGGTTGTGATGTCACTTGTGTCTGAGTGCCTGATAGGCCAGTGCTGGTGTTGTGGGTGGAGTTTGTGGTTGTGATGTCACTTGCGGCTGAGTGCCTGATAGGCCAGTGCTGGTCCTGTGGGTGGAGTTTGTGGTTGTGATGTCACTTGTGGCTGAGTGCCTGATAGGCCAGTGCTGGTGATGTGGGTGCAGTTTGTGGTTGTGATGTCGCTTGTGTCTCAGTTCCTGATAGGCCAGTGCTGGTCCTGTGGGTGGAGTTTGTGGTTGTGATGTCACTTGTGGCTCAGTGCCTGATAGGGCAGTGCTGGTGATGTGGGTGGAGTTTGTGGTTGTGATGTCACTTGTGGCTGAGTGCCTGATTGGCCAGTGCTGGTGATGTGGCTGCAGTTTGTGGTTGTGATGTCACTTGTGGCTGAGTGCCTGATAGGCCAGTGCTGGTGTTGTGGGTGGAGTTTGTGGTTGTGATGTCAGTTGTGGCTGAGTGCCTGATAGGCCAGTGCTGGTGATGTGGGTGCAGTTCGTGGTTGTGAGGTCACTTGAGGCTGAGTGCCTGATAGGCCAGTGCTGGTGATGTGGGTGGAGTTTGTGGTTGTGATGTCACTTGTGGCTCAGTGCCTGATAGGCCAGTGCTGGTCCTGTGGGTGCAGTTTGTGGTTGTGATGTCACTTGTAGCTCAGTGCCTGCTCGGCCAGTGCTGGCGATGAGGGTGCAGTTTGTGTTTGTGATGTCACTTGTGTCTCAATGCCTGATAGGCCAGTGCTGGTCCTGTGGCTGCAGTTTGTGGTTGTGATGTCACTTGTGGCTCAGTGCCTGATAGGCCAGTGGTGGTCCTGTGGGTGGAGTTTGTGGTTGTGATGTCACCTGTGGCTCAGTGCCTGATAGGCCAGTGCTGGTGATGTGGCTGCACTTTGTGGTTGTGAGGTCACTTGTGGCTCAGTGCATGATAGGCCAGTGCTGGTGTTGTGGGTGGAGTTTGTGGTTGTGATGTCACTTGTGGCTCAGTGCCTGATAGGCCAGTGCTGGTGATGTGGGTGGAGTTTGTGGTTGTGATGTCACTTGTGGCTGAGTGCCTGATAGGCCAGTGCTGGTCCTGTGGGTGGAGTTTGTGTTTGTGATGTCACTTGTGGCTGAGTGCCTGATAGGCCAGTGCTGGTGTTGTGGGTGGAGTTTGTGGTTGTGATGTCACTTGCGGCTGAGTGCCTGATAGGCCAGTGCTGGTCCTGTGGGTGGAGTTTGTGGTTGTGATGTCACTTGTGGCTGAGTGCCTGATAGGCCAGTGCTGGTGATGTGGGTGCAGTTTGTGGTTGTGATGTCACTTGTGGCTCAGTGCCTGATAGGCCAGTGCTGGTGATGTGGGTGCAGTTTGTGGTTGTGATGTCACTTGTGGCTGAGTGCCTGATAGGCCAGTGCTGGTGATGTGGCTGCAGTTTGTGGTTGTGATGTCACTTGTGGCTGAGTGCCTGATAGGCCAGTGCTGGTGTTGTGGGTGCAGTTTGTGGTTGTGATGTCACTTGTAGCTCAGTGCCTGCTCGGCCAGTGCTGGCGATGAGGGTGCAGTTTGTGTTTGTGATGTCGCTTGTGTCTCAGTGCCTGATAGGCCAGTGCTGGTCCTGTGGGTGCAGTTTGTGGTTGTGATGTCACTTGTGTCTGAGTGCCTGATAGGCCAGTGCTGGTGTTGTGGGTGGAGTTTGTGGTTGTGATGTCACTTGCGGCTGAGTGCCTGATAGGCCAGTGCTGGTGATGTGGGTGCAGTTTGTGGTTGTGATGTC
The DNA here is from genome assembly GCF_036417845.1 of Apteryx mantelli. Lineage (NCBI taxonomy): Eukaryota > Metazoa > Chordata > Aves > Apterygiformes > Apterygidae > Apteryx > Apteryx mantelli. The sequence continues at coordinate 2,567,032 of NW_027118682.1, read as the reverse complement.
ACTTTTGGCTCAGTGCCTGATAGGGCAGTGCTGGTGATGTGGGTGCAGTTTGTGGTTGTGATGTCACTTGTGGCTGAGTGCCTGATTGGCCAGTGCTGGTGATGTGGCTGCAGTTTGTGGTTGTGATGTCACTTGTGGCTGAGTGCCTGATAGGCCAGTGCTGGTGATGTGGGTGCAGTTTGTGGTTGTGATGTCACTTGTGGCTCAGTGCCTGATAGGCCAGTGGTGGTCCTGTGGGTGGAGTTTGTGGTTGTGATGTCACTTGTGGCTCAGTGCCTGATAGGCCAGTGGTGGTCCTGTGGGTGGAGTTTGTGGTTGTGATGTCACTTGTGGCTCAGTGCCTGATAGGCCAGTGCTGGTGATGTGGCTGCACTTTGTGGTTGTGAGGTCGCTTGAGGCTGAGTGTCTGATAGGCCAGTGCTGGTGTTGTGGGTGCAGTTCGTGGTTGTGATGTCACTTGTGGCTCAGTGCCTGCTAGGCCAGTGCTGGTGATGTGGGTGCAGTTTGTGGTTGTGAGGCCACTTGTGGCTCAGTGCCTGACAGGCCAGTGCTGGTGATGTGGCTGCAGTTTGTGGTTGTGAGGTCTCTTGAGGCTGAGTGCCTGATAGGCCAGTGCTGGTCCTGTGGGTGGAGTTTGTGATTGTGAGGCCACTTGTGGCTGAGTGCCTGATAGGCCAGTGCTGGTGATGTGGGTGCAGTTTGTGGTTGTGATGTCACTTGTGGCTGAGTGCCTGATAGGCCAGTGCTGGTGATGTGGCTGCACTTTCTGGTTGTGAGGTCGCTTGAGGCTGAGTGTCTGATAGGCCAGTGCTGGTCCTGTGCGTGCAGTTTGTGGTTGTTATGTCACTTGTGGCTGAGTGCCTGATGCTGGTCCTGTGGGTGCAGTTTGTGGTTGTGATGTCACTTGTGGCTCAGTGCCTGATAGGCCAGTGCTGGTGTTGTGGGTGGAGTTTGTGGTTTTGATGTCACTTGTGGCTGAGTGCCTGATAGGCCAGTGCTGGTGATGTGGGTGGAGTTTGTGGTTGTGATGTCACTTGTGGCTCAGTGCCTGATAGGCCAGTGCTGGTGATGTGGGTGGAGTTTGTGGTTGTGATGTCACTTGTGGCTGAGTGCCTGATAGGCCAGTGCTGGTCCTGTGGGTGGAGTTTGTGGTTGTGATGTCACTTGTGGCTGAGTGCCTGATAGGCCAGTGCTGGTCCTGTGGGTGCAGTTTGTGGTTGCGATGTCACTTGTGGCTGAGTGCCTGATAGGCCAGTACTGGTCCTGTGGGTGCAGTTTGTGGTTGTGATGTCACTTGTGGCTCAGTGCCTGATAGGCCAGTGCTGGTGATGTGGCTGCACTTTGTGGTTGTGATGTCACTTGTGGCTCAGTGCCTGATAGGCCAGTGCTGGTGTTGTGGGTGGAGTTTGTGGTTGTGATGTCACTTGCGGCTGAGTGCCTGATAGGCCAGTGCTGGTCCTGTGGGTGGAGTTTGTGGTTGTGATGTCACTTGTGGCTGAGTGCCTGATAGGCCAGTGCTGGTGATGTGGGTGGAGTTTGTGTTTGTGATGTCACTTGTGGCTCAGTGCCTGATAGGGCAGTGCTGGTGATGTGGCTGCACTTTGTGGTTGTGAGGTCGCTTGAGGCTGAGTGTCTGATAGGCCAGTGCTGGTCCTGTGCGTGCAGTTTGTGGTTGTGATGTCACTTGTGGCTGAGTGCCTGATAGGCCAGTGCTGGTGATGTGGGTGGAGTTTGTGGTTGTGATGTCACTTGTGGCTCAGTGCCTGCTAGGCCAGTGCTGGTGATGTGGGTGCAGTTTTTGGTTGTGATGTCACTTGTGGCTGAGTGCCTGATAGGCCAGTGCTGGTCCTGTGGGTGGAGTTTGTGGTTGTGATGTCACTTGTAGCTCAGTGCCTGATAGGCCAGTGCTGGTGATGTGGCTGCAGTTTGTGGTTGTGATGTCACTTGTGGCTCAGTGCCTGATAGGCCAGTGCTGGTGATGTGGCTGCAGTTTGTGGTTGTGAGGTCTCTTGAGGCTGAGTGCCTGATAGGCCAGTGCTGGTCCTGTGGGTGGAGTTTGTGGTTGTGAGGCCACTTGTGGCTCAGTGCCTGACAGGCCAATGCTGGTGATGTGGGTGGAGTTTGTGGTTGTGAGGTCGCTTGAGGCTGAGTGTCTGATAGGCCAGTGCTGGTCCTGTGCGTGCAGTTTGTAGTTGTTATGTCACTTGTGGCTGAGTGCCTGATGCTGGTCCTGTGGGTGCAGTTTGTGGTTGTGATGTCACTTGTGGCTCAGTGCCTGATAGGCCAGTGGTGGTGTTGTGGGTGGAGTTTGTGGTTGTGATGTCACTTGTGGCTGAGTGCCTGATAGGCCAGTGCTGGTGTTGTGGCTGCAGTTCGTGGTTGTGAGGTCACTTGAGGCTGAGTGCCTGACAAGCCAGTGCTGGTGATGTGGGTGGAGTTTGTGGTTGTGATGTCACTTGTGGCTCAGTGCCTGATAGGCCAGTGCTGGTCCTGTGGGTGCAGTTTGTGGTTGTGATGTCACTTGTAGCTCAGTGCCTGCTCGGCCAGTGCTGGCGATGAGGGTGCAGTTTGTGTTTGTGATGTCACTTGTGGCTCAGTGCCTGATAGGCCAGTGCTGGTCCTGTGGGTGGAGTTTGTGGTTGTGATGTCACTTGTGTCTCAGTGCCTGATAGGCCAGTGCTGGTCCTGTGGGTGGAGTTTGTGGTTGTGATGTCACCTGTGGCTCAGTGACTGATAGGCCAGTGCTGGTGATGGGGCTGCAGTTTGTGGTTGTGATGTCACTTGTGGCTCAGTGCCTGATAGGCCAGTGCTGGTGTTGTGGGTGCAGTTTGTGGTTGTGATGTCACTTGTGGCTGAGTGCCTGATAGGCCAGTGCTGGTCCTGTGGGTGGAGTTTGTGGTTGTGATGTCACTTGTGTCTGAGTGCCTGACAGGCCAGTGCTGGTGATGTGGCTGCAGTTTGTGGTTGTGAGGTCTCTTGAGGCTGAGTGCCTGATAGGCCAGTGCTGGTCCTGTGGGTGGAGTTTGTGGTTGTGAGGCCACTTGTGGCTCAGTGCCTGACAGGCCAATGCTGGTGATGTGGGTGGAGTTTGTGGTTGTGAGGTAGCTTGAGGCTGAGTGTCTGATAGGCCAGTGCTGGTCCTGTGGGTGCAGTTTGTGGTTGTTATGTCACTTGTGGCTGAGTGCCTGATAGGCCAGTGCTGGTCCTGTGGGTGCAGTTTGTGGTTGTGATGTCACTTGAGGCTGACTGCCTGATAGGCCAGTGCTGGTGATGTGGGTGCAGTTTGTGGTTGTGATGTCACTTGTGACTCAGTGCCTGATAGGCCAGTGCTGGTGTTGTGGGTGCAGTTCATGGTTGTGATGTCACTTGAGGCTGAGTGTCTGATAGGCCAGTGCTGGTGATGTGGGTGGAGTTTGTGGTTGTGATGTCACTTGTGTCTCAGTGCCTGATAGGCCAGTGCTGGCGATGAGGGTGCAGTTTGTGTTTGTGATGTCACTTGTGGCTCAGTGCCTGATAGGCCAGTGCTGGTGATGTGGCTGCAGTTTGTGGTTGTGATGTCACTTGTGGCTCAGTGCCTGATAGGCCAGTGGTGGTCCTGTGGGTGGAGTTTGTGGTTGTGATGTCACTTGTGGCTCAGTGCCTGATAGGCCAGTGGTGGTCCTGTGGGTGGAGTTTGTGGTTGTGATGTCACTTGTGGCTCAGTGCCTGATAGGCCAGTGCTGGTGATGTGGCTGCACTTTGTGGTTGTGAGGTCGCTTGAGGCTGAGTGTCTGATAGGCCAGTGCTGGTCCTGTGCGTGCAGTTTGTGGTTGTTATGTCACTTGTGGCTGAGTGCCTGATAGGCCAGTGCTGGTCCTGTGGGTGCAGTTTGTGGTTGTGATGTCACTTGTGGCTCAGTGCCTGATAGGCCAGTGCTGGTGTTGTGGGTGGAGTTTGTGGTTGTGATGTCACTTGTGGCTGAGTGCCTGATAGGCCAGTGCTGGTGTTGTGGGTGCAGTTCGTGGTTGTGAGGTCACTTGAGGCTGAGTGCCTGATAGGCCAGTGCTGGTGATGTGGGTGGAGTTTGTGGTTGTGATGTCACTTGTGTCTCAGTGCCTGATAGGCCAGTGCTGGTCCTGTGGGTGCAGTTTGTGGTTGTGATATCACTTGTAGCTCAGTGCCTGCTCGGCCAGTACTGGTCCTGTGGGTGCAGTTTGTGTTTGTGATGTCACTTGTGTCTCAATGCCTGATAGGCCAGTGCTGGTCCTGTGGGTGGAGTTTGTGGTTGTGATGTCACTTGTGGCTGAGTGCCTGATAGGCCAGTGCTGGTCCTGTGGGTGCAGTTTGTGGTTGTGATGTCACTTGTGGCTCAGTGCCTGATAGGCCAGTGCTGGTGATGTGGGTGGAGTTTGTGGTTGTGCTGTCAGTTGTGGCTGAGTGCCTGATAGGCCAGTGCTGGTGATGTGGGTGCAGTTCGTGGTTGTGATGTCACTTGTGGCTGAGTGCCTGATAGGCCAGTGCTGGTCCTGTGGGTGGAGTTTGTGGTTGTGATGTCACTTGTGTCTCAGTGCCTGATAGGCCAGTGGTGGTCCTGTGGGTGGAGTATGTGGTTGTGATGTCACCTGTGGCTCAGTGCCTGATAGGCCAGTGCTGGTGATGTGGGTGGAGTTTGTGGTTGTGATGTCACTTGTGGCTGAGTGCCTGATAGGCCAGTGCTGGTGTTGTGGGTGCAGTTTGTGGTTGTGATGTCACTTGTGGCTCAGTGCCTGATAGGCCAGTGCTGGTGATGTGGGTGGAGTTTGTGGTTGTGATGTCACTTGTGGCTGAGTGCCTGATAGGCCAGTGCTGGTCCTGTGGGTGGAGTTTGTGGTTGTGATGTCACTTGTGTCTGAGTGCCTGATAGGCCAGTGCTGGTGTTGTGGGTGGAGTTTGTGGTTGTGATGTCACTTGCGGCTGAGTGCCTGATAGGCCAGTGCTGGTCCTGTGGGTGGAGTTTGTGGTTGTGATGTCACTTGTGGCTGAGTGCCTGATAGGCCAGTGCTGGTGATGTGGGTGCAGTTTGTGGTTGTGATGTCGCTTGTGTCTCAGTTCCTGATAGGCCAGTGCTGGTCCTGTGGGTGGAGTTTGTGGTTGTGATGTCACTTGTGGCTCAGTGCCTGATAGGGCAGTGCTGGTGATGTGGGTGGAGTTTGTGGTTGTGATGTCACTTGTGGCTGAGTGCCTGATTGGCCAGTGCTGGTGATGTGGCTGCAGTTTGTGGTTGTGATGTCACTTGTGGCTGAGTGCCTGATAGGCCAGTGCTGGTGTTGTGGGTGGAGTTTGTGGTTGTGATGTCAGTTGTGGCTGAGTGCCTGATAGGCCAGTGCTGGTGTTGTGGGTGCAGTTCGTGGTTGTGAGGTCACTTGAGGCTGAGTGCCTGATAGGCCAGTGCTGGTGATGTGGGTGGAGTTTGTGGTTGTGATGTCACTTGTGGCTCAGTGCCTGATAGGCCAGTGCTGGTCCTGTGGGTGCAGTTTGTGGTTGTGATGTCACTTGTAGCTCAGTGCCTGCTCGGCCAGTGCTGGCGATGAGGGTGCAGTTTGTGTTTGTGATGTCACTTGTGTCTCAATGCCTGATAGGCCAGTGCTGGTCCTGTGGCTGCAGTTTGTGGTTGTGATGTCACTTGTGTCTGAGTGCCTGATAGGCCAGTGGTGGTCCTGTGGGTGGAGTTTGTGGTTGTGATGTCACCTGTGGCTCAGTGCCTGATAGGCCAGTGCTGGTGATGTGGCTGCACTTTGTGGTTGTGAGGTCACTTGTGGCTCAGTGCATGATAGGCCAGTGCTGGTGTTGTGGGTGGAGTTTGTGGTTGTGATGTCACTTGTGGCTCAGTGCCTGATAGGCCAGTGCTGGTGATGTGGGTGGAGTTTGTGGTTGTGATGTCACTTGTGGCTGAGTGCCTGATAGGCCAGTGCTGGTCCTGTGGGTGGAGTTTGTGGTTGTGATGTCACTTGTGGCTCAGTGCCTGATAGGCCAGTGCTGGTGTTGTGGGTGGAGTTTGTGGTTGTGATGTCACTTGCGGCTGAGTGCCTGATAGGCCAGTGCTGGTCCTGTGGGTGGAGTTTGTGGTTGTGATGTCACTTGTGGCTGAGTGCCTGATAGGCCAGTGCTGGTGATGTGGGTGCAGTTTGTGGTTGTGATGTCACTTGTGGCTCAGTGCCTGATAGGCCAGTGCTGGTGATGTGGGTGCAGTTTGTGGTTGTGATGTCACTTGTGGCTGAGTGCCTGATAGGCCAGTGCTGGTGATGTGGCTGCAGTTTGTGGTTGTGATGTCACTTGTGGCTGAGTGCCTGATAGGCCAGTGCTGGTGTTGTGGGTGCAGTTTGTGGTTGTGATGTCACTTGTAGCTCAGTGCCTGCTCGGCCAGTGCTGGCGATGAGGGTGCAGTTTGTGTTTGTGATGTCGCTTGTGTCTCAGTGCCTGATAGGCCAGTGCTGGTCCTGTGGGTGGAGTTTGTGGTTGTGATGTCACTTGTGTCTGAGTGCCTGATAGGCCAGTGCTGGTGTTGTGGGTGGAGTTTGTGGTTGTGATGTCACTTGCGGCTGAGTGCCTGATAGGCCAGTGCTGGTGATGTGGGTGCAGTTTGTGGTTGTGATGTCACTTTTGGCTCAGTGCCTGATAGGGCAGTGCTGGTGATGTGGGTGCAGTTTGTGGTTGTGATGTCACTTGTGGCTGAGTGCCTGATTGGCCAGTGCTGGTGATGTGGCTGCAGTTTGTGGTTGTGATGTCACTTGTGGCTGAGTGCCTGATAGGCCAGTGCTGGTGATGTGGGTGCAGTTTGTGGTTGTGATGTCACTTGTGGCTCAGTGCCTGATAGGCCAGTGGTGGTCCTGTGGGTGGAGTTTGTGGTTGTGATGTCACTTGTGGCTCAGTGCCTGATAGGCCAGTGGTGGTCCTGTGGGTGGAGTTTGTGGTTGTGATGTCACTTGTGGCTCAGTGCCTGATAGGCCAGTGCTGGTGATGTGGCTGCACTTTGTGGTTGTGAGGTCGCTTGAGGCTGAGTGTCTGATAGGCCAGTGCTGGTGTTGTGGGTGCAGTTCGTGGTTGTGATGTCACTTGTGGCTCAGTGCCTGCTAGGCCAGTGCTGGTGATGTGGGTGCAGTTTGTGGTTGTGAGGCCACTTGTGGCTCAGTGCCTGACAGGCCAGTGCTGGTGATGTGGCTGCAGTTTGTGGTTGTGAGGTCTCTTGAGGCTGAGTGCCTGATAGGCCAGTGCTGGTCCTGTGGGTGGAGTTTGTGATTGTGAGGCCACTTGTGACTCAGTGCCTGATAGGCCAGTGCTGGTGTTGTGGGTGCAGTTCGTGGTTGTGATGTCACTTGAGGCTGAGTGTCTGATAGGCCAGTGCTGGTGATGTGGGTGGAGTTTGTGGTTGTGATGTCACTTGTGGCTGAGTGCCTGATAGGCCAGTGCTGGTCCTGTGGGTGCAGTTTGTGGTTGTGATGTCACTTGTGGCTCAGTGCCTGATAGGCCAGTGCTGGTCCTGTGGGTGCAGTTTGTGGTTGTGATGTCACTTGTGGCTGAGTGCCTGATAGGCCAGTGCTGGTCCTGTGGGTGGAGTTTGTGGTTGTGATGTCACTTGTGGCTCAGTGCCTGATAGGCCAGTGCTGGTGATGTGGCTGCACTTTCTGGTTGTGAGGTCGCTTGAGGCTGAGTGTCTGATAGGCCAGTGCTGGTCCTGTGCGTGCAGTTTGTGGTTGTTATGTCACTTGTGGCTGAGTGCCTGATGCTGGTCCTGTGGGTGCAGTTTGTGGTTGTGATGTCACTTGTGGCTCAGTGCCTGATAGGCCAGTGCTGGTGTTGTGGGTGGAGTTTGTGGTTTTGATGTCACTTGTGGCTGAGTGCCTGATAGGCCAGTGCTGGTGATGTGGGTGGAGTTTGTGGTTGTGATGTCACTTGTGGCTCAGTGCCTGATAGGCCAGTGCTGGTGATGTGGGTGGAGTTTGTGGTTGTGATGTCACTTGTGGCTGAGTGCCTGATAGGCCAGTGCTGGTCCTGTGGGTGGAGTTTGTGGTTGTGATGTCACTTGTGGCTGAGTGCCTGATAGGCCAGTGCTGGTCCTGTGGGTGCAGTTTGTGGTTGCGATGTCACTTGTGGCTGAGTGCCTGATAGGCCAGTACTGGTCCTGTGGGTGCAGTTTGTGGTTGTGATGTCACTTGTGGCTCAGTGCCTGATAGGCCAGTGCTGGTGATGTGGCTGCACTTTGTGGTTGTGATGTCACTTGTGGCTCAGTGCCTGATAGGCCAGTGCTGGTGTTGTGGGTGGAGTTTGTGGTTGTGATGTCACTTGCGGCTGAGTGCCTGATAGGCCAGTGCTGGTCCTGTGGGTGGAGTTTGTGGTTGTGATGTCACTTGTGGCTGAGTGCCTGATAGGCCAGTGCTGGTGATGTGGGTGGAGTTTGTGTTTGTGATGTCACTTGTGGCTCAGTGCCTGATAGGGCAGTGCTGGTGATGTGGCTGCACTTTGTGGTTGTGAGGTCGCTTGAGGCTGAGTGTCTGATAGGCCAGTGCTGGTCCTGTGCGTGCAGTTTGTGGTTGTGATGTCACTTGTGGCTGAGTGCCTGATAGGCCAGTGCTGGTGATGTGGGTGGAGTTTGTGGTTGTGATGTCACTTGTGGCTCAGTGCCTGCTAGGCCAGTGCTGGTGATGTGGGTGCAGTTTTTGGTTGTGATGTCACTTGTGGCTGAGTGCCTGATAGGCCAGTGCTGGTCCTGTGGGTGGAGTTTGTGGTTGTGATGTCACTTGTAGCTCAGTGCCTGATAGGCCAGTGCTGGTGATGTGGCTGCAGTTTGTGGTTGTGATGTCACTTGTGGCTCAGTGCCTGATAGGCCAGTGCTGGTGATGTGGCTGCAGTTTGTGGTTGTGAGGTCTCTTGAGGCTGAGTGCCTGATAGGCCAGTGCTGGTCCTGTGGGTGGAGTTTGTGGTTGTGAGGCCACTTGTGGCTCAGTGCCTGACAGGCCAATGCTGGTGATGTGGGTGGAGTTTGTGGTTGTGAGGTCGCTTGAGGCTGAGTGTCTGATAGGCCAGTGCTGGTCCTGTGCGTGCAGTTTGTAGTTGTTATGTCACTTGTGGCTGAGTGCCTGATGCTGGTCCTGTGGGTGCAGTTTGTGGTTGTGATGTCACTTGTGGCTCAGTGCCTGATAGGCCAGTGGTGGTGTTGTGGGTGGAGTTTGTGGTTGTGATGTCACTTGTGGCTGAGTGCCTGATAGGCCAGTGCTGGTGTTGTGGCTGCAGTTCGTGGTTGTGAGGTCACTTGAGGCTGAGTGCCTGACAGGCCAGTGCTGGTGATGTGGGTGGAGTTTGTGGTTGTGATGTCACTTGTGGCTCAGTGCCTGATAGGCCAGTGCTGGTCCTGTGGGTGGAATTTGTGGTTGTGATGTCACTTGTAGCTCAGTGCCTGCTCGGCCAGTGCTGGCGATGAGGGTGCAGTTTGTGTTTGTGATGTCACTTGTGGCTCAGTGCCTGATAGGCCAGTGCTGGTCCTGTGGGTGGAGTTTGTGGTTGTGATGTCACTTGTGTCTCAGTGCCTGATAGGCCAGTGCTGGTCCTGTGGGTGGAGTTTGTGGTTGTGATGTCACCTGTGGCTCAGTGACTGATAGGCCAGTGCTGGTGATGGGGCTGCAGTTTGTGGTTGTGATGTCACTTGTGGCTCAGTGCCTGATAGGCCAGTGCTGGTGTTGTGGGTGCAGTTTGTGGTTGTGATGTCACTTGTGGCTGAGTGCCTGATAGGCCAGTGCTGGTCCTGTGGGTGGAGTTTGTGGTTGTGATGTCACTTGTGTCTGAGTGCCTGACAGGCCAGTGCTGGTGATGTGGCTGCAGTTTGTGGTTGTGAGGTCTCTTGAGGCTGAGTGCCTGATAGGCCAGTGCTGGTGATGTGGGTGGAGTTTGTGGTTGTGAGGCCACTTGTGGCTCAGTGCCTGACAGGCCAATGCTGGTGATGTGGGTGGAGTTTGTGGTTGTGAGGTAGCTTGAGGCTGAGTGTCTGATAGGCCAGTGCTGGTCCTGTGGGTGCAGTTTGTGGTTGTTATGTCACTTGTGGCTGAGTGCCTGATAGGCCAGTGCTGGTCCTGTGGGTGCAGTTTGTGGTTGTGATGTCACTTGAGGCTGACTGCCTGATAGGCCAGTGCTGGTGATGTGGGTGCAGTTTGTGGTTGTGATGTCACTTGTGTCTCAGTGCCTGATAGGCCAGTGCTGGCGATGAGGGTGCAGTTTGTGTTTGTGATGTCACTTGTGGCTCAGTGCCTGATAGGCCAGTGCTGGTGATGTGGCTGCAGTTTGTGGTTGTGATGTCACTTGTGGCTCAGTGCCTGATAGGCCAGTGGTGGTCCTGTGGGTGGAGTTTGTGGTTGTGATGTCACTTGTGGCTCAGTGCCTGATAGGCCAGTGGTGGTCCTGTGGGTGGAGTTTGTGGTTGTGATGTCACTTGTGGCTCAGTGCCTGATAGGCCAGTGCTGGTGATGTGGCTGCACTTTGTGGTTGTGAGGTCGCTTGAGGCTGAGTGTCTGATAGGCCAGTGCTGGTCCTGTGCGTGCAGTTTGTGGTTGTTATGTCACTTGTGGCTGAGTGCCTGATAGGCCAGTGCTGGTCCTGTGGGTGCAGTTTGTGGTTGTGATGTCACTTGTGGCTCAGTGCCTGATAGGCCAGTGCTGGTGTTGTGGGTGGAGTTTGTGGTTGTGATGTCACTTGTGGCTGAGTGCCTGATAGGCCAGTGCTGGTGTTGTGGGTGCAGTTCGTGGTTGTGAGGTCACTTGAGGCTGAGTGCCTGATAGGCCAGTGCTGGTGATGTGGGTGGAGTTTGTGGTTGTGATGTCACTTGTGTCTCAGTGCCTGATAGGCCAGTGCTGGTCCTGTGGGTGCAGTTTGTGGTTGTGATATCACTTGTAGCTCAGTGCCTGCTCGGCCAGTACTGGTCCTGTGGGTGCAGTTTGTGTTTGTGATGTCACTTGTGTCTCAATGCCTGATAGGCCAGTGCTGGTCCTGTGGGTGGAGTTTGTGGTTGTGATGTCACTTGTGGCTGAGTGCCTGATAGGCCAGTGCTGGTCCTGTGGGTGCAGTTTGTGGTTGTGATGTCACTTGTGGCTCAGTGCCTGATAGGCCAGTGCTGGTGATGTGGGTGGAGTTTGTGGTTGTGCTGTCAGTTGTGGCTGAGTGCCTGATAGGCCAGTGCTGGTGATGTGGGTGCAGTTCGTGGTTGTGATGTCACTTGTGGCTGAGTGCCTGATAGGCCAGTGCTGGTCCTGTGGGTGGAGTTTGTGGTTGTGATGTCACTTGTGTCTCAGTGCCTGATAGGCCAGTGGTGGTCCTGTGGGTGGAGTATGTGGTTGTGATGTCACCTGTGGCTCAGTGCCTGATAGGCCAGTGCTGGTGATGTGGGTGGAGTTTGTGGTTGTGATGTCACTTGTGGCTGAGTGCCTGATAGGCCAGTGCTGGTGTTGTGGGTGCAGTTTGTGGTTGTGATGTCACTTGTGGCTCAGTGCCTGATAGGCCAGTGCTGGTGATGTGGGTGGAGTTTGTGGTTGTGATGTCACTTGTGGCTGAGTGCCTGATAGGCCAGTGCTGGTCCTGTGGGTGGAGTTTGTGGTTGTGATGTCACTTGTGTCTGAGTGCCTGATAGGCCAGTGCTGGTGTTGTGGGTGGAGTTTGTGGTTGTGATGTCACTTGCGGCTGAGTGCCTGATAGGCCAGTGCTGGTCCTGTGGGTGGAGTTTGTGGTTGTGATGTCACTTGTGGCTGAGTGCCTGATAGGCCAGTGCTGGTGATGTGGGTGCAGTTTGTGGTTGTGATGTCGCTTGTGTCTCAGTTCCTGATAGGCCAGTGCTGGTCCTGTGGGTGGAGTTTGTGGTTGTGATGTCACTTGTGGCTCAGTGCCTGATAGGGCAGTGCTGGTGATGTGGGTGGAGTTTGTGGTTGTGATGTCACTTGTGGCTGAGTGCCTGATTGGCCAGTGCTGGTGATGTGGCTGCAGTTTGTGGTTGTGATGTCACTTGTGGCTGAGTGCCTGATAGGCCAGTGCTGGTGTTGTGGGTGGAGTTTGTGGTTGTGATGTCAGTTGTGGCTGAGTGCCTGATAGGCCAGTGCTGGTGATGTGGGTGCAGTTCGTGGTTGTGAGGTCACTTGAGGCTGAGTGCCTGATAGGCCAGTGCTGGTGATGTGGGTGGAGTTTGTGGTTGTGATGTCACTTGTGGCTCAGTGCCTGATAGGCCAGTGCTGGTCCTGTGGGTGCAGTTTGTGGTTGTGATGTCACTTGTAGCTCAGTGCCTGCTCGGCCAGTGCTGGCGATGAGGGTGCAGTTTGTGTTTGTGATGTCACTTGTGTCTCAATGCCTGATAGGCCAGTGCTGGTCCTGTGGCTGCAGTTTGTGGTTGTGATGTCACTTGTGGCTCAGTGCCTGATAGGCCAGTGGTGGTCCTGTGGGTGGAGTTTGTGGTTGTGATGTCACCTGTGGCTCAGTGCCTGATAGGCCAGTGCTGGTGATGTGGCTGCACTTTGTGGTTGTGAGGTCACTTGTGGCTCAGTGCATGATAGGCCAGTGCTGGTGTTGTGGGTGGAGTTTGTGGTTGTGATGTCACTTGTGGCTCAGTGCCTGATAGGCCAGTGCTGGTGATGTGGGTGGAGTTTGTGGTTGTGATGTCACTTGTGGCTGAGTGCCTGATAGGCCAGTGCTGGTCCTGTGGGTGGAGTTTGTGTTTGTGATGTCACTTGTGGCTGAGTGCCTGATAGGCCAGTGCTGGTGTTGTGGGTGGAGTTTGTGGTTGTGATGTCACTTGCGGCTGAGTGCCTGATAGGCCAGTGCTGGTCCTGTGGGTGGAGTTTGTGGTTGTGATGTCACTTGTGGCTGAGTGCCTGATAGGCCAGTGCTGGTGATGTGGGTGCAGTTTGTGGTTGTGATGTCACTTGTGGCTCAGTGCCTGATAGGCCAGTGCTGGTGATGTGGGTGCAGTTTGTGGTTGTGATGTCACTTGTGGCTGAGTGCCTGATAGGCCAGTGCTGGTGATGTGGCTGCAGTTTGTGGTTGTGATGTCACTTGTGGCTGAGTGCCTGATAGGCCAGTGCTGGTGTTGTGGGTGCAGTTTGTGGTTGTGATGTCACTTGTAGCTCAGTGCCTGCTCGGCCAGTGCTGGCGATGAGGGTGCAGTTTGTGTTTGTGATGTCGCTTGTGTCTCAGTGCCTGATAGGCCAGTGCTGGTCCTGTGGGTGCAGTTTGTGGTTGTGATGTCACTTGTGTCTGAGTGCCTGATAGGCCAGTGCTGGTGTTGTGGGTGGAGTTTGTGGTTGTGATGTCACTTGCGGCTGAGTGCCTGATAGGCCAGTGCTGGTGATGTGGGTGCAGTTTGTGGTTGTGATGTCACTTTTGGCTCAGTGCCTGATAGGGCAGTGCTGGTGATGTGGGTGCAGTTTGTGGTTGTGATGTCACTTGTGGCTGAGTGCCTGATTGGCCAGTGCTGGTGATGTGGCTGCAGTTTGTGGTTGTGATGTCACTTGTGGCTGAGTGCCTGATAGGCCAGTGCTGGTGATGTGGGTGCAGTTTGTGGTTGTGATGTCACTTGTGGCTCAGTGCCTGATAGGCCAGTGGTGGTCCTGTGGGTGGAGTTTGTGGTTGTGATGTCACTTGTGGCTCAGTGCCTGATAGGCCAGTGGTGGTCCTGTGGGTGGAGTTTGTGGTTGTGATGTCACTTGTGGCTCAGTGCCTGATAGGCCAGTGCTGGTGATGTGGCTGCACTTTGTGGTTGTGAGGTCGCTTGAGGCTGAGTGTCTGATAGGCCAGTGCTGGTGTTGTGGGTGCAGTTCGTGGTTGTGATGTCACTTGTGGCTCAGTGCCTGCTAGGCCAGTGCTGGTGATGTGGGTGCAGTTTGTGGTTGTGAGGCCACTTGTGGCTCAGTGCCTGACAGGCCAGTGCTGGTGATGTGGCTGCAGTTTGTGGTTGTGAGGTCTCTTGAGGCTGAGTGCCTGATAGGCCAGTGCTGGTCCTGTGGGTGGAGTTTGTGATTGTGAGGCCACTTGTGGCTGAGTGCCTGATAGGCCAGTGCTGGTGATGTGGGTGCAGTTTGTGGTTGTGATGTCACTTGTGGCTGAGTGCCTGATAGGCCAGTGCTGGTGATGTGGCTGCACTTTCTGGTTGTGAGGTCGCTTGAGGCTGAGTGTCTGATAGGCCAGTGCTGGTCCTGTGCGTGCAGTTTGTGGTTGTTATGTCACTTGTGGCTGAGTGCCTGATGCTGGTCCTGTGGGTGCAGTTTGTGGTTGTGATGTCACTTGTGGCTCAGTGCCTGATAGGCCAGTGCTGGTGTTGTGGGTGGAGTTTGTGGTTTTGATGTCACTTGTGGCTGAGTGCCTGATAGGCCAGTGCTGGTGATGTGGGTGGAGTTTGTGGTTGTGATGTCACTTGTGGCTCAGTGCCTGATAGGCCAGTGCTGGTGATGTGGGTGGAGTTTGTGGTTGTGATGTCACTTGTGGCTGAGTGCCTGATAGGCCAGTGCTGGTCCTGTGGGTGGAGTTTGTGGTTGTGATGTCACTTGTGGCTGAGTGCCTGATAGGCCAGTGCTGGTCCTGTGGGTGCAGTTTGTGGTTGCGATGTCACTTGTGGCTGAGTGCCTGATAGGCCAGTACTGGTCCTGTGGGTGCAGTTTGTGGTTGTGATGTCACTTGTGGCTCAGTGCCTGATAGGCCAGTGCTGGTGATGTGGCTGCACTTTGTGGTTGTGATGTCACTTGTGGCTCAGTGCCTGATAGGCCAGTGCTGGTGTTGTGGGTGGAGTTTGTGGTTGTGATGTCACTTGCGGCTGAGTGCCTGATAGGCCAGTGCTGGTCCTGTGGGTGGAGTTTGTGGTTGTGATGTCACTTGTGGCTGAGTGCCTGATAGGCCAGTGCTGGTGATGTGGGTGGAGTTTGTGTTTGTGATGTCACTTGTGGCTCAGTGCCTGATAGGGCAGTGCTGGTGATGTGGCTGCACTTTGTGGTTGTGAGGTCGCTTGAGGCTGAGTGTCTGATAGGCCAGTGCTGGTCCTGTGCGTGCAGTTTGTGGTTGTGATGTCACTTGTGGCTGAGTGCCTGATAGGCCAGTGCTGGTGATGTGGGTGGAGTTTGTGGTTGTGATGTCACTTGTGGCTCAGTGCCTGCTAGGCCAGTGCTGGTGATGTGGGTGCAGTTTTTGGTTGTGATGTCACTTGTGGCTGAGTGCCTGATAGGCCAGTGCTGGTCCTGTGGGTGGAGTTTGTGGTTGTGATGTCACTTGTAGCTCAGTGCCTGATAGGCCAGTGCTGGTGATGTGGCTGCAGTTTGTGGTTGTGATGTCACTTGTGGCTCAGTGCCTGATAGGCCAGTGCTGGTGATGTGGCTGCAGTTTGTGGTTGTGAGGTCTCTTGAGGCTGAGTGCCTGATAGGCCAGTGCTGGTCCTGTGGGTGGAGTTTGTGGTTGTGAGGCCACTTGTGGCTCAGTGCCTGACAGGCCAATGCTGGTGATGTGGGTGGAGTTTGTGGTTGTGAGGTCGCTTGAGGCTGAGTGTCTGATAGGCCAGTGCTGGTCCTGTGCGTGCAGTTTGTAGTTGTTATGTCACTTGTGGCTGAGTGCCTGATGCTGGTCCTGTGGGTGCAGTTTGTGGTTGTGATGTCACTTGTGGCTCAGTGCCTGATAGGCCAGTGGTGGTGTTGTGGGTGGAGTTTGTGGTTGTGATGTCACTTGTGGCTGAGTGCCTGATAGGCCAGTGCTGGTGTTGTGGCTGCAGTTCGTGGTTGTGAGGTCACTTGAGGCTGAGTGCCTGACAGGCCAGTGCTGGTGATGTGGGTGGAGTTTGTGGTTGTGATGTCACTTGTGGCTCAGTGCCTGATAGGCCAGTGCTGGTCCTGTGGGTGCAGTTTGTGGTTGTGATGTCACTTGTAGCTCAGTGCCTGCTCGGCCAGTGCTGGCGATGAGGGTGCAGTTTGTGTTTGTGATGTCACTTGTGGCTCAGTGCCTGATAGGCCAGTGCTGGTCCTGTGGGTGGAGTTTGTGGTTGTGATGTCACTTGTGTCTCAGTGCCTGATAGGCCAGTGCTGGTCCTGTGGGTGGAGTTTGTGGTTGTGATGTCACCTGTGGCTCAGTGACTGATAGGCCAGTGCTGGTGATGGGGCTGCAGTTTGTGGTTGTGATGTCACTTGTGGCTCAGTGCCTGATAGGCCAGTGCTGGTGTTGTGGGTGCAGTTTGTGGTTGTGATGTCACTTGTGGCTGAGTGCCTGATAGGCCAGTGCTGGTCCTGTGGGTGGAGTTTGTGGTTGTGATGTCACTTGTGTCTGAGTGCCTGACAGGCCAGTGCTGGTGATGTGGCTGCAGTTTGTGGTTGTGAGGTCTCTTGAGGCTGAGTGCCTGATAGGCCAGTGCTGGTCCTGTGGGTGGAGTTTGTGGTTGTGAGGCCACTTGTGGCTCAGTGCCTGACAGGCCAATGCTGGTGATGTGGGTGGAGTTTGTGGTTGTGAGGTAGCTTGAGGCTGAGTGTCTGATAGGCCAGTGCTGGTCCTGTGGGTGCAGTTTGTGGTTGTTATGTCACTTGTGGCTGAGTGCCTGATAGGCCAGTGCTGGTCCTGTGGGTGCAGTTTGTGGTTGTGATGTCACTTGAGGCTGACTGCCTGATAGGCCAGTGCTGGTGATGTGGGTGCAGTTTGTGGTTGTGATGTCACTTGTGACTCAGTGCCTGATAGGCCAGTGCTGGTGTTGTGGGTGCAGTTCATGGTTGTGATGTCACTTGAGGCTGAGTGTCTGATAGGCCAGTGCTGGTGATGTGGGTGGAGTTTGTGGTTGTGATGTCACTTGTGTCTCAGTGCCTGATAGGCCAGTGCTGGCGATGAGGGTGCAGTTTGTGTTTGTGATGTCACTTGTGGCTCAGTGCCTGATAGGCCAGTGCTGGTGATGTGGCTGCAGTTTGTGGTTGTGATGTCACTTGTGGCTCAGTGCCTGATAGGCCAGTGGTGGTCCTGTGGGTGGAGTTTGTGGTTGTGATGTCACTTGTGGCTCAGTGCCTGATAGGCCAGTGGTGGTCCTGTGGGTGGAGTTTGTGGTTGTGATGTCACTTGTGGCTCAGTGCCTGATAGGCCAGTGCTGGTGATGTGGCTGCACTTTGTGGTTGTGAGGTCGCTTGAGGCTGAGTGTCTGATAGGCCAGTGCTGGTCCTGTGCGTGCAGTTTGTGGTTGTTATGTCACTTGTGGCTGAGTGCCTGATAGGCCAGTGCTGGTCCTGTGGGTGCAGTTTGTGGTTGTGATGTCACTTGTGGCTCAGTGCCTGATAGGCCAGTGCTGGTGTTGTGGGTGGAGTTTGTGGTTGTGATGTCACTTGTGGCTGAGTGCCTGATAGGCCAGTGCTGGTGTTGTGGGTGCAGTTCGTGGTTGTGAGGTCACTTGAGGCTGAGTGCCTGATAGGCCAGTGCTGGTGATGTGGGTGGAGTTTGTGGTTGTGATGTCACTTGTGTCTCAGTGCCTGATAGGCCAGTGCTGGTCCTGTGGGTGCAGTTTGTGGTTGTGATATCACTTGTAGCTCAGTGCCTGCTCGGCCAGTACTGGTCCTGTGGGTGCAGTTTGTGTTTGTGATGTCACTTGTGTCTCAATGCCTGATAGGCCAGTGCTGGTCCTGTGGGTGGAGTTTGTGGTTGTGATGTCACTTGTGGCTGAGTGCCTGATAGGCCAGTGCTGGTCCTGTGGGTGCAGTTTGTGGTTGTGATGTCACTTGTGGCTCAGTGCCTGATAGGCCAGTGCTGGTGATGTGGGTGGAGTTTGTGGTTGTGCTGTCAGTTGTGGCTGAGTGCCTGATAGGCCAGTGCTGGTGATGTGGGTGCAGTTCGTGGTTGTGATGTCACTTGTGGCTGAGTGCCTGATAGGCCAGTGCTGGTCCTGTGGGTGGAGTTTGTGGTTGTGATGTCACTTGTGTCTCAGTGCCTGATAGGCCAGTGGTGGTCCTGTGGGTGGAGTATGTGGTTGTGATGTCACCTGTGGCTCAGTGCCTGATAGGCCAGTGCTGGTGATGTGGGTGGAGTTTGTGGTTGTGATGTCACTTGTGGCTGAGTGCCTGATAGGCCAGTGCTGGTGTTGTGGGTGCAGTTTGTGGTTGTGATGTCACTTGTGGCTCAGTGCCTGATAGGCCAGTGCTGGTGATGTGGGTGGAGTTTGTGGTTGTGATGTCACTTGTGGCTGAGTGCCTGATAGGCCAGTGCTGGTCCTGTGGGTGGAGTTTGTGGTTGTGATGTCACTTGTGTCTGAGTGCCTGATAGGCCAGTGCTGGTGTTGTGGGTGGAGTTTGTGGTTGTGATGTCACTTGCGGCTGAGTGCCTGATAGGCCAGTGCTGGTCCTGTGGGTGGAGTTTGTGGTTGTGATGTCACTTGTGGCTGAGTGCCTGATAGGCCAGTGCTGGTGATGTGGGTGCAGTTTGTGGTTGTGATGTCGCTTGTGTCTCAGTTCCTGATAGGCCAGTGCTGGTCCTGTGGGTGGAGTTTGTGGTTGTGATGTCACTTGTGGCTCAGTGCCTGATAGGGCAGTGCTGGTGATGTGGGTGGAGTTTGTGGTTGTGATGTCACTTGTGGCTGAGTGCCTGATTGGCCAGTGCTGGTGATGTGGCTGCAGTTTGTGGTTGTGATGTCACTTGTGGCTGAGTGCCTGATAGGCCAGTGCTGGTGTTGTGGGTGGAGTTTGTGGTTGTGATGTCAGTTGTGGCTGAGTGCCTGATAGGCCAGTGCTGGTGTTGTGGGTGCAGTTCGTGGTTGTGAGGTCACTTGAGGCTGAGTGCCTGATAGGCCAGTGCTGGTGATGTGGGTGGAGTTTGTGGTTGTGATGTCACTTGTGGCTCAGTGCCTGATAGGCCAGTGCTGGTCCTGTGGGTGCAGTTTGTGGTTGTGATGTCACTTGTAGCTCAGTGCCTGCTCGGCCAGTGCTGGCGATGAGGGTGCAGTTTGTGTTTGTGATGTCACTTGTGTCTCAATGCCTGATAGGCCAGTGCTGGTCCTGTGGCTGCAGTTTGTGGTTGTGATGTCACTTGTGTCTGAGTGCCTGATAGGCCAGTGGTGGTCCTGTGGGTGGAGTTTGTGGTTGTGATGTCACCTGTGGCTCAGTGCCTGATAGGCCAGTGCTGGTGATGTGGCTGCACTTTGTGGTTGTGAGGTCACTTGTGGCTCAGTGCATGATAGGCCAGTGCTGGTGTTGTGGGTGGAGTTTGTGGTTGTGATGTCACTTGTGGCTCAGTGCCTGATAGGCCAGTGCTGGTGATGTGGGTGGAGTTTGTGGTTGTGATGTCACTTGTGGCTGAGTGCCTGATAGGCCAGTGCTGGTCCTGTGGGTGGAGTTTGTGGTTGTGATGTCACTTGTGGCTCAGTGCCTGATAGGCCAGTGCTGGTGTTGTGGGTGGAGTTTGTGGTTGTGATGTCACTTGCGGCTGAGTGCCTGATAGGCCAGTGCTGGTCCTGTGGGTGGAGTTTGTGGTTGTGATGTCACTTGTGGCTGAGTGCCTGATAGGCCAGTGCTGGTGATGTGGGTGCAGTTTGTGGTTGTGATGTCACTTGTGGCTCAGTGCCTGATAGGCCAGTGCTGGTGATGTGGGTGCAGTTTGTGGTTGTGATGTCACTTGTGGCTGAGTGCCTGATAGGCCAGTGCTGGTGATGTGGCTGCAGTTTGTGGTTGTGATGTCACTTGTGGCTGAGTGCCTGATAGGCCAGTGCTGGTGTTGTGGGTGCAGTTTGTGGTTGTGATGTCACTTGTAGCTCAGTGCCTGCTCGGCCAGTGCTGGCGATGAGGGTGCAGTTTGTGTTTGTGATGTCGCTTGTGTCTCAGTGCCTGATAGGCCAGTGCTGGTCCTGTGGGTGGAGTTTGTGGTTGTGATGTCACTTGTGTCTGAGTGCCTGATAGGCCAGTGCTGGTGTTGTGGGTGGAGTTTGTGGTTGTGATGTCACTTGCGGCTGAGTGCCTGATAGGCCAGTGCTGGTGATGTGGGTGCAGTTTGTGGTTGTGATGTCACTTTTGGCTCAGTGCCTGATAGGGCAGTGCTGGTGATGTGGGTGCAGTTTGTGGTTGTGATGTCACTTGTGGCTGAGTGCCTGATTGGCCAGTGCTGGTGATGTGGCTGCAGTTTGTGGTTGTGATGTCACTTGTGGCTGAGTGCCTGATAGGCCAGTGCTGGTGATGTGGGTGCAGTTTGTGGTTGTGATGTCACTTGTGGCTCAGTGCCTGATAGGCCAGTGGTGGTCCTGTGGGTGGAGTTTGTGGTTGTGATGTCACTTGTGGCTCAGTGCCTGATAGGCCAGTGGTGGTCCTGTGGGTGGAGTTTGTGGTTGTGATGTCACTTGTGGCTCAGTGCCTGATAGGCCAGTGCTGGTGATGTGGCTGCACTTTGTGGTTGTGAGGTCGCTTGAGGCTGAGTGTCTGATAGGCCAGTGCTGGTGTTGTGGGTGCAGTTCGTGGTTGTGATGTCACTTGTGGCTCAGTGCCTGCTAGGCCAGTGCTGGTGATGTGGGTGCAGTTTGTGGTTGTGAGGCCACTTGTGGCTCAGTGCCTGACAGGCCAGTGCTGGTGATGTGGCTGCAGTTTGTGGTTGTGAGGTCTCTTGAGGCTGAGTGCCTGATAGGCCAGTGCTGGTCCTGTGGGTGGAGTTTGTGATTGTGAGGCCACTTGTGACTCAGTGCCTGATAGGCCAGTGCTGGTGTTGTGGGTGCAGTTCGTGGTTGTGATGTCACTTGAGGCTGAGTGTCTGATAGGCCAGTGCTGGTGATGTGGGTGGAGTTTGTGGTTGTGATGTCACTTGTGGCTGAGTGCCTGATAGGCCAGTGCTGGTCCTGTGGGTGCAGTTTGTGGTTGTGATGTCACTTGTGGCTCAGTGCCTGATAGGCCAGTGCTGGTCCTGTGGGTGCAGTTTTTGGTTGTGATGTCACTTGTGGCTGAGTGCCTGATAGGCCAGTGCTGGTCCTGTGGGTGGAGTTTGTGGTTGTGATGTCACTTGTAGCTCAGTGCCTGCTCGGCCAGTGCTGGCGATGAGGGTGCAGTTTGTGTTTGTGATGTCACTTGTGGCTCAGTGCCTGATAGGCCAGTGGTGGTCCTGTGGGTGGAGTTTGTGGTTGTGATGTCACCTGTGGCTCAGTGCCTGATAGGCCAGTGCTGGTGATATGGCTGCAGTTTGTGGTTGTGATGTCACTTGTGGCTCAGTGCCTGATAGGCCAGTGCTGGTGTTGTGGGTGCAGTTTGTGGTTGTGATGTCACTTGTGGCTGAGTGCCTGATAGGCCAGTGCTGGTGATGTGGCTGCAGTTTGTGGTTGTGATGACAGCTGTGGCTCAGTGCCTGATAGGCCAGTGCTGGTGATGTGGCTGCAGTTTGTGGTAGTGATGTCACTTGTGGCTGAGTGCCTGATAGGCCAGTGCTGGTCCTGTGGGTGGAGTTTGTGGTTGTGATGTCACTTGTGGCTCAGTGCCTGATAGGCCAGTGCTGGTGTTGTGGGTGGAGTTTGTGGTTGTGATGTCACTTGTGGCTGAGTGCCTGATAGGCCAGTGCTGGTGATGTGGGTGCAGTTTGTGGTTGTGAGGCCACTTGTGGCTCAGTGCCTGACAGGCCAATGCTGGTGATGTGGGTGGAGTTTGTGGTTGTGATGTCACTTGTGGCTTAGTGCCTGATAGGCCAGTGCTGGTGTTGTGGGTGCAGTTTGTGGTTGTGATGTCACTTGTGGCTCAGTGCCTGATAGGCCAGTGCTGGTGATGTGGCTGCAGTTTGTGTTTGTGATGTCACTTGTGGCTGAGTGCCTGATAGGCCAGTGCTGGTCCTGTGGGTGCAGTTTGTGGTTGTGATGTCACTTGTGGCTCAGTGCCTGATAGGCCAGTGGTGGTCCTGTGGGTGGAGTTTGTGGTTGTGATGTCAGTTGTGGCTGAGTGCCTGATAGGCCAGTACTGGTCCTGTGGGTGCAGTTTGTGTTTGTGCTGTCACTTGTGGCTCAGTGCCTGATAGGCCAGTGCTGGTGATGTGGGTGCAGTTTGTGGTTGTGATGTCACTTGTGGCTCAGTGCCTGATAGGCCAGTGCTGGTGATGTGGCTGCACTTTGTGGTTGTGAGGTCGCTTGAGGCTGAGTGCCTGATAGGCCAGTGGTGGTCCTGTGGGTGGAGTTTGTGGTTGTGATGTCAGTTGTGGCTGAGTGCCTGATAGGCCAGTACTGGTCCTGTGGGTGCAGTTTGTGTTTGTGCTGTCACTTGTGGCTCAGTGCCTGATAGGCCAGTGCTGGTGATGTGGGTGCAGTTTGTGGTTGTGATGTCACTTGTGGCTCAGTGCCTGATAGGCCAGTGCTGGTGATGTGGCTGCACTTTGTGGTTGTGAGGTCGCTTGAGGCTGAGTGCCTGATAGGCCAGTGGTGGTCCTGTGGGTGGAGTTTGTGGTTGTGATGTCACTTGTGGCTGAGTGTCTGATAGGCCAGTACTGGTGTTGTGGGTGCAGTTCGTGGTTGTGATGTCACTTGTGGCTCAGTGCCTGATAGGCCAGTGCTGGTGATGTGGGTGCAGTTTGTGGTTGTGATGTCACTTGTGGCTGAGTGCCTGATAGGCCAGTGCTGGTCATGTGGGTGGAGTTTGTGGTTGTGATGTCACTTGTGGCTCAGTGCCTGATAGGCCAGTGCTGGTCCTGTGGGTGGAGTTTGTGGTTGTGATGTCACTTGTGGCTCAGTGCCTGATAGGGCAGTGCTGGTGATGTGGGTGCAGTTTGTGGTTGTGATGTCACTTGTGGCTCAGTGCCTGATAGGCCAGTGCTGGTGATGTGGCTGCAGTTTGTGTTTGTGATGACAGTTGTGGCTCAGTGCCTGATAGGCCAGTGCTGGTGATGTGGGTGCAGTTTGTGGTTGTGATGTCACTTGTGGCCAGGTGCCTGATAGGCCAGTGCTGGTGATGTGGGTGGAGTTTGTGGTTGTGATGTCACTTGTGGCTCAGTGCCTGATAGGCCAGTGCTGGTCACATGGGTGGAGTTTATGATTGTGATGTCACTTGTGGCTGACTGCTTGATAGGCCAGGGCTGGTGATGTGGGTGCAGTTTGTGGTTGACGGGCAAGTGAAGAGTTAACAGGACTGAAGTTTGTCAATTGATATGCAGAAGAACTGATAGTACAAGAGCTGACTAAAGTCGTCTACCAACCGATATGCGCAAGGCCTGATATGCGCAAGGCTGCGGAATGATTAACAAGACTGGAGAAGTGAAGTCTGCCACCTGGAATCTGCAGGGACCCCCGGGGAGGGAAGAAACAATACGGAGGTATTGTGGTCTTGCCTCACTAGCAGGGTCCTCCCAAGCAGACAAACAGACAGTCCTGTGATTGCGAAACTTGCTAAAAGTCAGCAAAAGCAGTGTTTGCCCAGAGCCCCAGCCGTATAAAAAGAGACTTGGGAGCTAAGAGAGTTTGAGCAGGGACGGGAACGTGACCTGATCATCCTCTCCGGCTGGACCCTGAGTATTCCCCCCTCCCCTTTTCCTGGGACGCTGGGTTAAGGTAACTCCTCGAGGTTGAGAGCCCTCTCACTAGGAGAGTGAACAAGAAAGCTTTCAAGTAGGGATAAGCAGTCCTTCCAATTAATAACGCAGTAATCAATGGTTTCAGGTTATCCTTTCTAAATTAGTAACTGATGGTTTTGTGTTATCCTTCCTAAATTAGTAATCGCATTATTTTAATGGATGTTACTAATCCAAGAACTTGTGTGAGGAAATAAACATCTTTTTTATTATTATTATATTACTGTCTCAGTCGTTGCTATCGAACCTTCATAGCATGACAGCGTGACAGTTTTTGGCGTAGTCGGCAGGATAGGATAAGGATAGGATAGGATACAGACTTAGTGGATACATAAGCTGGGGTAACCGGATAGAAATATTTTTGAACTATGTCGCTGCGTGAGTTATTGAGAAGGCATGGAAGCGGACCCTCAAGCCCTGGGATTGACTGGGCAAATGATAATTGGGAAAATGAAGCCTCTGTCGTGTGTAGGATAGAGGAAGTCGGAGGTAACCAAAGAGATGGGAAAGGAAAAGGTCGTATATGTGCCATCTTAGGGGCCTGTTTACTGGCGGCCCAACAAGCCAATCGGACCCATCAAAAAACTAAGGAACAGTTACAAGAAAAGGTGCAGGAGTGTGTAGATCTTGAAAGAAAATTGAAATTAGAGAAAGAGCGAAATCAGAAATTACAAAACAAGTTAGAACTCATCCTTTCAACAGCAAGGAAGCCCCCCACAGCAGCTCAGATTAGAAAAATGTTGGTGGAGGACCCGGACGACTGGGACGGAGATATATGGGGAAACAGCAGTAGTTCAGAGGACGATGGTGATTTGTACCCTCCAGAACCCTCACCTCTGGATGTGCAGCCGGCTGGCTGTAAAAACCCAAACCGCAGCAGGACCCCATGGGGGTAACGCTAGAACCACAGTTAGAACTACCCCTTACTCAGGAGACGAGATGGGAAAACTGCAAGAGAAATACTGCAGGCAACCTACAGAAACAGAAACTGAGTATTTGTGGCGGGTATCCTTAACAGGAGGCGATCGCATAATACTAAGTGAAGAGGAGGCATCAGGATATTGGAGACCAGGAGTTTTCCTGACGGGTAGAGTTGGGAATCGCTCCCTCACCTCCCGAGTAGCCTACTGGGCAGGGGGACAAGACCCGACGAACGGAGGAGAACCTTTGAGAATAGGTATAAATACCCACAGTGAGCTTACAGAAGCCATACAAAAGGCGGCTTGCGTACAGCAGATATATGAAAGGGGAGCCTATGACGTCCCCATGCAAGCCCTGGTAAGCCCAAACAGCCTAACACCTTTAATACGGGGATTGCCTACAGTGTTAAAGCTGAAGCTACAAGCAATACGAGATCGCATTGTAGCTGCAGAGGCACACAATCACAGTAACCTCAATGCCCCCCCCCATGCCAATACCGACATGGGCGGATACCTTGTTAGAAGTGCATCGAACAGCGCAAGAGATGGGGATGGAGACCAAACCACGGGAAAAGCGCATTAGACAGGCTACTGCCTCATATGCCCCGAGGAGAGGACATTCCCCCCCCCGCCCCCGCAGGCAGCACAATAAGGAAATAGGGCCTAAACAGAAAGACAGGGAGAAACGAAATAGATTGTGGCGACATGCCCTGGCATTAGGTGTTCCACGATCGATGCTACATAATCAGAAAACAGAGGACATAGAACAGATAGTGAGCAAACTGGAACAAGCGAAGAGGGTGACTCTGCCATCCGCCCCACCCGGCTCACAAGACAGCAAACAAGAATCTAAGCCTAGTAATCCCTTCTCGGAGTTACGAGAAGAGTTGCATGATCTAAAAAACTAGGTAGCACTGGTCAAAAATCACGCCAACCGACCCGAGTACTATCAATAGCGCAGCGGCCTGAAAATTTAGAACCCGAGATTGTGATTCTGGTAGGACCTAGAAAAAAAACCACCAAAGTTTCTTCTTTAATTGATACTGGTAAGCAAACACTAATTACCCTTAACAAGCCTTGTACCAGAAACAATATCGGGCTACCCAAGATCTCCCATTGCAGTAGCTGAACCACTCACTGAAAAGTCTGACCTAAATGGGGTATGGTTCACCAATGCCTCTTCACATAGGATAGCCACGGGGTGGCAATACAAAGCAGTTGCCTTAGAAATAAGCACAGGCCGTATGATAATAGAAGAAGGCAATGGCAGCGCCCAAGTAGGAGAACTCAAGGCTGTCCGACTTGCCATAAGAAATGGAGCAACAACAGTGTATACCGATTCATATGCAGTATTCAAGGGGGCCACAGACTGGATAGGATTCTGGGAATGTAATAAATGGCAAATAAAGAGGTGCCCAGTATGGCAGCAAGCAGACTGGGAAGAGTTGTTGGAAGAAGGAAGGAAACAGTCTATTGCGATAGGGTGGGTGAAAGCCCACAGCTCAGACGGAAGTCTGGCAGCTAAATGGAACGGGATAGTTGACAAGTTGTCGAGGGTAAGAGCAGTAACAGTAAGCGAAGTAGAGTGGGACAGAATAGGAGAATGGCTACATATACAGCGAGGACATTCAGGGGAAAAGGATTTAGTAAAAGAAAGCAGAGCTCGAGGATAGCCCATAGATATAACAACTGCACGACGAATCATAACAGCCTGTCCTCAGTGCCAACTAAGATTAAGAAGGGATCATGCAGAACAGCAAGCTCCACTACATATCAGTAATTAAAAAACAGTTATGGCAAACCTGGCAGATTGATTATATACGGCCTCTTAAACCATCAAGTGGGAGAAAATATATATTAGTGGGAGTCGAGGTGGTCTCCCTGCAGCCACATCACCAGCACTGGCCTATCAGGCACTGAGCCACAAGTGACCTCACAAACACAAACTGCACCCACAGGACGAGCACTGGCCTATCAGGCTTTGAGGCACATGTGACCTCACAAGCACAAAAGCAGCAACATGCTTGATGCTGTCTAATCAGGTGGTGAAGCAAAAGTCACCTCACAAATACAAAAAAGGAGCAACGTGGCTGCTGGTGGCCTAGCAGATACTGAGACCAAATGACTCCACAAACACAAGCAGCAGCAATATCCACCGAGCTGGACTGTCAGGTGTTCAGGCTGAAGTGACCTCACAGGCAGCCATGAAACCATATAGCTGCTCCTGGCCTCTTTGCCACTGAGGCACAATTGACCTAAACAAGCACAAACAGCAGTAATGTCCATGCTGATCGCCAGTCACATACTGATGCACAACTGACCACAAAAGCACCAACAGCAGCAATGGGCCTGCTCCCCCTTTAGGAGGCATGGAGACACAAGAGACCTCACCATCATCACCAAAGCTACATGCATGCTGTTGGCCTGCCAGATTCAGAGGCACAACTCACCTCACAAGCACAAATGGCATCGACCTGCCTGCTGCTGCCCTATCTGGGACCGATTCACAAGGGAGCTGAAAAGTGCAAACCTTCACAGAGGAGAAGCTCACCTGGGCCACTCGCATGTCCCTTGATTACGCTGTGATCACTCCATACAGAACAGTCTTCTGCAAACGGCTTTCATCTCCTGGCAAGACTCTCTCCAGATCATGGCACAGCTCCACTCTGGCACCCTGCACACAAATCACAAAAGGAACAATTGGTCTCGCTTTTCCTTTAGCACCATCAAGTCCGAGCTGGGAGCCTTTGCACTGCAGCACCTACACAATGACAGCAGCATGCCACTTCCATTTCTAGTGCATTTCTAGGGACAGAGATCAGCTGAGGGAGCAGCTGCAACTGCAAAGGCTTTCTGACACTCTCAGATCAACTCGGCACTGCACCAGGCATCAACCTGATGCCAGACCTCGGCTCTGCCACCTACTCTACAAACACACTGCCTCTGCCCCACACAGCTGCCTCTTCTGCTCGATACAACCAAGTGCCAGCAAGAAGAGATGCATGCAGGACACTCACCACTTGCACACTCCACAGCCACTGCTCTGCTTGCTGCCTTCCCTTGGCTCCTCAACCCAGACACACAGGCAAGCTCTTGCGGTAACACCACAAGGTGGCCAAGGCACTCTAGGCTCACGAGGCCTGTGCAAATGAGCAGCACAAGATCAGGCACAGAGCTGCCTCCTTGGGCGATGCTGCTCTTTTCAGAGGGAAGGATCCTGCTTGCTTTGGGCACAGCAGGCTGCTGCTTTCCACCCCCATCCCCTCACAAACCTCCTGCTATGGATGGGGGCATAGGGATTTTCTGTAGCAATACAAAAGATACAGATACAACACAGAAACACTTGAGAGTCCGGAAGGCCTCCTGAGCCCAAAGGAACCTCCCTTCCTTTCCTTTAGTTACTTGGACAAGGAGCCCCGGGGAAGGGAAAAAGGGTGCAGAGGCTTTGACATGAGGCCCAAGCAATGAGACAGACCCACACTGGATGGCTGCTGAAATGACAGCTCTCCTGGCTGCGCAGCCTCTGCAGCAGCATCTGGGCTCCACAGCTGGCTTCACAGAGCACGGAGGGATGGGTGCCACGGGCAACCTGGCCCTGGGCACATCCTCACCCCTCCCAGAGCCAGCAGCCCAAGAGCTCTGAGACTTCCTCAGGTCAAGCTACGGACGCTTTGGGGCACTCACACAAAGGCACTCAAGACATGCTGCCATTTATTATAAGGCTCTTGGACTCATCCTGTATGGCACCACAACCTCCTAGGAAAAGGAGGGGGCACAAAAGCATTTGCTGAGTGGGCTGGAATAACAGAACTTGTGGGATGTGGAATTTGCAGCACAGCAGAGGTACCAGGAGGTGGACCCACACCCCAAGTCACCCAGGGAAGACAGGTGCATTTATGGAAGCCTTTGCATCCACACGTAGCCTCTTCTCAGTCACTTGCAGCTGCTTTCACAGAGGGCTCATGACGCTGGCCAAGATGTTGACAGGTACAGGGACACAGCCTGGCATCCTGCCTCCATCCTCAGTGCCTCTAGCACTGCACTGGGAACCTCATGAGTGGAGCAACCTAGAAAGAAAGAAAGAATCGGAGTGTTACTGGCAGTTCTGCTGGCCTTACAGAGTCGCAACAGGCAAGGGCAAATGTCTCCCCTCTGCGCTGAGCTCTATTGGGGAGAACACAGCCAGCAGGGCCACCAAGATGTTCTACCCCTCTTTTTGGCACAGGTGACACCTTGTCTGTATACCAGGTCCCATTTGGGCTCTCCAGTTCTGCAAAGGCACTAACACACAGCAGGGAGTCCAGCACAGGAACACCAAGATGGTCAGGGGCTGCAATGTGGGGCCTATAAGGAGAGGCTGCGAGAGCTGGGTTTGTTCAGCCTAGACAAGAGAAGGCCAACAGGGATCTTCATGCTGTGCATAGCTACCTTATGGAGGGCACAGAGAAGACGGAGCCGGATTTTCTTGGAGGTGCACACTAGTAGCATAGGAGGCAACAGGGACAAATCGGACAATGGGAAATGCTTCTGAGACATTAAGAAGAAACCTTTTTCTCCGTGAGGGTGGCCAAACTGCGGCACAGGGATCCAGAGAGGTTCCCAGATCTCCATCCTTGGACATAATCAAAACTTCACCGGAAAAGGCCCCAAGATACCTCCTCTACTGGCACCTGCCTGGAGCAGGGCGTTGGAGCCCTGCTACCTCCACATGGCTCCCCCATTGCAGCCTCAAGGAATATGCTATTGTGAGACTCTTGCCAAAGGCACCAGAGGCTTTGGAGATGCCGCCTCCACCGCTCAACAAGGACAGGTGTCTCAGAGCCACCCATCGCCCTCACAGGCCTGACTTCTTGTGAGGGGGCATCTCCCCTCTCTGCAAGGCTCTGCGTAGGCACAACGTGCAGAAATGCCTCTGACTGCTTTCATTAACTACCCATCTCGCTGAGGGATCGGAATGGATTAGCGTCTGAGATGGGAAGATGCAAGGAGGGTCCAGATTCAACAGAAAGCCTTTAAGGAGGGAGAAGAGAACTCTCTCCAGCAGTCACTAAAATCCCAAAGACTCACGGAAGCATCAAACCCTTCCGAAACTGCAAGCCTGAACCTCAGCTGACAGAAACCACCAAACTGCGAGCAGCCCTGCCTCGCACCACGATGCTCCAAGGAGGCAACACGGTCACCAACAGTCCTCACCCAGGTCTCCCAGAAGGACACTGTGATGGCAGGCTGGGCCTTGGGAGCAGAGCACTGCTCTCTCCAGACACCTCCTCCCATGCTGAGCAGCAAAACACTGGCGCCACCACCCGGCTCCACCACAGGGCATCTCGCACTGTGACACGCCGTTACCTCCACACCTCACAGAGGGTTGGCAACCAACACACGCCTCTGCATCAGCGACACACAGCCCACAGCACCACACACGGCAGCACACAGGCCACCCCAAGCACCCCACAACACACAAAGCCCAACTCTCCAGACCTTCCATTCCTTTCTAGTCCTCCAAGGCCTTGCAACAGGCTCTGCCTCTGAACAGACACTCACAGCCCAGGGCCTGCTCACTTCCCACCTTCCCACCAGGAAGCAGAGAAGAAGTGCTCTCACAGTGGATGATCAGGCCAGCTCTTGCCTCTCACTTGTGCCTCAACTTCTCTGAACAAGAAATCTCTTTCAAAATGTGGCCCATACCCTTTCTGGGGGGTGACATTCCTTCTGTCTCCTCCAACAGCCTTTGCACCCGTTCTCCAACGACTGCATATGTGGACAGAAAATCAGAGACCTCTAACGCGTTACAGTTCCAAATGTGTCATAAAAGCAGCTGGACACCTCAAAGACAGACACAGCATTCAGACCTTGCAGGAAAATCTCACAAGCTCCCTGCTCTTTTGACAGGGGCAACTTCTAAAGCACACACACCCTGGCAAGAAGAGATTACTCACACCACTGCTCACACCAGCACTACATTCACTTAGCAGCCTCAAAAGTCTAGCTGGACTCCCTAGATGACTGCGAGGACGCTGCAAGCTTCTACTTAGCAACAAGTGGAAAGGCAAACTCCATGTCCATGCTCACCACAGAACATCATCTGCATTTGAAATGTAGCAGTACTAACTCATGATGACGGAGTGGAATAAAATTTGTGTCAGATGATGTGGAACATCCACTTCTGCTTGATTCATGAGTTGCATTTCTGTATTGCTGTAGAGCTCTGCAGGGGTCAATCCCTCCTCTGAGCACACGCAACCACCCCAGAAGTGACCTCACCACCAGCATCCAAGCCATGTTGTCTTCTCCTCACCTCTCAGCTGCTCACATAGAGGTGACCTCACAAGTCCATATCCCCACCGCATGCCTGCTGATGGCCTATCAGGGACAGAACTTTCCTCCAAATAACTTCCCCAGCCATCAACTACTGCCCACCTAGCAGGTACTCTGACAAAAGAGACCTCACAAGCAATGCCCATGCCTAACTGCCTGCTGCTGGCCTAGCAGGGACTCAGAAAGACATGACCTCACAGTCATCTTCACAGCCATGTCTCTGTCACTGGCCTAGAAGCCTCCAAGATAGAAACTACCTCACTATAAGTTCCCCAGCCATGAGACAAATCCTGCCTTATCAGCTCCTCAACCTGAAATGATCTCAAAAACACATATCCGAGCCATAGACCTGCTGCTGCCCTATCAACTGCTCAGGTAGAAACAACCTCAGAAACACCTTTCTACTCACATAGCTCCTGAGATCCAATCAGTTCATCACTCACAAGTGACCTCACAAGCAACAGACAAGCCTTCTTCCTCCAGATGGCCTTTCAGGTACTCAAATAGAAATTACCTCATCAGCAAGAGCCCAGTCATCTGCCTCCTGTTGGCCTATCAGCTACTTACAAAGAATTGATTTGATGCTGGTGATTTTCTGGCATAGCTCTCATAGACAGTGCTGACCTCACTACCCACATCATGGCCACACAGCTGTTGCCGCCTGCAGCTCCCCCTGCCCTCCCCCAAGGCTGAGCCACCTACTGAACAGCCTCCCTGATCCATGTCGTTCCCCACACAATACTTATACTGCAGCAAAACACCCCTTACGGATCAGTTAGGAGCCCCAAAACAAGATTACCTTTTCCCTAGATAGTCTCTACACGTAGCCCATAAACTTAGGAATTGGAAAAAGGCTTGCAAGTAATTCTTGGCAACATTTTCTAATGGGAAGATTGCATGGGAACAGCGATCATGAAACTGAAGACAGCAGGGCCTCATGTCCCAGGCACAGGGAGATGCCTTCCCGCAACTCAGAAGTCTGGTCCCTTCCCCAATGCTGAACAAAACCAGAAAATCCTCTACACATCCAGGACAACAAGCATTCTCCTATTTTAGGCCCTGACAACTGGAGACACGTGGAAGGACTCAGGCCAGGGCATCTCAGTTGGTGAAACCAGCAGAGACACAATTCAGCAACTCTTCACCCTGACCTAGGAGCATGGAAAGAACAACAGCAAGTGCAAGCACTGGCCGTTCATCAACTTTCAAGGCCTTGACAAGCAAAACAGCTCGCACTTACACAGCTCTTCTGCAAACACCCTTCACCCTGCTGCCAGGCTCACAGGTCTCGGTGCAAAGCAAGAGGCAGGGAGCAAAAACAACGGCTAAGGCACGGCAGGACATGCGGGCACAGCCTCTCTCAGAGCAACTCAGAAATGCCGTTTTCACAACAGAAGACACCATTGGGAAGGGCACCTCGCGAGGACACCAGCAGCCTGCTCACACTTTGCCCAGCACCTCCCAAACGCACCTCGAAGCAGCACCTGGGGCTGCGCTGGCAGCAGCAGCTCAGGGAAACGCTTTAACAGGGATCCCAGAGCCACCACAGGGACAAAGGTTCCTGCCCCCAAACCCCACCGAGCCGCCCCGGCCCAGCTGCTCGGGGCAGGCCGCCACGTCTGGCTGCAGGGCAGCTCCCCGCTCTGGCCCACGTCGCTCTGGCCCCTGCTCACGGCCCCACCAGCCCCTGCTGCAGCTCCTGCAGCAAAGCAGCCTCATCGCCAGCACTGCTGCCCCGCCCCGGCGGGAGGGCACCCGCCGCCATTTGAAAGCGCCCGCAGCCCCCACCAAACCCTCTCGCCCGCTCGCTTCTCGCCTGCTTTGCTCCCGCTCCTCTTCCACCTCTTTCTTTGACGTCTTTTTTTTTTTCCACATGTTCGACTGCAATTGGCTGACAGAGCCATCAGTGAAATCGATGCCCGCCCTCCTACTCCTGACAGCCAATAGGAGGACTGCACTGGGGCGAGGCCATGGCAACGCTGGGCCCTCCTGTCCTGGCAGCCAGCTCCGCCCCCTCCCCCGTGGCCGGCCGCCATGTTGTGGGCGGCAGCGCGGGGCGTGGTGGGGCCTGGGGGCAGCGCGGCACCGTATGGGCGGGCAGTGCGGGGCCCCAGGATGCGGCCACTGCTCCGGCAGGGCTGGGCTGTGCGGCAGGGGCCCCGCGGGGCTGCTGGCTGCCCTGCACCCTGGGGGCCGTGCGGGGCGCGGGGGGGCAGCGCTGGGGCGTGTGGTGGTGGCATCCGTGGCGCTGGCATGGGGGCCCTGGGGCTGGCCGGGGCGCCAGAGCCCGTGGGCAGCATCCTGCTGCCCCCAGGGCAGGGCAGGGCAGGGCAGTGTCCTCTCGCCCCTCCTGCCCCACCCCCTGCCCATGGCAGCCCTAGGGCTCTGCAGCCCTCACGTTGCACCCGGCAGGGCTGGGCCGCAGCCAGGCAGGGGCTGCTGTCTGCGGGGCTGGGCTGTGCCCAGGGGCTCGCTCCAGAGGGCTGAGGAGCCCCACGGGGGCACGGGGCAGTGATGGGGAGAGCAGCTCTGGGCCTGCTGGTGCTGGGGAGCGGTGGTGTGGGGTCGTGAGAGGGCTGGGGGAGATGGCTGTGTTGGGCTCACCCCAGCACTGCCCACCCCAGCTCAGAGAAAAAACCCTGGCGTCAGCCAGGACCTGTTGAATGAGGATTGCACCTCTGCCTGTTTCCAATCTGCTCTCTCCAATGTATGTTCTTTTGGGTGCAGTGATTTGAGCCCAGTTTGCAGGAGGACAGGGGTAGTGGCCATCTGAAGATGGCATCTCTGAGCCCAAAACATGCTGCGCCAAGCTGGAAGCATAAAAGGATCGAGGGGGAAGGAACAGAGATTTTCCCAAACACACAGAGGACTTGGGGTTATTCCAAGGTGATGGTTTCATTATGGTATATGGACATTTCCAGCAGGGTCTTGAGAGCCCCATGGAGCTGCAGGCCACCTCAAGCGTCTGGGATGCAGGACCCCTTTCCTCTCAGAGCCAGACCCCAAAGGGGGACCCAATCCCAGGGAAACCTGTCATGGATTCCCATGCCCCCCCCCACCCTAAGAGGTGATGGAGCTGGCTGCACAGAAGCCTTGGGGCTCAGGACAGCCACAGCACCAGGACCCAGGAGTCCTGACTGCCACATTGTCCCCTGAGCCAGAGGGGACCCTCAGGCAGGGCTCTCGCAGCAGCCCCCAGCCCTGTCCAGGCACCCCCACAGCCCGGGATCCACAACAGTTTTTGCAGTTAACAGTCTCTGTGCGACACCTCGGGAAGGATCTCCCAAAGCCCTTACCCTTGGTGGAGAGCTGCAGGAGTGTTGGGAACAAGGAGCTGTGGTCCTGGCTGATGGTGTCCATCCAGCAGTCCTCCATCTCGCTTGCCCTCTTGCTCTCGTTTCACCTCTCCAGCCAGAGAAACAGGACGCTCTTCCCATCTCATTACCCAAAACTCCTTTCCAACATGCCCCTGCTCCTCCGTCTGTTGGTGAGGGGCCCCAGCGTGGTCCCACTGCCTCCTGTCCCCTCTCCTTGCCATGGAGCCACTATGAAGGGCAGCTGTGGGGACAGTATGAGCAGTGCCCAGGAGTGCCTGGGCCTCACGGGGAAGTGAGGGTCCCCGCAACGACACCGGGGAGACCTTCCTGTGATGTGGCACGTCCCATTGTGACCTCAGCTTGTGTCATCTGGGGTCTCATTAGGTCACTGCCATGGAGATGGCACAGGCAGGGAGAGAGCAGAGAGATTTCCCCTCGTGTGCTGGAAAGCCATCACTTCCCTTCACTGCAGTTATTTTCCATAATTTTCTGATAAATCCTTCAGGAATGTCTCCAGACAGTGCCAAAGACTGTGAAATATCTCAAATGGGGCACTGGAGATGTCACTTCTGCGCCCCTGCACCGACAGGTCACTGCACTGGGCAGACCTGTGCAGGAATCTGGGGTTTGGGGGTTGGCATTTTTACAGGATCCAAGACATGTGGGATGAACCAGCACAAAGCATGACCACAGGCTGAGAAATGCTTTGGTGAGCCTCAAAACTGGTTTCTGCTGTGGGCCACTCTTTTTGTGGAAGCAGGATGTAGGACAATGTGGGACAGGACGTAGCCTTCCTCCTTTAGGCACCAAGGCAGGCTCTCTGCTTTTAAAAGTGCTCAGCAAGGTTTCTCAGTCGGCAGTGCTTGAGATGGAGATGCTATGCCAGAGAAGAGCAAACATAGCCTTAACACACATCATCCAGAGGCCCTTATCCAGGACCCTGGAGCCTGCCAGGCTCCAAAGCCATTGGCGAGGCCAGGTAGCAAATGTGGGGAAGTTTTCCCATTTCCCATGAAATTTGCCCATCTTTCCTTCTGGCTGAGCCTGAGGAAGCCATTTCTCATCCCTGGGCCTCATTTGGTCCTTGTGCTTTTCAGTGTCACCTTGGGGCTGTGCTTCTCCCCTGGGTACGCTCCTCAGCCCCCTGCCCTCCTCCTCCCCGCAGGCACCCTTGCTCTCCCGGGGTCTGTACAGCGCTGACATCCTGGATCTCCCACATTTTATGACTCTGGGCTTCTCAGGACATGCCCACACACTGCAGTGCTGCTGTCCAGGCTCCAGTGCAGAGCCTATGAGGCAGTGCAATGCCTCAGGACGTGCATTTTGACTCACTCCCAAGTTTGTGAGATGACCAGCTCCCAGCTCTGCAGCTGCTGAAGTCTGAGAACATCCCTGAAACCGACCTTCCTGCTCTTGCTAGTCTCTGCACGGTCCTGGGACAAATCTTGCAGAAGGGAGACTCCATTTGCCTTGAATACTGTGAGAGATGTGGCTTTCAAGTCACTGCAAAAGGAAGGACTCCTTTACTTGTTTGGGTTGCTTCTTGAGCCTGTGGCACCCCCTCTGTGATGCTGGGAGCCGCAGCTCTGCAG
The DNA here is from genome assembly GCF_036417845.1 of Apteryx mantelli. Classification (NCBI taxonomy): domain Eukaryota; kingdom Metazoa; phylum Chordata; class Aves; order Apterygiformes; family Apterygidae; genus Apteryx; species Apteryx mantelli. The sequence goes on along the minus strand of NW_027118682.1, from coordinate 2,531,404 downwards.
CCTGGTGTCTCTGCCCTTTCTCTCCCCTGTCTCCTGCTTGTCTACCGAAAGTCTTCTCTACACACCAAGGTCATGGGAAGTGCTGCTTTAGAGAGCTCATTCGAAGCTGTGACATGTTGTGAAGCTGAAGGCCTGAAGGAGGCTAGTCTGGGATGTGCCTGTGTCCCCACACCCCCTCCTGCTGCCAGCCCGAGGATGCAGGAAGCTCTCCAGGGAGAGCAGTGGCTTTGGTGTGTGTGGGATGGGTTTCCCTCAACATCCCTGGGTCCTGCATGGGTTTCTCTAAGTGCTCAGGAAAATCCCTCTTCTCTAGTGCCTTGCATCAAGACTTTTCCAGACTTTTGTACAGAAACACAGCCTGGTCTGGGATCCCCAAGAGCAGCACGGCCCCCAGCATTGCCCAGGACCCCCAGGAGCTGTGTGGCTCTCTCTTCTGTTTATACATTCCCTGATTAAATTGACAATTTCTAACAACACCTTTACAGCACACTGTCTGGACTTTGTAACATTGTAACTCCTCCCCTAACTCATTCGCATGGGCAGCTGCTGATTTGCACTTCAGGGAGTTTAAAGCTTGCTCCCTCTTTCAGCAGTGTGTCCCTTTAGCCAAGTCTTAAATTCTGTTTCTATCTAGCATTTCCTATCTCTCCAAAAGATTTCCAGTAAGGCTGTCCATTGAGGAAGTGGACCTCACGAGAGGCAGCTTGCACTTAGCATACGGTTGAGGAGTGTAATTATTTTCTATGAAATGATACCGTGTGCTTTATTTTATTTTATTGCTTGCAATTTTAAAAATCCTTCTCTGTCTATTTTCAGCTAGTTCTCTAAGGAAAGCAAGTGGGAATTGGGGCATATGAGCTGTAATATTCAGTTGCAGACTTGGGTGGAAAAAGTGTAGCTTCTAACAGGAGTAATGTAAGTGCCAGGTGACCGATGAGAGAAATGGCAGGGTTGGGGAGATGGGGAGGAAGACTGTCCACACAGCGTCTGACCTCTGGAACACTGCTTTTCCTACATGTCCTGACTTCATTAGAAGATACTCTGGATTGGTATCAATTGCAGAATGTTGCCATCACTTATTCTGAAAGCTGGAAAATAATACTCATACAAAAAAAAAAAATTTAGAAATACTTGTATTATTGCAGTCTCTATCTTTCAGCTACACTCCAGAAACCTCTCCAATTAGCCATGCAAGACTTGAAGACAATTATAGGGAGAGGCATGGTTCATCAGGGCTTTTTGCATTTTAATGAGCCCCATGGTGTATTTAGTGCTGAGTCCATGAATCACAGCTACTGAGAGGAGATTTAACAAAACATTCAAGCAGTCAAGGTCAGAAGCAAACCCCAAAGTTTCATAGCACATTTATGGGCTCCACTGAGGGACACTAGCAACAACGACTCACCAGGGGGCTAATCAGAGCAGAAAACTGTAATCGCTGATTACAGGTAGGCAAAGGCAATGTGCAGGTGGCTCTGATGCCATGTAAACCCTTCATGTGTTTTATCACAGAATCACACAGAATCACAGAATGGTTGAGGTTGGAAGGGACCTCTGGAGGTCATCTAGTCCAACCCCCCTGCTCAAGCAGGGTCACCTTGAGCATGTTGCACAGGATCGCATCCAGGCGGGTTTTTGAAAATCTCCGGAGAAGGAGACTCCACAACCTCTCTGGGCAACCTGTTCCAGCACTCTGTCACCCTCACAGGGAAGAAGTTTTTTCTCATGTTCAGATGGAACTTCCTGTGTTTCAGTTTGTGCCCATTGCCTCACGTCCTGTCGCTGGGCACCACTGAAAAGAGTCTGGCTCCATCCTCTTGACACCCTCCCTTTAGATATTTGTACACATTGATAAGATTCCCCCCTCAGCCTTCTCTTCTCCAGGCTAAACAGACCCAGCTCTCTCAGCCTTTCTTCATAAGAGAGATGTTCTAGTCCCCTAATCATCTTCATAGCCCTTTGCTGCACTTGCTCCAGTAGTGCCACATCCCTCTTGTACTGGGGAGCCCAGAACTGGACGCAGTACTGCAGATGTGGCCTCAGCAGGGCTGAATAGAGGGGGAGAATCACCTCCCTCGACCTGCTGGCAACACTCTTCCTGATGCACCCCAGGATACCATTGGCCTTCTTGGCCACAAGGGCACATTGCTGCCTCATGCTTAACTTGGTGTCCACCAGCACTCCCAGGTCCTCCTCCGCAGAGCTGCTTTCCAGCAGGTCAACCCCCAACCTGTACTGGTGCATGGGGTTATTCCTCCCTAGGGGCTGAACTCTGCGCTTCCCTTTGTTGAACTTCATGAGGTTCCCCTCCGCCCATGTCTCCAGCCTGTCCAGGTCCCTCTGAATGGCAGCACAGCCTTCTGGTGTATCAGCCACTCCTCCCACTCTTGTCTGCTCAGCAAACTTGCTGAGGGTGCACTCCGTCCCTTCATCCAGGGCACTGATGAATAAGTTGAAGAGGACTGAATGCAGTACTGACTGCTGGGGGACACGGCTATCTACAGGCCTCCAGCTAGACTTGGTGCCACTCATCACAACCCTCTGAGCTCTGCCATTCAGTCAGTGCCCAATCCACCTCACTGTCTGCCTATCTAGCCTGGGCTTCCTGAGGATGTTATGGGAGACAGTGTTGACAGCCTTGCTGAAGTCAAGGTAGACAACATCCACTGTTCTCCCCTCATCTCTCCAGCCTGTTACTCCATCAAAGAAGGCTCTCAGGTTGCTGAAGCATGATTTCGCCTTGCTGACTCTACGCTGACTACTCCTGATCACCTTGGAAATGGTATGCAGGATGAGCTGCACCTTCAGCCTTGCAGGGGTTGAGGTGAGGCTGACTGGCCTGTAGTGCCCTGGGTGCTCCTTCTTGTCCTTTTTGAAGACTGGAGGGACATTTGCTTTCTTGCAGGCCTCAGGCACCTCTCCGGATTGCCATGACATTTCAGAGGTGATTGATTGAGAGTGGCCTCTCGGGTAGTGAGGCAGAAGTGACCTCAAAAGTACAAAAAGCAGCAATGTGCCTGCTCTCAGCCTGTCACATACTCAGGTGGAAGTGACCTCACAATGATGACCCAATCTATGTGCCTGCTGCTGTGTATGAGTTGATGATGCCTAAGTCACCTCACAATCAGCATTGAAGCCATGGGACTGCTCCTGAGAAAAGCAAGTATTCAGCCCTTCAAGGAGAGGTCCTGCTTAAGGTGGCAGCCCAGCATGGTTCTCTGGCCCACTTGCCCTCTGAGGCGGCACTTTAAGAACAGGATGAGCAGCTTCTGGGCTTTCCTGAAGGCCTTCAGCTCATCAGTATGGGTTAAGGCCTTTGAGATGAGGAAGGAGTTCCAGTCCCCTTTTCAAAGCCAAGTGGTGCTCACATACACGCGACTCCATGCTGTGAAGAACACGCTCCGGAGGACAAAGGCAGCCCAAGCTGTCTTTTTGCCTTGCTTTCTTCCGGCAGGGATTGGCTGTTGACAACAAAACCAAAACCCAACCCCCTCATTCCTCTCTGTGTTATAGGCCCCCAGAAGAAGAGCTGCAGAAGGCTCCAAGCACACGCAATGGCTGGGCAAGAAAGTGTCAGAGGCTATTCACTGCAGGTGGAGTAAGGCATCTCGGGGAGGAAAAAGCCCAAATCTTCACTTTGCATATACAGTGGCAGGCTGTGAGCTAGCGGCTCTTGGTCAGGAAGGAGAGCAAAGCAGCGCAATAGGGATGTCCGTGAAAGCAGAAGCTGTGCAGAGGTGAAAAGAAGCCAAGGAAATGTTCTCTGAAAAGGAACAGAAAAGCCAAGCAAGGAACCGCATTAGGCCCTGCCCTAGACTGATGGTGGCACTGACATGGCAAGGCCTCAGGACTGAGGCTTGTCAGGCTTGCTCTCGTTGAACTTTTGGAGAGCTGTCTGCAGCTTGCTTTTGCTTGGTTGAGCTGGGAGAGCAAGTTCTCTCTTGGACCACGTTCCTATGGCTCATGGGCTTTGTTTCTCTTTGTGTGCTACGACCCTAGTTTGATCTTGCTCGCAGTAGCAAGCAGTTCTTGTGTGCAGGACGAGCTGTTTAGGGCTCTAAGGCAAGGCTGTAGTGTGGAGAAAGAGAGGGCTGGGCGAAGTGGAGAGGCAGGCCATGGCGGAGAGGAGTCGCGGTCTACGAGGGTAAGAGATGGGGCGCAGGCTTGGCACCGGAGACCCCATGGCGAGAAGCAGCTCGCCAATGGTGGCTGCAAGAAATGCAGACCTGGAGATGGACAGAACAGGCAGAACAGACACAGCTGCTTGCTTGCTGGAGTTTCCAGGTGGAGCACTGTGGCACTTGGAGGAGGCTGTCCTTCAAGATCTTCAAGACCTGCCAGCTTTCCTGAGCTCCCTTCAGCTCAGGGAGCTCCCTGCAGCTCCTTTCAGAGCTGCCTCCCATGGCACCCCCCTAGCAGGTCCCTGCACAAGGGGAAGTCTGCTCGCCTCAAGTCTGGGCTCTGTGCTCTGCTGTTCTCCTTCCTCGCTTCCCTCAGGCTCTGCCACTCCATTAGTTCATGGGCGCTACAGCCAAGGTGGCCATGGACTCTCCTGGCACCAAGCCTCCTGGGTGGCAGCTTCCCCTTGGGGCCCTTGGCACTCTCCTCATTCCCCTCACACCCGCAAAAGCCCCACACTCAAGTGCACCCAACACACACACACACGAGTTGGCTGTTCCCTCCCACCATGCAGCCACCACTGGGCACCAGCAAGGGAGGTGCAGGCTCAAGCCCTTCTCTGCCTCAGAGGCCTAAACCAGCTCTTCCCTCCTCTCCCCACCGGCCCCTTGGCCCAGGGCATGTGCTGGCCATGGCAGGGCCCTCTCCATGCCTCTCTCAGGCACCAACAAGATGCAGCACACCCCTAAGCCACAGCCACCACAGCTGCAGCCCAAGAGCTGCAGCAGGACCTTGGCACAGAGCTGCCCTGGCAGCAGCCACTCACACCCAAGCCCTGACTCCTCAGCTGGCCTCTTCAGGCCTCTCCAGTGCTCCCATGCTGCAAACGGCAGAGCTCACAGCACACCCAGCAAAGAGCCACACCACTTGGGGCGGTTGGTTTAATTCAGTGGAACAAATCTTCCTGTGTGCCCGCATGGCTCACAGTCACTGCTGCTGCTTCTTCTGTGTCTGCACGTGGCTATTCTTGCCCCTGGAGAAGGAGGGAGAAAGGAAGAGGCTGTGTTCTGGCCAGGCAGAAAGGCAGAGAAATACTGCAGACTAGTTCAGGCCAGCGATGTTTGCAGCAGGGGCTTCTGATGGTCTTGCCATGCTCACCGTCATGGGACACAGGCCCCTGTGTCCAAACAAGGTCCCGTGGGCAGCTCCTCAGCCTGGGGCTGAGTCTGCTGGCACCAAGACTCGGGGGGGAACCTGTGTCTTGGCTTCAGCAGTCAGTGAGAGCTTTGCAAAGGGGCAGACAACCACTGGAAGGATCCCTTTGCGCTCAGCTGCTCACAACTTGTAGGTGCCACAGTGGAAGGCAATTGTGAGCACCCAAGAGCTAGCCCTTGCATGGAAGGCAAGGCTGAGGCAAGGCCAGCCCTGTGGCTTGCTCATGGGGCAGTGTGGCTGCAGCAGCACTGACACCTTCTCTCTCTCACCCCTCCTGCTTCTCTCCTCCCCCAGCCCCTCCACCCTGCTCCCAGTTGCAGCCATAGCCCTTCAGCTCCACAGCAGTGCTGGGCATTTGCTTGTGGTTGCAGAGAGGTGCTTAGTGTCAGGCTTCAACCCATGCCAAGCCCATGTCAGGAAAAGTCACAGCACGCTCTAGGCAATGCAGTGGCTCTGGGATTGGAGTGGGACCCCTCACTGACTCACTGCCCCTCAGCTCTGCCAGGCTTGATCCTGGAGCTGCCACATACCTGCCCTGTCTCACGACGCCCCTGTTGATCGGCCAGCCTTTTGGCTTCTTCCTCTATGCGGGAGAAGTAAATCTTCAGGATCACTTCCTTATCTTCTCCCACCTGGTACTTGACGATCTCCTGAATACTTGGCTTTTTTTCAGCCACCTTCTTCCCACTTTGCTGCACCTGCAAGACAATTGCACACACCTTTGTGCCCCACTTCCAAGGCCACTCACCTGCTCTCAACATGCACCTCTCAAGCAGACAGGCACTGCAGGACCTGGGCAGTCACCAGCCCCCTGGCTCTGTCCTGGCCTCAGGCACCCCACGTGACAACTGCTGCCCCAGGCAGGGATGCTGCAGCCCCAGCTGGAGAACAGCAAGGGACACTGCAGCATGCCCCAGCCTATGTGACAGCCTGAGCAGGCTTGCCTGTCTTTCCCACGTGCTCACTCTCAGATGTGCCCTGCTGTCAAAAAAGAGTGGAGGGTATTGCCACGTGCAGAGCTCGAAATCTGGTGGCTACAGCTGTTTCTTTTTTTCCCAGAAGGGAAGGTTATTTCTCTCCCTCTCCTCTGACCCCTGTCCTCAGCCTTCCTGTCAGCACCCTTTTGCCCTGAAGGGAAGCCAAGCAAGGCTGAACATCCCTTTCTTGTTCACAACAAGCATCTAAAGAATCACACAGCTGAACAGAAACTTTCCATCTTCTATCACAGAAAGGCCCAGCAGTTTTATTGGCACCAGAAAGAGGGCCCAAGAGGCTCTACTGGTGTGTTCTTGGAGAGCGCAGGAGCAACAACAGATGCATTGCAAAACTAGGGCACAAATGGCATCTCTGAAAGCAAGCCCTGGGCAAAGTCCGCCAGGGCTCAAAGGAACCCATCGGAAGGGCTCTTGTACAGCCAGCGCCCATAGGACAATACTTTTGCCGAATGCAGGCTGGCACAAGGAGGACCTCAAGGAGGAACACTTACATGTCTTGTGTTCGGATCAACTTCATTCAAAAGCCGGCCCGCTGGTGAGCTAACTTCTGGAAATGGCTTCCTCCCGCCTGGCACTGCCTTCTGTGCAAGGCACTCTGGGGTAACTGGGAATGTGCTGCAAATACACACGGTGGGGAGATGGTATGAGAACAGGGGGGGCAGGATCTCCACTCCACGCTCAGTAGCTTGGCACCAGCTTCTGCAGCAGAAGGCAGTTCTGCAGCAGAAGCATGTGGGTTCCACTGACTTGGGTCACATCAACGGACACAAGAGATCACCCCCCACCAAAACACCCAGGGCTGAACAACATGTGTGAAGAAGAGCTCCAGGTGCCTACAATGCAACTTTTTATCCATGCAGCAAGGAGAGCCGCAGGGGCATCTACAAGGACTGACTCCAAGACACACCATTACCCGCTCTCCTGCCAGCTCCAGTAGCCACTCCTCAGGGGACCCAAAGACTCTCTGTTCCGGGATGGACAATGGATTGTTACTGGGCACCCAATGTCGAAGAAGGAGGAAAGGATCAAGGCAGTAAAGCATAAAGCCCGTGGAAGGTGGGAGCCAGCACAGAGCTCTGCAGAACTCCCCACACAGAGCCCAGATGAGGCAGAGCATGCCTGCGGGTCACTGGGAAGCAGTCACTGAGAAGACTTGCTCCCAAAGCACTTCCTGAGCAGCCTTCACAAGCCCTGGCAATGCAGCCCTACCAAACCTGTGCTGAGAAGCTGCGCCCTTGCTAAACCAGAGGCTAAGAAGCAAACAGATGTACTCACATTGGAAACATATGACGACGGGGAGTGCGGGCGTGGACATCAAGTGCTTTGGTGGCAGCGAGGATTGAGTCCCTCATCTCTAGCATCTGTACAGGTGAGAAACACAGGTGAGATGCTACCAAGAAGAGAATCTCACTGCTCTCATGGGCAGTCAATGTTTGCACTGTTCAGAGAAGAAGCTGCCTCTCAGAAACTCGGAAACAACCCTCGCTCTTCCTCACAGCACCCCCTCAAGTCTACAGAAGAGCAGCTGCAGGGCAATACAGGCGAATGGCTCAAAGCACTGTCAGGCTTTTGGCAAGGGCAAGAGCCAAGAGGCTCAGCCAGGAGACCAGTTCTTGCCGAATGCAGAAGTCAAGGGAGGCAAGCACAGGGGAAGGCAGCTCACTAAAATCTAGGGCAATCTGCAGGGCAGTGCTGTGAGGGACGGTGGGAGGGAGCACTGAGGGCTCCAGCAGGTCTGTTTTCCCTAAAGGGAAGGTTATTTCTCTCCCTCTCCTCTGACCCTTCTCCTCAGCCTTCCTGTCAGCACCCTTTTGCCCTGAAGGGAAGCTGAGCAAGGCTGAACATCCCTTTCTTGTTCACAACAAGCATCTAAAGAATCACACAGCTGAAAAGAAACTCTCCGTCTTCTATCACAGAAAGGGCCAGCAGTTTTATTGGCACCAGAAAGGGGGCCCAAGAGGCTCTACTGGTGTGTTCTTGGAGAGCGCAGGAGCAACAACAGATGCATTGCAAAACTAGGGCACAACCGGCGCCTTTGAAGGGAAGCCCCCCGCAAAGTCCGCCAGGGCTCAAGGGAACCCATTGGAAGGGCTCTTGTGCAGCCAGCGCCCATAGGACAATGCTTTTGCCGAATGCAGACTGGCACAAGAGGGACCTCAAGGAGGAACACTTACATGTCTTGCGTTCGGATCGACTTCATTCAAAAGCCAGTCCATTGGCGAGCTAACTTCTGGAAATGGCTTCCTCCCGCCTGGCACTGCCTTCTGTGCAAGGCACTCTGGGGTGACTGAGTGCACACTGCAAATACACACGGTGGGGAGGTGGTATGAGCACAGGGGCAGTAGGGTCTCCACCTCACCCTCACAAGCTGGGCACCAGCTTCTGCAGCAGAAGGCAGTTCTGCAGCAGAAGCACATGGGTTCCGCTGACCGGGGTAACATCAACAGACACAGAGATCGCCCCCCGCCAAAACACCCAGGCCTGCAGAACATGCCTGAAGAAGAGCTCCAGGTGCCCACAACACAACTTTTTATCCATGGAGCAAGGAGAGCCGCAGGGTCATCTATAAGGACCGGCTCCAAGACACACCATTACCCGCTCTCCTGCCAACTCCATCAGCCACTGCTCAGGGACCCCAAAGACTCTCTGTTCCGGGATGGACAATGGACTGTCGCTGGGCACCCAGTGTTGAAGAAGGAGGAAAGCATCAAGGCAGTAAAGCACAAAGCCCTTGGAAGGTAGGAGTCAGCACAGAGCTCTGCAGAACCACCCCCCGCACAGAATCCAGATGAGGCAGAGCATGCCTGCAGGTCACTGGGAAGCAGCCGTTGAGAAGACTTGCTCCCAAAGCACCTCCTGAGCAGCCTTTACAAGCCCTGGCAATGCAGCCCTACCAAACCTGTGCTGAGAAGCTGCTCCCTTTGACAGCCAAGGGTGAAGAAGCAAGCAAAGGTACTCACGTTGGAAACATACATTGACGACGAGCAGGGGCCTCAATTACAACTCTTTTCCTGTCTGCGAGGACTGACTCCCTCATTTCTGGTATCTGCAACGGTGAGAAACATAGGTGAGATGCTACCAAGAAAAGGATCTCGTGGCTCTCACGGGCAGCAAATGTTTGCACTGTTCAGAGAAGAGGTTGCCTCTCAGAAACTCAGAAACAACCCTCACTCTTCCTCACAGCACCCCCTCAAGTCTACAGAAGAGCAGCTGCAGGGGAATACAGGCGAATGGCTCAAAGTACTGGCAGGCTTTTGGCAAGGGCAAGAGCCAAGAGGCTCAGCCAGGAGACCAGTTCTTGCCGAATGCAGAAGTCAAGGGAGGCAAGCACAGGGGAAGGCAGCTCACTAAAATCTAGGGCAATCTGCAGGGCAGTGCTGTGAGGGAGGGTGGGAGGGGGCAGTGGGGGCTCCAGCAGGTCTGGTTTTCCAGAAAGGAAGATTATTTCTCTGCCTTTCCTCTGACCCTTCTCCTCAGCCTTCCTGTCAGCACCCTTTTGCCCTGAAGGGAAGCTGAGCAAGGCTGAACATCCCTTTCTTGTTCGCAACAAGCATCTAAGGAATCACACAGCTGAACAGAAACTCTCCATCTTCTATCACAGAAAGGCCCAGCAGTTTTATTGGCACCAGGAAGAGGGCCCAAGAGGCTCTGCTGGTGTGTTCATGGAGAGCGCAGGAGCAACAACAGATGCATTGCAAAACTAGAGCACAAATGGCATCTCTGAAAGCAAGCCGTGGGCAAAGTCCGCCAGGGCTCAAAGGAACCCATCGGAAGGGCTCTTGTACAGCCAGCACCCACAGGATGATGCTTTTGCAGAATGCAGGCTGGCACAAGAAGGACCTGAATGAGGAGCACCTACCTGTCCTCCCTTCTGAAGGCCTGCATTCACAGGCCATGCAGCTTGCACTCTCGATTCTGACGATTGCTTCCTCATGCCTCGTGCTTCCTCCTTTGCAGAGCACCCTTGGATTTCTGGGAGCATGCTGCAAATACACATGGCAGGCAGGTGGTATGGCACAGGGGGAGCAGGGTCTCCACCTCACCCTCACAAGCTGGGCACCTGCTCCTGCAGCAGAAGCTAGCTCTGCAGCAGGAGCATGTGGGTTCCACTGACTGGGGTCGCATCAACGGACGCAGCAAAACACCCCAGGCTGCATAACATGCCCGAAGGAGAGCTCCGGGTGCCCACAGCAATATTTTCCATCAATGCAGCAAGGAGAGCAGCACGGCCATCTACAAGGACCACATCCAAACCATTACCTGCTCTCCTGCTAACTCCATTAGCCACTGCTCAGTGGCCAGGTTTCTTGGAAGCTTGGGAAACTGAAACGGGAATAACTGCTCTGTCCCTTGGACTCCTTCAGTCTTCAGGCACTCATGGCCCACAGTTACATCCTCTTCAAAGTGCAAATACAACCAGCCCTTGCCTCTCAGGGCTGCCTGATCCAAGGACACACCCTCTCCAATCTGCTGCTCACCACCCTGTGACCGCTGCCTGGGAATAACCCTCCTTCCTCCTTGCTGCTGGGTGTCGAAGGAAGGGCGTTGCCCAAGGGGAAACACCACTCCTTTAGGGAGATATTCACCCAAGGCATTCCTCCCCTCCAACAGCATTCCTTGCAGCCCTCTCTTCCACCTCACTCCTCTCAACCTCTTCCACTAGGCTGCTCACCCCAGCTCCACACACCTGGAGACACTGCTGGGAAAGGATCCGCTGCCAGCAGGCACAGAGGCTCTCTCTCACTCGGAATGGGGCCCTCCTGCCTCTCCCAGACCCTGCACACACACACACACGCGCACACACACACACACACACACTTCCCTTTGCACTCACAGCCACCAACTCCACACGAGTGTTTGGCATGCCTTTGGGGACACGGAGAGGCACCTGCCAGCAGGGTGTAGCCACAGCCTGCTTGTGCCAGCCACCAGACAAGATTTCATGGGAAGCAAAGGGCTCCCAGGTCCCAGAATTCATCTGCAACTGCTCACTGCTTACTCACTGGCCTCTACAAGCAGCCCACACCTCGGGGCAAAGCTCACACAAACACCTCCCTCTTCCAAAGGCTTTACAAGAGCATGCAGACTTTGCCTCAGCCTCAGAAACTGCCCTGAGACCCCCAGCCCTGCTCTCGGCAAATACAGAGCATCCTGGTTACTTTCATCTACGGGCTAGGAGAAAAGGCCCTCCTCTTCCCGAAGGACCAATTGCACTGAGTTGCCCAAAGCTCTGTAAGCTGCAAGCAGAGGCGGCAGAAACAGGAAGCTGTAGGCAGGCTCTGCCAGGGACTTGCTCTGGGCTGCCCAGCCAGCAAGGCATGCCTAGTCCTTGTGGCACAGCACAAAAGGCATTCAGAGCCCCTAGGGACATTGTGTCCAAGGGACACATCACCCTCCAAGACACACAAGGCTACACGGTCACCCTCCTCCATTGCTCCAAGCGTCTCACCTGCCATGAGGCTCTTTCTCCTTGCCTTTCTCCCCCTTGCCTTCCTCCAGACTGGCAGACGCTACTTTGCGTGCAGGCTGCCTCTCTCGCAGGAGGAGGCGCTGGCCAGACACATTCTCTGGAAGCAGGAGACAAGAAAACACTTCAGAGCAGCATCACGGTGACTGTTTGAACCGGAGTGGCGTGCAGGTCCTTTGACAAATGTCTCAGGCCTACATTTCCTCTGCTTTGGGAATGTGTGTGAGAAACTCACAAGAAAAGGCTACAACTGCCTGCTTTGAAAATCCAAGAAACTCTTGGCACACCTGAGCAGACTTTTGACCACCTACACTAGGGGACTTTTCCCATGAGAGGAAAATCCTTGGATTCCAGGAGATAGGTCCCTCCTTGCATTCACATTCTGCTCCGGGCAGAATGATGATTCACAAGGACTGTCCTCCAGTTGGACTCCCTTCTTCTCCAGCTCCTCAAATGGAGGAGCACTTTGCAGGGTGCACTAGGGCACGGAGTCCAGTGGCCAAGTTGAACTTGGCAGGACCGAGGGCTGTTGGGTGTTTTGAGCTGCCCTGAGGTCTTGTTGCCTCGGCAGTCCCTTGAGAGTTGCCATCAGGGCTGAGCAGCGTTGCCTCTAGTGCCTCATGCTAGCCGAGCCATGGTGCTGCAGCCTTGGCTCCAATGCCCTGCCAAGGAGGACCGAAGGAGAAGGCACAAAGCCCTGCCAGGAAGCAGCCGCTCCATTACCTTTCTTGCTGCTGCCGACACCTTGTCCCTTCTCCTCTTCACGGCTGGCCTTCACAGCTCGCACAGCTGGTTTTCTGGGGGCACTCTCAAGCACGTACCTGGAAACCGGAAAAAGACACTCGCAAGGAAGGCCTCCACATGTCCTTTGCCACTTCTGTGAATTCTGGGCACACAGACACATGTCAGAGCTGCTGGGAAGCCTACCCTTTCGCAAAGGGGAATATGCAGAATAGGCCAGCTCCTGGAGGACTCTCTTAGGAAGTGCAGTGACCCAATATGCGTGCCTGCAGGGCGACAAGCTTCCTCCTCACACTGCTCCAGGGCTTCCCCCTCCCTCTGGTGAGAAAGCTCCTTCTCAGCTTTCCAAGCCAAATCCTCCAGCTGGCCATTGGAGCCTGTCCGCCAGCCCCTGTCCATGCTCCTGTCCAGGCAGAAGAGACTAGGCTCCTTTCCTCCAGCTTTCCACCACCACTGGAAATTCCAGGCTGGCCCTCCACAGCCCTTGCAGGCCCTCCCACACTCAGGACAGTGCATCTGCAAAGAACAGCCTCCATCCCCGAGCCATTAAAGGAACATAGCCCTTAGCAGGGCGGGAGACAGCACAGAGCTTGGCAGAACCCCCCCCACAGAGCCCAAGCAAAGCCAGAGCAAGCCTCGGAAGCAAGCGTTGCACAAGACTTGCTCCCAAAGCACTTGCTGAGCAGCCTTCACAAGCCCTTGCAACGCACTCCTATCAAACCTGTGGTGAGCAGCTGCTCCCTTGGTGAGCCAGGGGCTAAGAAGCAAAGAAGCAAAGTACTCACGTTGGAAAGACGATGACAGAGCCAGAACGGATCTGGGAAGCAGCTGTTTTGCTGCTTGAGAGGACTGAATCCCTCATCTCTGGCATCTGCAAAGGGTAGAAACAGAGGTGAGATGCTACCAAGAAAAGGATCTCGCTGCTCTCAAGGGCAGCCAACGTTCGCACTGTTCAGAGAAGAAGCTGCCTCTCAGAAACTTGGAAACAACCCTCGCTCTTCCTCACAGCACCCCCTCAATTCCTCAGAAGAGCAGCTGCAGGGGAATACAGGCAAATGGCTCAAAGCACTGGCAAGCTTTTGGCAAGGGCAAGAGCCAAGAGGCTCAGCCAGGAGACCAGTTCTTGCTGAATGGAGAAGTCAAGCGAGGCAAGCACAGGCAAAGGCCTTTCACTGCCTGCTCCTCAGCTGAGAACAATGCCTTCAGATGTGGCCTTAACCCCAAAGTCTCTCCTGACATTCCAATGACTGCATCTGCAGCAGGCAGGACTAGAGATGCACAGCTTGTCCTGTTCCCCTGTACAGCGGGGGATCATGGAGAGTGCCAAACTTCCGGGGGGTGGGGGGGGAGGTGTTTCAAGAAGCGTTGACGCTCCTGGTCTTGCACCCACTGGAACGAAGGCTGCAGAAGAGGCCCTGGCCCCGCAAATGGGCTGAAAGGACACCAGGGACTAGCACAGAAGGGAAAGACTCCCGCACCGGAAAGCCCAGGCTGAAGGACAGGGCTGCACTAGAGACCTGGGGAAGGGCACTGGCTTGCAGTGACTGTGCCTGTGACACACAGAAACAGTCTTGCACAACTTGAGGTGCAACTGCTGAATGCACTGCCCCACAATCCCAAACACGGCCAGAGGAGGCCTGGAGTCAAAGGGGATGCTAACACAAAGATCCAAGCTAAACCCTGGCTTTCTGGAAGACTTCTGGAGGAAGCCTAGTGGGAAAACCACACAAGACCTGCCCTTTCCTTGGACTTTTTCCCTGAGCATTTGGGGACAGCATGCTGGGTTGCATGGCTCTCGGGCTGCACCCAGGACACCTATTGCCAGGGTCCGCTATGTCGCCAAGTGCTCTGAATGCTGCAGAAGAACTGTGCAGGGAGCTGGCATTGCTCGAGACTAGCACTGTCCTCGTGTCTCTTCCCTTGGACTTGGCTAGGGTTTCAAACAAGCAAGCAGGAGCGCTGCCGAAAGGGAAAACTTACGGCAAGAAGAGCTGCTAGCAGCTGTTGAGAGCCATTCAGCCTGCGCAGGAGGCCTTTGTAAAATCGCATTTTCACCTCCTTGCCTTCGATGACAAGCATGCCAATGTCCTTCAGAACAAGGGCAACATTCTTCCCATTCGCCAGGCAGCAAGAGAGAAGGTACATGGTCTCCTCTACGCAAGCCGCCACTGTTTTCCAAGGAACGGAGATGTCCACGTCTACGTGAGGATACTTCAGGGTCTCAGCTTTCTTGTGCCCTAGGCAGCAACGAAAGAGCAGCACAGTCACTGACGGAGCACTTCAGCAGGCTCAAACACAGTGCTGCGAGCTTGAAGGTCTCCCAGCAGCACAGTGCTACAGAGCTGTCTTCTTCAAGGCCCTGCAAAAGCCCACAAAGGAGGCTCATGGCCTCCCTCCCTGGCAGAAAAGCAGAAATTCAAAGCCCTCTGCAACCTGCTGGGCCAAGGCTGCAGCAGTGCTTCCTTCCCTGCAGAAACACAAAGAGCGAGCCCTAGCCATCTCCTCTGAGCGTGAGGCAGGAGGGCAGGACAAGGAGAGCAGCAAGGGGGCCAGTTCCCAGCAGAAGGCAGTGCTCATGGGAATCGTGCCCGCACTCAGGGCCTGCCAGCTTTGACGAGACATAGCTGTGCCATGTCACGCTGGCTGCAAAGAAGGAGGAAAACACAGGGGCTGCACAACAGCCCTTCATCTTACAGGCTGGATCCTGACCATCTTCATTAGGAAGCCATATGAATGACTTGTCCTCTTGACCTTAGTCCTTCTGGCCACCCCCAGGTCGCACAATTGCTCAGCACACATCCCCGCTTTTGGGGCCGGAGGCCTGTGCCCGAGGATGCCACACTGCTGTTCACAGCACCCAGAAGAGGGAGTCATTGCAAAGCAAAGGCCCACTCCAAACACATCTCCGACCTCCTGCTGCCCCACGGCCATCCCCAGCCGCACACTACAGCTGCACTGCTCCCACCACTCACCAGCAATCACAGCACAGCTGGCCTCTGACGCCTTTGCCTACACGCTAGGCTTCCCACCTCTGCTGCAAGGCTCTCTACAGATACCTTTGCCCCACTTTGAAGCACAAGCAGCTTGCAAGAGCCAGCAGCAATGCTGCTCTTTGCCTGTACAAGGGCTGCTGTGGCATAAACAGGGCACAACAGCTGGAACTACATGGCATTAGAAGCAGCAGCAGCCCAAAACACCTGCGATGGAGCCAGCTGATCAAGCAAGTCCCAGAGAGAGAGGGAGAGTCTCATCTGATTCTGCATTATGATGTTGGGATAATCCCCAAACCCTGAAGCTGTTCTCAGGACCTGGGGGAGCAATTCGAGATTTCTGACAGCCACTGCGAAGCAGCAGAGCGCCACACACCCCACCAATGTCACCAGGGGAAGCAAAGGGTTCACTCTCGCTTCTTACCACCAACAGAGGCCTTATCTTGGATGAGGCCGTGAAGATCCACCAGGTTGCTGGAGAGGCAAAATGTGGGTCTACGAACAGTCAGAAGACCATTCTTGCCAGCAACGACTTGTTTTGCAACAACACTGAAGGTGCCAAGTGGAGAAATTCTCACATCCTGCAAGCAGAAGAGAAGAGGAGAGAAGCATGAGAAGCATGGGAGATGGAGAAACAAAGCCAGAACTTCTCAGAGCATGGCCATGGTGCTATGTGCCCTGCCCATGTCGGGCATACAAAAGGGGCAAGATAGAGCCTTCTGCAAAGCTTGGGAGAAGCCTTGGAGAAGTCCTTGGGAAGAACGTTCCGGGTAGTTTCCTCCCCCTCCTCCTCCCCCTCTCCACCTCACAAGGCAATCATGCCTCACCTCACAGCGGATCCATGAAAGGGTTTGCAAGAAGGCAGATAACCTTGGAGAAATGTGCCAGGCTCTTTCTTTGGCCTTGCCCTCTGCCAGGGGGCACCAGAGAAGGCCCAGAGAGCCTCCCACCCTTCCTGCACCTGCAAGTGCACTGGCATTTGCCATCTCCCTGTAGGGAGAAGTTGGTGAGGGGCACAGCTGTCATTTGCAGCATCCTTCTCCAGGCGGGTTCCTTTGGCTTTCAAAGGAGGGGCAGGACTATTGCACCCAAGGGCACAGAGGGGTGAGGGCTGCTGAAACCGCGAGGGCCGGAGGGGAGGAACAGGAGGGCACACGCACCTTGTTCAGCACCAGCTTCTCTATAATGTAGTCCGACACACCACCCCAGATGGGCACGGCCACTGCAAAGCAAGGCAAAGACACGTCACGCTCTGGCTGGCCCAGCTCACAGCCGTTTGGCACACGCCTAAGCAAGGAGATGAGCAGAGCAGGCGTAATCAAAGAGCACCCCCTGCCCAAACTAAGCCCCTGCCTGACAGGGGCTGCAGAGCGCAGGTGGCGGCTGCCTTCAGCCTCCACCCTGTCATCTGATGCCAGCAGAGCTCTGGACGTGAAGCAGCGGCAGGAGGCCGTGGAGCTCCCGCCGCCTGACATGCACAATGCCTCTGCCAGCTCAAGGCCTGCTCTGCCGGGCTGCAGGCACCAGGAGATCCAGTGGCCAGGACCAGAGGCAGTGGCTGGGCTCCCGCACCAAGAGCCAAGCTGAGCTGAGGAAAAGGCCGAGGAGTCATCTGGAGCACATGTGTTTCCCGCTGTCTCGCCAGCGCCCAGCAGAGCTGCAGGACACCTCAGCCTTCTTCAGACGGCTCTTGGTTCCTTCCCGATGCCGATCTCAGCGGGCGACCCCCTCCCCAGGGATAGTGGCCATGGATTTCCACCCCACAGAGGCTGGTGCTGTGCCCGTGGGAGCCTGGGGGCTCAGGGTATCCCCAGGGGCTCCCCTGCGGGGCCAGTTTCCCCATATGGCATCCCCGCGTGCACAGGCTCTGCACGGCCAGTGGGCAGCTGCAGCTCCTTGCCCAGCCGGCGGCAGGGGCAGAGGCAGGGCCAGGCGCCAGCAGTGCTGGCAGCCACATGGCCCCCTGCGCCACAAGGCACCACCAGTCGGGGCTCCTGGGGCACCACCAGCGCGTGCAGCCACCCCCAACAGCCCCAGGGTGTGCGCAGCCAAGCTGGGAGTTCAGGCTCTCGACAGCGACCCTGCGGAAGGAGCTCCCGAAGGCCTTACCCCGCGGGGGGATGATGGGCACCTCCTGCCCACACTGCGTGCCGTGGCCAGCGTCCCCAAGCTCCATCGTTGTCCTCAGCGCTCTGGCTTCCCCCCACAGCGGGAGTGTGCCTGGCAAACGCCTCCTCGCGGCTCTCCTCCTGCTCCTGCGCCCTCCTCCGCAGCCCCGTGCTGCCCCGGCCTCCCCTCGTCGGTTCCTGCTCGCAGCTCAGCGGCTCCTGGCAGCAGAACGGTGCCAAGAGCAGCCCCAGCGCCTGGGCTGGTGCGGCCTCACCAGGACGTGTGCAGAGGGTCCAGGGCCGTGCGGGAGGGGGCAGCTGTGGCTGTGACACGGGATGTCCCCTGTGACGCCAGCCCATGTCACAGAGGGGGCACGGCCCCCCGTGGACACTAGGGCCCCCACCCAGGTCTGGTCCTGCAGTGGCCAGGGGCTGCACGGGGCGCTTGTGGGGCTGCCCCAGTGTTACCGTTCTCGTTCTTACCGAGGAGGCACGGGGCCTTCCCCCAGACCCCGGACCATCACCACACAGACACCAATATGAGGAGTGGCAAAATGGCGTTTAATGAAGCGCGTCCTGCTCTTTTATAATGCTGTAAAGCCCCGCCTTCTTCTCCGGCAGCAGTGCTCTGCCCGTTACGACCTTCCCATGTTCCGCCCCGCAGTGCCTCCCTGCTCATCCTTTTTCCTCCACACCCCAGCCCCTGCGCAGGCCCTGGGGCAGGGATAACCCCGCCGGGGGCCCGGCCCAGCTGGGCACTGTGGCTGCGCTCAGCCCGGCCATGGCCCCCACGTGGGAAACCTGGCTGCCAGCGAGGGCAGGGGGGCACTGCGCCGCCCTCGCCCCACAGTGACACAGCACAGGCTGCTGCCACTGCTGCCACTGCTGCTGCTGCCGCCGGGGCAAGGAAGCGCTGACAACTGACCACATGAAAACCTCTAGCAATGCCTTGGCAGGGAGCAAAGCGTTGTTCCTGGGGCTCAGACAGATGCTTCCTTCCCTTGCCAGGTAGCTCGTGCCGAAAACTTGCAGGAACCCCTGGCAAGCACCGTGAACCTGGAGACGTCTTTTGCACACACTGCCTGCAGCAGCTTAGGGCCTTGGATGGAGGGGAAGTGCTCTGCGAGGGGGACAAACTGCCACCCAGAAAGTCCCTGGGGGAGGACAGCCTGCGCCCCCCAGGCACACGGGGAACACTCTTAGCACGTTCCCTGTCCACAGCATTAGGCAGGAGAGCCAAGGCTGCTGGAAAGGAGAATTGCCAGGCTTGGAGAGCGTAGGCCCCCGCGTGGAAACGTGTCTGCCTTGCGCATCCCACTCCTGCAGCCCCCCTGAATGTAGCCAGCATGGGTCTTTCCTCAGTGCAGTGGTGGCACTCAGGTGGTGGCACCAGGCACAAAAT
Source organism: Apteryx mantelli (assembly GCF_036417845.1). Classification (NCBI taxonomy): domain Eukaryota; kingdom Metazoa; phylum Chordata; class Aves; order Apterygiformes; family Apterygidae; genus Apteryx; species Apteryx mantelli. The sequence goes on along the minus strand of NW_027118682.1, from coordinate 2,512,367 downwards.
CCATGGGAGATGCCCTGGGGTGTCTCTCCAGCATCCATCTGCAGTTCCCCTGCTGTCCCTGCCAGCCATATGTGCTTCTGCTGGACACCCAGGCATCTCAGGGGGCCCTGGAGCAGTCTGCTTAGGCCATTAAATTGAGTTTCTGCCCTGAATCACCTTACCTGAGTACAATGCTGGCATGTACATGTGTCTAAGCTTCCGAAGGAAGGGAGATCTCGTAAATCCAGTGGATGGAGCCTAGAGAGACACATAGCTCTCTTTATCATACATGTCTCTTGGGTTCAGCTGAGTAGCTCTGCAGGCTGCACTGAACTCAGTGCCTGAGGAGAAGTTTCTTTCTCCCAGGCGTGGGCAGCTGGTCCGTTTCATACGGCCAGGCAGTCCCCCCCAGAGCCCCCAGCTGATGCCACACAAGGGTGTGTGTCTCTCAGCATTGCACAGGGCGGGCTTGCAGTCACTTGTGCATGCCTTGCATCACCTCTGGCACCGCAGATGTCACCTGGTGTTCCCGCAGGAGCAACTGACTCCCACCCCCCATCGCCTTGGACTAGAATGGGAGTGGAGACAAGGCGGCAGACAAGGTGGAGACAGGCCAGCGTAAATCAGGGGAGTTGCCTCCTTGCAGTTCATGGAGCTGTGTCAGATTTGAGCACTGAGGAGATGACCTTGATTTCTTAAGAGCTTGCAAAACAGGAGATGGCATTAAAAATGTGCATGAAGGCTAAAAGGAGAAAAAAAATCTGTGTTTCCCCTGTGCTGGGACATTCAGTGATGGCTGAACAGCAGGCTTGTTTCCCAGCTGTCCCCAGAGCGAGGAGGCCGAAGAGATCCTGTGTCGCTATTTCTTTCCTCCTTGCTGCCTGCAGACCTGAGAGCCTGTAATTCATGCTAGTTTCCTCTCATGCACTGCCAACTCATCAGCTCCAAAACTGTGGCCACAGGTCTTGAATGAAAAATGCTGAGCGTCCAGAGCAGGAATGCTGCGGAAATCCTGTCAAAAGAGGCAAAATCTAGCACCTGTGAGGAGGCGCTGTGGCAGAGAAGGGGGAAAAGTCATTTGTCACTGTGCTGTTAATCTCAGAATGAATTTTCAAGAGCAGCCGGTGGTGGCACTGGGGATTGCGTCGGCTGAAACTGTATCTGCAGCAGTGTTGTGTCATCGTATTCCTGCACAGTGCAGAGCTACGCGGCGGTTCAGGAGATTGAAGCTTTCAGGAAAGACATGAAGTAAAGTTCCTGTTGTTTGCGCTTTGTCAAGGCTCCTCAGACGGTGTCTTAGGAAGGTGGAGAGGAACCCCACACTTGTGGCCACAGTCACTTTGCATTAAACGTTCTCCTGTACATAAATGCTGGTGTTGGACACGTATTTGGTGAAACTTTGGAATCCCATGTCGCTGGGAAATATATGTCATAATCCTGCTGCTTTTCCATAGAGGGAAAGAGGATGGTTTGGGGGGCCCAGTCCTACAATCAGCTGCGCACAGACATACTCTTGCCTCTACTCGTAGCCCAGTTGACTTAGCCAGTTGACCTGGCACCGCATGCATGTGTGCGGGTTATGGACATTTGTGGCACCCCTGGCACCTCCATGCTAAAGATCTTGTGAAAGGAGAGACTTTGTAAAGGCCTAGCCCATGGTAGTCCCTCCATTCTTCGGGCTTCCTCTGTCGCTATGGCTACAAAGATGCTATTTCCTAAGAATCTCTGAAGGAAGACTGTTGTAACTGCCCAAAGGCTCCTGTAACTCACTGTAACTACCTACCCCCTCTGAATACTGTAACCACCTCTAAGCTAACTATCCTAATGCTGCACTATACCATTAACAACCCTCCCCTAAGAATACTATAAGAATACTATAACTAACTCTGAATGAAGACTACTCCAACTGCCCAAAGATTATGGTACCTACCTACCTAACTGTAACCAGCTGCACCCTAAGAATAAGTTTCCGCCTCTTGGGCCCCTCAGGCTGGGTGCCGGAGAACGGGGCAGGCTGCCCCTGCAGCTCGTCCACCCCCATGGGCTCCTCTTCCTCTGGGGAGGCCACCTCCATGGGCTGTGGGGCAGCTGCGGCCATCCCAGATGGTTCTGCCCACCTTCCTCTTGTTCCGCAGTGCCACCTTCCTCCTCTCGCTCAGCTGCTCTGCTTGGCTCGTGGCTGGAGCCCCCATTACGGGCAGGAGCAGGGAGCTCAATCGCGGGCCCTGTCCCACCACTGTCCATGTTAACAGCTCTGGCACAGCGGCGCTGAGGTCACTGCTGACATGGGGAGGCCATGGTGACAGCACACCTGGCTCAGTCCCCACCTGAAGGGGCCCTGCCGGGCTCTGCCCCATGGAGGGATCCTGGGGGCTAGAGGGTGCCCCCGTGGGGAGGGAGCTGCGGCGCTGAGGGCTGCTCTCCTTGGCACACAGGGAGGCAATAGCCCAGGGGCCTCCAAAATTCACCTGCTCTCATGCAGATGCTCTTCTGCAACTCAGGACAGCTCCCAAGGCACAAAGCAAGGGACCCGCCAGCCACATCCTTGCTCACAGACACCTGAAACAAGGCAAGGCGCATGCTTGGTGTTCTTACCTAGTCAGGAGACACATGCTGTCATGGTGGGCCTGGGCATCTTCAAGGGAAGCCCACACACTCTGCTTCCCGAGCAGCCGTAGCCATCTCTTATCAGTTCACTTGCCCAGGACAACCTCTAAGGCCTCAATGCAAGGCCTGGTGAATAAAAAGGAATAGGAAAGGAAAAGGAATAAATTAAATTAAATTACATTAAATTAAATTAAATTGAAATGAAATAAATCTCAAGCAAGAAAAGTTTAGAGGAAGATGTGTCTTGAGCAGTCCTAAGAAAGTTTTTTGAGAAAAATGCAACGTGCACAGAAATGAAACGTGATAGACCTGCAGTCTGCAAAGCTGAAAGAGCGCTGGCCTCTTCATCCTTTCTGATGCGCCAAAGCAACTGATAGCATGAGAAAATCCCAAGGCCCTAACATACTCAGTGCTAAAAATCCCAGGGAAGACCTAATGGCTCTTCTAAAAGGCAATTGATAAAGCCTAACTTGCAGACAGCAAATAGCACTTTTTGTTTTTCCTCTACTCTTTATGAGCTGGAAGGTCAGCAGAGCACTACAGCGCTACAAGGAAGGCCCCTGGGGAGGGCCCCCAGGTTGAGGGTAGAGATTTTAAGGGGTGTCTAATTTCAAAAGATCAAAACCATTCTCTTTTTGTTCTCAGAGTGTACTCTCAATGCTGCTGCAGCCTGACTGGTGCTTTGCTATTTCTCCGTTTGTCCCTGTGGTGTGTTTCAAGTTCATCTTTGGTGACTGTAAAGGGCCAAATTATGGTGCTTCATCATATGAAGATGTTGAATCTTACCTCCCGATTGGCATTTGTTGTCATTTGGCAAAGAAACTTCCGTGACAAGAGGAGAGGAGAGGAGAGGAGAGGAGAGGAGAGGAGAGGAGAGGAGAGGAGAGGAGAGGAGAGGAGAGGAGAGGAGAGGAGAGGAGAGGAGAAAGAAGAAACTGCTCCAGATGGCCGCAGGATGCCCAGGATTTTGTGATGCAGTTTAACTGAATGGTACTAGTTAAATGTTGATAACCTTAATGAAGTCACTAAGAATGAGCTTGCTCTGAGTTGTGCTGCACTTTTTTGGCTTAAGCTGAAGTACAAGACTTCCAGACTAGAAGGGACTAAAAGCAGAAATTCTCAGGCTTTTCTAACCATGCGAAGGTGTGGTTTTGCTACGTTTTCTTGAAAAAGGAATGTGACAGGCTTTGCAAGTTGCAACTTGGCTCTCCTGCTGAGGCTTCCTGTTCCTTAAAGAGTACTTTCCTGTAGGCAGATTCCCTTGCAAGTTGCTCTGTTTTTTTCCTTCCTAGTTTTCTTTTTCTACAGGATTTATAGGCTACCTTCATTGTGGAAGCAGTGTGCAAGTAGAGTCTTTTTCTAAAGAAAATTTGCCTTCTTATGCTTTTTTACACACAATTCTTACTGTAATATGTTCCTCCAGAATATTAGCGACAGGTGTTTGGGGCCCTTCATAAACCACTATGCTTCCAATTAAATGTTCCCCCAGAAGTTTCTCCAGGTTGCTTCTGAGTTCTTCTCTGTGTGAGGAAGACAGCAGAGAGGACACTGACACTGTGATGACCGCGAGTTGCTTGCCAAATGCGTTTGCTACAGGGCTGCCTTCATGCCTGCCTGGCATCTCTCCAGGCATGTCGTGATCCTGTCCATGATCACAAGCAAGCAAGGAAGTGTGTATTTCTCCTGCTCAGCAGTGCAGTTAACAACAGAACAAAAAAAGTGGGAGATGAATGTCTCTGCTGTGCAGTGTTGAAACCAGCTCTGCTGCATGGATAAAGCTCTGCTCATTCCCCTGGAAGATGTGTCTGGGGCTGAGCAGGGGCTGGTTTGGCAGCAGCATCAGTGCCCCATCCGTGTGTCTGAGGGCAAGTGGCTGTTTGCTGCGCTTGTGCTGAGCTTGGTGCGGTGGTCTGAACTCCACGGAGTTACCTGCAGGGTGATTTTTGCAACTGTAGCTTTGAAGCAAAAGGGCTGCAGGGAGCCTAAATCCTGAAGCAGGCCCCCAGGGGCCTCTTCTGCTCGGGCAGTTGTGCTGACTCCGCAGCCTTTTGCACGCTGAGTGCCTGTGAAGGAGGGAGCTGTGCTGTTCCCCTGAGAATCACTGTGTGCAGGGCACACAAGTGCTTTTCCTGCATGTGAGTTTGTGTTTGGGGTGATGGCCTCCTGCTTGCACAGTCTTCAGCCTCCTGCAGAAAAATGTTTCAAGTAGGGCGCTGAGTCTCCCTCTCCTGCTGGGCGGCTTTGTGGCCACAGGGCCGCAAGGCTAGTGCCAGAGCTTCTCTTCAGTTCAGAGAAAGCTTGCTTGGTCCTGCCTAGGAAGGGGAGGGATGCCTACATGGACACACGTGAGCTTACACGGCCTCTACTTGTCTCTGAGTTTTGTGGGAGCTCAATTAAAGTAGCCCTGTGGCTGGTACAGAGCCCTACTTTCACCAGCATGTGCTGGACAAATCCTCTTAAATTTCTTCCTGCATTTCTTCCCGCCCTGCTGATGTCAGCCCCTTCCTTTTGCTGGTCTGAGCGTTACTGTGATCACAGGCTCGCCATCAGTCCCAAGGCAAGGCAAGGCGGCTTTACAACTGAATGCATGCCCTAGTCCGTAGAGAATAGGGATGCCTCCAGCAGCTGCTCTTAGGCACTCGGTCTCTGCAGGAGCTGGTCCCTGGAGCCCAGGTGCTCCCAGCTGGTGCCCTCTGGACGGAGCAGCCCCCAAAGCCCGCAGCTGTCTTCTGTCTAAAGGGACGGGTGCGCTTAAGTGGGATGCCTGGCAGGCTGGATTCTTGCGTTTATTTGAGAAAGAGAAACCAGGAAGAAAAGAACAGAAAACAAGCAACTTGTAGCAGCCAGCTGTACTTCGCCTGGCTAGAGGCCAGCATGCAGCTGTGCGTGCCGTGTTCAGCCCCTGCGGGACTGCGCCCCGTGGGCGAGGGCACTGCCTGCGCGGGGGTCACCCTCAGCTCCCGGCTCACCTTCCCATAGGGAGCAACGAGCTGTGGGCTGCGTGTGAGCTGGGGTGCCCAGTGTGGGTGCATGTCCCTGCAGCATGAAAGCTTTACACAGCTCTCAGCCCCGGAGCAGGGAACTGGAGCTGCCTCCTGCCGAGTCTTTCAGCTTTTTCTTCCCCTCTCTGATGCGCCTGTCTGCCATGGTCCTGGTGCAGCCCTGTCCGTCTCCTTCTGGCCTCCCCCAGGAGGCCTGTGGGTGGAGGTTTGCTCTGTCGCCCACCTTCTGGAAAACACCCACTTGTTCTGACGACAAAAGAACCCAGGACATGCCCGGCTGTGTGCTGCAGTTGCCAGGGAAGCGATGGCATGCAGAGGCTGTCGCTGTTAGCTGACTCTGTAGCCTGATGACAGCATAGAGGAAACGGATGACGTGCAGCTGATGTCACTGCCAGCCGATTGTGACCTGCCCCTTGGTGGCAGAGGGCCAGCCGCCCCTCCCAAGGCCCAGGCTTATTGCGCAGCCCTGCGTGGTGCCGTGCTATCCTGTCCTGCTCCCTGCTGGGCACGGTCGTCTTGTCCCGAGGTACCCCGTGTACCCCAAGGGTGCTGATGATGTCTTGTGCCTGGGAGAGAAGGTCCAAGCACTGCTCAGGACTGGGGGAAGTAGCTGCTTACGTCCCCGATCTCGTTTTGTCTGAGGACTTGAGGCACGAAACCGGTTGCGTTCAGAATTTTCACGGAGTACTGCTCTTTGCAGATGTGTCAGGTGGGTCAAAGGCTTGTGAAGGGTGAGCGTTGAGAAGAAGTGAGAGACACGAGGCATTGGGACTCCTCGGGCCTTTTGGAGCCCTGGTGCCACCTCTGGTGGAGAATGGATCAGAGGAGTTCTCTTTGCTGCTGACGTCTTCCACTTTGGCGGAAGTAGAGCCAGAGGTAGCTGACGTCCCAAGGAGCAAGGGGCTCCAGAAGATGAGAGGACTGGAAGAGGCCAGGAGTCGGCTAGCTGAGCTCGGCGGAGGCACCCAGTGCCAGGCAGTCCTCCATGGGCTGCAAGAGAGCGTGGGCCAGGGGCACCTGCTCCAGGCTGTGCGGTGTGGGGGAACACACGCTGCCAGGAGCAGCGGCCAGTGCGAGAGTGTTGGTTTCTCTTGGGCGGTCAAGGCTTGTTGTAACCGGCCAGGTCAGGGCGAGATGTAATGTGCAGGCTCTCTGAGGTGGGAGCATGAAGCTGGCTGCCAGGTCCTCGGGCCATGTAGGCACTTCCTGACTTCTGTGTGCCTGTGTGTCCCTGTTCTAGGTTTCACTGCTCTGACAGAGAAGTTTAGCCAGAGCATCAGCATAGAGCGGGGTGCAGATGAGCTAACGCAAACCCTCAATGACTACATGGGTGACATTCTGGAGGGTAAGTGCCGTTCTGCAGGACTGTCTGCGATGGGGCCATGAGCCTGCTCTTTGGGAGAGGAGAGAGGTGTGCTGGGCAGCCTGCTGCTGCCTCCTTGTGCAGGCTGGGCGTTTCTGTGGGCCCTGAGGACCACCGAGAGCAGCTGGACTCTTGCGACAGAGGAAGCTTTTGCTGGTGTTGGGGCCCAGGGGAGTGGGGGGGCATGCAGCCAGTATCAGTGTGCAAGTGACGTGGGGACGCTGGTGCTGACAAACGAGTGTGTTACCTTCCCTAGCTCCCTTTTGAAGGGCCCGGTACTGCAGGCACCAGTGCTGTGGTCCCTGTGACCAAAGTAGAGAGGCTGCAGCTGTGCTTTCCTGAATTGTGCCCCACAATGCACTGCTGCCCTTGTGCTCCTCTGGCAGCAGAGTGCCTTCTTCTGCGGCTTCCTTGAAGAAGGCATAGAGGCAACTCTTCTCTTTCTTTTGCCTGCAGAGCTGCTGGGCTTTGGAGGAGACATCCTGAAGTTTGCAGGTATATCTTTCTAAACGAACCTTAGCTTTGTCTGCTGCCACTGAAGAGGCATGCTAGGGAAGAGGACAGAGTGAGCGGCGAGCTGGCAAAGCCCAGAGGGGTGGCTCTGTTGGCACGCAGGTGCTCAGGGGGAGCTGCCATCGTGGGCCCCAAGCTGGAAGCTGCAGCGGGATGGCGCTGATGTGCAGGGGTTGGGGGGGGGGTAGCCTGGGAGCTCAGGTTTGAGGCAGCATGTGAGGAACGAGGGGTCAAGAGAGCCCTTGCATCTCTGTGCTGAGCGGGAGTGGCTGTGGGGATGCCAGTGTTGCTGCAGACCCGCTGCGCGCCCTGGTCCTCTGCCAGCGTGTCTGCTGTTGTAGCTGGCCTGGAAGAGGGGAAGGCGTCCCTGTGCGCAGGGTGCTGTAGTTGAGGAGGATGCCTTCCCCCAAGTGCATGTCCCTCAGCACGCCTGCTGGTTTCTGCTGTCTGTGCAGGTGGGTGCAGGTGAGGGAGTGTCAGGTCTCACCAGAGCCTTCCCCCGTTGCCTTGGTTTCCGCAGGGGATGCTGTGCTGGTGCTGTGGAGAGCGAGAGAAACGCAGCTGAGAGACACCATCAGCCTGGTGTTGCAGTGTTGCTGGCAAATCCAGGAGAAGTACAGCATCCGTGACACAGCCGTGGGTCTGAAGCTCCGAATGAAGCTAGGTACGGGGAGTACTGGGTTAGCTGCGCCGTGCGAGGCTCCATGGCCCTGTGCAGGGCTGCAGGGTGCTTTACCCCCTGAGGCAGAGTTGTGATCCCTCCTGGGGCCAGTGGAAGCCTTTTGCCTGGAAGGCTCTTGTGCGTTCTCAGGCAGCCGGTTACAAGCTGCCTGCATGCACCCTGAGCAGATGGCCAGCAAAGCTGCTGGTGTGCTGGGCCTCTGCAGTAGGCAAGCGCAAGAGGTGCCCTGGCCTGTGAAGACTTTGTCAGTGTCAGCTTCATTTGCCTCTTTCTAGACGCCCATTTCAGGCCCTCTGCCAGGAGGCCCCCTGCTTAGGACCCCCTCCCTGTCGATACTCAAGCTTGACTCCATAAAGAGGGATGGGCACCTCCAGCTGAAGCAGCTGAGAGAAGGAGCCTGTCTTCAGGGCTGAGCTTCAAACTGAGCCTGTGAAGAGTTGAGCGGTGGGAGGCTGCGGAGGTAAAAGTGCTCTCTGCCTCAGCTGTGCTTGTCTCTCCCCAGGGATCTCTGCAGGGCACATGTCCCTGCTGACTGTTGGAGACAGAAAGGAGCAGCGCTTCCTGATCCTTGGCAAGGCCGTGGGTGAAGTCTGGCAGGCCCAAAACCTTGCAAATGCAAGTGAAATTATCCTGTCAGCCAGCTGCTGGGAGCTCTGCAACCAGAACCAGGTCAAGAGCAAGAGAGCGAAAGGCCAAGGAGCTGTGAAGGTGGGTGAGATGGCCTCTCGAGTGGTTTTGAGGAGCTGGAGGTGGCGGTGAGGGAGGAAGGTGTGAGAAGGCTGAGGAGATGGACGTGGAGGGAGTTGTAGCTGTAAAAGGAGGTGGGCAGCTCTAGCTGTTGCCTTTCCAGCTGAGGCTTAGCTCTGGACTGTGCTTGCTGGGTTTGAGGTGGGGTCAGGAGGGACTGGCAGGATTTGGCCCTACTGGTAATGTCCTCTGTGGGTCATGGAGTTGTTCTGGAGACGGGGGAGATGCTTGGCCGATGGCTGCGCAGCTCGTGTGCTGCCGATGCCAGTGTTTGTCCCGGCGCAAATCCAGCAAGGTGGCCTTGACACACGAAGATCTTCTCCCCTTCTCTGGGAAGTGACAGCGGAGGGTAGGAGGGGGCCTTGGGACTCTTGGGGAGGCCGATGGCAGTGCTTTTGCTGCGTGTCCTTCAGGTTACAGGCATGCAACGGCTGTCTGTCGGAACGTGAAGACCTTTTGTCCAAGTTCACGCGAGCCCGGCTGAACTGCTGTTCTCCTGAAATGCCAGGTGAGTGCCAACTTTGCCTTGTTCTGTGCCTGCCCAGAAAGATGGGCACTGGCTTGCTGAGGGGCCAGTGAGGAACGGCCTCTGTCCTCTCCCCCTTGCAGTTAGGTTTTGTGCCTTGGGCCCTGCTGTGCTCCAGCGGAGGCACTGGCTGCTTCCTGCTGCTGCTTCCAGGGGACTGCTGTGGCTGAGCACCTGCAGGAAGAACACACGGGCAAAGGGCAAAGAATTTTTCTCCCTGAGTTGCAGTGCCAGCCCCTGCTTTGCAAGGCCCCCGTAGCCAGGCTCGTAGCGCCATCCTGCCAGTGACCGCCTGTATTTTCCTTGCGTAGGCATCCTGAGACCTGCTGTTACCTTGGCCCCTCATCGTACTCTGGGGAAAGTGCTGAGGAAGTACATCCCAGCAAGTGTTCTGCGCAAGGTATGGCCACAGGTGCTGGGAGGTGCCTTTTGGGGAGAGGGGAGAAGGAGATGTGCATTGCAGAGAGGGAGTTCTCAAGAAAGCAGACAAGGCAAAGAAAATGCCCCCTTCCTTAGGTGAGAACCTGGGGAAACGGGTCCACTGTGCTACACATGCCAGGAAGCTGCCCGCTGTGTGCTCCTGCAGAGAGAGACGCGGGCGGCGGGAGGTGGATTGCCCTCTGCATTTCCTACTGATGTTGTTGTGGCCATGACCCTATGATAAGCGAGAGATTCCTCTGGAGTCGCGACAGCATTGCTGAGGGTGGCCCCTTGTGTGCATACCTGCAGCAAGGTGTGGTGTTGTCAGCAGACGTTTCTCTGCCTAGTGCTTTCTTGTCCGGTTCTGTGTCTGTCTTGCGAAGGCTGATGCCTGCTTTGCACTGCGGGGAGGCTTTCTTCGTTCCTCTGATAGCGCCTGCTACTGGCCCTCTGTGTGCTCTGCCTTGGTATCTGCTGCAGGCAGTAAGCACCCAGGGAGAGCTGGCCGGTGAAGGTGCCCTGCTCTTGTCTTCCAGATTGACGACGGAGAGCCCCTGGCGTGCTTATCCGAGCTGCGGCCGGTCACCTGCCTCTTTGTGAGGCTGCAGTTTGCTGCCAAGGTCAACCTAGCCCAAATCTGCAAGGCTATCCAGGACAGCAGCGTGCTGATTTCGGAGATCCTCCATCCTCACAAGGGTGAAATCAACAAAATCTCCATGTTCGATAAGGTGAGCGTGGGGGAGCAGTGCCCCCGCGCCCAAGCGTGGGTGGCAGAGCGGAGGGAAGCGGCTCTGTCTCTAGAGCAGTGGGGAAAGGAGAAGCAGCTCTGCCTCGCTGCTGGGATTGGTACCTCTGGCCTGGGGTTGCCCTGAGGCTCTGCTGGTCTGGGCGGAGGCTGGAGCCTCAGGGCAGGAAGGGTTTGCTGCAGGCGTTGTGGCAAGGTGTGCTGCCTCTGTCCTGGGCAGGGCTGCACGTTGCTGTGTGTGTTTGGCCTCCCTGGAGGAAAGCTGCCCTGCGAGAGCGTTCACGCCTTGGAAAGCGCGATTCAAATCTCCACCGCCTGCTCCACAAGGCCGAGGAAAATTGAGTGAGTGGGGAGGCATGCTGCCCGGGACGGTACGGGGTGAGGTGGGCGGTGGTTTCTCGGAGAGACGTGCCCTCCAGCTTGGCCTCCACCGTCGCTGGGGGGAAGGAGGCCGTGCCCTGAGAGGTGGCAGATGGCCCTGGGGTGCGCCCCCCATAGCCAGGGGAGTTCCTGCAGCCACCACAGGCCACTCACGGCCCTGGAAGGAGCCACCACGAGGGCAGCGGCCTCCTGCGGGCCAGGGGCAGGCGCTTGCAGGTGCCCGGCGTGTGGAGCGGGACCAGGCCACGGCGCCTGGCCCGAAGTTGCTGTCGCTGCAGGCGGGGTGCAGAGAGAGCCGCCTCCCCCCCGCCCGCTGAGGAGACGTGCTGGGGCCTGCTTGTGTCGGGAGGGGATTTGGGGCACGTGGCAGCTCTTGGGCCTTAGGGGAAGGGTGCCAAACCACCGGGCTGCTCTCCGCAGCCCCTTCAAGCTGGGGCTGTCTGGCTCCTGAGCTCTGCCAGTCCCTGAGGCCTGCGCTGCCGGGGCGGCTGGCGGTGCGCGGGGAGATGGGGAAGGGGTGGAGGGGGGCAGGCAGCACTGCGCACGGGCGCTGCTGAGTCCCTGCCGCTCTGCCTGCACGTCAGGGCGGTGTCCGTGGGGGTCACCAGCGGGACGGCGTTCTGCGGAGTCGTTGGCCACCGCGTCAGGCACGAATACACAGGTACGAGGTGTTTGTCTGTGGAGCGGGTGCCTGGGCTGGGTCTGTGGAAGGACAAGGCAGAGTGCCGGGGAAGAAGCTGTGGGCCGTGTGCGCTGGGCTGGGACGAGGGCCTGGCCTGCGGCCCGTCAGGAACGACAGAGGCTGAGCGGGTCCCACTGTGGGGCTGGGGAATGGGCTCCAAGCCTTGGCACTCCTCTCGGTCGTGCTCGGCCGGGTTTGGCTCTTGCCTGTGCTGGCGGTGATGCAGCCGTCAGCCTGGCAGGGTGGTGCGGGTTGGTCTCCTGGGTCCGTCAATGCGTGCTCTCTCTCTGCGGCAGTCATGGGCCAGAAGGTGAACCTGGCAGCGCGGCTGATGGAGCACTACCCTGGGCTGGTGTCCTGCGATGCAGCGACCTACGCGGCCTCCAGGCTGCCCCAGTCTTACTTCAAGGAGCTGCCGAAGGCCAAGATGAAGGGGGTCGGCGATCCTGGCACTGTCTATCAGTACCTGGGGATGTCGGAGAAGCTGTGAGTGTCCTCTCTGAGCAGGCTGGCTGGGGGCGTGGTGGCACACAGGGTCCAGCCTTGGTCAGCAAAGAGGAGTTGTGCGGAAAGAGACCGAGCTGCCGCCCTGCCCACACCTCCCACCCCTGTGGCTGAGAAGATGGAAAGCCATAGCGTGGCTGTGCTTTTTGCCTGTTCCCCTTGGGGCCTGTTGCTGTTGGGAGAGTGGGAGTGATGCAGTAGGGGTGGAGAAGGCTCGTAGGTGTCTCTAGGCACAGAGTGGCCTGTCAGCCCCTGTCCAGATGGCTTCCAACTGTACTTTCTGCTCTGTGCTTGCTTGGTTGCGTGCAAGACTAATGCAGTGGTATTTCTGAGCCACCGAGGGGGTTTTCTCTCGGCTGCTTCTAAGCAGGAAGCTCTTGGAAAGCTTTTGGTCAGTGCTGTTCCCCTGGGAAAGCGTGGCTGGCTGGGACTCACTTCCTGGTGGAACTTGAGCTGTTCCTCTGGGACAGGCTTTGAGGTTCTCTTTGGATGACGTTTTGAACATTAGCATTGGCCGTCTCTTTGAAACTACAGAAAAGCTTGAGCCCAAGATGCCAGGCGCTTGGTGTCTTGGCCAACTAAGTGACCCTTGTGCTCCTGTTGCACGTCCTGGCTTGAATCGAGAGCTTATTATTCCTCGTCTTTACCTGGATAGCATCTGTTGCCCTTCTATAAATTGCTTCCTGTGAGCAAACCTCAGGGAAGCAGTTTGCAGGACCAGAGGCTTGTTTTGCTTGTCACGTGTGGTAAAGCAGTCTGCTCGCCAACGGTCCTCCCTGGGTTCTTTCTCCTGTCTTTGCTTTCTTTGGTTTTGGCCTCTGGTGCTTGCGTGTTGATACAGTGTGCTGTCGCAGTGTGGCCGTTGGGCTTGTTTGTGCCGAAAGTTTTGCTGGTGCTTGTTTGGTGTTTTCCCCCTCTCATGGGTGAGCATGAACTTTGGCAGTGGGAGCGTGGGCAGGATACCATGGCGCTCAAAAGAAGAGCGGTAGCTGAGAGTGCATCCTCAGCTCCACGCGTGGCTCTCCATCCTCCAGCTTCTGCCTGCTTCATTGACTTTTGTTTTTCTCTTCCTCTGCTAGCATATTTGGCCTGGATCTTATGGAGGAGAGGTCTGCATATGGCCCCTTGTTCGGTAGGTGAACGCCTTGCTCTTCTGAACACCAGTTTCTTGCCCTTGGTAGCTGTTCAAAGCAGTCTGGGAATGGAGAAGCTTTTGCAAGGAATGGTGTTGCCTGCAGTGGCCATAAGGGTTTGGTGCATCCCTTGGCTCGTAGCTGGTTCATAGGTTTGGGGTTGGGCCAGAGCTGGAGGTGGGAAGCAGGGTGAGGCGCCTAGTGCTTCCTGCTGTGCTCCACAGCTAGCATGGCGGGAGCTTTCAAGCATGCAGTTGCTCCCAGGCTCGGGGCTAAACTGATGCACATAGCTAGGATGAGGAAGGAGCTTTCCTTCTGTCTGTCTGCCTGCCAGAGCTTTTTTGGCGGTGGGTTCTCTCCCTTGTAGTCCCGAGCATTCATTTCTTGGCAGCACCTGGGCATCTTCCTGTGAGGAGTGCCTGCTGCTGTGGAAATGCCAGGGCACACAGGATGCCTGTAACTGCTGCTGCTGTTGTCAGCTGTTTGGGGGCTGAAGATGTTGCCTTAGCTGCAGGGAGGTGGGAAGTGTTCTGTAGCTCTTGGTGCACGGAGGAGATGTTCTGCATCTCTTTGGGCCCTAGGGGCCTGCAGTGACTCAGATTGTCCCTTCCGACCTTGCCCTGGGTGACTGTGGGGAGTTGTGGGAGGATGCCTGAGGAGATCCCTTGCCTGTGGGCAGGGAGGCAGGGAGGGAAAGGGGGCATGGGAGTTGTGGCGTGAGTGAGGCAGGGAGGTGGGCCTGTCAGTGCTCTAAGGCAGGCCTGGCTGCAAAAGTGTAGCTGTTTGGGTGGGAAGGAGCCCTGGGTGCAGGCAGGCTCGCAGGGGCGATGGAGGGAAGGTGCTGTGGCAGCAAGAGGGAAGGACGCCCACGGCTGTTTGCTTTTGAGCTCGCTCCAGCAGCTTGCTTTCTTGTCTGCCTTCACAGGTCGGGAGAAGGAGATTGCCCTCTTTGAAAGTGCCTTGGAAGCCTACGTGGCTCGTCAAGAAAGGCACATCCTAGCATTTGAGGGCATGCTAGGCTCTGGAAAGAGCCATTTACTCACGGAGCTTGCCTCTTTAGGCCAGGCTGCTGGCCACAGGTGAGTGTTTTGGAGAGCTACCTGTGGGACACTTCCCCTGCCCATCCACTGATGTTCCTGGCATCCTCGAGCCCCTCTGCTAGTGCGCCTGGCCCTTGGCCTGCAGCATCCCAGAAAAGCCTCCGGGAGCCCCTGGTTAGGAGCAGCTGCGTGCTCTCCCACTCCCTCTTGAGGGAGCTAGAGGTGGCTTGTGCAGTCAGTGCTGTTCCTCTTGCATCCTTGGGCCGGGCCCGAAGGGAAGGAAAGTGCCCAAGCTGTGTGCTTTTCATGCAGCTTGAGAGCAAAGAGAAGAAAGCTGGGGGGCAGGGGCTGCCTGAGAAACGCTGCTTGCCCTCGGGCTTTCATCCCGAAGGCCCACTGGGGCAGCAAAGCCTTCCCTCCCGTGGTGTAGGAGGCAGATTGTGAAGCTGTGGAGTGGAAACACAAAGGCCCAACTTGCTCGGTCCTTGCTGCTTCAGCTGGCAAGTTGCTGTGCAAGGAGGGGAGTGCTGAGAGCTGTGGAGACACCGGGTCTGGTGGTGGCTCTGCCAGGGGCTTGGCACAAATTGCCCCTCTGTGCCCTTTCCTTGTAAGAAGAGGGAAAAGCTTGGCCCTCTGTGAAGCGCTTTGAGGTGTGTGGATGAAGAGTGCGTCTGGGGCTGTATGTCCAGAGTTCCCTTGCAGTCAGCCCTGGATGATGTGTCTCTTCTCTCCTAGTTTTGACTTGGAAGTCTGCAGCTCTTTGCATGCCTTTCTGAGTCTCAGTCCCTTTTGCTTTTGCATGGCAGGGTAGTAGCCGTGGAACTGACGGAGCTAAACCTGAAGCAGGTCCACTCTGCTGTCCGTATGGTGCTGGCCATGGCCCTGGGCCTCCAGGCCTGTAAATCCTGCGGTGCCAGACAGCTTGTCCTGCAGGCAAAGCTCCAGGGGCTGATGCAAGAGAGCAGCTACTGCCTCCTCAATGAACTCTTCCTCGTTAAGGTGAGAGGCGAGACCCTCTCTGGCCCTGGCAAAGGGCTGCTTGTGAGCTTTTGTCATTTGTAGGCTCTGATGGGGAGTCACTCCGCTCACTGGTGGCAAGAGCGGGGGGGATATAGCACAGGCTTCTGTTCCTGGGTGCAGCGGGGGGGCTCCCTGTTGGGGGTGAGCTCAGGTGCCAGGCTGGTGCACGTAGTTCCTGATGTCTTGCTCAGCACCCTGGAAGGGGCTTTGAAGAGCAGCTTGGAGGTGGGGCTGATGGCCTTGTGTTGAGCTGACTGCTGCGTGAGCGGTCTGCTCCCTCCTGAGATTCCCATCGTGAGAGAACAAGCTCTTCACTCCTCCCACCCCCAGGAGCTCTGCTAGAGACCCTCAGGCCTCAGAGGGCCTCTGTTCTAGGCACCAGGTGATGTCTGCCCTGTGTCTCCTTGCAACTGTGATGGGGAGAGGGATGATGCTGAGGCCAGGAGAGGCATTTTGCTGGGTTGGTGTTATGTGCTGGGTAGGTGTGCTGAAAGCCCCTGAAAGGCTGTTTCTCTGACTGTGCTTTTCTGGGCAGTTTCCCCTCTCGAAGGCAGTTTCCCAGATGAGTGGCACTCAAAGGCAACTGGAGCTGGAGGCGGTTTTGAAGAAAGTGCTGCAGAAGGTGAACTATTCTCTCCATCGTGGGTCAGAAAAGGAAAACAGCCCTGCAGGTGGAGGGTTCTGGAGGCGAGTGGTGGGAGCTGGCGGGAGGACGATGTACTTGAGTCATTGTCCTCCAGAACCTAAGCACCCCTGCCCATACCCCTGATAACTTTCCTCCTGTAAAGTTGGTGGGCACATGCTTGGGAGAAGCAACTCTGTCTTTCTGTACCACCTTGCGCGAGAGACCTTGAAGTCTCAGAGAAATTGCAAGTCATTAAGATTCTGAATGCCTAAGTAGCTGGGAAGAGGAAAGGGACTTCACAGTGTTCTCTCTCTCTCGAGAGAGAGAGAGAGAGAGAGAGAGAGGCCAAAGTTGCTCCTGTGGAAGCTACTTGAGAACCCATCAGAATGCACCCAGAGCAAGCTGTTTGTTTCAGGCTGTTGAAGAAGAAGTCATCATATTTGTCATCGACAATGCCCACTGCATCGACTCTCTCTCCTGGAGCCTTCTGTGGAGTGTGCTCAGGGATGTCTCGATCTTTATGGTGATGGGCTTCGCTGCCGGTCACTGTAGAAGACAGAGGCTTTGCAAAGCTGCAGCAGACATCCCGAAGTTGCAGAAAACAACCTCTGTTCATCTGGGAGGGCTGAAGGCTTCCGCTGTGGTGCAGAAAGCCTGCCAGGCCCTTGGAGTTGCCAGCATACCCCAGGATCTAGAGACGTAAGTCGCAGGCAGGGCCTCTGAGCTCTTCCTGAGCGCTTGAACCTGTGCAGGGAGCAGAAGAGAATGAACCCCTAGAAAAGGCAGCGCAGGGCTTCTGGAAGGGCCAGTGCCTCTAGCCAGTGTCAGATGCTCACAGTTGTGAGCTGCGAGTGGGCAGCTGCCCAGGCACAGAGCATAGGAGGTGTCAGGCCGCCTGTGTTGCGCTGGAAGGCAGGAAGGAAGTGGTCCTGCACCCTGGCATGGCTGAGGTGTGGCAAAGGCGTTTGTCTGTGTGGCGGGGCTGTGGGGGTGATTCGTTGGGGCCTAGGTTCTCCCTGGTGCCGGAGAGGATCTAGGCTGCTGGGGACAGGAAAGACGAGGCTTACTGCTCTGTGCCTTGGGCTCTGTCCACGATGGTTTTCCTGTGGATTCCAGCAAAGGCTGTAGCTTCTGGGTGGCTCAGGTGCCAAAGCCAGTGGGAGTTGTGGCCCTTTCACAAGTGAGGTGGAGCTGTGGTGAAGACGTTGCTTCCTGCGTTACGCCCGCGTGGCTCAGCGCCCATCTGGAACGTGTGCACGTGCCTTACTTTGCCTGTGTCAGTGAGTGCTGGATCTGCTCCTTTGCAGGTTCCTGATGCAAAGAAGCTATGGCATCCCCTATTACTGTGAGGAACTGCTCTGCTACCTTAACTGCCACGACTTGCTCTTGTTCCACCCACTGGGGAAGGAAGAGAAACGAGAGGACAAGTGGGAGAGCCTCTTCAGTAAGCACCTTTGTGGCTGCCTGCCTAGCGGCTGTGGTGCATTTTCCACAGCACATTCTTGCCTGGGGGTTCCCCTGTGACCTAGGAACAGTCAGCTCTAGCAGCCATACAAAGCTTGGTGTGGATGGGGTGTGGGTCTGTACATGCCTTGCTGCTGGGACAGCCAAAGGAGAAGCTGGGGAGTTTTGGTGTCTTTGAGAGGCCAAGCAATGGTGCCGTGGCAGCCAGTTTCAAAGGAGGAGAAGAGATGCTGCCTGGCACTAAGCTAAGCGCTGCTCTTGTTTTGAACCTGTATGAAGCGGGGTGCTTATTCTGGCCCAGTACTGTGAGTCCCGTGGCTGCAGTGTTCCTTGTGCACAGCCACACGGCTGGACTGATTCTATCAATGCCCCGCGGTGCCAGCTGCTGTAAGACCTGCTGGGGGATGAATGCTAAAGGGTTGAGGCTGGAGGGAGCTAAAGGATGTTGGGTGGGGAGGGATTTAGAGGAACGGAAAGAGGGCCAGAAGAGTTGAGTGGGTTAGCGAAAAAACCTGAGGGCAGGGAAAGGAAAATGCATCCCTGGAGTCAGCAATGCCTGGTCCGCCGCTGAAAGGAGAGCTCCTGCTGGGCCCATGATCTTCACTATATGGGTAGATGTCATTGGCGCACTTTACGTTCCTGCCCACACCCTAAGTGTTTGTTGGTCAGAAAAACCGTCTTCATCAGCAGGTGGGCCGAGGACTCAGGCTTTTCTGAGCCCCTGCTGTGCTTCTCCTCTGCCTCGTAGGCCAAAGCGTAGTTTGAAGCATGCGTCAGGAGGCAGGGAAGAGCAATTTCTGTCCCTGAGTGCAGTTGCTTAGGAAGTGCAATGTCTGGGGTCAGGGCAGGCAAAGGCAGAGCAGCATGACCGCAAGCTGGCTTTGGGGATCCTCTGGTTAAAGAGAGTGAGAGATTAAACACAAGAGCCCTGTTAGGCACAAGCAGGGCACATTTCTTTTGCCTGTAGCATGCCCCATGCGGGGGGGTTTTCATGGGGGCCTCTAAAGTGCTGCTGTCTGACCTGTGGAAAATCCCTTCCTTCTCACTTTCAGTCCCACTCCAAATTCTTGGGCTGCACTGGAGAACTCTGCTCTCAGGCAGACGCATGTGTGTTGTTTATTAGGCATTGGAATGTGCATGTATTTACCTTGGCAAAAGGCAAAAAAGGTCACTTGCAAAGAAGTCTGTCACCAAACCCACCCGGAGGCAAGGGACAGGCCTTGGAAACTTGAATGCCAAAGTGTGAATCCCCACAAAGGTGCTACTAAGTGAAGAAGGCAGTGGTAACACCACCTGGAGATGAATGCCAACCAGCTTGCCATGGCTCTGGCAGCAGCCCTGAGTGACCTGCCCTTTTGGATGAGCACTGGCAATGTGCCTGGCTCTGGGACAGTAGCAACACTGCTGCTTTCTGTCCTGAGGCGTTCCTTCCCCAGCTAGAAAGTCTGGAAGTTTTGATTTGGGAGTGTTTGGGAAGACTGCCTGGCAACAGGAAATGTTGGGGAAGGGCTCTGGAAGCAAAGGTATGCAAGGGCAGTGTTTTGCTCTTCTTAGCGACCGTGTTGGGGGCAGGCCGAGTGCATCTGCCCACCTAACGCAGGCCTTGTCCTAGCTAAGGTGGCTTTGGTAATGTTTGCAAGCAGGAAGTCATGACATGAATTGTCTCCCTTTGCTAATGGCTTTCTCCTGCTCCCTTGCTCCACTCAGCTTCTGTAATGGAGGCTTCAACCACTGCAGCAACGTGGAGCTCCAGCACGGGGAAGGACCGCAGGGTGTGCACCATCAGACCGGACGTGACCCTGCAGAACACCATGCTTCCCCCCACATTAAAAGGTGAGGGGCCGAGCCCCGCTGTGGCAGCTGGCGGCTGTGCTGGGTCCCTTTCCCGGGACATGAGCTCGAAACTCTGGGCATCCATGTGCTGCAGAGGTAGCCCTCTGCACTCTGGGACTCTGCTGGGAAGGTTGCTCTGGTCCCATTAGATTTTCCATGGAGAAACATGCCTGTGGCTGTGCGAAGTGTTTTTCCCCTCCTGGATGTGGCCCACCTGGGAGCGTGTTGTCTGCTCTCGGTGAAGAATAGGAGAAAAGAAGTTCTTGGGGCCACACTGTAATGTTTCGCTCTTCTCCACGAGAGCAAATGCATTGCTGGGGAGTATTTGACTTGGCTCTGACTGAGCTTTGAACTAGGCTTCTCACCTTACTGTTCTGTTTGTAGTTGTCCAGCTCATGCTGCTCTCAAGACACTGAACAGCAACCAAAGCCATCTTGTGAATCTCTCTTTGCCTGTTGTTTTCTGGGCTGGCCCAGAAATCCCCCTTTCTAGGGGGTGCTGGATAGGAAGCTGTGAATGAGCATGGCTGCCCTCTAGCTGAGCCCTGGCAGAATGCAGGTGGCAGAAAGCTCCTAGTTTCCAAAGTGTTCTTGTTGCAAGAGCTGCTTTGTCAAAGAAGGGGAAAGTCCTGTGTGACCAAGTGAAGGCAAGGGTTGTGGGGAGCTCTGAGTCGGCCTCAGTGGTGGGGGAAGGGCTCTCTGTCTGTGTGCCCTGCGGGCATAAATATACCCTAGAGCTGGCAAGCCGCATCCCGGGATGTATGCATGTGTTGGATGCTGCCCTGCTCATCCGTGGTGGGGGAGCATTCGTTTGAGCATCTCTGCTTTCCGACGACCTTGTTTCCTGTGATTCGAGTAGGAGCAGAGCCGTCTTGAAGACATGTGCCCTGGGTTGCAATTGCCCAAGGGGCTGAGTCCCTAGGAAAGATGGGGAAAATCTACCATGTCGGGTGTTGCAGCTAATGCAGCCTGTGCAGCCTGAGCCTGGGGAGTGGGCAAGAGAGAGAGCTGTGGCTTGTTTCGGACAGGGATTGCGCTGGCTGAGCTGGACAGCATGAAGCCCTCGGAGCAGATGGTTCTGAAGTGTGCAGCCATCCTAGGGCCGCTGTTTAGCACCGAGCTGCTGTTCCACATGCTTCCCGGGTGGAGCAGGTCCAAGATGAACAAGGCGCTGAGTGACCTGGTGCGATGCAACATCCTGAAGTGGCTGAATGCTGAAAAGGTGGCAGAAGAGAGCAGTGTTCCCACCAAGGGGTCAGGCACCTCTCTGGAGGAGGAGAGTGGTAAGTGGTGGTAGCAGGAGCCCGGGAGCCCTGTAGGCTCCTGCTGCTGCCCCCAGCTATGTCCCTGGTGGGGCTCCCCAGAGCACGCTGCACTGCCCCAGTGGAAGCGTGTAATGCTCAGGGCACCGTGGGTGTTAGGGATGGGTTGTTAAAAGCTCTGACAAGTCCATTTCAGATTAGCCTGTGCCACTAGCTTTGTGCTGGAGGGCAATATTGCAGTGAGCTGCTCTGAGTCCCTCTGCTCTGCTGCCTGCAAACGCAGCTCATAGCACATGCAGGGAAAGGGGTATGAAAGCCCTGACATGCTTGCGCAGCCTCCCGCAGTGTGCCGATGCGGGATTTTGTGCAGTGGATTTTTATTGCCCCCTAGCCCAGGGGGGAGCATAGGAGGCTGGGAGTGCCTTGCAGAGCGGGCAGAAAGAGCTGGCTGTGTCTTGCTTCTGCTGCTGGCAGCATGCCCAGCTCCCACCTGGAGCGCAGCTGCACACACTGTCTGTTGGCAGGGAGAGCAGGCTAGCAGCCTGTTGCGCTGGCCATGCTAGTCTGAGGAAGGCAAGCTGGGCCCTTTCGCTGTATGGCCGCGAGGTTCTGAATGCAGGAGAGCTGGTTTCCTGCCAAGGATGCACGCCAAGGCCTGTCTTTCATTGTGCAGCTGTGGCGTCCCTGAGCTCTGGCCCCAGCTCTGGCTGATGGGAAGCCCCGTTGCCTTTCAGATGCCCAGAAGTCATCCATGGACGAGACCAAGAAGATGGCGAGGCTGCAGTCTGGTGTGCTGGCCTTCTGCGCCCCGCTGCTGCAGGAGGCTGCCTACGAGTTGTGGCCGAAGGGACAGGGGGTGGCCATGCACCGCAAGTGTGTGGCCTTCCTGGAGAGGCACGTGCACAAGTGCCAGTGCTGTGGCGGAGGGGACTTTGTTGCCTTCCACCGCTTTGCCATCGGCAGCACCCAGGAGGCAGAGAGCTGTGAGGACCATGGCAGCGACTGCTACTGGCGCAGCTGGGAGGCCTCGCAGGCAACAAGCGAGGAGATGAAGAGGGATGAGCTCCCCACCACTACGGGTATGCTCTGTGCCATGCTCTGGAGCCTGGGCCCTGCCCACTGTTGTTGCACACGTAATTGCAGTGTTCCTCTATCTCAAGGCCTGCCTGCAGAGCCATTTCACACAAGCTTGGGGATGCTTTCAGTGCAGGGCAGCTGCATTTGTAGGACTAGTTCAGTTCTCCACTGAGCACAGGTGCGCAACGAGAGACATGATGTGGCCACAGTGTAGCCCTTGAGTGTCCTGCTGCGTTTCCCCAGAATTACAGGAGAGCAGCACATCTCTTTGCAGAGACCAGAGCCTCGGGGTGCACCCACGGCTCAGCAGGCTGAGGTGTATTTGCTAGTGCGTCTAGTACCCTTGGCCGAGCTGGGCTAAGTCTGGAGAAATAGCAGCCGCACAGTGAAGGCAGATCTCAGGGGAAGGGGCCGGGAAGGGAGGTGCCGTCAGTGCCTTTGGCTCTCCTCTCCTTCTCTTAGTGCTCCAGAATGGCAAGAAGCAGCTCTTTGTGCATGTGCAGGCAGGAGGTGTTTAACCCCGTGCTTTCTTTGCAGATGCTGCAAATGGTGGGCAGAAAGAGAAGAGTTTCTTGGAGGAGACTTTTCGGTGAGGAGACAAGGTTTTGAAGATTATTTTTGAAGGCATTGGGCTGAGGGTGTGCAGAGGGGACAAGCGGAGTCGCGCCAGCTTGGGCTGCTGGTTGTGACTCTGGCTTAGGAAAGAGCAGGCCCCCAAGCTGTGGGAGCTGGCTTGAGATGGCCATGGAAGTGAGCATCTTTGAGGAAGCCTGTGGGATCCCAGTGATGCTGGTCACTTTAGAGTGGAGCAGCCCTGGCTTTCTAGCTGTTCGAGAGCAATGTTGCAAGCTGTGCAGGGGCAAAGCAGCCCTTGGGAGCAGGGTGGCTTGTAGAAGGTGACCGAAATGCCAGCTGGTCTCTCTGGCTGCCTAAAAGAGCAGTGTTCCTCCAGAGCAGGATCAGCAAAGGCCCCAACAGGATCTGTGCTCATGCCTCCTTGTTATAGCTGTAGCCAAACAAATAGCTTGCCAGAGCTGAAAAGGGAAGCTGCTGCTCCTCGTGCCAGTTCTGCCCTGCCTGAGCACACTGTCGCTGTGCTCTGGGGCCCTGGGGCTCCTCCCCCGAGTGCCCAGTATATTGGTCGACATCACTGCACTGGCGGGGAACGAATCTTGCCAAAAAGTGCCGTGTCAGTGAGTTGTCCTGGCTTTGCTTGCCGTTAGGGGAGAGCCAAAGGCCTTGAGCGAGGAGAGAAGGTAAGAGTGGAAGGGAGGAAGGAGCACAGCGGGAAGACAGGGCAAGGATGGGGGGGCCCCTGCCCACTCAGGAGTCGATGGTGTCAATTGTAACCTGGAATGCCCCAGGGAAACTCTGGGTGCAGGTCACCGTTGTGTGGGGCAGAAAGAATGACTGAGCGAGCTCACTCAGCATGCCTTGGAAGGCTGTGAAACCCATGGCCCCCGCGTGATGCCTGTGTGCACGTGGCCTCGTGCTGTGCTAGAACGTGTCATTAGTGTAGGCTGAAAGAGCAGTGTTGGTGATGCTAGTGTGTTCTTTGGTGTCTTCTTTCTCCGTGATCTTGTCTCTGACTAGAGTGGCAGAGCGGTTTTTGGCTAAGACCAAAGGGATCTGTAAGGTGCCCAGCAAGACCCCGTGGACCCACGGTGCCGTGTGTTCATGCAACTGCAAGGCCATCGTGGAGCTGGTGCTTGTGCCCTTGGCTCACCATCACATGGCAATGGGCAACGATGCCAGAGCCTTTTATTATCTGCTGGAGGGTGCGGCTGCCTACTTGCACGTCTGCAACAACTACCTGGTGAGTTGCCCTGCTCGCCAGAGCCCCTTTGCCCATGGCGTCCTCTCAAGTGCCTTGCCCTGAGCAAGCCCATTTCCCCACTGCAATAGGGCATGCCTGGGGGCATGCCTTTGTGGGGACTCGGGTATGAATTGCTGGGGTCAGGCGCAGAGTTTGCCTCCTGTTTGCCTCTCCTGTGGCAAGAGAGACAGGGCAGTGAAGCAGGCCCTTTGCGCAAGGTGCACCTCCAAAGAGGTGGTAGGAGGGAGTGCTTGTGCCCGTGGTGTGAGAGGCAGCGTGACTGTGCTCGGGTGGGCATCGCCGGGCCAGATGCAGGCCCTCCTCAGAGAGATGCTGGAGGCAAGCGGGAAGGATGGGGCTGGAGGCAGGCTTGGCAGCGATGCTCAGCTACTCTGTGTGTTTGTTCAAAGGCCTTCCTGACCCTGAACAAAGCAGAAGCGCTGAGGAACTCGGTGGCTAAGAAAGGAAATGTGCTTGCATGCTTTGAAGAAGCCACCTTCCTGAGCCTCCAAGGGGAGGTAAGGTGACAGGGAGGTTTTTGTGGGCTCTGCTGGTGGGTGGAGTTGGATGCCTTCCTGGGGGTTGGGGGAGGCTATCCCTGGCATTTCTAGCCACGACTGCTCTCAGCAGCCTTTCCTGGGCCCACTTTGCCCTCCGGCCAAAAGCAGTTGAGGTTCTGGCCTTGATTCCGCCAGAGACTTGCAATTGGGTGTCTGCTGAATCGGAGCCCTTTGGGACCCTTCCCAGCATCCTTGCTCTCAGCGTTCCCAAGAGGGCGGGAGGCTCAGGATTCTCTGCTGTGCCTGGGGCTGCTTGACTGACTTGGGGTGACCTTTCATGCCAAACGGGACTGCCTTAAAAGCCCTTTTGCTGTGCAGGTCTGCTACAATATGGGACGAATGGAGCTGGCGAAGAAAAAGATCAGGAAGGCATTGAGGCTGCTGAAGAGGAAATTCCCCAAGACCTCCACTGGCGCCTTCTTGCAGTTTGTGCTGGAAAAGTCCGAGCATGCCTCTCACAAGAAGAACAAAGACTCCTCCCTTCATCAGGAGGCAGGGTGAGAAGCAGAAGGGAAAGCGAAGGGAAGGAAGAGCCATTTCATAGCTGGTCGTGGGCATCTAGGCCCCAACCTGCCGAGGCTTAAGCCCAGGCTTTGCCTGATGCATCGGTCTTAGCAAGACGGAGGCACGAAGTAGCGAGGTTTGGGTAGAATGGGGAACGACGGAGCCTGACGCTCCCGTGTGTACAAGCATTAGAGCGAGGCATGCATTTGCGTAAAAAGCAGGCTTGTATCGTGAGGGCTGCAGCTGCGTTTGGTGGTGCTGCTGAGAGCATTTGGTTTGCTTAAAGGCAGTGCAGATGCTTGAGCTTGGGACCAGTGCTCTGAGTGACCCATTTCTGATGAGACGCTGGCAGGAAGGCCACGCGAGCAAGTTTGTCCGATTTTTGCCCTGCACTGCAAGTCTCCCAGAGCAGGGCTGTATGTCAGCACGTGTTATGTGGACTGTGCTGGTGAACGTGTTTCCAAAGGCTCTTCTACGCATAAGTGTGGAGGCTGTGGGGTGTGCAGGGGGAAAGCAGCTGAGGGAGCTGGAGGCTAATGAATGGGGAGCTGGGGGTTGTGATGGGGAGCTCCTGGGGCGTTGGCATGGGGGCTGGTGTGAGTGGGAGCAGAGAGGTGTTAGCAGGGAGTAGAGGCTGGAGAGGGGAAGGGAGTGTGCTGGCGGGAGCAGGAGGTGGGCCTGGCGGGGTAAGTGGAGGCGAGATGTGGGAATGAGGAAGCTCGGAGGCTGTAGCCAGGGGCAAGCCTCCCGTGCAATGACCCTTTTCCTGCCAGGGCCCAGCTTTGCTTGGCCTGCCTGGGCTGTAGTGCCAAGACACCCTCTTTAGCAGTCCTGTTTCCTCAGTGGTACTGCTTGGTTCTCCCGCTTGCATCGCTGCAGCCCTCCTGCGAGGAGGTGCAGCTGCCTCCTCCGTCCCCCTGCTTCCGCCATCCCGTTGGACTTTGCACTGTGCAGCTAGTGGCTGTGGCCCAGCAGTTTCCCTTGTATGGCAGGAGGGAGAGGCTCCCCTGGCTGTTCCGGCAAAGCCACTGCCTGTCCTTACTGTGGCAGCTCTTCAGCCTGGAAAGCACTTGCAGCAGCCGGAGGCTGTCCCGCCTGGCAGGGCTCATGAAGGTGAACACGGCCGAGGAGTCCGAGGATGCGAGTCACGTGAGTGCCTTCTCTCTGCAGCAGCAGCAGACCCCTTTCTGACATAGCTCCTTTCCCCTGGCCTGGCAAGAGTACCACCAGGCCTGCCCCCAGCAAGAAGAGCCCAAAGGTGACAGAGATGCACGTGCGCCTGCACTTTTCTGCATGAACTTCCAGAAGACGTGGGTTGCTGTTCCTTTTGGTTGTTCCTCTCCTTGGATTTGTTTCATAATTGTAAGCGTGGAGCTGGTTCTGGTTTTAAGCCAGCACCACTTTCTGTAGTCTGTCGTTTCCTTGTGGCTCTTGAGAATGCTTGTGTGCAACGCACAGGGGCCCCTGCCTAGACACGGCTGCAGTTAGCAGTGGCAGTAGCAAGAGCCATTTGTCGGATGGGTGAGAGCCCTGGGAGTACAAGAGAAGAGAGAAGCTGGCAGTTGGGTTTATGGCCTGTCCCCTCTAGGCCAGAGAATCACCCTGGAGAGATTCAGTCCTGTGCATTGTCCTGTTTGGACCCTTCTAGGTCCTCTTCTCCTACCTGGAATATGCGCTGTGCTGCCAGAACCTGGGCTGCCGGGAAGAGTGGCTGCAATACGGGCGGACGGCCATGCAGCTTAGCGCTGACGTGCAGCTCTTTGGAGGAGGGGTATTAAACACTGCCAGCTTCGCCCAGGCCCTGTCCCATCTGACCCTCAGCCTGGGAAATCTGCCCCTGTCTATCGACGTAGGTAGGTACTGCCCCCGCTGCCCGCGAGAAGGAGTCTCTGCAGAGAGAGCCTGTGCGAGCCTGCTTGTTTTCTTCCCAGGCTATTGCGCCGAGAGGCTCTGCATGCAGCTGCAGAAGCCCGACCTGGACTACGTGGTTCTCAGGACGCTCTTCACAGCGCTCTTTCTCCAGATGAGGTAATCATGGTGCTGGAGAGACTGCTGGTTGCCCAGTGTCAGGGGGCTGACCTTTGGGTGCAGAAAAGTCTGATGGAGAAACTTGGATGGAGTTGTGAGAAAGAGCAAAGAAGGGAAAGCGAGGCAGAGAGGGATGCTGGGAAGGGGAGCAGAAGTGTCTGGAGGTGCTGACTGGGCTCCCACCCCATGGAGACGCTCCATGGAGGCTCATCGTGTTCCTCCCCAGGTACCCTGAATGTGAGGCAGTGCTGCGCAGGCTAGAGAAGCAGGTGTCTGGAGAGCACAGGATCGTTGGGCAGGCGTGCTTCTTCTCCTGCTGCTTAGACCTCTTGCTTGATGCTGGTGAGTCCTCAGTGATCAGGTCCCGGAGAGCCAGGAGGCTTGCAAAGACGCCCACCTGTTTCCTGGTCAGGCAAGACTGCCATACTGGACTTGTCGGCCAGAACTGGTGGCTTTGTCCAAGATTTAAACAGGCAGAGCCCCCCCAGGGCAGGCATAAAGGAACCGGCAATACAAGACTTGTGGAGTATCTTCTACCCTTTGGAAACACGGAAACAATTGTGCTGGCCAAAGTGGTTTTTCTCCTGATATAACAATGACCCCAGAGCCCCCAGCAATCCTTTTACTTCCTCGACAGAGTCCTTGGCCTTTTGGCTGTGTGCATGTGTGTTTGTCTCTTGATTTTTTTTCCCCTCCTTTTTTTCTTTTTCCATTTTCTACATGTGAGCAAAGAGTAATTTCACAAAGCTTTAATTATCCCCTTTCCTTGCTGTGTTTTGAGATTGCCCTTTCTGAAACCTCTTCTCCGACTCACTCTGCTCTGGCTTCCCAGGAAGCAGGCCTAGCAGTGCTGGGATGTGCCTGAGCAGAAGGCACCTAAGAGCCTGTGCTCTGGGGTCCCTGTCATTGCTGATCAATGGCAGCATGCCTTTGTGCAGTGGTAGAAAGCTGCAGCTTTTGCAATGGAAAATGCTCTCAGGGGAGTTGTGAGTTCTCTTTTTTCCTTCCTCATGTTCTCTGCCCTTGCCTTCAAGGGCATTTCTGTGGAGATTGAAGAGCCCTGAGGAGCTAGGGTAGAAGTTGAGCCCTTGCATCCTTCCTGTGTGGCTTGCCTGCCAAGAACTTCCCCGGCTGTGCTTGAGCCTTCTGCTGCTACGAATGCCTGAGGCAAGTCGAGGCCGGGGAGGGAGGTGCTGCTTCTCTGAGACCCATTTGTATTGCAGGGTGGCAGTACAAGTCATTTGAAGAGTGCAGGAGCTTCGTCGAGCAGAATGAAGCCAACTGCATTCTCAAGTCGCAGAGCAGCATCCTGCTTGGACTGTATTCGTGCCTGGCTCTTTGGTAAGTTAGAGACTTGCTTTGAGTGCGGAGAGGCCCAGGCAGTGATTGTGGCAGGGAAGGTGGGAGCTCTGGCCTTGTCACATCCCCCCATCGCATGTTCACCAAGGCGGCCGTCTCTGGGGCACCGTGGTGAAAGGGGCCGGGGGAGCCGTGCACTGTGAGCAAGGTGGCAAGGAGCCCCGCGATGTGCTTCTGTGGAGCCCTGCCAGGGAAGGATGACTGGTGGCATTTGGCCACAGCTTTCCTTTTCCCCTTTTCTGCTCTGAGTGATGCTAACCAAGAGGAGCTACAACACACTGCAGTTCACCCCCCCATGGCCCCAACACGGCCCCAACATGCCCCCAGTAACTTCCTTTTCCTA
Source organism: Apteryx mantelli (assembly GCF_036417845.1). Taxonomy (NCBI): domain Eukaryota; kingdom Metazoa; phylum Chordata; class Aves; order Apterygiformes; family Apterygidae; genus Apteryx; species Apteryx mantelli. The sequence goes on along the minus strand of NW_027118682.1, from coordinate 2,484,153 downwards.
TAAGATGCATTGCCTCTGAAAGCCAGCTTGGGGCTGGAGGGTATAGCCTAGGAGACCTTTTGATTACTTCCTCATCTCTACAAAATGTGTGCGCGCGTGTGTTTGTTTCTCTGGACAATGTAGGTTTGCAAGGCTTGGGCAGTGGGACAACTTCCAGAAGCCCTTTGAAAAGGCCAAGAGGCTGCTGAAGAGAACTGGTGCCTCCCTTGTGGCCAGCCAAGCGTGCAGCCGGCTCCTGGAGTGCCACAGCCTGGTGCTGAAAAAGGACATTGAGCACGGATCGGCGAGGGCCCGTGAGAGCCGCACCAGGGCTCTAAGGGTGAGGGATGAGGAGGAAGGGGAGGCGCATGTTGCAAGGGGACTCTAGGGAAAGCCGTGTTGCTAGCAGCAGTGGGTTGACCTGTGCGGGTCGAAGCAGCCATGACAGCATGGAGTCAGGGCAGTGCCAGAGGGTAGTGGGTTAGAGAGCAACATGGCAAAAGACTCCTCTCACAAAGGTGTCAGCAAGAGATGGAAAAGAAGGCAGTCAGGTGAAGGCGTTCTTCCTGGGCATGTGAGAACTCCCTTGTGGGAATGGTCGGCAAGAGAGGAGAAGAGACTTGCAGAGCCATGAGCTAGTGAGCTCTGCTGAAATGCCCGCTCCGTATGAGGTCTTAGGGCTCAGGAGAGATTTGTGCGGCATCTCAGCCTTGCTAGCTGTGCACTCCTTGTCTCTTTAGGGCTGGTTTTTCTCTTTGGGGAATTGGTGGCCTTCTCAGTGCCAAGCCGTCGCTGAGCTCTATGACTTCTCCCAACGTGCTTCTCTGTTGTTTTCTGGGCAGCTTGCGGAAGAGGTTTTCTCTCAGTGCTCTACAAGCCCCGTCTTCTACCCCAGAGTCTACCACCTGCAAGCCTACATTTTCCTCATGCTGGGGAATGAAGAGCAGAGCCTGTTGTGCCTCAAGCAGGGCCTCCAAGCCTGTGAAGACTATGGCAACCTCCTGGAGAAGACTTGGCTGGAGATGAGCACTGTAAGTACTTCATCCGTGCCTTTGAGGTGCTTCCCGGGCAGAGGAGCATGCTGTAGCAGACGGTGGGCCAGACTGTGCTCCAGCAGGTACACGTAGGGAAAGCCCCCAGAGAGCTTCAGGGGCATGTGCTGAAAGTCCCTGGTGAGCTGGTAGGGGCTAGTAGCCCTGTTCAACAGGAGGGCAGAGACAGCTGCGATGTATCTCCCCCAGGTGGGGCTGGACTGACACCTGAGGAAGCAAGATGCCTCCTTCCCAGCATCTCTGCTTGGCTGAGGAGTGGTGAAGTTGAATCTTTCCCTGTTCCTTAAGGCAGCTCTGGGAGGCCAGGATCAACGTGTGCTGAGTCAAATTTGCCTTCCCTCTCCTTCTCCTCACTGATAGACTTTGGCAGCGCGGCAAATTGGTTGATGGATGGAACAAACTCCTGAGAGAGGCCTTGGTTGCCTTCCCAGACAGAAATGACAGCTCTGGGGATCGCCTGCTCTTCTCAGCTCTCACTGTGGCTTTTTTTCTTTTTTTCTTTTTTTCCCCTTAGGAGTCGTGGTTCACTGGAAAAGGCCCTATGGGAGATTTGTGGCTGAAGACAGCTCCACATTTTCCCCAGCTGAATCAAGCAAAGCCAGAGGTCTATAGCTCCAGGTACCTGCTGAAGCTGCCAGCACTGCAAAGGGAAGATCCTTTTCCAGGAATTAAATACTGTCATCATTAGTCCAAACGCTTCTTCCTTTCCTTCTTCCTTTACTATATGCTGCATCAGGCCTCGTTCTCTCCTTTCCCACAACAATGTTTGCACAACAGAAGATGGACTGAACCAATACGTACGCAATTAGTAAGGTCAATACCTGAAACAAAATAGTCTTCGCTGGTGTTTTAAGCAGATTTCCCAACCCTCCTGTCCATGGTGGGGCAAAGGCAACTCTAAGCCACATTTTGAAGAGTTAGTTACACTAACCCATTCTTGGGCAAGAGTTCAATCCAGGGTAGCGTCCCAAGTCCTCCAAAGGAAAACTGGAAATGGCTGTACTGAAAACAGTCGGAGCATTTTGAAGTTCTTAGCAGTCAGGCTTCCATCAAGTGAGGAATATGATAAATAAGGCACAAAGCACTGCAGAGAAGGTAATGCTCTGGGGGATTAGTAAATTCCCATAGTTTTATAGTTGCTGCCATGGGTTAATAGTATTCCTTCTTCCTGGGGAGAGGTAAAGCATTGGGCCATTTCAGGCCAGTCTCTGTGCAAATCTTCACCAATTTGGTTCTCCCGCTGGAGTTTTACCTTTCTGCAGCCCCACGGGATTGGGGGTGATAGGCACAAGGCACTAGAAGAAGCCTCCCAGTCACTGGCCCTGGTCCTCCTGGGTGACTTGAACCATCCCAATAGCTGCTGGAGGGACAACGCAGCAGGACACAAGCAAGGCAGGAGGTTCCTGGAGAGCATCAATGACAACTTCCTGACACAGGTGATAGAGGAGCCACTGGGGAGAGATGTTCTGCTTGACCTCGTACCTACAAACAAGGAAAGACCCCGTTGGCCAATAAGCAGGGCAATAAGTAGGATCGCAACCCTGGACTTCAGGAGAGCAAACTTTGGCCTCTTCAGGGACTTCCTTGGAGGAATGCCATGGGTTAGGGCCCTAGAAGGAAGGGGGGCCCAAGAGAGCTGCTTAATATTCAAGCATCACTTCCTCCAAGCTCAAGCTCAGTGCATCCCTAGGAGTAAGAAGTCAAGCCAAGGGGGCAGGAGACCTGCATGGATGAGCAAGGAGCTCCTGGCAAAATTCAAACAGAAGGAGGAAGTATACAGAATGCGGAAAGGGGGACAGGCCACTGAGCAAGCAGTTCTTGTGTGAAGGATGAGCTGTTTAGGGCTCTAAGGCAGGGCAGTAGTGGGGTAGAAATAGCGTGCTGGGCGAAGTGTAGAGGCCTGTAGAAGTGGAGAGGCAGGCCAGGGCATAGAGGAGTCACAGCCTGGGAGAGTAAGAGAAGAGTTGCCCAAAGGTCCGTAACCTGCAAGCAGAGGCGGCAGAAACAGGAAACCACCAGCAAGCTCTGCCAGGGACTTGCTCTGGGCTCTTCCCAGCCCACAGGGAGCCACCAGAGGCTCCCGTGCACACCAGGACATGGCAGCCTGCAGTGTCACTCTGGGTGACAATTCATCCTGCCACAGTTTCAGAGGAGCACTCAGCATCCTGAAACTCTTGTCCCGCCCTTTATAAAATACTTGGCGGTTAGAAGTATTTCGATCACACTGGAAGACCCATGCTTAAATACCTCTCTCTCCAACAGCAATGCACACCTCCAGCAGAAGGTTACACTCTGTCTTTTCAATTTAGGTTTGACCAAGGGCCTGGCAGAAAGCGATGACACTGGTGTCAAGCAATATTGGAAAAAAAATGAAAAAGTGGGCCCTAAAATGTAAATCGCTTGAAAAGACTAGGCATGCAAGCATGTGTTCACCTCCTTCTCCTTGCTCCAGAGAAGGCTGTGCCCATTCGTGCCCATCCTTTCCCTTCCCTCCTTAGCAACTGCAGGAAAAGAGGAAGCCATCAAAAAAGCGCTACAACTCTACCTAGACGTACAGAACTTCAGGCCCTGCTCTTTGCAAAACCCTTTTTCTCCACTGCAGCAGACAGCACAGCTTCTCAGGGGGCATCACTTTAAGCTGCCAAGTCAGGAAAAAGTCCCATTTTCATAGCTTAATCAAAACCTTTGACAACTGCCCTTCTGCCGGACACTACAACAGCAGCTATTGCCCATCGACTTTCCCCAACAGCTCCACCACCCTCACCCAGAGCCTTTCACCTTCCCACTATGCCACGACATCCCTGCACTCTCCAGCTGCCGCCTTGGCTTTCACTCACGACCTGCAGTTCTCAGAGCTCAAGACCTTGCTGCAGCTGCCAGGCCACAGCGTAGGCTGAAAATACCCCTCGCTGTCATCGCGATGCTCAAAGACAGCACCTGCCCCCCCGCCACAGCTCACACTGCTCTGCGCAGGTGCCTTCCACACACTCGCCCAGGCCACCGCAGCAGAGCTGGGCCCGCGGCAGCAGCTCCTGAGCACCAGCGGTGTCCGGCAGCTGCTTGCCCGCAGCACAGCTCCCGCAGCCCCAGTACCAGCCCCGGCGCCGGCCCCATTCCCTCCCCACCACCTTTCCCACCCGCAGCAGCCACTGCAGCCTCCCGCCCGCACCAGCACGCGGCAGCCGCCAGCGCCGCTCCGCGCTCCCGACACCACAGCCGGCAGCAGCCCCAGCGGGCACCAGCAGGCCGCAGCCATGGCCGCCACAGCCCCGCCCCCAAGCCGGAAGTGACACCTCCCGCCCCACAGCCCCGCGCTCCCCCATTGGCTGCCCGGGCTGCCCAGGCGGCAGGGGCGGGGTCACGGCAGTGCGCCTGCGCCAGCGCGGGGGGAGGGCGGGGGGTCGGGTTGGGTTGGGGGGGGGCTGGAGCCCCCCGGCTCTTGCGGCCCTTCTGCTGGCAGCCCCGCGGCTTGGTCCCGGCTGCGGTGGCCGTTTCCCAGCGCCACCGCGGCTGCCAGGGCAGAGCAGGGCCCCGGAGCAGCAGAGCGCGGCGCAGACACGAGGGGAAGCACTGCGGCCCTGCTGCGGAGGGAAGCGCAGGCCGCAGAGAGCCCCAGGCCCTGCGCAGAGCCTTGCCCTCCGCCAGCAGGGCCCGCCAGCTGCCCAGGAGCCCCCGCGGGGCCAGCGCTTGCAGCCCCTGTGTGGGGCAGCGGGACACGGGCTGCGGCGGGAGCCGGGCCCCTCTCCTCTGCTGCGGCGCTGGCCGCCGAGGAGCTGCCTCGTGGCCTGGCCCCCGGGGCCTCTGGGGCAGCGTCACCGAAATGGGGAGTAAAGCTCCTTAACACCAACGTAGCCTTAAGAAGCAGGCATTCTCTTCATTACGGCGCCGGATGCACGGGGGATCGCTCCGCCCAACGTGCATGATGCATTAGCCAAAGTTTCTATTGCTCTGTTACATACATACGCATTAAATTTCCCAGAATGATTATACGTATTCATTCTATTTCCTGGAACTAATTATCATATTTACATAGTCATTACGCATGTGGTCTGAGTCTCCAGGGGCTTCTATGGGGGTCTCTGGGGGTCCCTAGTGGTTACTGAAGAGGTGCCTTTTCCATGAACTCCGAGCTCCTTTTCCGTATATGGTCTCGGCTTGGCTCATTTCTTTGCTTGAGAAAGCTGTCTTGTTCCTAACCTTGCTTTCAACTGGGTTCTGCCGGTTTCTCTGTACTCCTTTAGGATGTATCAGCTACAGTTGCGAGAATTGTATCCTTGGGTGCATTCTTGTGAGAATTGTATCCTTGGGTGCATTCTTGTCTGAGGCTCCTGGTAACAGTTTCCCCGTTTCCCGCCCCCTTTTGAGACTTCTTCTTGTCTGAGGCCCTTGGGAACAGTTCCCCCCTTTGAGACTTCCAAAGTAAGATCTCTCTGGGAGTCTCACCTAGATTGCATAATTCTGATAATACTTTCGACTTTCAGGTACCCACAATTGGGTCCAACATACCGTAATTAAAGGTAAACATTGGATCATAATACAGCACAATATGCATACCACAACTACGGCTATGATTATTACCAACAATTCTTTTAACCAGGTTAGGTTTGGTAGCCATGAAGTTAACCAATTCCACCCTGAGGAAAAGGACTCCTTTTGTTTTCCCCACTCCTCTACTGCTTTCTCGATTGAGTTTAGTACAATATTCTGACCATCCTAGAGGGGTGGGTTTAAAAGGAAATCCTATTCCCCCCCCCCAACATTATCTGAAATACCCAAACGAATGAACTAGGCAAACCAATTCTGACTGATCTTACCCACGCGTTGCCTCAGCGGCCAACCTACACTCAGTACCAGGGAAGTAACTGCGGGAGGGCGTCTCTGTCCCGAGGGGCTCCTCAAGCTGGCAGACCCTCTGTCATTGGCAAAGAGCCAAAGACGGCCTCCGGGGCCAATCTGTTTATACCCTTCAGGGGAAGGTGGAGGTGGAGTCGCTAGGCCAGTTGCAGTTCTCTTCACGCAGGCGCGGTCCCTGGCTCTTGGCTGCTGCAGGGTTCAACTCTCCTCCATCGTTATGAGGATCGATCGCACCCATAGTCATGGGGTAAGGGGGGGTGGCCGAACACCCCCAATGGTAGGCTAGCTGCCTTGCGCGCTCTTCAGCACTGAAGAAAGGAGTTTGAGTGACTGTGAATGACTGCTTTACTCTTGCAGTGGGGGTCCCAAGGAGAGATCCCAGAGCTGGGCTAAGAAGGAGTTAATTCCAGTCCACAGTGGGGCCCCAGCAGTGAAAGCAGGTGTTACCTCTCAGGGTCCTGATGAGGAGGAGACAGTCCTGACCACAGCAATTAACACTGGCCCAGCAGTGAGAGGAGGCTTTTGTTTCTCAAGGTCCAGGTGCCCAAGCAGGCCTTATCTTCAAGTCTTGACATCCTTCCTTTTGGAGTGTAAAACACAGGAATTCAGGCTACTTGTAACTGGCACCAAATGTGTATGGGGGGTGGGGGGGAAGCTGGGAGCATCCCCCCACACCAGCGCTGAGGTTTGGCAGGTGGACTTGTTGCTCATTATGCTCCTTGAGGACCCCCTGCAGACCCCTGCCCTGTGGCTGTACTGCAGAGCCGGGTCATAGCCTCTTCATGCTGCCCTCCCTGTTGTGCCTCTGTCAATGCCTGAATAAAATCATGCCCCCGAGTTGCATGTCTGTGAGGAGGCAGCTAATGTCATGGATTCATTACAAAGGATGTACAAATGATTGCCTGAAGACTTCTGAAGAGAAGGGAAGAGTGTCTTTTCTGTCCTTTGTCTCCATTTCCTGCTTTTCCTAGAGCAGGAGAACAGAAAATGGGTAACTCTTATCCTGGCTCCCTTTCTTCAATTCTGTTTTTGTCACCTTTGCAATTCCCCCCTTCCCTCGCTTCTCTCTGTCCTTTGCATCCTTTTCAGATGACAAAATCTTGCAAGAGGCAGCCCAGCCTGAAGCAGACCCCCACCAGGAACAAGACCAAGCAAGGGAGGAAACCTCTTTATTGCACTCAGCTTCTGATGTGCTCAGCTGTCGCTTGGAATATACAGCTTTCAGGTCAAGTCATACATGGTGTGAAATACAGAAATAACACCGGAGGAGAAATTGTCACTTGTGTGCTTTCAGACATAACCACGACCCACGAACCATTGCAATGTGACAAGCAGAGAAGGAGTAAGCAAGTTAACCATAGCTGGTAAAGGAGTATCTGGGGACATGAAAGCAATATGGGTTCCGGTATCATAAATGCAGAGTTCAATCAAGAGTCCCAGATATGTATTTCTTCTTTTTGCATCAGGTTATTCTCAGAGAGTCTCCAGTGTGGGAAGCTCCCTATCGAGCGCCAGAGCCACAAGCAGCATAAATCAAGGGAGTTGCCTCTTTCCAGTTTGTGGATCTCTGTCGGATTTGACCACTGAAGAAATGACCTTGATTTCTTCAGAGCTGGTAAAACAGGATGTGGCATTTAAAATGTGAACAAAGGCTAAAGGGAGAAAATATTTCTCCTGTTTCCCCTGTTTCTCTCTCCTTTTTTTTTTTTTTTGATGCATTCAGATGTGCACATCAAATTAGATTTCCCTTTTTAGACCACAGAGGTTCCTTCTATTGTTGATCCTGAAAGATCCTGAAAGGCCACATTTGTGGCCAGAATATCCACTGTCTCTCAGGGGATTCTGGCTGCATTTGAGCTGCCTGGGACACAGCATTGCGGGCAGTGACGGCTGAATGGTAGGCTTATTTCTCCGCTGCTCCCAGAGAGAGGAGGACTAAGGGATCCTGTGTCGCTGTTTCATTCCTCCTCTCTGCCTGGAGAGCTGAGAGCCTGTAACTCATGCTCGCTTCCCCTCGTGCCCTGCTGACTCATAAACTCCAGTGCTATTGCCACAGTTCTTGAACAGAAGAGGAAATGCTGAGTGCCCAATACAGAAATGATCAGGAAATGCTGTAAAAATAGGGGAACTCCAACACCTGTGAGGATGCACTCTAGCAGAGAAGGGGAAGAAGACAATTGTCTCTATGCTGTTAGCCTCTGATACACATGAATCTGCAGCAGCCACAGGTGGTGGCACTGGGCATTGCATCAGCTGGAATTGTCTGTCTGCAGCGATGTTGTGTCATCGTATACCTGCACGACACGGAGCTCCACAGCACTTCAGGAGATGCAAACCCTAAGGAGAGACATGAAGTACATTTCCTGTTGTTCGTGCTTTTTCAAGGCTCCTCAAAAGGTTTCTTAGGAAGGCAAATGTGAATCTTGCAGTTGTGACCACAGTCACTTTGCATTGAACATTCTCCTTTACCTAAATTCTGTTGTTAGACATGTATTTGGTGACAGTCCCTCATCTCCTGTCCCTGTGAAATATATGTCTTAGTCCTGCTGCTTTTCAGTAGAAGGAAAGCGATTATGGTTTTGGGGAGCCCAGTCCTACAACCAGCTGCGCACAGACATGCTCTTGCCTCTGCTCATAGCCCATTGACTTTGTCCAGCTGACATGGGACTCCTGTGCAGGCAGATCTTGGGGCCCAGCTGCCAGGTGTGGGCCAGGAGATGGCGTATGGCCCAGCACTCCTCAGCCTCCCCCGGCGTCTTCAGCCCAGCTCCCCTCAGCTGGACACCAGCGCCAGCATGGGCTTCTGGGGGGGTGGGGGGCGTGCCCTGGCTGGTGGGGAGTGGGGAGCCCCCCTGCTAGGCTAGCGCCGCCTCCTCCTCCTCTTTGGCCCCTCGGCCAGGGTGATGAGCTGTGGGGTGGGCTGCCCCTCCGGCTCATCCGCCTCTGGGGGCTCCTCCTCCTCCAGGGGGTCCACGTCCATGGACTGCAGCGTGACTGCGGTGGTCCCAGATGGTTCTGCCCCACCTTCCTCTTCATCTGCAGTGCTGCCTTCCTGCTCTCCCACAGCCCCTCTGCCTGGCTCATGGCTGGAGCTCCCTGTGGCAGGCAGGAGTGGAGAGCTTGATCCTGGGCCCTCTCCCACCACCAGCCCGCTCCCAGCTCTGGAACAGCAGTGCTGAGGTCACTGCTGACACAGGGAGGTCATAGTGACAGCACGTCTGGCTTGGTCCCTACCCTCAGCCTGGCTCTGCCCCGTGGGGGGATCCTGGAGGCTGGAGGGTGTCCCTGTGGGGAGGGGCCCATGGGGCTGTGGGCTGATCTCCTTGGGACCTTTTCCGTGGGCTGTCTTGCTTGCTCGGGGAAACAGCTGCTCCAGAAGTCCCTCCAGCAATGGGAGGAAGGAAAACCACAGTAAGCAGAAGTCTTTGCCTTGAAGGAGCTGGTAACAGAAACAGAAAAGGCAGCTTGTTCGGAGAGATGAAAGAGCTGCCTGGCAGTGAATGGCTTTACTCAACACGAGCTGGAGGAAGAAATGCAATGAAAGCCTCCAAGCAGGGGTGGTACCCAAAGTTCTCCTAAGTCAGAAAACCCTGTCTCTGGGAAGAGGGGAGAGTTTTGTAGCACACTGGGATGTTCTCATCCCATGGCAAAAGACAGGGCAGTTTGGGTTTATTCCCTCTCAGGATGGAAACCAGTCCCAGAATACTCTCCTCTGCTCTGGGATGGAAATGCTGCTTCCTGACAACCTCTGCTTTAAATATGAATATGCTGTGAGTGTGTGATGAGTAGGGAGAGACTGTGCCACAACCTGCCCCTGCTCGGAGTGGAGATGTTGGGGAAAATGTCACCTGCAGATTCCTGCAAATCAGGGGGAAGGGACCTCACAAAGGGACCCAGTGCCCCATGGAGATACAAAAAACCTGGGGGACTGGGGTGAGGCAGGAGAGCTGCAGTGTGTAACCGCACCAGTGACGAGGGAGGCAACCCGCAATGTGCAACTGCCCCACACACAGTGGGGGAGGTGAGGGCAGATCTTCCCTTTCCAAATGATAAAATGGCTGACTTCTGCTTCTGTAACTAACAGCGTCCTCTGTCATTCAAAGCAACTTGCCATCATTTTGCATGATTTTCTAACTCTACTTTTTAAGCTTTGGTATAAATCTGGTGTCAAAGTTCGGTAACTTGGACTGTTTAGCCAGTCCAGCTGCATTCACTAATATTCTACTTCTAGCAATGTCAGAGAGAGGCATGCTGAAGGCAGACAATATTTTGTAGGATATTCATATAAAACAGATGATCCAAATTTCTGACTTTTTCCCTTTGAGAGGCACGTTCTGGATCTGCGGTCTAAGTAAAATGATTATGTGAAAGGAACACACAATAATAGTGGGTAAATGCAGCCTGTTAATAATCTTCATTGTGTTTGACCCAAATAGCAACCAGGAGAGGAGATTTGTATAAAAACTCTTAGGGTGTCTGGTATCAATGATCTGAGCTAAGTAAAGGAGCTGTATAACTGTACACAGAATCACAGAATCACAGAATGGTTGAGGTTGGAAGGGAACTTGGCAGATCATCTAGTCCAACCCCCCTGCTCAAGCAGGGTCACTGAGAGCACATTGCACAGGATCGCATCCAGGCGGGTTTTTGAAAATCTCCGGAGAAGGAGACTCCACAACCTCTCGGGGCAACCTGTTCCACTGCTCTGTCACCCTCACAGGAAAGAAGCTTTTTCTCATGTTCAGATGGAACTTCCTGTGTTTCAGTTTGTGCCCATTGCCTCGCGTCCTGTCGCTGGTCACCACTGAAAAGAGTCTGGCTCCATCCTCTTGACACCCTCCCTTTAGATACTTGTACACATTGATAAGATCTCCTCTCAGCCTTCTCTTCTCCAAGCTAAACAGGCCCAGCTCTCTCAGCCTTTCCTCATGAGAGAGATGCTCCAGTCCCCTAGTCATCTTCATAGCCCTTCGCTGCACTTGCTCCAGTAGTGCCACATCCCTCTTGTACTGGGGAGCCCAGAACTGGACGCAGTACTCCAGGCGTGGCCTCAGCAGGGCTGAGGAGAGGGGGAGAATCACCTCCCTCGACCTGCTGGCAACACTCTTCCTCATGCACCTCAGGATCCCATTGGCCTTCTTGGCCACAAGGGCACATTGCTGCCTCATGCTTAACTTGGTGTCCACCAGCACTCACAGGTCCTTCTCTGCAGAGCTGCTTTCCAGCAGGTCAACCCCCAACCTGTACTGCTGCATGGGGTTATTCCTCCCCAGGTGCAGGACCCTGCACTTGCCTTTGTTGAACTTCATGAGGTTCCTCTCTGCCCACCTCTCCAACCTGTCCAGGTCTCTCTGAATGGCAGCACAGCCCTCTGGTGTATCAGCCACTCCTCCCAGTTCTGTATCGTCAGCAAACTTGCTGAGGGTGCGCTCTGTCCCTTCTTCCAGGTCATTGATGAAGAAGCTGAACAAGACTGGACCCAGTACTGATCCCTGGGGGACACCACTAGCTACCGGCCTCCAACTAGACTCTGTGCCACTGATCACAGCCCTCTGAGCTCTGCCATTCAGCCAGTTCTCAATCCACCTCACTGTCCACTCATCTAACCCACACTTCCTGAGCTTCCCTATGAGGATATTATGGGAGACAGTGTCAAAAGCCTTGCTGAGGTCAAGGGAGACAACATCCACTGCTCTCCCCTCATCTACCCAGCCAGTCATTCCAAATCCATGGGAGATGCCCTGGGGTGTCTGTCCAGCATCCATCTGCAGCTCCCCTGCTGTCCCTGCCAGCCATATGTGCTTCTGCTGGACACCCAGGCATCTCAGGGGACCCTGGAGCAGTCTGCTTAGGCCATTAAATTGAGTTTCTGCCCTGAATCACCTTACCTGAGTACAATGCTGGCATGTACATGTGTCTAAGTTCCTAAGGAAGGGAGATCTCGTAAATCTAGTGGATGGAGCCTAGAGAGACACATAGCTCTCTCTATCATTCATGTCTCTTGGGTTCAGCTGAGTAGCTCTGCAGGCTGCACTGAACTCAGTGCCTGAGGAGAAGTTTCTTTCTCCCAGGCGTGGGCAGCTGGTGCGTTTCATACGGCCAGGCAGTCCCCCCCAGAGCCCCCAGCTGATGCCACACAAGGGTGTGTGTCTCTCAGCATTGCACAGGGCGGGCTTGCAGTCACTTGTGCATGCCTTGCATCACCTCTGGCACCGCAGATGTCACCTGGTGTTCCCGCAGGAGCAACTGACTCCCACCCTCCATCGCCTTGGACTAGAATGCGAGTGGAGACAAGGCGGCAGACAAGGTGGAGACAGGCCAGCGTAAATCAGGGGAGTTGCCTCCTTGCAGTTCATGGAGCTGTGTCAGATTTGAGCACTGAGGAGATGACCTTGATTTCTTAAGAGCTTGCAAAACAGGAGATGGCATTAAAAATGTGCATGAAGGCTAAAAGGAGAAAAAAAATCTGTGTTTCCCCTGTGCTGGGACATTCAGTGATGGCTGAACAGCAGGCTTGTTTCCCAGCTGTCCCCAGAGCGAGGAGGCCTAAGAGATCCTGTGTCGCTATTTCTTTCCTCCTTGCTGCCTGCAGACCTGAGAGCCTGTAATTCATGCTAGTTTCCTCTCATGCACTGCCAACTCATCAGCTCCAAAACTGTGGCCACAGGTCTTGAATGAAAAATGCTGAGCGTCCAGAGCAGGAATGCTGCGGAAATCCTGTCAAAAGAGGCAAAATCTAGCACCTGTGAGGAGGCGCTGTGGCAGAGAAGGGGGAAAAGTCATTTGTCACTGTGCTGTTAATCTCAGAATGAATTTTCAAGAGCAGCCGGTGGTGGCACTGGGGATTGCGTCAGCTGAAACTGTACCTGCAGCACTGTTGTGTCATCGTATTCCTGCACAGTGCAGAGCTACGCGGCGGTTCAGGAGATTGAAGCTTTCAGGAAAGACATGAAGTAAAGTTCCTGTTGTTTGCGCTTTGTCAAGGCTCCTCAGACGGTGCCTTAGGAAGGTGGAGAGGAACCCCACACTTGTGGCCACAGTCACTTTGCATTAAACGTTTTCCTGTACATAAATGCTGGCATTGGGCACGTATTTGGTGAAACTTTGGAATCCCATGTCACTGAGAAATATATGTCATAGTGCTGCTGCTTTTCCATAGAGGGAAAGAGGATGGTTTGGGGGGCCCAGTCCTACAATCAGCTGCGCACAGACATACTCTTGCCTCTACTCGTAGCCCAGTTGACTTAGCCAGTTGACCTGGCACCGCATGCATGTGTGCGTGTTATGGACATTTGTGGCACCCCTGGCACCTGCATGCTAAAGATCTTGTGAAAGGAGAGACTTTGTAAAGGCCTAGCCCATGGTAGTCCCTCCATTCTTCGGGCTTCCTCTGTCACTATGGCTACAAAGATGCTATTTCCTAAGAATCTCTGAAGGAAGACTGTTGTAACTGCCCAAAGGCTCCTGTAACTCACTGTAACTACCTACCCCCTCTGAATACTGTAACCACCTCTAAGCTAACTATCCTAATGCTGCACTATACCATTAACGACCCTCCCCTAAGAATACTATAAGAATACCCTCTCCTAAGAATACTATAAGAATACTATAACTAACTCTGAATGAAGACTACTCCAACTGCCCAAAGATTATGGTACCTACCTACCTAACTGTAACCAGCTGCACCCTAAGAATAAGTTTCCGCCTCTTGGGCCCCTCAGGCTGGGTGCCGGAGAACGGGGCAGGCTGCCCCTGCAGCTCGTCCACCCCCATGGGCTCCTCCTCCTCTGGGGAGTCCACCTCCATGGGCTGTGGGGCAGCTGCGGCCATCCCAGATGGTTCTGCCTACCTTCCTCTTGTTCCGCAGTGCCACCTTCCTCCTCTCGCTCAGCTGCTCTGCTTGGCTCGTGGCTGGAGCCCCCATTACGGGCAGGAGCAGGGAGCTCAATCGCGGGCCCTGTCCCACCGCTGTCCATGTTAACAGCTCTGGCACAGCGGCGCTGAGGTCACTGCTGACATGGGGAGGCCATGGTGACGGCACACCTGGCTCAGGCCCCACCTGAAGGGGCCCTGCCGGGCTCTGCCCCATGGAGGGATCCTGGGGGCTAGAGGGTGCCCCCGTGGGGAGGGAGCTGTGGCGCTGAGGGCTGCTCTCCTTGGCACACAGGGAGGCAATAGCCCAGGGGCCTCCAAAATTCACCTGCTCTCATGTAGATGCTCTTCTGCAACTCAGGACAGCTCCCAAGGCACAAAGCAAGGGACCCGCCAGCCACATCCTTGCTCACAGACACCTGAAACAAGGCAAGGTGCATGCTTGGTATTCTTACCTAGTCAGGAAACACACGCTGTCATGGTGGGCCTGGGCATCTTCAAGGGAAGCCCACACACTCTGCTTCCCGAGCAGCCGTAGCCATCTCTTATCAATGCACTTGCCCAGTACAACCTCTAAGGCCTCAATGCAAGGCCTGGTGATAAAAGGAATAAATTAAATTAAATTACATTAAATTAAATTGAAATGAAATAAATCTCAAGCAAGAAAAGTTTAGAGGAAGATGTGTCTTGAGCAGTCCTAAGAAAGTTTTTTGAGAAAAATGCAACGTGCACAGAAATGAAACTTGATAGACCTGCAGTCTGCAAAGCTGAAAGAGCGCTGGCCTCTTCATCCTTTCTGATGCCCCAAAGCAACTGATAGCATGAGAAAATCCCAAGGCCCTAACATACTCAGTACTAAAAATCCCAGGGAAGACCTAATGGCTCTTCTAAAAGGCAATTGATAAAGCCTAACTTGCAGACAGCAAATAGCACTTTTTGTTTTCCCTACTCTTTATGAGCTGGAAGGTCAGCAGAGCACTACAGCGCTACAAGGAAGGCCCCTGGGGAGGGCCCCCAGGTTGAGGGTAGAGATTTTAAGGGGTGTCTAATTTCAAAAGATCAAAAACATTCTCTTTTTGTTCTCAGAGTGTACTCTCAATGCTGCTGGCAGCCTGACTAGTGCTTTGCTATTTCTCCGTTTGTCCCTGTGGTGTGTTTCAAGCTCATCTTTGGTGACTGTAAAAGGCCAAATTATGGTGCTTCATCATACGAAGATGTTGAATCTTACCTCCTGATTGACATTTGTTGTCATTTGGCAAAGAAACTTCCTTGACAAGAGGAGAGGAGAGGAGAGGAGAGGAGAGGAGAGGAGAGGAGAGGAGAGGAGAGGAGAGGAGAGGAGAGGAGAGGAGAGGAGAGGAGAAAGAAGAAACTGCTCCAGATGGCTGCAGGATGCCCAGAATTTTGTGATGCAGTTTAACTGAATGGTACTAGTTAAATGTTGATAACCTTAATGTAGTCACTAAGAATGAGCTTGGTCTGAGTTGTGCTGCACTTTTTTGGCTTAAGCTGAAGTACAAGACTTCCAGACTAGAAGGGACTAAAAGCAGAAATTCTCAGGCTTTTCTAACCATGCGAAGGTGTGGTTTTGCTACGTTTTCTTGAAAAAGGAACGTGACGGGCTTTGCAAGTTGCAACTTGGCTCTCCTGCTGAGGCTTCCTGTTCCTTAAAGAGTACTTTCCTGTAGGCAGATTCCCTTGCAAGTTGCTCTGTTTTTTTCCTTCCTAGTTTTCTTTTTCTACAGGATTTAGAGGCTACCTTCACTGTGGAAGCAGTGTGCAAGTAGAGTCTTTTTCTAAAGAAAATTTTCCTTCTTATGCTTTTTAACACACAATTCTTACTGTAATATGTTCCTCCAGAATATTAGCGACAGGTGTTTGGGGCCCTTCATAAACTGCTATGCTTCCAATTAAATGTTCCCCCAGAGTTTCTCCAGGTCCCTTCTGAGTTTTTCTCTGTGTGAGGAAGACAGCAGAGAGGACACTGACACTGTGATGACCGCGAGTTGCTTGCCAAATGCGTTTGCTACAGGGCTGCCTTCATGCCTGCCTGGCATCTCTCCAGGCATGTCGTGATCCTGTCCATGATCACAAGCGAGCAAGGAAGTGTGTATTTCTCCTGCTCAGCAGTGCAGTTAACAACAGAACAAAAAAAGTGGGAGATGAATGTCTCTGCTGTGCAGTGTTGAAACCAGCTCTGCTGCATGGATAAAGCTCTGCTCATTCCCCTGGAAGATGTGTCTGGGGCTGAGCAGGGGCTGGTTTGGCAGCTGCGTCAGTGCCCCATCCGTGTGTCTGAGGGCAAGTGGCTGTTTGCTGCGCTTGTGCTGAGCTTGGTGCGGTGGTCTGAACTCCACGGAGTTACCTGCAGGGTGATTTTTGCAACTGTAGCTTTGAAGCGAAAGGGCTGCAGGGAGCCTAAATCCTGAAGCAGGCCCCCAGGGGCCTCTTCTGCTCGGGCAGTTGTGCTGACTCCGCAGCCTTTTGCACGCTGAGTGCCTGTGAAGGAGGGAGCTGTGCTTTTCCCCTAAGAATCACTGTGTGCAGGGCACACAAGTGCTTTTCTTGCATGTGAGCTTGTGTTTGGGGTGATGGCCTCCTGCTTGCACAGTCTTCAGCCTCCTGCAGAAAAATGTTTCAAGGAGGGCGCTGAGTCTCCCTCTCCTGCTGGGCAGCTTTGTGGCCACAGGGCCGCAGGGCTAGCGCCAGAGCTTCTCTGCAGTTCAGAGAAAGCTTGCTTGGTCCTGCCTAGGAAGGGGAGGGATGCCTACATGGACACACGTGAGCTTACACGGCCTCTACTTGTCTCTGAGTTTTGTGGGAGCTCGATTAAAGTAGCCCTGTGGCTGGTACAGAGCCCTACTTTCACCAGCATGTGCTGGACAAATCCTCTTAAATTTCTTCCTGCATTTCTTCCCGCCCTGCTGATGTCAGCCCCTTCCTTTTGCTGGTCTGAGCGTTACTGTGATCACAGACTCGCCATCAGTCCCAAGGCAAGGCAAGGCGGCTTTACAACTGAATGCATGCCCTAGTCCGTAGAGAATAGGGATGCCTCCAGCAGCTGCTCTTAGGCACTCGGTCTCTGCAGGAGCTGGTCCCTGGAGCCCGGGTGCTCCCAGCTGGTGCCCTCTGGACGGAGCAGCCCCCAAAGCCCGCAGCTGTCTTCTGTCTAAAGGGACGGGTGCGCTTAAGTGTGATGCCTGGCAGGCTAGATTCTTGAGTTTATTTGAGAAAGAGAAACCAGGAAGAAAAGAACAGAAAACAAGCAACTTGTAGCAGCCAGCTGTACTTTGCCTGGCTAGAGGCCAGCATGCAGCTGTGCGTGCCGTGTTCAGCCCCTGCGGGACTGCGCCCCTTGGGCGAGGGCACTGCCTGCGCGGGGGTCACCCTCAGCTCCCGGCTCACCTTCCCATAGGGAGCAACGAGCTGTGGGCTGCGTGTGAGCTGGGGTGCCCAGTGTGGGTGCATGTCCCTGCAGCGTGAAAGCTTTACACAGCTCTCAGCCCCAGAGCAGGGAACTGGAGCTGCCTCCTGCCGAGTCTTTCAGCTTTTTCTTCCCCTCTCTGATGCGCCTGTCTGCCATGGTCCTGGTGCAGCCCTGTCCGTCTCCTTCTGGCCTCCCCCAGGAGGCCTGTGGGTGGAGGTTTGCTCTGTCGCCCACCTTCTGGAAAACACCCACTTGTTCTGATGACAAAAGAACCCAGGACATGCCCGGCTGTGTGCTGCAGTTGCCAGGGAAGCGATGGCATGCAGAGGCTGTCGCTGTTAGCTGACCCTGTAGCCTGATGACAGCATAGAGGAAACGGATGACGTGCAGCTGATGTCACTGCCAGCCGATTGTGACCCGCCCCTTGGTGGCAGAGGGCCAGCCGCCCCTCCCAAGGCCCAGGCTTATTGCGCAGCCCTGCGTGGTGCCGTGCTATCCTGTCCTGCTCCCTGCTGGGCACGGTCGTCTTGTCCCGAGGTACCCCGTGTACCCCAAGGGTGCTGACGATGTCTTGTGCCTGGGAGAGAAGGTCCAAGCACTGCTCAGGACTGGGGGAAGTAGCTGCTTACGTCCCCGATCTCGTTTTGTCTGAGGACTTGAGGCACGAAACCGGTTGCGTTCAGAATTTTCACGGAGTACTGCTCTTTGCAGATGTGTCAGGTGGGTCAAAGGCTTGTGAAGGGTGAGCGTTGAGAAGAAGTGAGAGGCACGAGGCATTGGGACTCCTCGGGCCTTTTGGAGCCCTGGTGCCACCTCTAGTGGCGAATGGATCGGAGGAGATCTCTTTGCTGCTGACGTCTTCCGCTTTGGCAGAAGTAGAGCTCAGAGGTAGCTGACGTCCCAAGGAGCAAGGGGCTCCAGAAGATGAGAGGACTGGAAGAGGCCAGGAGTCGGCTAGCTGAGCTCGGCGGAGGCACCCAGTGCCAGGCAGTCCTCCATGGGCTGCAAGAGAGCATGGGCCAGGGGCACCTGCTCCAGGCTGTGCGGTGTGGGGGGACACACGCTGCCAGGAGCAGCGGCCAGTGCGAGAGTGTTGGTTTCTCTTGGGCGGTCAAGGCTTGTTGTAACCGGCCAGGTCAGGGCGAGATGTAATGTGCAGGCTCTCTGAGGTGGGAGCATGAAGCTGGCTGCCAGGTCCTCGGGCCATGTAGGCACTTCCTGATTTCTGTGTGCCTATGTGTCCCTGTTCTAGGTTTCACTGCTCTGACAGAGAAGTTTAGCCAGAGCATCAGCATAGAGCGGGGTGCAGATGAGCTAACGCAAACCCTCAATGACTACATGGGTGACATTCTGGAGGGTAAGTGCCGTTCTGCAGGACTGTCTGCGATGGGGCCATGAGCCTGCTCTTTGGGAGAGGAGAGAGGTGTGCTGGGCAGCCTGCTGCTGCCTCCTTGTGCAGGCTGGGCGTTTCTGTGGGCCCTGAGGACCACCGAGAGCAGCTGGACTCTTGCGATGGAGGAAGCTTTTGCTGGTGTTGGGGCCCAGGGGAGTGGGGGGGCATGCAGCCAGTATCAGTGTGCAAGTGACGTGGGGACGCTGGTGCTGACAAATGAGCGTGTTACCTTCCCTAGCTCCCTTTTGCAGGGCCCGGTACTGCAGGCACCAGTGCTGTGGTCCCTGTGACCAAAGCAGAGAGGCTGCAGCTGTGCTTTCCTGAATTGTGCCCCACAATGCACTGCTGCCCTTGTGCTCCTCTGGCAGCAGAGTGCCTTCTTCTGCGGCTTCCTTGAAGAAGGCAGAGAGGCAACTCTTCTCTTTCTTTTGCCTGCAGAGCTGCTGGGCTTTGGAGGAGACATCCTGAAGTTTGCAGGTATATCTTTCTAAACGAACCTTAGCTTTGTCTGCTGCCACTGAAGAGGCATGCTAGGGAAGAGGACAGAGTGAGCGGCGAGCTGGCAAAGCCCAGAGGGGTGGCTCTGTTGGCACGCAGGTGCTCAGGGGGAGCTGCCATCGTGGGCCCCAAGCTGGAAGCTGCAGCGGGACGGCGCTGATGTGCAGGGGTTGGGGGGGGGGTAGCCTGGGAGCTCAGGTTTGAGGCAGCATGTGAGGAACGAGGGGTCAAGAGAGCCCCTGCATCTCTGTGCTGAGTGGGAGTGGCTGTGGGGATGCCAGTGTTGCTGCAGACCTGCTGCGCGCCCTGGTCCTCTGCCAGCGTGTCTGCTGTTGTAGCTGGCCTGGAAGAGGGGAAGGCGTCCCTGCGCGCAGGGTGCTGTAGTTGAGGAGGATGCCTTCCCCCAGGTGCATGTCCCTCAGCACGCCTGCTGGTTTCTGCTGTCTGTGCAGGTGGGTGCAGGTGAGGGAGTGTCAGGTCTCACCAGAGCCTTCCCCCGTTGCCTTGGTTTCCGCAGGGGATGCTGTGCTGGTGCTGTGGAGAGCGAGAGAAACGCAGCTGAGAGACACCATCAGCCTGGTGTTGCAGTGTTGCTGGCAAATCCAGGAGAAGTACAGCATCCGTGACACAGCCGTGGGTCTGAAGCTCCGACTGAAGCTAGGTACAGGGAGTGCTGAGTTGGCTGCGCTGTGCGAGGCTCCATGGCCCTGTGCAGTGCTGAAGGGTGCTTTGCCCCCTGAGGCAGAGTTGTGATCCCTCCTGGGGCCAGTGGAAGCCTTTTGCCTGGAAGGCTCTTGTGCGTTCTCAGGCAGCCGGTTACAAGCTGCCTGCATGCACCCTGAGCAGATGGCCAGCAAAGCTGCTGGTGTGCTGGGCCTCTGCGGTAGGCAAGCGCAAGAGGTGCCCTGGCCCGTGAAGACTTTGTCAGTATCAGCTTCATTTGCCTCTTTCTAGATGCCCATTTCAGGCCCCTCTGCCAGGAGGCCCCCTGCTTAGGACCCCCTCCCCGTCGATACTCAAGCTTGACTCCGTAAAGAGGGATGGGCACCTCCAGCTGAAGCAGCTGAGAGAAGGAGCCTGTCTTCAGGGCTGAGCTTCAAACTGAGCCTGTGAAGAGTTGAGCGGCGCGAGGCTGCGCAGGTAAAAGTGCTCTCTGCCTCAGCTGTGCTTGTCTCTCCCCAGGGATCTCTGCAGGGCACATGTCCCTGCTGACTGTTGGAGACAGAAAGGAGCAGCGCTTCCTGATCCTTGGCAAGGCCGTGGGTGAAGTCTGGCAGGCCCAAAACCTTGCAAATGCAAGTGAAACTATCCTGTCAGCCAGCTGCTGGGAGCTCTGCAACCAGAACCAGGTCAAGAGCAAGAGAGCGAAAGGCCAAGGAGCTGTGAAGGTGGGTGAGATGGCCTCTCGAGTGGTTTTGAGGAGCTGGAGGTGGCGGTGAGGGAGGAAGGTGTGAGAAGGCTGAGGAGACGGCCGTGGAGGGAGTTGTAGCTGTAAAAGGAGGTGGACAGCTGTAGCTGTTGCCTTTCCAGCTGAGGCTTAGCTCTGGACTGTGCTTGCTGGGTTTGAGGTGGGGTCAGGAGGGACTGGCAGGATTTGGCCCTACTGGTAATGTCCTCTGTGGGTCATGGAGTTGTTCTGGAGACGGGGGAGATGCTTGGCCGATGGCTGCGCAGCTCGTGTGCTGCCGATGCCAGTGTTTGTCCCAGCGCAAATCCAGCAAGGTGGCCTTGACACACGAAGATCTTCTCCCCTTCTCTGGGAAGTGACAGCGGAGCGTAGGAGGGGGCCTTGGGACTCTTGGGGAGGCCGATGGCAGTGCTTTTGCTGCGTGTGCCTTCAGGTTACAGGCATGCAACGGCTGTCTGTGTCGGAACGTGAAGACCTTTTGTCCAAGTTCACGCGAGCCCGGCTGAACTGCTGTTCTCCTGAAATGCCAGGTGAGTGCCAACTTTGCCTTGTTCTGTGCCTGCCCAGAAAGATGGGCACTGGCTTGCTGAGGGGCCAGTGAGGAACGGCCTCTGTCCTCTCCCCCTTGCAGTTAGGTTTTGTGCCTTGGGCCCTGCTGTGCTCCAGCGGAGGCACTGGCTGCTTCCTGCTGCTGCTTCCAGGGGACTGCTGTGGCTGAGCACCTGCAGGAAGAACACACGGGCAAAGGGCAAAGAATTTTTCTCCCTGAGTTGCAGTGCCAGCCCCTGCTTTGCAAGGCCCCCGTAGCCAGGCTCGTAGCGCCATCCTGCCAGTGACTGCCTGTATTTTCCTTGCGTAGGCATCCTGAGACCTGCTGTTACCTTGGCCCCTCATCGTACTCTGGGGAAAGTGCTGAGGAAGTACATCCCAGCAAGTGTTCTGCGCAAGGTATGGCCACAGGTGCTGGGAGGTGCCTTTTGGGGAGAGGGGAGAAGGAGATGTGCATTGCAGAGAGGGAGTTCTCAAGAAAGCAGACAAGGCAAAGAAAATGCCCCCTTCCTTAGGTGAGAACCTGGGGAAACGGGTCCACTGTGCTACACATGCCAGGAAGCTGCCCGCTGTGTGCTCCTGCACAGAGAGACGTGGGCGGCGGGAGGTGGATTGCCCTCTGCATTTCCTACTGATGTTGTGGCCATGACCCTGTGATAAGAGAGAGATTCCTCTGGAGTCGCGACAGCATTGCTGAGGGTGGCCCCTTGTGTGCATACCTGCAGCAAGGTGTGGTGTTGTCGGCAGACGTTTCTCTGCCTAGTGCTTTCTTGTCCGGTTCTGTGTCTGTCTTGAGAAGGCTGATGCCTGCTTTGCACTGCGGGGAGGCTTTCTTCGTTCCTCTGATAGCGCCTGCTATGGCCCTCTGTGTGCTCTGCCTTGGTATCTGCTGCAGGCAGTAAGCACCCAGGGAGAGCGGGCCGCTGAAGGTGCCCTGCTCTTGTCTTCCAGATTGACGACGGAGAGCCCCTGGCGTGCTTATCCGAGCTGCGGCCGGTCACCTGCCTCTTTGTGAGGCTGCAGTTTGCTGCCAAGGTCAACCTAGCCCAAATCTGCAAGGCTATCCAGGACAGCAGCGTGCTGATTTCGGAGATCCTCCGTCCTCACAAGGGTGAAATCAACAAAATCTCCATGTTCGATAAGGTGAGCGTGGGGGAGCAGTGCCCCCGCGCCCAAGCGTGGGTGGCAGAGCGGAGGGAAGCGGCTCTGTCTCTAGAGCAGTGGGGAAAGGAGGAGCAGCTCTGCCTCGCTGTTGGGATTGGTACCTCTGGCCTGGGGTTGCCCTGAGGCTCTGCTGGTCTTGGCGGAGGCTGGAGCCTCAGGGCAGGAAGGGTTTGCTGCAGGCGTTGTGGCAAGGTGTGCTGCCTCTGTCCTGGGCAGGGCTGCACGTTGCTGTGTGTGTTTGGCCTCCCTGGAGGAAAGCTGCCCTGCGAGAGCGTTCACGCCTTGGAAAGCGCGATTCAGATCTCCACCGCCTGCTCCACAAGGCCGAGGAAAATTGAGTGAGTGGGGAGGCATGCTGCCTGGGACGGTACGGGGTGAGGTGGGCGGTGGTTTTTCGGAGAGACGTGCCCTCCAGCTTGGCCTCCACCGTCGCTGGGGGGAAGGAGGCCGTGCCCTGAGAGGTGGCAGATGGCCCTGGGGTGCGCCCCCCATAGCCAGGGGAGTTCCTGCAGCCACCACAGGCCACTCACGGCCCTGGAAGGAGCCACCACGAGGGCAGCGGCCTCCTGCGGGCCAGGGGCAGGCGCTTGCAGGTGCCCGGCGTGTGGAGCGGGACCAGGCCACGGCGCCTGGCCCGAAGTTGCTGTCGCTGCAGGCAGGGTGCAGAGAGAGCCGCCTCCCCCCCCGCTGAGGAGACGTGCTGGGGCCTGCTTGTGTCGGGAGGGGATTTGGGGCACGTGGCAGCTCTTGGGCCTTAGGGGAAGGGTGCCAAACCGCCGGGCTGCTCTCCGCAGCCCCTTCAAGCTGGGGCTGTCCGGCTCCTGAGCTCTGCCAGTCCCCGAGGCCTGCGCTGCCGGGGCGGCTGGCGGTGCGCGGGGAGATGGGGAAGGGGTGGAGGGGGGCAGGCAGCACTGCTCACGGGCGCTGCTGAGTCCCTGCCGCTCTGCCTGCGCGTCAGGGCGGTGTCCGTGGGGGTCACCAGCGGGACGGCGTTCTGCGGAGTCGTTGGCCACCGCGTGAGGCACGAATACACAGGTACGAGGTGTTTGTCTTGGAGTGGGTGCCTGGGCTGGGTCTGTGGAAGGACAAGGCAGAGTGCCGGGGAAGAAGCTGTGGGCCGTGTGCGCTGGGCTGGGACGAGGGCCTGGCCTGCGGCCCGTCAGGAACGACAGAGGCTGAGCGGGTCCCACTGTGGGGCTGGGGAATGGGCTCCAAGCCTTGGCACTCCTCTCGGTCGTGCTCAGCAGGGTTTGGCTCTTGCCTGTGCTGGCGGTGATGCAGCCGTCAGCCTGGCAGGGTGGTGCGGGTTGGTTTCCTGGGTCCGTCAATGCGTGCTCTCTCTCTGCGGCAGTCATGGGCCAGAAGGTGAACCTGGCAGCGCGGCTGATGGAGCACTACCCTGGGCTGGTGTCCTGCGATGCAGCGACCTACGCGGCCTCCAGGCTGCCCCAGTCTTACTTCAAGGAGCTGCCAAAGGCCAAGATGAAGGGGGTCGGCGATCCTGGCACTGTCTATCAGTACCTGGGGATGTCGGAGAAGCTGTGAGTGTCCTCTCTGAGCAGGCTGGCTGGGGGCGTGGTGGCACACAGGGTCCAGCCTTGGTCAGCAAAGAGGAGTTGTGCGGAAAGAGACCGAGCTGCCGCCCTGCCCACACCTCCCACCCCTGTGGCTGAGAAGATGGAAAGCCATAGCGTGGCTGTGCTTTTTGCTTGTTCCCCTTGGGGCCTGTTGGTGTTGGGAGAGTGGGAGTGATGCAGTAGGGGTGGAGAAGGCTCGTAGGTGTCTCTAGGCACAGAGTGGCCTGTCAGCCCCTGTCCAGATGGCTTCCAACTGTACTTTCTGCTCTGTGCTTGCTTGGTTGCGTGCAAGACTAATGCAGTGGTATTTCTGAGCCACCGAGGGGGTTTTCTCTCGGCTGCTTCTAAGCAGGAAGCTCTTGGAAAGCTTTTGGTCAGTGCTGTTCCCCTGGGAAAGCGTGGCTGGCTGGGACTCACTTCCTGGTGGAACTTGAGCTGTTCCTCTGGGACAGGCTTTGAGGTTCTCTTTGGATGACGTTTTGAACATTAGCATTGGCCGTCTCTTTGAAACTACAGAAAAGCTTGAGCCCAAGATGCCAGGCGCTTGGTGTCTTGGCCAACTAAGTGACCCTTGTGCTCCTGTTGCACGTCCTGGCTTGAACCGAGAGCTTATTATTCCTCGTCTTTACCTGGATAGCATCTGTTGCCCTTCTATAAATTGCTTCCTGTGAGCAAACCTCAGGGAAGCAGTTTGCAGGACCAGAGGCTTGTTTTGCTTGTCACGTGTGGTAAAGCAGTCTGCTCGCCAACGGTCCTCCCTGGGTTCTTTCTCCTGTCTTTGCTTTCTTTGGTTTTGGCCTCTGGTGCTTGTGTGTTGATACAGTGTGCTGTCGCAGTGTAGCCGTTGGGCTTGTTTGTGCCGAAAGTTTTGCTGGTGCTTGTTTGGTGTTTTCCCCCTCTCATGGGTGAGCATGAACTTTGGCAGTGGGAGCGTGGGCAGGATACCATGGCGCTCAAAAGAAGAGCGGTAGCTGGGAGTGCATCCTCAGCTCCACGCATGGCTCTCCATCCTCAGCTTCTGCCTGCTTCATTGACTTTTGTTTTTCTCTTCCTCTGCTAGCATATTTGGCCTGGATCTTATGGAGGAGAGGTCTGCATATGGCCCCTTGTTCGGTAGGTGAATGCCTTGCTCTTCTGAACACCAGTTTCTTGCCCTTGGTAGCTGTTCGAAGCAGTCTGGGAATGGAGAAGGTTTTGCGAGGAATGGTGTTGCCTGCAGTGGCCATAAGGGTTTGGTGCATCCCTTGGCTCGTAGCTGGTTCATAGGTTTGGGGTTGGGCCAGAGCTGGAGGTGGGAAGCAGGGTGAGGCGCCTAGTGCTTCCTGCTGTGCTCCACAGCTAGCATGGCGGGAGCTTTCAAGCATGCAGTTGCTCCCAGGCTCAGGGCTAAACTGATGCACATAGCTAGGATGAGGAAGGAGTTTTCCTTCTGTCTGTCTGCCTGCCAGTGCTTTTTTTTGGCAGTGGGTTCTCTCCCTTGTAGTCCCAAGCATTCATTTCTTGGCAGCACCTGGGCATCTTCCTGTGAGGAGTGCCTGCTGCTGTGGAAATGCCAGGGCACACAGGATGCCTGTAACTGCTGCTGCTGTTGTCAGCTGTTTGGGGGCTGAAGATGTTGCCTTAGCTGCAGGGAGGTGGGAAGTGTTCTGTTGCTTGTGGTGCACGGAGGAGATGTTCTGCATCTCTTTGGGCCCTAGGGGCCTGCAGTGACTCAGATTGTCCCTTCTGACCTTGCCCTGGGTGACTGTGGGGAGTTGTGGGAGGATGCCTGAGGAGATCCCTTGCCTGTGGGCAGGGAGGCAGGGAGGGAAAGGGGGCATGGGAGTTGTGGCGTGAGTGAGGCAGGGAGGTGGGCCTGTCAGTGCTCTAAGGCAGGCCTGGCTGCAAAAGTGTAGCTGTTTGGGTGGGAAGGAGCCCTGGGTGCAGGCAGGCTCGCAGGGGCGATGGAGGGAAGGTGCTGTGGCAGCAAGAGGGAAGGACGCCCACGGCTGTTTGCTTTTGAGCTCGCTCCAGCAGCTTGCTTTCTTGTCTGCCTTCACAGGTCGGGAGAAGGAGATTGCCCTCTTTGAAAGTGCCTTGGAAGCCTACGTGGCTCATCAAGAAAGCCACATCCTAGCATTTGAGGGCATGCTAGGCTCTGGAAAGAGCCATTTACTCACGGAGCTTGCCTCTTTAGGCCAGGCTGCTGGCCACAGGTGAGTGTTTTGGAGAGCTACCTGTGGGACACTTCCCCTGCCCATCCACTGATGTTCCTGGCATCCTCGAGCCCCTCTGCTAGTGCGCCTGGCCCTTGGCCTGCAGCATCCCAGAAAAGCCTCCGGGAGCCCCTGGTTAGGAGCAGCTGCATGCTCTCCCACTCCCTCTTGAGGGAGCTAGAGGTGGCTTGTGCAGTCAGTGCTGTTCCTCTTGCATCCTTGGGCCGGACCCGAAGGGAAGGAAAGAGCCCAAGCTGCGTGCTTTTCATGCAGCTTGAGAGCAAAGAGAAGAAAGCTGGGGGGCAGGGGCTGCCTGAGAAACGCTGCTTGCCCTCGGGCTTTCATCCCAAAGGCCCACTGGGGCAGCAAAGCCTTCCCTCCCGTGGTGTAGGAGGCAGATTGTGAAGCTGTGGAGTGGAAACACAAAGGCCCAACTTGCTCGGTCCTTGCTGCTTCAGCTGGCAAGTTGCTGTGCAAGGGGGGGAGTGCTGAGAGCTGTGGAGACACAGGGTCTGGTGGTGGCTCTGCCAGGGGCTTGGCAGGAATTGCCCCTCTGTGCCCTTTCCTTGTAAGAAGAGGGAAAAGCTTGGCCCTCTGTGAAGCGCTCTGAGGTGTGTGGATGAAGAGTGCGTCTGGGGCTGCATGTCTAAAGTTCCCTTGCAGTCAGCCCTGGATGATGTGTCTCTTCTCTCCTAGTTTTGACTTGGAAGTCTGCAGCTCTTTGCATGCCTTTCTGAGTCTCAGTCCCTTTTGCTTTTGCATGGCAGGGTAGTAGCCGTGGAACTGACGGAGCTAAACCTGAAGCAGGTCCACTCTGCTGTCCGTATGGTGCTGGCCATGGCCCTGGGCCTCCAGGCCTGTAAATCCTGCGGTGCCAGACAGCTTGACCTGCAGGCAAAGCTCCGAGGGCTGATGCAAGAGAGCAGCTACTGCCTCCTCAATGAACTCTTCCTCGTTAAGGTGAGAGGCAAGACCCTCTCTGGCCCTGGCAAAGGGCTGCTTGTGAGCTTTTGTCATTTGGAGGCTCTGATGGGGAGTCGCTCCGCTCGCTGGTGGCAAGAGCAGGGGGATATAGCACAGGCTTCTGTTCCTGGGTGCAGCGGGGGGGCTCCCTGTTGGGGGTGAGCTCAGGTGCCAGGCTGGTGCACGTAGTTCCTGATGTCTTGCTCAGCACCCTGGAAGGGGCTTTGAAGAGCAGCTTGGAGGTGGGGCTGATGACCTTGTGTTGAGCTGACTGCTGCGTGAGTGGTCTGCTCCCTCCTGAGATTCCCATCGTGAGAGAACAAGCTCTTCACTCCTCCCACCCCCAGGAGCTCTGCTAGAGACCCTCAGGCCTCAGAGGGCCTCTGTTCTAGGCGCCAGGTGATGTCTGCCCTGTGTCTCCTTGCAACTGTGATGGGGAGAGGGATGATGCTGAGGCCAGGAGAGGCATTTTGCTGGGTTGGTGTTATGTGCTGGGTAGGTGTGCTGAAAGCCCCTGAAAGGCTGTTCCTCTGACTGTGCTTTTCTGGGCAGTTTCCCCTCTCGAAGGCGGTTTCCCAGATGAGTGGCACTCAAAGGCAACTGGAGCTGGAGGCGGTTTTGAAGAAAGTGCTGCAGAAGGTGAACTATTCTCTCCATCGTGGGTCAGAAAAGGAAAACAGCCCTGCAGGTGGAGGGTTCTGGAGGCGAGTGGTGGGAGCTGGCGGGAGGACGATGTACTTGAGTCATTGTCCTTCAGAACCTAAGCACCCCTGCCCATACCCCTGATAACTTTCCTCCTGTAAAGTTGGTGGGCACATGCTTGGGAGAAGCAACTCTGTCTTTCTGTACCACCTTGCGCGAGAGACCTTGAAGTCTCAGAGAAATTGCAAGTCATTAAGATTCTGAATGCCTAAGTAGCTGGGGAGAGGAAAGGGACTTCACAGTGTTCTCTCTCGAGAGAGAGAGAGAGAGAGAGAGAGAGAGAGGCCAAAGTTGCTCCTGTGGAAGCTACTTGAGAACCCATCAGAATGCACCCAGAGCAAGCTGTTTGTTTCAGGCTGTTGAAGAAGAAGTCATCATATTTGTCATCGACAATGCCCACTGCATCGACTCTCTCTCCTGGAGCCTTCTGTGGAGTGTGCTCAGGGATGTCTCGATCTTTATGGTGATGGGCTTCGCTGCCGGTCACTGTAGAAGACAGAGGCTTTGCAAAGCTGCAGCAGACATCCCGAAGTTGCAGAAAACAACCTCTGTTCATCTGGGAGGGCTGAAGGCTTCCGCTGTGGTGCAGAAAGCCTGCCAGGCCCTTGGAGTTGCCAGCATACCCCAGGATCTAGAGACGTAAGTCGCAGGCAGGGCCTCTGAGCTCTTCCTGAGCGCTTGAACCTGTGCAGGGAGCAGAAGAGAATGAACCCCTAGAAAAGGCAGTGCAGGGCTTCTGGAAGGGCCAGTGCCTCTAGCCAGTGTCAGATGCTCACAGTTGTGAGCTGTGAGTGGGCAGCTGCCCAGGCACAGAGCATAGGAGGTGTCAGGCCGCCTGTGTTGCACTGGAAGGCAGGAAGGAAGTGGTCCTGCACCCTGGCATGGCTGAGGTGTGGCAAAGGCGTTTGTCTGTGTGGCGGGGCTGTGGGGGTGATTCGTTGGGGCCTAGGTTCTCCCTGGTGCCGGAGAGGATCTAGGCTGCTGGGGACAGGAAAGACGAGGCTTACTGCTCTGTGCCTTGGGCTCTGTCCACGATGGTTTTCCTGTGGATTCCAGCAAAGGCTGTAGCTTCTGGGTGGCTCAGATGCCAAAGCCAGTGGGAGTTGTGGCCCTTTCACAAGTGAGGTGGAGCTGTGGTGAAGACGTTGCTTCCTGCGTTACGCCCGCGTGGCTCAGCGCCCATCTGGAACGTGTGCACGTGCCTTACTTTGCCTGCGTCAGTGAGTGCTGGATCTGCTCCTTTGCAGGTTCCTGATGCAAAGAAGCTATGGCATCCCCTATTACTGTGAGGAACTGCTCTGCTACCTTAACTGCCACGACTTGCTCTTGTTCCACCCACTGGGGAAGGAAGAGAAACGAGAGGACAAGTGGGAGAGCCTCTTCAGTAAGCACCTTTGTGGCTGCCTGCCTAGCGGCTGTGGTGCATTTTCCACAGCACATTCTTGCCTGGGGGTTCCCCTGCGACCTAGGAACAGTCAGCTCTAGCAGCCATACAAAGCTTGGTGTGGATGGGGTGTGGGTCTGTACATGCCTTGCTGCTGGGACAGCCAAAGGAGAAGCTGGGGAGTTTTGGTGTCTTTGAGAGGCCAAGCAATGGTGCCGTGGCAGCCAGTTTCAAAGGAGGAGAAGAGATGCTGCCTGGCACTAAGCTAAGCGCTGCTCTTGTTTTGAACCTGTATGAAGCGGGGTGCTTATTCTGGCCCAGTACTGTGAGTCCCGTGGCTGCAGTGTTCCTTGTGCACAGCCACACGGCTGGACTGATTCTATCAATGCCCCCTGGTGCCAGCTGCTGTAAGACCTGCTGGGGGATGAATGCTAAAGGGTTGAGGCTGGAGGGAGCTAAAGGATGTTGGGTGGGGAGGGATTTAGAGGAACGGAAAGAGGGCCAGAAGAGTTGAGTGGGTTAGCGAAAAAACCTGAGGGCAGGGAAAGGAAAATGCATCCCTGGAGTCAGCAATGCCTGGTCCGCCGCTGAAAGGAGAGCTCCTGCTGGGCCCATGATCTTCACTATATGGGTAGATGTCATTGGCGCACTTTACGTTCCTGCCCACACCCTAAGTGTTTGTTGGTCAGAAAAACTGTCTTCATCAGCAGGTGGGCCGAGGACTCAGGCTTTTCTGAGCCCCTGCTGTGCTTCTCCTCTGCCTCGTAGGCCAAAGCGTAGTTTGAAGCATGCGTCAGGAGGCAGGGAAGAGCAATTTCTGTCCCTGAGTGCAGTTGCTTAGGAAGTGCAATGTCTGGGGTCAGGGCAGGCAAAGGCAGAGCAGCATGACCGCAAGCTGGCTTTGGGGATCCTCTGGTTAAAGAGAGTGAGAGATTAAACACAAGAGCCCTGTTAGGCACAAGCAGGGCACATTTCTTTTGCCTGTAGCATGCCCCATGCGGGGGGGTTTTCATGGGGGCCTCTAAAGTGCTGCTGTCTGACCTGTGGAAAATCCCTTCCTTCTCACTTTCAGTCCCACTCCAAATTCTTGGGCTGCACTGGAGAACTCTGCTCTCAGGCAGACGCATGTGTGTTGTTTATTAGGCATTGGAATGTGCATGTATTTACCTTGGCAAAAGGCAAAAAAGGTCACTTGCAAAGAAGTCTGTCACCAAACCCACCCGGAGGCGAGGGACAGGCCTTGGAAACTTGAATGCCAAAGTGTGAATCCCCACAAAGGTGCTACTAAGTGAAGAAGGCAGTGGTAACACCACCTGGAGATGAATGCCAACCAGCTTGCCATGGCTCTGGCAGCAGCCCTGAGTGACCTGCCCTTTTGGATGAGCACTGGCAATGTGCCTGGCTCTGGGACAGTAGCAACACTGCTGCTTTCTGTCCTGAGGCGTTCCTTCCCCAGCTAGAAAGTCTGGAAGTTTTGATTTGGGAGTGTTTGGGAAGACTGCCTGGCAACAGGAAATGTTGGGGAAGGGCTCTGGAAGCAAAGGTATGCAAGGGCAGTGTTTTGCTCTTCTTAGCAACCGTGTTGGGGGCAGGCCGAGTGCATCTGCCCACCTAACGCAGGCCTTGTCCTAGCTAAGGTGGCTTTGGTAATGTTTGCAAGCAGGAAGTCATGACATGAATTGTCTCCCTTTGCTAATGGCTTTCTCCTGCTCCCTTGCTCCACTCAGCTTCTGTAATGGAGGCTTCAACCACTGCAGCAACGCGGAGCTCCAGCACGGGGAAGGACCGCAGGGTGTGCACCATCAGACCGGACGTGACCCTGCAGAACACCATGCTTCCCCCCACATTAAAAGGTGAGGGGCCGAGCCCCGCTGTGGCAGCTGGCGGCTGTGCTGGGTCCCTTTCCCGGGACATGAGCTGGAAACTCTGGGCATCCATGTGCTGCAGAGGTAGCCCTCTGCACTCTGGGACTCTGCTGGGAAGGTTGCTCTGGTCCCATTAGATTTTCCATGGAGAAACATGCCTGTGGCTGTGCGAAGTGTTTTTCCCCTCCTGGATGTGGCCCACCTGGGAGCGTGTTGTCTGCTCTCAGTGAAGAATAGGAGAAAAGAAGTTCTTGGGGCCACACTGTAATGTTTCGCTCTTCTCCGCGAGAGCAAATGCATTGCTGGGGAGTATTTGACTTGGCTCTGACTGAGCTTTGAACTAGGCTTCTCACCTTACTGTTCTGTTTGTAGTTGTCCAGCTCATGCTGCTCTCAAGACACTGAACAGCAACCAAAGCCATCTTGTGAATCTCTCTTTGCCTGTTGTTTTCTGGGCTGGCCCAGAAATCCCCCTTTCTAGGGGGTGCTGGATAGGAAGCTGTGAATGAGCATGGCTGCCCTCTAGCTGAGCCCTGGCAGAATGCAGGTGGCAGAAAGCTCCTAGTTTCCAAAGTGTCCTTGTTGCAAGAGCTGCTTTGTCAAAGAAGGGGAAAGTCCTGTGTGACCAAGTGAAGGCAAGGGTTGTGGGGAGCTCTGAGTCGGCCTCAGTGGTGGGGGAAGGGCTCTCTGTCTGTGTGCCCTGCGGGCATAAATATACCCTAGAGCTGGCAAGCCGCATCCCGGGATGTATGCATGTGTTGGATGCTGCCCTGCTCATCCGTGGTGGGGGAGCATTCGTTTGAGCATCTCTGCTTTCCGACGACCTTGTTTCCTGTGATTCGAGTAGGAGCAGAGCTGTCTTGAAGACATGTGCCCTGGGTTGTGATTGCCCAAGGGGCTGAGTCCCTAGGAAAGATGGGGAAAATCTACCATGTCGGGTGTTGCAGCTAATGCAGCCTGTGCAGCCTGAGCCTGGGGAGTGGGCAAGAGAGAGAGCTGTGGCTTGTTTTGGACAGGGATTGCGCTGGCTGAGCTGGACAGCATGAAGCCCTCGGAGCAGATGGTTCTGAAGTGTGCAGCCATCCTAGGGCCGCTGTTTAGCACTGAGCTGCTGTTCCACATGCTTCCCGGGTGGAGCAGGTCCAAGATGAACAAGGTGCTGAGTGACCTGGTGCGATGCAACATCCTGAAGTGGCTGAATGCTGAAAAGGTGGCAGAAGAGAGCAGTGTTCCCACCAAGGGGTCAGGCACCTCTCTGGAGGAGGAGAGTGGTAAGTGGTGGTAGCAGGAGCCCGGGAGCCCTGTAGGCTCCTGCTGCTGCCCCCAGCTATGTCCCTGGTGGGGCTCCCCAGAGCACGCTGCACTGCCCCAGTGGAAGCGTGTAATGCTCAGGGCACCGTGGGTGTTAGGGATGGGTTGTTAAAAGCTCTGACAAGTCCATTTCAGATTAGCCTGTGCCACTAGCTTTGTGCTGGAGGGCAATATTGCAGTGAGCTGCTCTGAGTCCCTCTGCTCTGCTGCCTGCAAACGCAGCTCATAGCACATGCAGGGAAAGGGGTATGAAAGCCCTGACATGCTTGCGCAGCCTCCCGCAGTGTGCAGATGCGGGATTTTGTGCAGTGGATTTTTATTGCCCCCTAGCCCAGGGGGGAGCATAGGAGGCTGGGAGTGCCTTGCAGAGCGGGCAGAAAGAGCTGGCTGTGTCTTGCTTCTGCTGCTGGCAGCATGCCCAGCTCCCACCTGGAGCGCAGCTGCACACACTGTCTGTTGGCAGGGAGAGCAGGCTAGCAGCCTGTTGCGCTGGCCATGCTAGTCTGAGGAAGGCAAGCTGGGCCCTTTCGCTGTATGGCCACGAGGTTCTGAATGCAGGAGCGCTGGTTTCCTGCCAAGGATGCACGCCAAGGCCTGTCTTTCATGGTGCAGCTGTGGCGTCCCTGAGCTCTGGCCCCAGCTCTGGCTGATGGGAAGCCCCGTTGCCTTTCAGATGCCCAGAAGTCATCCATGGACGAGACCAAGAAGATGGCGAGGCTGCAGTCTGGTGTGCTGGCCTTCTGCGCCCCGCTGCTGCAGGAGGCTGCCTACGAGTTGTGGCCGAAGGGACAGGGGGTGGCCATGCACCGCAAGTGTGTGGTCTTCCTGGAGAGGCACGTGCACAAGTGCCAGTGCTGTGGCGGAGGGGACTTTGTTGCCTTCCACCGCTTTGCCATCGGCAGCACCCAGGAGGCAGAGAGCTGTGAGGACCATGGCAGCGACTGCTACTGGCGCAGCTGGGAGGCCTCGCAGGCAGCAAGCGAGGAGATGAAGACGGATGAGCTCCCCACCACTACGGGTATGCCCTGTGCCGTGCTCTGGAGCCTGGGCCCTGCCCACTGTTGTTGCACACGTAATTGCAGTGTTCCTCTATCTCAAGGCCTGCCTGCAGAGCCATTTCACACAAGCTTGAGGATGCTTTCAGTGCAGGGCAGCTGCATTTGTAGGACTAGTTCAGTTCTCCACTGAGCACAGGTTCGCAACAAGAGACATGATGTGGCCACAGCGTAGAGCCTCTCTGCCCTTGAGTGTCCTGCTGCGTTTCCCCAGAATTACAGGAGAGCAGCCCATCTCCTTGCAGAGACCAGAGCCTCGGGGTGCACCCACGGCTCAGCAGGCTGAGGTGTATTTGCTAGTGCGTCTAGTACCCTTGGCCGAGCTGGGCTAAGTCTGGAGAAATAGCAGCCGCACAGTGAAGGCAGATCTCAGGGGAAGGGGCCGGGAAGGGAGGTGCCGTCAGTGCCTTTGGCTCTCCTCTCCTTCTCTTAGTGCTCCAGAATGGCAAGAAGCAGCTCTTTGTGCATATGCAGGGAGGGGGTGTTTAACCCCGTGCTTTCTTTGCAGATGCTGCAAATGGTGGGCAGAAGGAGAAGAGTTTCTTGGAGGAGACTTTTCGGTGAGGAGACAGGGTTTTGAAGATTATTTTTGAAGGCAGTGGGCTGAGGGTGTGCAGAGGGGACAAGTGGAGTCGCACCAGCTTGGGCTGCTGGTTGTGACTCTGGCTTAGGAAAGAGCAGGCCCCAGCTGTGGGAGCTGGCTTGAGATGGCCATGGAGGTGAGCATCTTTGAGGAAGCCTGTGGGATCCCAGTGATGCTAGTCACTAGAGTGGAGCAGCCCTGGCTTTCTAGCTGTTCGAGAGCAATGTTGCAAGCTGTGCAGGGGCAAAGCAGCCCTTGGGAGCAGGGTGGCTTGTAGAAGGTGACCGAAATGCCAGCTGGTCTCTCTGGCTGCCTAAAAGAGCAGTGTTCCTCCAGAGCAGGGTCAGCAAAGGCCCCAACAGGATCTGTGCTCATGCCTCCTTGTTACAGCTGTAGCCAAACAAATAGCTTGCCAGTGCTGAAAAGGGGAGCTGCTGCTCCTCATGCCAGTTCTGCCCTGCCTGAGCACACTGTCGCTGTGCTCTGGGGCCCCGGGGCTCCTCCCCCGAGTGCCCAGTATATTGGTCGACATCACTGCACTGGCAGGGAACGAATCTTGCCAAAAAGTGCCGTGTCAGTGAGTTGTCCTGGCTTTGCTTGCCGTTAGGGGAGAGCCAAAGGTCTTGAGCAAGGAGAGAAGGCAAGAGTGGAAGGGAGGAAGGAGCACAGCGGGAAGACAGGGCAAGGATGGGGGGGTCCCTGCCCACTCAGGAGTCGATGGTGTCAATTGTAACCTGGAATGCCCCAGGGAAACTCTGGGTGCAGGTCACCGTTGTGTGGGGCAGAAAGAATGAGTGACCGAGCTCACTCAGCATGCCTGGGAAGGCTGTGAAACCCATGGCCCCCGCGTGATGCCTGTGTGCACGTGGCCTCGTGCTGTGCTAGAACGTGTCATTAGTGTAGGCTGAAAGAGCAGTGTTGGTGACGCTAGCGTGTTCTTTGGTGTCTTCTTTCTCCGTGATCTTGTCTCTGACTAGAGCGGCAGAGCGGTTTTTGGCTAAGACCAAAGGGATCTGTAAGGTGCCCAGCAAGACCCCGTGGACCCACGGTGTCGTGTGTTCCTGCAACTGCAAGGCCATTGTGGAGCTGGTGCTTGTGCCCTTGGCTCACCATCACATGGCAACGGGCAACGATGCCAGAGCCTTTTATTATCTGCTGGAGGGTGCGGCTGCCTACTTGCACGTCTGCAACAACTACCTGGTGAGTTGCCCTGCTCGCCAGAGCCCCTTTGCCCATGGCGTCCTCTCAAGTGCCTTGCCCTGAGCAAGCCCATTTCCCCACTGCAATAGGGCATGCCTGGGGGCATGCCTTTGTGGGGACTCGGGTATGAATTGCTGGGGTCAGGCGCAGAGTTTGCCTCCTGTTTGCCTCTCCTGTGGCAAGAGAGACAGGGCAGTGAAGCAGGCCCTTTGCGCAAGGTGCACCTCCAAAGAGGTGGTAGGAGGGAGTGCTTGTGCCCGTGGTGTGAGAGGCAGCGTGACTGTGCTCGGGTGGGCATCGCCGGGCCAGATGCAGGCCCTCCTCAGAGAGATGCTGGAGGCAAGCGGGAAGGATGGGGCTGGAGGCAGGCTTGGCAGCGATGCTCAGCTACTCTGTGTGTTTGTTCAAAGGCCTTCCTGACCCTGAACAAAGCAGAAGCGCTGAGGAACTCGGTGGCTAAGAAAGGAAATGTGCTTGCGTGCTTTGAAGAAGCCACCTTCCTGAGCCTCCAAGGGGAGGTAAGGTGACAGGGAGGTTTTTGTGGGCTCTGCTGGTGGGTGGAGTTGGATGCCTTCCTGGGGGGTGGGGGAGGCTGTCTCTGGCATTGCTAGCCCTACTGCTCTCAGCAGCCTTTCCTGGGCCCACTTCGCCCTCCGGCCAAAAGCAGTTGAGGTTCTGGCCTTGATTCCGCCAGAGACTTGCAATTGGGTGTCTGCTGAATCGGAGCCCTTTGGGACCCTTCCCAGCATCCTTGCTCTCAGCGTTCCCAAGAGGGCGGGAGGCTCAGGATTCTCTGCTGTGCCTGGGGCTGCTTGACTGACTTGGGATGACCTTTCATGCCAGACGGGACTGCCTTAAAAGCCCTTTTGCTGTGCAGGTCTGCTACAATATGGGACAAATGGAGCTGGCGAAGAAAAAGATCAGGAAGGCATTGAGGCTGCTGAAGAGGAAATTCCCCAAGACCTCCACTGGCGCCTTCTTGCAGTTTGTGCTGGAAAAGTCCGAGCACGCCTCTCACAAGAAGAACAAAGACTCCTCCCTTCATCAGGAGGCAGGGTGAGAAGCAGAAGGGAAAGCGAAGGGAAGGAAGAGCCATTTCATAGCTGGTCGTGGGCATCTAGGCCCCAACCTGCCGAGGCTTAAGCCCAGGCTTTGCCTGATGCATCGGTCTTAGCAAGACAGAGGCATGAAGTAGCGAGGTTTGGGTAGAATGGGGAACGACGGAGCCTGACACTCCCACGTGTACAAGCATTAGAGCGAGGCATGCATTTGCGTAAAAAGCAGGCTTGTATCGTGAGGGCTGCAGCTGCGTTTGGTGGTGCTGCTGAGAGCATTTGGTTTGCTTAAAGGCAGTGCAGATGCTTGAGCTTGGGACCAGTGCTCTGAGTGACCCATTTCTGATGAGACACTGGCAGGAAGGCCACGCGAGCAAGTTTGTCCGATTTTTGCCCTGCACTGCAAGTCTTCCAGAGCAGGGCTGTATGTCAGCACGTGTTATGTGGACTGTGCTGGTGAACGTGTTTCCAAAGGCTCTTCTACGCATAAGTGTGGAGGCTGTGGGGTGTGCGGGGGAAAGCAGCTGAGGGAGCTGGAGGCTAATGAATGGGGAGCTGGGGGTTGTGATGGGGAGCTCCTGGGGCATTGGCATGGGGGCTGGTGTGAGTGGGAGCAGAGAGGTGTTAGCAGGGAGTAGAGGCTGGAGAGGGGAAGGGAGTGCGCTGGCGGGAGCAGGAGGTGGGCCTGGCGGGGTAAGTGGAGGCGAGATGTGGGAATGAGGAAGCTCGGAGGCTGTAGCCAGGTGCAAGCCTCCCGTGCAATGACCCTTTTCCTCCCAGGGCCCAGCTTTGCTTGGCCTGCCTGGGCTGTAGCGCCAAGACACCCTCTTTAGCAGTCCTGTTTCCTCAGTGGTACTGCTTGGTTCTCCCACTTGCATCGCTGCAGCCCTCCTGCGAGGAGGTGCAGCTGCCTCCTCCGTCCCCCTGCTTCCGCCATCCCGTTGGACTTTGCACTGTGCAGCTAGTGGCTGTGGCCCAGCAGTTTCCCTTGTGTGGCAGGAGGGAGAGGCTCCCCTGGCTGTTCCGGCAAAGCCACTGCCTGTCCTTACTGTGGCAGCTCTTCAGCCTGGAAAGCACTTGCAGCAGCCGGAGGCTGTCCCGCCTGGCAGGGCTCATGAAGGTGAACACGGCCGAGGAGTCCGAGGATGCGAGTCACGTGAGTGCCTTCTCTCTGCAGCAGCAGCAGACCCCTTTCTGACATAGCTCCTTTCCCCTGGCCTGGCAAGAGTACCACCAGGCCTGCCCCCAGCAAGAAGAGCCCAAAGATGACAGAGATGCACGTGTGCCTGCACTTTTCTGCATGAACTTCCAGAAGACGTGGGTTGCTGTTCCTTTTGGTTGTTCCTCTCCTTGGATTTGTTTCATAATTGTAAGCGTGGAGCTGGTTCTGGTTTTAAGCCAGCACCACTTTCTGTAGTCTGTCGTTTCCTTGTGGCTCTTGAGAATGCTTGTGTGCAACGCACGGGGGCCCCTGCCTAGACACGGCTGCAGTTAGCAGTGGCAGTAGCAAGAGCCATTTGTCGGATGGGTGAGAGCCCTGGGAGTACAAGAGAAGAGAGAAGCTGGCAGTTGGGTTTATGGCCTGTCCCCTCTAGGCCAGAGAATCACCCTGGAGAGATTCAGTCCTGTGCATTGTCCTGTTTGGACCCTTCTAGGTCCTCTTCTCCTACCTGGAATATGCGCTGTGCTGCCAGAACCTGGGCTGCCGGGAAGAGTGGCTGCAATACGGGCGGACGGCCATGCAGCTTAGCGCTGACGTGCAGCTCTTTGGAGGAGGGGTATTAAACACTGCCAGCTTCGCCCAGGCCCTGTCCCATCTGACCCTCAGCCTGGGAAATCTGCCCCTGTCTATCGACGTAGGTAGGTACTGCCCCCGCTGCCTGCGAGAAGGAGTCTCTGCAGAGAGAGCCTGTGCGAGCCTGCTTGTTTTCTTCCCAGGCTATTGCGCCGAGAGGCTCTGCATGCAGCTGCAGAAGCCCGACCTGGACTACGTGGTTCTCAGGACGCTCTTCACAGCGCTCTTTCTCCAGATGAGGTAATCATGGTGCTGGAGAGACTGCTGGTTGCCCAGTGTCAGGGGGCTGACCTTTGGGTGCAGAAAAGTCTGATGGAGAAACTTGGATGGAGTTGTGAGAAAGAGCAAAGAAGGGAAAGCGAGGCAGAGAGGGATGCTGGGAAGGGGAGCAGAAGTGTCTGGAGGTGCTGACTGGGCTCCCACCCCATGGAGACGCTCCATGGAGGCTCATCGTGTTCCTCCCCAGGTACCCTGAATGTGAGGCAGTGCTGCGCAGGCTAGAGAAGCAGGTGTCTGGAGAGCACAGGATCGTTGGGCAGGCGTGCTTCTTCTCCTGCTGCTTAGACCTCTTGCTTGATGCTGGTGAGTCCTCAGTGATCAGGTCCCGGAGAGCCAGGAGGCTTGCAAAGACGCCCACCTGTTTCCTGGTCAGGCAAGACTGCCATACTGGACTTGTCGGCCAGAACTGGTGGCTTTGTCCAAGATTTAAACAGGCAGAGCCCCCCCAGGGCAGGCATAAAGGAACCGGCAATACAAGACTTGTGGAGTATCTTCTACCCTTTGGAAACACGGAAACAATTGTGCTGGCCAAAGTGGTTTTTCTCCTGATATAACAATGACCCCAGAGCCCCCAGCAATCCTTTTACTTCCTCGACAGAGTCCTTGGCCTTTTGGCTGTGTGCATGTGTGTTTGTCTCTTGATTTTTTTTCCCCTCCTTTTTTTTTCTTTTTCCATTTTCTACATGTGAGCAAAGAGTAATTTCACAAAGCTTTAATTATCCCCTTTCCTTGCTGTGTTTTGAGATTGCCCTTTCTGAAACCTCTTCTCCGACTCACTCTGCTCTGGCTTCCCAGGAAGCAGGCCTAGCAGTGCTGGGATGTGCCTGAGCAGAAGGCACCTAAGAGCCTGTGCTCTGGGGTCCCTGTCATTGCTGATCAATGGCAGCATGCCTTTGTGCAGTGGTAGAAAGCTGCAGCTTTTGCAATGGAAAATGCTCTCAGGGGAGCTGTGAGTTCTCTTTTTTCCTTCCTCATGTTCTCTGCCCTTGCCTTCAAGGGCATTTCTGTGGAGCTTGAAGAGCTCTGAGGAGCTAGGGTAGAAGTTGAGCCCTTGCATCCTTCCTGTGCGGTTTGCTTGCCCTCTGAGTGGTTTGCCTGCCAAGAACTTCCCCGGCTGTGCTTGAGCCTTCTGCTGCTACAAATGCCTGAGGCAAGTTGAAGCCGGGGAGGGAGGTGCTGCTTCTCTGAGACCCATTTGTATTGCAGGGTGGCAGTACAAGTCATTTGAAGAGTGCAGGAGCTTCGTCGAGCAGAACGAAGCCAACTGCATTCTCAAGTCGCAGAGCAGCATCCTGCTTGGACTGTATTCGTGCCTGGCTCTTTGGTAAGTTAGAGACTTGCTTTGAGCACGGAGAGGCTCAGGCAGTGATTGTGGCAGGGAAGGTGGGAGCTCTGGCCTTGTCACATCCCCCCATCGCATGTCCACCAAGGCGGCCATCTCTGGGGCACTGTGGCGAAAGGGGCCGGGGGAGCCGTGCACTGTGAGCAAGGTGGCAAGGAGCCCCGGGATGTGCTTCTGTGGAGCCCTGCCAGGGAAGGATGACTGGCGGCATTTGGCCACAGCCTTCCTTTTCCCCTTTTCTGCTCTGAGTGATGCTAACCAAGAGGAGCTACAACACACTGCAGTTCACCCCCCCATGGCCCCAACACGGCCCCAACATGCCCCCAGTAACTTCCTTTTCCTATAAGATGCATTGCCTCTGAAAGCCAGCTTGGGGCTGGAGGCTATAGCCTAGGAGACCTTTTGATTACTTCCTCATCTCTACAAAATGTGTGTGTGTGTTTCTCTGGACAATGTAGGTTTGCAAGGCTTGGGCAGTGGGACAACTTCCAGAAGCCCTTTGAAAAGGCCAAGAGGCTGCTGAAGAGAACTGGCGCCTCCCTTGTGGCCAGCCAAGCGTGCAGCCGGCTCCTGGAGTGCCATAGCCTGGTGCTGAAGAAGGACATTGAGCACGGATCGGCGAGGGCCCGTGAGAGCTGCACCAGGGCTCTAAGGGTGAGGGATGAGGAGGAAGGGGAGGCGCATGTTGCAAGGGGACTCTAGGGAAAGCCGTGTTGCTAGCAGCAGTGGGTTGACCTGTGCGGGTCGAAGCAGCCATGACAGCATGGAGTCAGGGTAGTGCCAGAGGGTAGTGGGTTGGAGAGCAACATGGCAAAAGACTCCTCTCACAAAGGTGTCAGCAAGAGATGGAAAAGAAGGCAGTCAGGTGAAGGCGTTCTTCCTGGGCATGTGAGAATTCCCTTGTGGGAATGGTCGGCAAGAGAGGAGAAGAGACTTGCAGAGCCATGAGCTAGTGAGCTCTGCTGAAATGCCCGCTCCGTATGAGGTCTTAGGGCTCAGGAGAGATTTGTGCAGCATCTCAGCCTTGCTAGCTGTGCACTCCTTGTCTCTTTAGGGCTGGTTTTTCTCTTTGGGGAATTGGTGGCCTTCTCAGTGCCAAGCCGTCGCTGAGCTCTATGACTTCTCCCAACGTGCTTCTCTGTTGTTTTCTGGGCAGCTTGCGGAAGAGGTTTTCTCTCAGTGCTCTACAAGCCCCGTCTTCTACCCCAGAGTCTACCACCTGCAAGCCTACATTTTCCTCATGCTGGGGAATGAAGAGCAGAGCCTGTTGTGCCTCAAGCAGGGCCTCCAAGCCTGTGAAGACTGTGGCAACCTCCTGGAGAAGACTTGGCTGGAGATGAGCACTGTAAGTACTTCATCTGTGCCTTTGAGGTGCTTCCTGGGCAGAGGAGCATGCTGTAGCAGAAGGTGGGCCAGACTGTGCTCCAGCAGGTACATGTAGGGAAAGCCCCCAGAGAGCTTCAGGGGCATGTGCTGAAAGTCCCTGGTGAGCTGGTAGGGGCTAGTAGCCCTGCTCAACAGGAGGGCAGAGACAGCTGCAATGTACCTCCCCCAGGTGGGGCTGGACTGACACCTGAGGAAGCAAGATGCCTCCTTCCCAGCATCTCTGCTTGGCTGAGGAGTGGTGAAGTTGGATCTTTCCCTGTTCCTTAAGGCAGCTCTGGGAGGCCAGGATCAACGTGTGCTGAGTCTGAATTTGCCTTCCCTCTCCTTCTCCTCACTGATAGACTTTGGCAGCCCGGCAAATTGGTTGATGGATGGAACAAACTCCTGAGAGAGGCCTTGGTTGCCTTCCCAGACAGAAATGACAGCTCTGGGGATCGCCTGCTCTTCTCAGCTCTCACTGTGGCTTTTTTTCTTTTTTTCTTTTTTTCCCCTTAGGAGTCGTGGTTCACTGGAAAAGGCCCCACGGGAGATTTGTGGCTGAAGACAGCTCCACATTTTCCCCAGCTGAATCAAGCAAAGCCAGAGGTCTATAGCTCCAGGTACCTGCTGAAGCTGCCAGCACTGCAAAGGGAAGATCCTTTCCCAGGAATTAAATACTGTCATCATTAGTCCAAACGCTTCTTCCTTTCCTTCTTCCTTTACTATATTCTGCATCATGCCTCGTTCTCTCCTTTCCCACAACAATGTTTGCACAACAGAAGATGAACGGAACCAATATGTACGCAATTAGTAAGGTCAATACCTGAAACAAAA
This sequence comes from Apteryx mantelli, assembly GCF_036417845.1. Lineage (NCBI taxonomy): Eukaryota > Metazoa > Chordata > Aves > Apterygiformes > Apterygidae > Apteryx > Apteryx mantelli. The sequence goes on along the minus strand of NW_027118682.1, from coordinate 2,442,453 downwards.
TAGTCTTCGCTGGTGTTTTAAGTGTTTTCCCAACCCTCCTGTCCATGGTGGGGCAAAGGCAACTCTAAGCCACATTTTGAAGAGTTAGTTACACTAACCCATTCTTGGGCAAGAGTTCAATCCAGGGTAGCGTCCCAAGTCCTCCAAAGGAAAACTGGAAATGGCTGTATTGAAAACAGTCGGAGCATTTTGAAGTTCTTAGCAGTCAGGCTTCCATCAAGTGAGGAATATGATAAATAAGGCACAAAGCACTGCAGAGAAGGTAATGCTCTGGGGGATTAGTAAATTCTCATAGTTTTAGAGTTGTTGCCATGGGTTAATAGTATTCCTTCTTCCTGGGGAGAGGTAAAGCATCGGGCCATTTCAGGCCAGTCTCTGTGCAAATCTTCACCAATTTGGTTCTCCCGCTGGAGTTTTACCTTTCTGCAGCCCCACGGGATTGGGGGTGATAGGCACAAGGCAACTAGAAGAAGCCTCCCAGTCACTGGCCCTGGTCCTCCTGGGTGACTTGAACCTTCCCAATAGCTGCTGGAGGGACAACGCAGCAGGACACAAGCAAGGCAGGAGGTGCCTGGAGAGCATCAATGACAACTTCCTGACACAGGTGATAGAGGAGCCACTGGGGAGAGATGTTCTGCTTGACCTCGTACCTACAAACAAGGAAAGACCCCGTTGGCCAATAAGCAGGGCAATAAGTAGGATCGCAACCCTGGACTTCAGGAGAGCAAACTTTGGCCTCTTCAGGGACTTCCTTGGAGGAATGCCATGGGTTAGGGCCCTAGAAGGAAGGGGGGCCCAAGAGAGCTGCTTAATATTCAAGCATCACTTCCTCCAAGCTCAAGCTCAGTGCATCCCTAGGAGTAAGAAGTCAAGCCAAGGGGGCAGGAGACCTGCATGGATGAGCAAGGAGCTCCTGGCAAAATTCAAACAGAAGGAGGAAGTATACAGAATGCGGAAAGGGGGACAGGCCACTGAGCAAGCAGTTCTTGTGTGAAGGATGAGCTGTTTAGGGCTCTAAGGCAGGGCAGTGGTGGGGTAGAAATAGCATGCTGGGCGAAGTGTAGAGGCCTGTAGAAGTGGAGAGGCAGGCCAGGGCATAGAGGAGTCCCTGCCTGGGAGAGTAAGAGAAGAGTTGCCCAAAGGTCCGTAACCTGCAAGCAGAGGCGGCAGAAACAGGAAACCACCAGCAGGCTCTGCCAGGGACTTGCTCTGGGCTCTTCCCAGCCCACAGGGAGCCACCAGAGGCTCCCGTGCACACCAGGACATGGCAGCCTGCAGTGTCACTCTGGGTGACGATTCATCTTGCCACAGTTTCAGAGGAGCACTCAGCATCCCTGAAACTCTTGTCCCGCCCTTTATAAAATACTTGGCGGTTAGAAGTAGTTCGATCACACTGGAAGACCCATGCTTAAATACCTCTCTCTCCAACAGCAATGCACACCTCCAGCAGAAGGTTACACTCTGTCTTTTCAATTTAGGTTTGACCAAGGGCCTGGCAGAAAGCAATAAGGACACTGGTGTCAAGCAATATTGGAAACAAAATGAAAAATTGGACCCTAAAAAGTAAATCGCTTGAAAAGACTAGGCATGCAAGCATGTGTTCACCTCCTTCTCCTTGCTCCAGAGAAGGCTGTGCCCATTCGTGCCCATCCTTTCCCTTCCCTCCTTAGCAACTGCAGGAAAAGAGGAAGCCATCAAAAAAGCACTACAACTCTACCTAGACGTACAGAACTTCAGGCCCTGCTCTTTGCAAAACCCTTTTCCTCCACAGCAGCAGACAGCACAGCTTCTCAGGGGACATCACTTTAAGCTGCCAAGTCAGGAAAAAGTCCCATTTTCATAGCTTAATCAAAACCTTTGACAACTGCCCTTCCGCCGGACACTACAACAGCAGCTATTGCCCATCGACTTTCCCCAACAGCTCCACCACCCTCACCCAGAGCCTTTCGCCTTCCCACTATGCCACAACATCCCTGCACTCTCCAGCTGCTGCCTTGGCTTTCACTCGCGACCTGCAGTTCTCAGAGCTCAAGACCTTGCTGCAGCTGCCAGGTGGAGTCGCTAGGCCAGTTGCAGTTCTCTTCACGCAGGCGCAGTCCCTGGCTCTTGGCTGCTGCAGGGTTCAACTCTCCTTCATCGTTATGAGGATAGATCGCACCCATAGTCATGGGGTAAGGGGGGGTGGCCAAACACCCCCAATGGTAGACTAGCTGCCTTGCGCACTCTTCAGCACTGAAGGGAGGAGTTTGAGTGACTGTGAATGACTGCTTTACTCTTGCAGTGGGGGTCCCAAGGACAGATCCCAGAGCTGGGCTAAGAAGGAGTTAATTCCAGTCCACAGTGGGGCCCCAGCAGTGAAAGCAGGTGTTACCTCTCAGGGTCCTGATGAGGAGGAGACAGTCCTGACCACAGCAATTAACACTGGCCCAGCAGTGAGAGGAGGCTTTTGTTTCTCAAGGTCCAGGTGCCCAAGCAGGCCTTATCTTCAAGTCTTGACATCCTTCCTTTTGGAGTGTAAAACACAGGAATTCAGGCTACTTGTAACTGACACCAAATGTGTATGGGGGGTGGGGGGGAAGCTGGGAGCATCCCCCCACACCAGTGCTGAGGTTTGGCAGGTGGACTTGTTGCTCATTAGGCTCCTTGAGGACCCCCTGCAGACCCCTGCCCTGTGGCTGTACTGCAGAGCTGGGTCATAGCCTCTTCATGCTGCCCTCCCTGTTGTGCCTCTGCCAATGCCTGAATAAAATCATACCCCCGAGCTGCATGTCTGTGAGGAGGCAGCTAATGCCATGGATTCATTACAAAGGATATACAAATGATTGCCTGAAGACTTCTGAAGAGAAGGGAAGAGTGTCTTTTCTGTCCTTTGTCTCCATTTCCTGCTTTTCCTAGAGCAGGAGAACAGAAAATGGGTAACTCTTATCCTGGCTCCCTTTCTTCAATTCTGTTTTTGTCACCTTTGCAATTCCCCCCTTCCCTCGCTTCTCTCTGTCCTTTGCATCCTTTTCAGATGACAAAATCTTGCAAGAGGCAGCCCAGCCTGAAGCAGACCCCCACCAGGAACAAGACCAAGCAAGGGAGAAAACCTCTTTATTGCACTCAGCTTCTGATGTGCTCAGCTGTCGCTTGGAATATACAGCTTTCAGGTCAAGTCATACATGGTGTGAAATACAGAAATAACACCGGAGGAGAAATTGTCACTTGTGTGCTTTCAGACATAACCACGACCCACGAACCATTGCAATGTGACAAGCAGAGAAGGAGTAAGCAAGTTAACCATAGCTGGTAAAGGAGTATCTGGGGACATGAAAGCAATATGGGTTCCAGTATCATAAATGCAGAGTTCAATCAAGAGTCCCAGATATGTATTTCTTCTTTTTGCATCAGGCTATTCTCAGAGAGTCTCCAGTGTGGGAAGCTCCCTATCAAGCGCCAGAGCCACAAGCAGCATAAATCAAGGGAGCTGCCTCTTTCCAGTTTGTGGATCTCTGTCGGATTTGACCACTGAAGAAATGACCTTGATTTCTTCAGAGCTGGTAAAACAGGACGTGGCATTTAAAATGTGCACAAAGGCTAAAGGGAGAAAAGATTTCTCGTGTTTCCCCTGTTTCTCTCTCTTTTTTTTTTTTTTTTTTGATGCATTCAGATGTGCACATCAAATTAGATTTCCCTTTTTAGACCACAGAGGTTCCTTCTATTGTTGATCCTGAAAGATCCTGAAAGGCCACATTTGTGGCCAGAATATCCACTGTCTCTCAGGGGATTCTGGCTGCATTTGAGCTGCCTGGGACACAGCATTGCAGGCAGTGACGGCTGAATGGTAGGCTTATTTCTCCGCTGCTCCCAGAGAGAGGAGGGCTAAGGGATCCTGTGTCGCTGTTTCATTCCTCCTCTCTGCCTGGAGAGCTGAGAGCCTGTAACTCATGCTCGCTTCCCCTCGTGCCCTGCTGACTCATAAACTCCAATGCTATTGCCACAGTTCTTGAACAGAAGAGGAAATGCTGAGTGCCCAATACAGAAATGATCAGGAAATGCTGTAAAAATAGGGGAACTCCAACACCTGTGAGGATGCACTCTAGCAGAGAAGGGGAAGAAGACATTTGTCTCTGTGCTGTTAGCCTCTGATACACATGAATCTGCAGCAGCCACAGGTGGTGGCACTGGGCATTGCATCAGCTGGAATTGTCTGTCTGCAGCAATGTTGTGTCATCGTATTCCTGCATGACGCGGAGCTCCACAGCACTTCAGGAGATGCAAACCTTAAGGAGAGACATGAAGTACATTTCCTGTTGTTCGTGCTTTTTCAAGGCTCCTCAAAAGGTTTCTTAGGAAGGCAAATGTGAATCTTGCAGTTGTGACCACAGTCACTTTGCATTGAACATTCTCCTTTACCTAAATTCTGTTGTTAGACATGTATTTGGTGACAGTCCCTCATCTCCTGTCCCTGTGAAATATATGTCTTAGTCCTGCTGCTTTTCAGTAGAAGGAAAGCGATTATGGTTTTGGGGAGCCCAGTCCTACAACCAGCTGCGCACAGACATGCTCTTGCCTCTGCTCATAGCCCATTGACTTTGTCCAGCTGACATGGGACTCCCATGCGGGCAGATCTTGGGGCCCAGCTGCCAGGTGTGGGCCAGGAGATGGCGTATGGCCCAGCACTCCTCAGCCTCCCCCGGCGTCTTCAGCCCTGCTCCCCTCAGCTGGACACCAGCGCCAGCATGGGCTTCTGGGGGGGTGGGGGGCGTGCCCTGGCTGGTGGGGAGTGGGGAGCCCCCCTGCTAGGCTAGCACTGCCTCCTCCTCCTCTTTGGCCCCTCGGCCAGGGTGATGAGCTGTGGGGTGGGCTGCCCCTCCGGCTCGTCCGCCTCTGGGGGCTCCTCCTCCTCCAGGGGGTCCACGTCCATGGACTGCAGCGTAACTGCGGTGGTCCCAGATGGTTCTGCCCACCTTCCTCTTCATCTGCAGTGCTGCCTTCCTGCTCTCCCACAGCCCCTCTGCCTGGCTCGTGGCTGGAGCTCCCTGTGGCAGGCAGGAGTGGAGAGCTTGATCCTGGGCCCTCTCCCACCACCAGCCAGGTCCCAGCTCTGGAACAGCAGTGCTGAGGTCACTGCTGACACAGGGAGGTCACAGTGACAGCACGTCTGGCTTGGTCCCTACCCTCAGCCTGGCTCTGCCCCGTGGGGGGATCCTGGAGGCTGGAGGGTGTCCCTGTGGGGAGGGGCCCATGGGGCTGTGGGCTGATCTCCTTGGGACCTTTTCCGTGGGCTGTCTTGCTCGCTCGGGGAAACAGCTGCTCCAGAAGTCCCTCCAGCAATGGGAGGAAGGAAAACCACAGGAAGCAGAAGTCTTTGCCTTGAAGGAGCTGGTAACAGAAACAGAAAAGGCAGCTTGTTCGGAGAGATGAAAGAGCTGTCTGGCAGTGAATGGCTTTACTCAACATGAGCTGGAGGAAGAAATGCAATGAAAGCCTCCGAGTAGGGGCAGGAGGTGGTACCCAAAGTTCTCCTAAGTCAGAAAACCCTGTCTCTGGGAAGAGGGGAGAGTTTTGTAGCACACTGGGATGTTCTCATCCCATGGCAAAAGACAGGGCAGTTTGGGTTTATTCCCTCTCAGGATGGAAACCAGTCCCAGAATACTCTCCTCTGCTCTGGGATGGAAATGCTGCTTCCTGACAACCTCTGCTTTAAATATGAATACACTGTGAGTGTGTGATGAGGAGGGAGAGACTGTGCCACAACCTGCCCCTGCTCAGAGTGGAGATGTTGGGGAAAATGTCACCTGCAGATTCCTGCAAATCAGGGGGAAGAGACCTCACAAAGGGACCCAGTGCCCCATGGAGATATAAAAAACCTGGGGGACTGGGGTGAGGCAGGAGAGGTGCAGTATGTAACCGCACCAGTGACGAGGGAGGCAACCCGCAGTGTGCAACTGCCCCACACACAGTGGGGGAGGTGAGGGCAGATCTTCCCTTTCCAAATGATAAAATGGCTGACTTCTGCTTCTGTAACTAACAGCGTCCTCTGTCATTCAAAGCAACTTGCCATCATTTTGCATGATTTTCTAACTCTACTTTTTAAGCTTTGGTATAAATCTGGTGTCAAAGTTCGGTAACTTGGACTGTTTAGCCAGTCCAGCTGCATTCACTAATATCCTACTTCTAGCAATGTCAGAGAGAGGCATGCTGAAGGCAGACAATATTTTGTAGGATATTCATATAAAACAGATGATCCAAATTTCTGACTTTTTGCCTTTGAGAGGCACGTTCTGGATCTGTAGTCTAAGGAGAATGATTATGTGAAAGGAACACACAATAATAGTGGGTAAATGCAGCCTGTTAATACTCTTCATTGTGTTTGACCCAAACAGCAACTGGGAGAGGAGATTTGTATAAAAACTCTTAGGGTGTCTGGTATCAATGATCTGAGCTAAGTAAAGGAGCTGTATAACTGTACACAGAATCACAGAATGGTTGAGGCTGGACCTCTGGAGATCATCTAGTCCAACCCCCCTGCTCAAGCAGGGTCACCGAGAGCACGCTGCACAGGATTGCGTCCAGGCGGGTTTTGAATACCTCCAGAGAAGGAGACTCCACAACCTCTCTGGGCAGCCTGTTCCAGTGCTCTGTCACCCTCACAGGGAAGAAGTTTTTTCTCATGTTCAGATGGAACTTGCTGTGTATCAGTTTGTGCCTGTTGCCTTGCGTCCTGTCACTGAGCACCACTGAAAGGAGTCTGGCTCCATCCTCTTGACACCCTCCCTTTAGATATTTGTACACATTGATAAGATCCCCCCTCAGCCTTCTCTTCTCCAGGCTAAACAGGCCCAGCTCTCTCAGCCTTTCCTCAAAAGAGAGATGCTCCAGTCCCCTAATCATCTTTGTAGCCCTTCGCTGCACTTGCTCCAGTAGTGCCACATCCCTCTTGTACTGGGGAGCCCAGAACTGGACACAGTGCTGTAGATGTGGCCTCAGCAGGGCTGAGTAGAGGGGGAGGATCACCTCCCTCCACCTGCTGGCAATACTCTTCCTGATGCACCTCAGGATACCATTGGCCTTCTTGGCTGCAAGGGCACATTGCTGCCTCATGCTTAACTCGGTGTCCACCAGCACTCCCAGGTCCTTTATCAAGCAAAAAAGGCAAGCATGGCCACCGAGCCACTGGGAAGGGAGATCCTTTTCCTCATGCATTGCCCAGGGCTCTTCCTTTTGTCAGTGTGCAGGTGGGGGTGTGCAATGCAGCGTGCAGGACCCCTCTCAGGGTCCCCAGGGAGGCAAGGAGACAATGAGGCCCTGGTGTCTCCTGGTAGGCCTTGGTGGCAGAGACAACAGCCATAGCCAAGAGGACAAAGACCTCAGTTCTGTCAGGGCCTTTCAGCCTTGGCAGTGCTCTTGGCCATCTCCACTCCCCCACTGCCTGGCCTCCAGTCCTCTCCACCTCCCCTCCAAACATTATATCCATCTTCAAGAGGGACAGGAAGGAGGATCTGGGGAATGACAGGCTGGTCAGCACCACCTATGTCCCTGGGAAGCAAATCTTCCTGGAAGCTAGTTCCAGCCACATGAAGGGGTTGGGAACAGCCAGCAGGAAGTCACCAAGGGCAAGTTGTGCCTGACCAACCTGACTGCCTTCTGTGATGGGATGACTCCAGAAATTGGAACATAAGGCGGCTGAAGGGAAATCTTTCTGCTCTTTCTCTGGCTCTGCCATCTCCATGGAAGTGACCTACTGAGCCCCCAGATGACATGACCTGAGGTCACAGTGGGATGCGCTGTATCACAGGGAGGTCTCCCTGCTGCTGCAGTGATGCACTCACTTCCCACAGCTGCCCTTTGGAGCCACTCCATGGCAAGCAGTGGGGACAGGAGGAAGCAGGGCCACACTGGGGCCCCTCGCCAACACGCAGAGGAGCAGAAGCACATCAGAGAACAGTTTTGGGTGACGCGATGGAAAGAGCATCCTTTTTCCCCGGCTGGAGAGGCAAGCCAATGGCAAACAGGCAAGCAAGATGGAGGACTGCTGGACCCATACCATCAGCCCGGACAGCAGTTCTTTGTTCCCAATGTTCCTGTGGCTCTCCACCAAGGGTAAGGGTTTCGGGAGCTGCTTCCTAAGGTGTCACACAGAGACGCTTAACCGCAAAAACTGCTGTAGATCCTGGGCTGAGGGGGTGGCTGGTCAGGGCTGGGGGCTGCTGCAAGAGCCCTGACTGAGGGTCCCAAACAGCTTAGGGGACAATGTGGCAGCCAGGACTCCTGGGTCTTGGGACTGGGTCTGCCCTAATCCCCAAGGCTTCTGTGGGGCCAGCTCCATCCCCTCGTGGGGGTGGAAGGATAATACATGGCCAGGTTTCCCTGGGATTGAGATCTGGCTCTGGGAGAAAAGGGGTCCTGCGTCCCAGAGGCTGCAGTGTACTGTAGCTCCCATGGGATTCTCAAGAGCCTGCTGGAAATGCTCATGTTGGAAATGGATGGTCCACCTTGTAATAACCCCCAAGTCATCTCTTGTTTGGGAGAACCTCTGGTCCTTTCCCCCGGATCCTCTTGTGCCTCCAGCTTGGCAGAGCAGGTTTGAGGCTCAGAAATGCCATCCTGAGATGGCCACAGCCCCTGTCCTTCTGCAAATTGGGCTCAAACCTCTGCACCCAAAGGAGAGCACGATCGGGAGAGCAACTTGGAAACAGGTGGGGAACGCCATCCCAACCAAGCAAGTGCTGGCTGACCCCAAGGATTTTTCTCTGAGCCGTGGTGGGTAGTGCTGGGGTGAGTCCAACACAACTATCTACCCCAGCCCTCCTCCCCAGCCTACACCACCTCTCCCCAGCACTGGCAGACCCAGAGCTGGTCTCCCCATTGCTGTTGCATGCCCCCTTGGGGTTTCTCAGCCCTCCGGAGTGACCCACCTATTGGTTAGCATGAGGAGGAGGGCCAGGCTGGATTTCACTGATGGCTCTGTCAGCTAATTGGAATCCACTATCTGGAAGGAAAAAAGACACCCAAGAAAGACGTAAAAGAAGAGAGGAAGCAAAGCAGGCGAGAAGTGAGCGGGAGAGAGAGCAGGTGCGAGTGGGTCTGGTGGGGTCTGCGGGCGCGTTCAAATGGTGGCGGGTGCCCTCCTGCCGGGGCAGGGGCAGCAGTGCTGATGATGGGGCTGCTTTCCTGCAGGAGCTGCATCAGGGGCTGGTGGGGCTGTGACCACAAGACAAAGCGACCTGTAACAGAGGGGAGAACTGACCTACCTGTGAGCCAGACATGCCGGCCTGCCCCTGACCAACTCAGCCGGGGCACCTTGGTGGGATTTTTGGATGCAAGAAACTTTGCCCCTGTTGTGGGTCTGAGACCCATTTTAAATTATTTGTAGACCTTACTTCCATTCCGAAGTGTCATAGACTAGGTGTAGGTAATACCTAGGCAGAAGGTAATCTTTTTTGGGGGTAGTAACTGATACGTAATCAGTGTCTTGCTGCACTATGAGCATTGTGAGGGGCACGACGTGGATCAGGGAGGCTGTTCAGTAGCTAGCTCAACCTTAGGGGAGGGCATGGGGAACTGCAGGTGGCAATAGCCATGTGGCCGTGATGTGGGTAGTGAGGTCACTAGTGTCTAAGAGAGCTGTGCCAGAAAATCACCAGTGTCAAGTCAATTCTTTGTAAGTAGCTGATAGGCCAGCAGGAGGCAGATGGCTTGGCTATTGATTAGGAGGTCACTTCTGCCTGAGCACCTGATAGGCCAGTACCAGGAACAAGGCTTGACTGTTCACTGTGAGGTCACTTCTGACTGCTGAACCGATTGGACAGCAGCAGAGATGTGGCTGGAAAGGTGACTGTGAGGTCACTTCTATCTGAGTGGTTGATAGGGCAGCAGCAGGTCCATGGCTGGGATATGCGTTTTTGAGATCACTTCTGCCTGAGCAGCTAATAGGTCAGCATTTGGTGCATGGCAGGGGAAGTTATAGTGAGGTAACTTCTGTCTCAGAGGTTTATAGGCCAGTGACAGAGAGATGGCTGCGAAGGTGACTGTGAGGTCATGGCTTTCTGAGTCCCTGCTAGGCCAGCAGCAGGCAGATAGGCGTGAATGATGATTGTGAGGTCTTTTTTGTCAGAGTACCTGCTAGGCCAGCAGTAGTTCATGGCTGGGGGAGTTATTTGGAGGCAACTTCTGTCTCTGAGGCCCATAGGCCAGCAGCAGGCACCTAGTGCAGGTATGCGCTTGTGAGGTGACAGGTGCCACACAAGCAAGTGTGGGACTCCAGATGGTGCAGTCCACAGAAGAGGGGTTGGCTCTTGGGTGCTCCCCAGGAGTTAAGGAACCCCCGGGTGCACCATGGCTGGAGCCACCACACTGTGGGGTTGCTGCAGCCTAGGGACACACCCTCTAGCGACCCCTTGACTGACAAGTCCAGACAAAAGAGAAGTGACACCACAGACCCACACCATAAACATTTAGGTGCTGTGGAACCATTCCCCACAGAAGGACCTGTTAGTGGGTGTGTTGTTACTAACTGAGCAGTGCTGTGGGCTGAGCACTAGGTTACCTGTTGATGTGCACGCTGTTATTGACTGAGGCCATACAGCCTTTGTGTAACTGTGGGTTGGCATTGTTCTGACTCACTGTAGAAAAGAGTAAGCCACAGAAGTTGGTGTGGACTCTGGCCGACCACCAGCTGGCCTGCGGACCCAAGGACCCACCCATCAGCAGGGACACCCCTGATGTCAATGGTGTGGTGAGGAGAATCCTTGCAAATCTGTACTGGAAGGCTAGCCAATAAAGGGGGAGAGTGGTCGCTGTACAGTGCACTTGTTGTTTGAGAAACCAGGGAAAACTATACTGGAAGGGAAAACTATACTGGAAGGCTGGCCCATAAAGGCCAAGAGTGGTCGCTGTACCGTGCATCTGTAATTTAACTGTAGAGCTCTGATATGTATACATATTTTTTCAGTTCTGTTATATTTCTATCTTTTTTTTTTGTTATGACCTCTTATCTCTAATAAATTCTCATACTTGACAAATGATGATCTCTTGGAGTTCAGTGCAACTAACTCCTGAATCCAAAAGAATCCCAGACACCCCTCTATTGGCGCATCACAGGTAACACTCACAAGGGGCATCAAATCTCTTGAACGGGATGGTTGGTTACTGTCCAGATGGTGGTGGCAGTCTCCTTTGCCAGGGTCCTTCCAACAGTGGCTTCCACTGGATCAGATGAGACTCCCCAAACTGTTCTTCCGGGGAATTTTTATAGTCCAGCTGGCTTGTGGTCCTGTGTGACCTCTCCAGCATATGCACGAGCCATTGCTACTGATTACCTCAAACTGCATACCAAAGCATCTCCTAACTCTCCTAAGAATGCACAGAAGACTGCCCTACATGGCCTCTTCTTCATTTGCAGGAGTAGTTTCCACTGTCAATTTTCAAGGGCCTTAAGTATTTACAGTTTAATCAATTCTGTAGCTGGCATCTCTGCAGGGATCTCTGAAACAGCCAGGTACTTCCACCTGTGATGGTACTCACCACATTTAAGCACAGGAATTGGTCCAGGCACAGTAGGATCTGCCTCTACAAATCTTTAGAACTGTCTGAAATACCCACTTGGAGAGGTTCTGCACCAGTCAGTCCAACACTTAATTTGGAAAGTGGTAGGAGTTCAGTCAGTCTCCTAGTTTCAAGTCTGAAACTGCCTGTCTCAAACCTGCCCATCAGCTCACCTGTGTGGATACCCACAAGTACTGGTTCTTAGCTAGCAGTGCAGACTCCCTCTGCAAGCAAGTGAGGCAGAAGAGTTATTTACTGTGTCTAAAGACAGGTGGGATGAATCAACCTTTATTTCATGGCATTGGATATAAACAAAGAGAAAATGAGAATCCCTTGTGCAGTTCTGGTCTCCCACCTCAAGAAAGAAAAGTAGGACTAGGAAAAGGGAAGGGAAAGTTGATGAAGGCAGCAAGATGAATTTCATCACACATGACATTAGTTACTCTTGTCACACCTTCAACTGACTGGATTCTGAAATGGATCCTCCCAACCATACCATAGTGATCAAATTCTTCAGGAAGGCCTTTTCAGTCACTCATGAAATGCAAATCCTCTTCTTCACACTGCCGTGGGTGATTTATCTGCTCACTGCCATGGAGAATATGGTCATGATAGCCATCATTTGGCTCAACCACCAGTTTCACCCCTAGTGTATCACTTCCCCAGCAGCGTCTCCTTCTCAGATATTTGGTTCCCTTTGCCCCTAAAAGGTTTGTTGGCCTCATCTTGGAGATTAAGACCATCCCATGGCTGCTTGTTGGTTCCAGACCTTTGTTTCCATCTTCCTGGGCACAGCTGAGTTCAACCTACTTGTTGTGATGTCTTTTGATTGCTGCGGGGCCATTTGCAATCCATCACACTGCACCATCTTTAGGAAGCCCTGGTTGGACTCCACACTCATCTTTACCCATTGGGTGATGGCATCTCTATCTTTGCTCAGCCCCACCATCTTATATACCAAGGTACCCTGTGTCCCCAGTAAAGAGACTCTTTCTTCTGTGGCCTCATCCCTTTGATGAGAGCAGCCTGCATGGGCACCAGCTACCTTCAAACATGAGCTTTGCTCTCTCCTCTGCTGTGTTGCTGAGCTCCTTCACATTGACCCCTGTGTCTTATGCCTGCACTAGATGCACTATCCTGAGAATACCCTCTGGGAAAGCCATATGAAGCCTTCTTCACCAGCATAGAAGGTGACACTGCCATCGTCACTATTGCATATGGTAGCTCCATTTCTGGCTACGAGGGGCCTGAATACAGCAAATCCTTTGAACCAACCAAAGCCAGATAAAAGGCTTCAATACAGGGTTACCCCCATTGTGAGCAGAGAAGCTGCTTTGCTGTAAGCTCTCAGCAGCTTTGCAGGTTTCTCTAAGAAAGTACATTGAGGAGAAGCATGATTTTAGCTGACATCCAGCAGACTAAGACACAACATTTTGAGTGCTGGAACTTACCCAGCAAATGGGAAGCTGGGACTGTCACCTCTGATTCACTGAGGCTACAGTGATATTGCTGTAGGTGACTGGGCTTGAGTTTTTGCTCAAATAATTACAGCCAGTGGTTCAATTTCAGCATATCTTCCAGATGAACCTAGTCCAGAGATTCCCTTATGCCAGACTAGAAGCAGAGAGTAAGACAGCATCTGGGATCTAGGACTAACCTGAGCCCCAAGTTAAAATGCCAGTGCGAACATGGGGTATTGCCCACTACTGAGCTTCCCGTTTTACTCTCTGTGTAAGAGTCACCCATTACACTCTGAGACAGGGTCTGGGGGACAACAGAGTCTGTGGAGAACCTCTGGTTCACTCCTTGAAATCCATCATCTCCTTCTCCCCTCCACCCTTGTATTTTTGAGGCATCCTGTTTGTGGAGTCATCTGCTCCTTTCCTTTATATGTCTAAAACCAAATGCAAAGGTGGAGGGAAAAAATTGTCAGAATTATTGCCTATGTTTTCCTTTGGCTTCCTTCTGTTAAATGTGTTTTTTGGTTTAAAAAAGAAATTAGCAGGTAAATAAATGAAGAGATTTGAGACTGAAATAGGGAGTTCATCAACTTCACTGGAGGTGCCTGTGAGCAGCTGGAGTGTGCGCTTGTTTTCCCTTGGTCCCTATATAGTCATCAGAGGGAAAGAGAGAGCTCTAGAGGCTGGGTCCTCCCAGACTATAACTGGCATGTGAAAGAAGTGTTACCAGTCTCTTCCAGACACTCTTCTCTCTCTCTGCACTGACAAGATGGGAGGAAGCTAACTTGCTCAAATCAAAGTGCCTGACTTTTAGGCATCTCAAATATAACCCTGCTTAGTATTTTCTTTGTTCCAGACCCTTCCTATTTCAAATAATCAAAAGGACAGCCTTTAAGTTCTTTAAGATGAGACAATCCCACCCCTCCCCTAGAGGGAAGGCAAGGCATTTAGGTCAGGACATTTAATAACAATGGAATTTGGCAATGCTTTGGCAAGAACTCTATTTCAGTGCACAAGGATATCAGATGAGACTGTCTGACACAGACATTTCCAATGACTGAATGGAACCCTCCTGAATTTCACTATTTAGAGTATTAAAGAAGGCAAGCTATACTTGTTCTCTATGTCTCCCCCTTTTCTGGAGAAAGAGAGAGGAAGAAGCTGTGGAAGAAAGCAGGGGATTACAGAAGAGATGCTCAGTACTGGCTTGTTTTGAAAGCAACAGCCTCACAGAAGTTCCAAGTCAAAAAAGGCAAGCACCAAAAAGTAGAAGGAATAACTTTCCAAATGCTTATCTAAATGGATGGACTGGCATCTGCAGATAATAGTAAGTACTTTTGCTGGGAGATTAGGTTGGCTTTTGAAGCACAGATGTGATGGATGTTTGCAATAGGTCGAAATGAACAGGGAATTTCCCAGGCATGGCATGAAATAGTTCACAACCTCTTTACAATACTGCGCTCTTGAGAAAGAATGCTTTGTGAGCATTTGGAGAAGGTAGAAAGAAGACAGTAAAATCTCTGAGGACTGTAAATGTGAAGCAGAGAAATCAGGGTGCGATGAATGGCTGAGAGGAATATTTCTGTCTGTGCTACCTAGGAAGCAAGCAAGGGAGCAAAGAAGGAAGGATCTACCCTCCCGTCGAGACTGTGAAATTCTCACACTTGTTTCTTCATGCTCCTGTCTCAGCAGGATGTACTGAAATTAGACATGGGACCAGGAAATGAAACTGCAGTTGCTGAGTTCATCCTGGAGGGTTTCTCAGGGCTTGATCAAAGACTACAGCCATTTCTCTCCCTGCTCCTTCTACTCATATACCTGACAACAGTGACAGGCAACACAATGATCATCTTCCTCGTGTGTGTGGATCACCGCCTGCAAACTCCCATGTACTTTTTCATCAGCAATCTGGCATTCCTGGAAATCTGGTTCACATCCTCCACAACCATCACATTGTTGGCGATTCTGAGCTCTGGAAGGAGAACAATCTCATTTAGCAGCTGCTTTGCCCAATGCTATTTCTATTCTGCCCTGGGTTATACAGAGCTCTCCCTCCTTGTTGTCATGTCCTTTGATCGCTATGTTGCCATCTGCCAACCTTTGCATTATGCTGCTGTCATGAAGTGGCAGCTCTGCACCCGTCTAGTTGTTGCTGTGTGGGTCATAGGCTTCACACTCTCAAGTTACCATCTGGTCCTCCTCTCAAAGCTGACTTTCTGTGGCCCCAACAAGATCCACCACTTTTTTTGTGACAACTCCCCCTTATTCAAACTGTCCTGCTCTGACACCAGCCTGCTTTGGAAAGCAGATTCCCTTTTGATATCATTTCCATTGCTGGGTTCCTTATGTTTAATCCTGGTGTCCTACACATGCATCTTCCACTGTGTTCTGCACATGCCGGCAGCATCTGGGAGGAAGAAAGCTTTAGCTACATGTTCTTCCCATCTCACTGCCTTAGCCATTGCATATGGAAGCTGCATTGTTCTCTATGCACAGCCCTCAGAAGGGGTTTCCTTGGAGACCAACACAATTGTAGCTTTGCTGAACACTCTCCTGTACCCATTCTTAAACCCCTTCATCTACAGTCTCAGAAACAAGACTGTGAAGGTGGCCCTGAAGGAAGCCATTGGTCGTGCAAAGGTTTGGCTTTTCCCCCGGTCATGATGCTTTTCATGACAGCAATTCTAGTTATGTACCATATATTATATCACACACACATATGTATAGCTATTAAATATGGGTGCCTCAGGAGATTTATTTTCTCATTGGATTGTAGTGGTGAAAGGAAGGAACGTGAATTGTGAGTCTTGGTTACAGAGGGCTATTATAAACAAAATCTAAAAAATACTAATAAAATGTTGAACACACACACTTCTTAGGACTGCGACATAGACTGCCAGTGCATGCTGACACAAGGAAGTTTTCATAAGTCATCTCAGGAAATTTAGCTGAAAACTCTGGGGACAATGTCCAAGGGTTGTTGATAAAAGCTCAAAACACTTTCTCTCCCTGAATAACAGAAGATGCTAAGCACGAAAATTAAGCTCAGACATTACAATGGGTTCAGATTCACTGGATTCAAATCCATAAAACACTTCTCAGTTTCATTAGTGTGATGAAGACAGCCTCACTGATTTGCCAGTGATGGCATGCAGACAACAGCTTTTTTCATTCACTTTGTGTTATTGGGGGGGGCACTACCAATAAGCATAATTGGTGCGGACTCTCTTTTCTTCTAATATAGCAGTATCCTAGAAACTCTTTGCTCTTAATTAACCATCCAAGTAACCTCCCAATCCAGTGAAATGGGGGGGGGGGGAAGGGGGGCAGGATTCTGAGCTCTCCCTGCCAAAAGGCTCGCTGCCTTGCGGATCTCTGCTGCAGCCTGCACACCATGCACTGCCCCGGGCCCTGAAACAAGACATCCAGGGGCTGACTTCCAGGAGGAGGCGGCAGAGAGCAGTTTTGACATGGTGGGACTTTTTTCTCTGGCATAGTGAACAAGGAAATGGTCTTGCTGTGACAGAGCTCTCAGAGGTACTCTTTTGAGCAGCAGTGCCACAGTCATTGCCTTTCAAAATGGGCACATAAGGAAAACTTCCAAAGACAAAGTATTTCTTCAGAAAAGAATTGGCCTCTTACAACAAGTTCTCCCAGACGCACATAAAACAGTGAGTGATGTTTCAAGGGCTCAGAGCTTATTTTTTGTGCTGAAAACGAAGAAAATCACAGCATTGCTTTTGGACCCTGAAAATCATCGCCTGCATGAATACCTGACTGGATAGAAGCCAAAAACATGCTGAGGTGATTTCCATAAGGCAAGGTAAAAGACCAGCAGCAGGCCCATTGGCTTGGTAGGTGATTATGAGGTCAGTCATGTCTGATAGGCCACCAGGAAGCTGATGGCTGGGGACATTTTTATGAGATTAGTTGTTTCTCAGAAGCTCATAGGAGAGTAGGAAGCCCATGATCATAAAGATGAAAGTGAGGTCACTTCTGCCTCTACAGGTGATGGATGATGAGCAGACACGTGAGTGGGAAAGTGGCTGTGAGGTGACTTCTATGGGTGAAGCTGATAGGCCATCACTTGACTCCTGTCTGGGGTAAGAGGTTGCGAGGTCCTGCCTGCCTGAGTACCTGCTAGGCCACCAACAGGCACAGGGCTAGGATGTTGGTTTTGTGGTCACTCCTGTCTCTGGTGGGTGCAACTTGGTCTGTGCAGAGAGTGAGGAGTGGCATGGACAGCCCTGGGCTGTGAGTGGTTTTGGGCCACTGGGCTCTGTGTGAGACACAGAAATATATTTTTTAATGGTGCAGGCCTGATAATACCAGAGATATTTAGAAAACGTCAATAAAAAATGAAACAAGAAAGAAAGTAAGAAAATGATCTAAAATGAAGAAATGTTTTGTTACACTTCCCAGCTTTTAAATTTTTTTGTGTTCTTGTTGTCTGTCTTTGCTTTGTTGTCTTTTTTTTTTAATAGACTGGTCTTTTTTTTTTTTTTTTTTTTTGAAAAGGAAAGTGATTTCCAGAATTGGGGTGGGATGCAGTCACAGGGTGACTGATGGCTGGTGCCATTGTAGGTGCCCTGGTCCACTCTGCCCACCCTCTATCTGCAGCTTCAAGGGGCTCTGGTCTTCCGCAGGTCCCCTGTGAGAGCTGCCAGGCCTAGGGAGGTACCTCAGACATACCAGGACCTCTCCACGTGCCACTGGGTGCTTGTGGTTAGAACAGAGCTCTGCCTGAAAAGGTGGAGAAGAGTTTTCAACATTTAAAAAATATGAGCACACTTTCATCAGCTAAAATGAATGACTAATTTTAATGTCCATTTTTCCCATGATAAAATAGTGGAAATGTTCAGGCAGGGTATGAATCTCAGGAGAAGAAATCTTGATCTGCCCCTCAATTTGTTACCACCGCTCTGTCTATTATGCTGTGGATTTAACCTCAGTAATTCCTCACATATTTTCACATGTCCTGATTAAATTGATCATTTCTAAAGGCATCTTTGCATCAGACTATCTGGACATAGATTACTCTTTATCCATCAGGTACCTCTCAACTCTCCAGCTGCTGCTCTGAGCTTCAGGGGGTCTGAAGCCTGCCTCGTCTTTAAGGAGTCTGTCTCTTTAGCCAACTCCTTAGTTCTGTTTCTATCTTTCCTTTCCTGTCTATCTGTCAAAATCATTTCAAGGAGGGTTATTCCTTGTGGAAAGTGGACCACACTGGAGGCAGCTTGCACTTAACATACAGTTGAGGAGTGTCTTTTACCTTTTATTAAACTGTATCCTATTTTATTTTTGCTTGTTTGCAGTTGAGAAAAATCCTCCTGTGTCTGCAGCTAGTTGTCTAAGGGAAGCAGGTGGGAATGGGTGAGTAGGAGCTGTAACATTCAGCTACAGACTCGAGTGGAAAAAAGTTAGATTTTAACAAGAGTCGTATAAGTCCCCCAGTGGCTGATGAGAGAAATGGCAGGGTTGGGGAGGTGAGGAGGAAAATTGTCCATAAAGGTCTCGTATCGAAAATACTGCTTTTCCTAATGTCTGGACTTCATTAGGAGACCCTCTGGGTCAGTACAAATTGGAGAATGTGGCTCTCACTTATTCTGTAAGCTGAAAAATGAAGGAAGCTTAAAAAGGAGAAATCCTTTCTTTTTCAGGTGCTCATGGAAATCTTGCTCTTGTAAATACACTTCTGAATCCTCTCCAATTAGGCACACAAGAACTGAAGAACTGAAGAAAATTAGGGGGAGTGACATGCCTTGTTAGGGCTTTTGGCATTTTAATGGCCTCTTGAGTGTATTTGGTGCTGAGTCCATGAATCTCAGATACTGAGAAGAGATTGAACAAACCTCTCAAGAAATTAAAATCAGAAGTAAATTCCAAAGTTTCTTGGAGCGTTAATGGGTCCCACTGAGGGCTGTTACCAAAGAAGACTCCCCAGGGGCTGATGAGAGCAGAAAGCTGGAGGCCCTGATTGCAGGTAGGCAAAGGCAATGTGCGGGTGGCTCTGATGCCAAGTAAGCCTTGATGTGTTTTATCAAGCAGAATGGCCAGGCACTGACACCCAGCCCCTGGGCAGGGTGATCTTTTCCCTCGTGCTTTGCTCAGGGCTCTTCCTGGGGGCAGTGTGAGGGTGGGGGTGTGCAACGCCGAGTGCAGGACAGTGATACAGCACCTCCTGAGTCCCTGGGGAGGAGAAGGCAGTGAGGTCACAGAGCTTTAAGGAAACATCTTCTTGAGGGCCTCAGTGGCAGGGACAACAGCCATAGCCAAGAGGACAAAGAGCTCAGTTTTGTAGGCAGCTTTCAGCCTTGGCAGTGCCCATGGCTGTCTCCACTACAGGCTGTCCTACGCTGTCCCACGCCTGTGTCTGTTTCCCTGCAGACTGTACACACCAACCTGCTTTGCCACCTTGTTCTCACCCATGGATCTCCCTACCTCTACTCATGTCTCTCTGTCCTCACTTGGTTTTCCTTGAAGCACAAAGCCAGGGGCTGATCACAGACACCCTCTGGGTGACCTGTAGCACCACAGCACTGCCCTTCAAGTGACATTCCCTTTTCCTGATGTTACATCTGAACCCCGCAAGCTGCTGTCTGTGGCTTTTTTCCCTTCTCATGCTTTTTCCCACTGCCAAGAAAAGCTCCATCATCTCTGAAATCACCCTTCAAGCAGTCACAAGCTACTACTCTCCTGCCCTTCACCTCCACTTCATCAGGCTAAAGAAGCCCAGGTACCCCAACCTCTCCTCATGGATGCGGTTATTCCTCCCTGCTCACAGGACTTGACACTTCTCTTGTAAATCTCCATGAGGTGTTTGTTGGCCGAATCACCCAAGTTTCTCAAGGTCCTTCTAGACTGAAGTTCCTCTGTGTCAAAAAAAAAAAAAGAAAAAAAGAAAAAAAAAACCCACAAAACGGGAAAGGGTAAGCAGGTGTGGGCTGACTATATGAGAGGGGATAAGTATGTTAAAAGGCACAAACTTAGAAGGGGGAAAGGGGGGAAAAAAAGGGGGAAATTAAAAGTGAAGCAAAGGATTGATCAAGACCTTTGGGGGAGTCCTGCCAAGAAGCCCTGCATCTGAACAATTCGGAATGGAGGAGAAGAAAGCTGACCTACTTCCACTGTTAAGGGGAACCCGTGTGCTTTCCCTGACATCGACAAGCTAAGACCCAGAGGGGGAAGAATCACAGACTCCATCAGGGTGGAAGGGACCTCAGGAGCTCTCTAGCCCAATCTCCTTGCTTGCAGCAGGGTCAGCTCTGGGGTCAGCCATGTTACTCAGGGCTTGATCCAGTCTGGTCTTGGAAACCTCTGAGGGAGGAGATGGCACAGCCTCCCTGGGCAACCAGTTCCAACACCTGACCATCCTCTTAGTGGAAAAGCTTCTTATCCCCTGCATGAACCTCTCTTCTTTCAACTTATGCTCATTGTCACTTGTCCATCTACCACGCACCATGGTGAAGATCCTGGCTCCATCTTCCTGGTGACCTCCTTGTAGCCTTTGGAAGGTTGTTATGAGGTCCCTCCAAAGCCATCTGTTCTGCAGGTTGAACAAGCCCTGTATCTTCACAGACAAAGTGCTCCAGCTCCCCAAGTATCGCGAGGGCCCTCTGCCAAACACAATCCCAGTTACCAACCTCTTTCTTTTTCTGGGGACCCAAACTGGATGCAGTACTCTATACGTGTTTGAATGAATACTGACTAGAGGGGGATCATCCTTTCCCTCCACCTGCTGGCTGTGCTCCTGGTCCTACAGCCCACGGTGCTTTTTCACCTTCTTTGCTGCCAGGGAACGCTGCTGGCTCGTATTTTGGCTCCTGTCCACCAGGACCCTCAAGGCCTTTCCGCAGAGCCACTCCTCAGGCCCCAGCCTGTAACACTGTGGGGTCTTGGTCTATGCCAGGTGCAAGACCTGGCATTTGTCCTTGCTGAATTTTGTGAGGTTTCTGAAGCTCATTCCTCCTGCCTGCCTATGTCCCTCTGAATGGCAGCCCTCAAGCATATGACTGGTCTCCCCCTTCCATTTTGGGGCAATCTACAAGCATGATGAGTGTTGCTTCCTCCGTGTCACTAATAAAGATGATAAACAGGACAGGTTCCTGGAGAGATCAGTGGTACTCCACTTATCTCTGGCTACCAGGGAGAGTGCTACCCATTCACCAGTGCCCTCTGAGCCTGACTATCCAAGCAGCTTTTTACCCATCTGGTTGTCTATCTGTCTAGGCAGTAATGTTCTAACTTGCATACAAGAATATTGTTGAAGACAGTGTCCAACACCTTGCTAAATTCTAGGTAAAAGACATTTACTCCATCCACAAATACAGTTATTTAATCATAGAAGTCAATCATGTTGGTGAGGCACAATTTACCCTGGGTAAATCCATGCTGACTGCTCTCTATCACCTTCTTCTCCTTCATGTGCCCAGAAATGTGATCTGAGAGGATTCACTCCATGACACACTCCTCACCAAAGTGAGGCTAAACTGCCTGCAGCTCCCCAGGTAGTCCTGTTGGCCTGTTTTGAAGATGCATCTAACATTTGCCTTTTTCCACTCATTGGGACCTTGCCCAGTCTCCACAATCTTTCAATTATGATAGCAAGTGTCCTTGCTATGACAGCAGCCAGCTCTCACAGCATCCTCATATGCAGCCCATCCAACCCCAATAACTTGCATAGTTTGAGTTCTCACAAGTAATCCCTCACTAGCCTCATCCCCTGTTGGTTGTTCTTCTCCTCAGGAGTCCTGAAGTAAGGCACAACAGTCCGGGAGACCTTTTTTTGTGAAAACAGAAGCTAACAAAGCATTGGTTTCTTCAGATCTATCTGCATCTGCTGTTACTAGATTCCCTGCCCCATTCAGCAGTGAGCCCATCTTTTCCTTTTTATTCTTACTGGAGCAGTAGCAGCTCATCCTCATGCTCTTGACACCCTCTGCAAGTGTCAACCCTAGGGGAGCTTTGTCTTCCCAAACACCATGCCTACCTTACCAGACAATATTTCTAAATTCCTCCTTGCAGCCTCTTTCTCCTCCCCCTTCCCATACGCTGCCTTATTGTCCTGGAGCTCAGGTGCAAGTCCCCTGTTTAGCCAAGCTGGTCCCCTGACATGGCTACTGGTTTTACTGTGCATCAGGATGGACCATTCTGGTGCTTGGTGGGTGCTGTCCTTAAAGCCCTGCCAGTTTTCCAGAGCTGCCGCTCATGGGCTCCCCCACTGGTCCCGAGGACAGGCCCAAGTCTGCTCCTCTGAAGCCCAGCGTCTGTACCCTGCTGCTGTCCTTCCTCACTCCCTTCAGGATCTGGGCGTTCACTTTTTCATGGTCACTGTAGGTGAGGCTGTCACTGACTATCCCATGCCTGAGCAGTTCCTCCTTGTTTGCAATTTCCACATCCAGGAAAGCATCACCTCTATTGGCCCATCTGGCAGCTGTGCTAAGAAGTTTTCCCTGACGTCTTCCAAAAACCTCCTGGACTCCTTGCACTCTGCTCTTTGTCCTTCCAGTGAATGTCAGGGAGATTACGGTCTCCCCATAAGAACCAGAGCCCGTGAGCTACAGATTTCCTCAGGTTGCTTAAAGGAGATGGTGTCCACCTCCTCACCCAGATCACATGGTCGGTAGCTCCCATCACAATGTCATCCTTCTTCTCATGCTTACCCACAAGCTCTCATGCAGCTCCTTGTCCATCCCAGGGAAGAGCTCCATGCATCTGAGCTGCCCCTTCACAGAAAGGCCATTCCCCCTCCTCATCTTCCCCAACAGTTTCTCCTGAAGAGCTTGTACTGTGCTATCACAGCCCTCCAGTCATGTGAGTGATCCCACCACATCTCAGTTATTCTGGCAATGCTGCAGTCCTGTGACAGCTTGTGCATCTCCATCTGCTCTTGTCTGTGCCCCAGGCTGCATTCGCTTGCATATATTTGGGTTGCAGAGCCTCAGCTGTGGCACAGAGCATAGATTGCTCGTGGCGAACCATGTTACCAAGAGTCAAGGACACTGTATGTGCAATGGCCCACTTCAGTGCAGGGACATGCTGGCATAGACAGCGGGTGTCAATGTAATGGTGAAAGGAGGTTCCCACTAAGGGAGCAAACCCTGCAGTACCTGAGGCTGGAGGAAAAGAGAGCTGGGCTGTGCAGAAATGGCAGGAAAGGGCTTTGCTGCCTGAGCTGGCTTTGTAGCACCACAGGGCCTGTGAAAGAGGTCAACCGATCTCCAGGAAGGACAAGGTGCCACTGAAGAAGTCCCTGGGCCTGAACAGCCTGTGATCCACCATCCTGTGGACATCATTAGCACAGTCCCTGTTCATATCATCTGGGATGAGAAGAGGTTCAGGGGTGGGAGAGCTTGAAGGGTTTGAGAGTGCAGAAACTACAGCGGAGGCCTTGGTGTGATGTGCCTCCCAGTTATGCAGCTGCTTGAATGTAGATGGGATGGACTTTGCCTAGAGGCAGTGGTGGAATTCAGTTATTTGGGCACAGGCAGAAAACCTGAGATGCCCTTGGGAACTTGCCCAGCAACCACCCCAAAAGGATATGGCTTTCCTGTAGGTCCCATGCTGTATCTGCTAGAGACCTGTGGTTGTGCTGGACACCGCAGGCATCTGACATGGCCCTGACAACCTATCTTTATGTCACTGAATCAAGTGTCTGCACGGAATTACATAAGCTATTTGCACTGTAGGGGTTTGCCTGTGTCTTGGCTTTGTACTGAGTGGAGCTGTAGTAGTAGCAGTAGATCTCTAGAATCACTTCAGATGGCCAAGGAAATTCCCCACCTGGCCCCCACCTCATGCTCTAGAAGGATGCACGTCTCACACTTGCTCCATCACAGCAAGCAGACACCGGCACATGTCTGGGAACACCCTGTCTCTTCAAAGGTCACCAGGTGTTTGTGTGTGGGCAACTGACTCCCAACCTCCATCTCCACTGATTATAATGGGAGCTTAGACAAGGAGCTTGCATGCAGACATCTCTGCTGAGCACACTTCAGCTTTGGCAAGGGGAATCCCACCTCCTCTTTGTTTGTGGAGTTCACGGGAGGGATCTGAATCCTACTCTACCCCAGGAGCTTCTAAACTGGCATGACATGCCCAGACTGACTCATCTGAAGCAATACCTGAACCCTGGGAAAATGAGCTCCCTTCATGTCCCTGTCTAGGTGTCTTGTGTAGCTAAGAGGTGGGAATAGGGGTGTCCAGGGTGGGACATTTCCACGTCTTGTAGATAACCATCCCATGATGTGACAAACTGCAACGTTGGAATCAGTCTCTCTCCACTGTTTAGAGAGAGACCATAGGTCTACCTCAGTGAACATTTCCCAGGAGAAGGGAGCACAAGGGAGAGAGAAATTTACGCCTTCAGCACAGCCTCTGCCAGGCTCCTGGGATGGAGGGAGCTCCTGGCAACCTGGCAGCACTGTCCAGAGACAGCTGTGTCCAGAAGCAGCTCCTCTGCAAGGAGCAGCAAGGTTCCAGGCACTGCCTGCTGCTGCTGACACGAGATGAGGCAAGGCAGACAGAGCGATGTGAAAGGCAGTGTAGAGTGGGAGGATAGAGGAGAGCTCGTTGTGAGAGAAATCTTCACAGCCCT
The DNA here is from genome assembly GCF_036417845.1 of Apteryx mantelli. Classification (NCBI taxonomy): domain Eukaryota; kingdom Metazoa; phylum Chordata; class Aves; order Apterygiformes; family Apterygidae; genus Apteryx; species Apteryx mantelli. The sequence goes on along the minus strand of NW_027118682.1, from coordinate 2,417,868 downwards.
TGCCATGGTAAGTCTTTGGCTGCAGGGCAATGCTACTGAGGTTCCTGGAGGGCTCTTCTAAACCCATTCCATCCCATGACTGAAAGATTTTTTAAGGATTGCTCTCCTGACTTCTCTGGTGTGGGAGAGGAGCAGATGCTTCAGAGCAGGGATTCCCTGCCACACCGTCAGAGGGACAGGGCATGCTGCTACTTTCTCTCAAGGATGGTGCAGGGCTGTGAAGCTGGGAGAAGCACCAAGATCTGCCCAGGGCTGTGATTCAGAGCAGTGTCCCTGCACCACTGCCTGCTCTTGCTGAAATTAGATGACAGAAGACAGAGAGAAGTGAAAGGCAGTCTGGAGTGGGAGGGCAGAGGAGAGCTCATGATGGGAGAAATCTTCACAGCCCTTTGCGCAGTAAGTCTCTGGCTGTGGAGCAATGCTACTGAGGTTCCTGGAGAAGTCTTCTAAACTCATCCCATTCCATGACTGTTTTTTTAAGGATCATTCGCCCAGCTTCTCCAGTGCAGAGGAGGAGGAGATGCTTCAGAGCAGGAATTCACTGCCACATCATCAGAGGGACAGGGTGTCCTGCTGCCTTCTCCCAGGGACACTGCAGGGGGATGAATCTAGTATATGCACACAGGTCTGCCCAGAGCTGTGATTCAGAGCAGTGTCTCTGCCCCCCAGGGCGCTGTGTGCCTGGGGCACTGACTCTGCCGCCTGTGAGGGTCAGCACTCAAACTGCCCAGGGATCTCCCCATGGCACTGCAGGGAGAAGCTCTGGGTGGGAGGATCGACCCCCCAGTCAGGGCAGGTTCATTCTCCCTTTGAGAGGGTGCTGTGTGAGTCAGGGCTGCTCACAGCTCCATCTCACCCTGAGAGCATTTCTGGAGGGGGGTTCCAAAAGGAAGATCAAGACAGGGATGCCTGAAAGGGAAGGAGCTTTCATAAGTCTCTGCTTTCAGTTTTATTCTCTTTGGGTGGCATGAAATGTTATTGGATCTGTCAGGTTTAAACAGGGGATTGAGACTCCAAAATAGTAACAGTGAGAGAGGAATGGTTCTGGGAGGAACTCAGCAAATCCCTTCACCCACTGCTCAGCCTACAGACAGAACCAGCATCACCTTTCCAGCCTCATCAAGGTTTGTTTCACCTGTTCCTTAGCTCCTGCAAACTTAGAGGTGCCCCTGTGCAGTGCCCTGCCCTCGGGAGGTTTCTGCAAGGCAGAGCTGAGTGCTCAGTGGGTGGGATGGGGTCTGCGGCCACTGACCGGGGAGAGATGGGGGTACAGAGAAACAGCTCCCCGCAGGGACAGCTCCAGGCAGCAGTGTCCTGGTGAAAGAGTGGAAACTATAAACTTCATGGCCTCCTCTCCTCTCCCTCCCAGCACAGCCCTCAGTCCTCAAGGCTATGGGGTCTAGGGCATGAGTCATTTCTTTGGCAGCCAGATATTCAGAGGAGGAGAAACTCCTGAGTGCCCTCATGACTCTCCGTGTCCCTGCCTCCCCCAGCAGAAATATCATGGCATTGCTCCATATGTCCCCACCTCTCTGTGCTGCTCTTGTCCTTCCCCTTGGACTCTCTGAGCAAGGGGGTTTCAGATGCAGTACAGACAATGAACTTGTGGATCCTGCCATGCAGACGTGTTCTTGAGAATGAGGTGTCCAAGTCCCTCTCTGACCTGTGAGGTTCTGGGCAACGCAGTGGGAGGGTGAGGGGGGCTGGCTGGGAATGAGCCAAATCTCTCTTCAGGACACCTCATCCATAGGACATTTGACCATTTGACTCTGGGGAGTCTGGCTGGGCTGCAAGCCAATGTGGAGAGAGGTAATGTCTGCTTTTGGGGGAGGGAGAGTTTGGGAGAGTTGTAATAGATAGAAAGTTTTGCTCAGAGAAGTCTGTCCTAACTTGTCAATGTCTTTCCCTCCTTGGACAGTCCCCCATGCCCAAAGGAAGCAAATGTCCAATGGCAGCTCCTTCAACGAGTTCCTCCTCCTGTCATTTGCAGACATGCAGGAGCTGCAGCTCTTGCACTTCTCGCTCTTCCTGGGCATCTACCTGGCTGCCCTCCTGGGCAATGGCCTCATCATCACTGCCATAGCCTGTGACCACCGCCTCCACACTCCCATGTACTTCTTCCTCCTCAACCTCTCCATCCTCGACCTTGGCTCCATCTCCACCTCTGTCCCCAAATCCATGGCCAATTCCCTGAGGGACACCAGGGCCATTTCCTACTCGGGATGTGCTGCCCAGGTCTTTTTCCTTGTCTTTTTCATTTTGGCTGAGTACTTTCTTCTCACTGTCATGGCCTACGACCGCTTTGTTGCCATCTGCAGACCCCTGCACTACGGGACCCTCATGGGCAGCAGAGCTTGTGTCAAAATGGCAGCAGCTGCCTGGGGCACTGGTTTTCTCAATGCTGTGCTGCATACTGCTGGCACATTTTCAATACCACTCTGCCAAGGCAATGCTGTGGAGCAGTTCTTCTGTGAAATCGCCCAGATCCTCAAGCTCTCTTGCTCAGACTCCTACCTCAGAGAAGCTGGAGTTATTGTGGTTAGTGCCTGTTTAGTCCTTGGGTGTTTCATTTTTATTGTGCTGTCCTACGTGCAGATCTTCACTGCTGTGCTGAGGATCCCCTCTGAGCAGGGACGGCACAAAGCCTTTTCCACGTGCCTCCCTCACATGGTTGTGGTCTCCCTGTTTGTCAGCACTATCATATTTGCCCAGCTGAAGCCCCCCTCCATTTCCTCCCCAGCTCTGGATCTGGTGATGGCAGTTCTGTACTCAGTGGTGCCTCCAGCAGTGAACCCTCTCATCTACAGCATGAGGAACAAGGAGCTCAAGGATGCTCTGAGGAAACTGATCCAATGGATACAATGTCGGCACCAATAACTGTCCCATGTGCACACACTCCCCATTCCCAGGCTGTTTGGCATCAAAGCTATGTGTTGTTCATTTATTTCTTTCTTAGTTTTCTCTGATACATTCTTGTAAAAAGAAAAAAGAAATAGATGCTACTTGTCCTCAGGAATCTCCCATTTGAATCTGACCCAGAGACAGTGTTGAAGCAGGAAGCCAGGTTTCCCCCTTCATCAGCAGAAATGGGGGGACCTCAAAGCCAGCTAGTCTGAGCTCCCTCGGATGCCACCAGTGCAACGAGGAGAGTTTCCCTTTGCAGTGTCTCTTTCGGCACTGACACCAAGGGAGCTCAGGGGAACAGAGTCAGGCTTGGATGAGTACAGGCTGTGTACATGGGAGCCCATGGGTCCCATGTCCATTAGGAGAGCTCAGCTCCCCTGGCCCCAGTCAGGGTGTGATCTCATACCCCTCTTCTGCAAGGGTGGCAGTCAGTTGTCATGGTGGGCTGGTCCCTTCGTTCTACAGTGCTCTAATGCTCACAGCAGAGCAGGAGTGGAGGAGAGGAGAGTCCGGACGCAGCCTGTGGGGACAGACCCTGTGCTCCTCAGGACCATTCCCCCACTACCACAGCAGGCATTTCCTCACCGCAGCCTTCCTGTGGGGGCTGCAGCTTTCCTGCAGACATATCCACCAACGGCAGCAAGGCCTTCTCCTTTCAGAGCTGTTCTCTTCATTTCCACACTCTCCTGCTGTGCTCTGATGTGTGTATAAGGCCTAAGCACTCTCCTAACGCAGTGGCGGTAGGGTTGTGCTTCCTTGTGCATTCCTGTGAGCACAGGCAGGACCAGGCTTTGGGCACCTTTATGCCAGACCTGGCCTCCAGAATAACATTTCTTCAATAAAAGGGGATCTCCTCAGTGATGCGCCTGGAGTCTTGCTTTTCTTCAGAAAGGGGAGTCAAAAATATGCCCAAGGGTTGCACCCTAAAAGGACCTGCTGTTCTGCTTGTGAACTCCGTGGGCTCCAGGGGATGAGCTCAGAGTCCCAGGGTGATCTGTTAGGGACCAAGGGCTGGATTCAGGGCTCATTTCTTGGTGACCGGTGCCAGCAGAGATGGTGAATGGTCTCTGAATTGTCTGCCCCAGGGCTGTCCCACAGGTGACAGTGCTGATGACAGATGCCCGTCCTTCTGGAAGGGAATCTGAGCCCCCAGGAGAGCTCAGGGGACCTCCAGGAACACCATGTGCCTGGGGGTGGGCAGGGAGTGGAGGCTCATGAAGTGAGGGACTGTCCATGGTGGAGTCACACAAAGGTAAAGCACTACACCCAGATACGCATAGGGAAAGGAGGGCTCTGCAATCCCTGGAGAGGCAGTGGGGACCCAGGAGGCCCAGGGAAGGGGCACTGGAGAGTGATTCCTGCACCCACAGTGAAACACCACAGACCAGAGTCAGTGCCCACCCAAACACATCTCCTGCCATTGCAAACACCCTAGGGTCACTCTGAGCACCATCCATGAGCACAGACACGTGCCAACAGTGTCAGTGGTATTGAGCCATGTCTGCCTGGATCTGCTTCCTGCCCCAATCAGCACGGCCAGTGCAGGAGTCACCCCGTGGCCCTGTGGTCCCACAGCCTGCTCACTCTGCAGAGCAGCACCAGTCCAGGGCCCTGCAGGGAGCACCGGGGAGGGGTGCAGGATCAGCCAGCCAGGCCAGCATGGACACACTCACCTGCGCAAAGGCTCTCTGGGGAGCAGGCAGGTCCCAGGAGAAGAGCAGGGCAGCATTCAGAGACAGAAAATGAGAAGCAGGTTTCTCTGTGCCCCAGCTCGGGGCAGGCTGCCAGAGGGGCTGCAGGGCCAGGGCTCTTGGGCTGTGCTGGGCAGCAGGGGGGGCATGGAGGGGCTGCAGGCAGACAGGGAGGGGGATCTCCTGGGCACAAGAGCAGGGGAGATGGAGAGTGACTGGCGTCATTGTGGGGCCTCCTCCCCCTTGCCAGGGAGCTGCTCCCCTTGTCCTTGGGTCTGGCCTGAGTTACAATGTGGACATGTCTGTGCCCGGCCCTGCACCTCTTGGGTCCTGACGTGATCCTGTCCCCGTCCTGCTGACCTGACTCCTCGTCTCTGCCTCAGACCTGCCTCTACACTACAGTCAAGAAAACCTTGGCAAGGGAAGCTGGGATCTTAGCAGATCCTAGAGAAGGTTGTAGGTACAAACAGTGACCATATATGCACAGCAGCAACTCTTGCCTGACAGCCGATTCAAACGTGTAAGGAGTGCTTTGGATTTGGACCCCCTACCCAGGTGACACTGCATACAGAGTCTTAGCTGGATAGAAAAAGCTAGGGCAGCCACTTGGGTCTGATTTTACGATGGGTAGCTGGGAGAGCAGGTCTCTCTGCATTCAGGTCAATTGGTTATGCACCATTTGTGACTGGGGTCCTGCTACAAAGAGTGTTGTTGAGAGCGGCAAGAGCAGGGCTGCTCTGTACAGGAAGGGGAGTTGGGAGCCAAGGGTGCCGGCAAGGCGGGCAGGGAAGTGACCCACCGACAAGAGGTGCTGTCCCGCAGTGCCCAGACAAGAGGAGCAGAGCAGGTTTGGGGATGGTAACTGGGCTCAGGCACAGTCCAGCGATCACCAGACAAGACTGTAGGCCTCTGACCAGCCCTGCTTTGTGTGGGAGATTGGACTGGAGACTTCCAGGAGTCCAATCCCACCAAAACTCCTCGACGACTCCATGAATAGAAAGACCCCACCCTGGGGGGAAGTGGGTGTCCCACTGCCTGGCTGGGGCTGGATCCCCGGCTTGGGGAGAGGAGGGAAGGGCTGGGGGCTGGGGAGCTGAAGTGTGGCAGCTGTCATGGTCACCTCCCTTGCAAAAGGTCCCACACTGCCCCTGGGCAGACACAGCCTGTTCCCCCATCCCCATGCTGCCCTCCCAGCAGGACGGGACATGCGAGGAAGGGCTCAGCCTGCCCTGTGCTCAGGGAGAGCTCCCCAGGGTCGGCACAGCTTGGCCTGAGGCACCTCCAGCTCCTCAGCCTCTGCTGTGGCATGACTGGCATGAGGACGACAGCTCCTAGGGCCGGGCAGAAGGAGCCTGGCTGAAGGAGCGTCAGAGGGAAGATCCAAAGGTCCCTGGCTCAACCCCGGGCTTTGGAAAACTCCCTCACACACCTCAGGATGGTCCATCTGCCTCTTCCACCATGCCCTGTACTCCCCTCCCATAGGCCAACGCATAGTCCAGCACTGCCTGGGAACTCTCTTCCCCAGAGGGAGGAGAGGGAGGACATTCACCAGCCCCACACTGACGTTTCCACCCCCGGCCTTTGCAGTTGCCTGTGCCTGGGTCTGCCCACTTGCCTTCACCACAGTCTCAGTTGCACTGGAAGCCCATGAAAACCCCAGTGCTCCACCCCGAACCGGGAGCCTGGACGGTCACAGAGGCATCACCTGTCTAATGCCCTGGTCATGCAGCCAAGGGCAGGGGTCTTCACCCCAATTTCCCTGCTCCTCCCCCTGCTCCCGGCATTACTGCTGCTGTGCCTATGTCAACCCTCCTCCTGCCAGACTGGCCCAGGGCCCGAGGCAGCTCCAGCTCCCTTGAGGGCTGCACTGAAGCCTTTCAGGAGTGGGCTGAGGTGGGGCTGGCACTGCCAGGGTGGGACGGGAGAGGGCAGCTCTCCTCTGCCACTCTGGGGCTGCAGCTGAGGCTGGGGCTGGGCAAAGCTTTTCCCAGGGGAGCTCCCTGAAAAGCCAGAGGTGTTTGCCAGGCACCCTCCCACTGCGCAGGGGAAGCCAGAGCACCAAGGGAAAGATGGAGCTCCAGGATGCTGGCCATGCCACACAGCATGGGCAGGAGGTGCCCATCATCCCCCTGCAGGCTAAGGCCTTTGGGAGCTCCTTCCCCAGGGTCGCTGTCGAGAGCCTGAACTCCCAGCTTGGCTGCGCACACCCTGGGGCTGTGGGGGTGGCTGCACGCGCTGGTGGTGCCCCAAGAGCCCTGACTGTGATGGTGTGCTCCTTTCCCCCCCACACTGATGTGCTCTCTCCCCTTCAACCTGACCTCCCTGCAAACAGCACATACGCAGGGGCTAGCTGAGCATGTGCCAACTAAGGCTCGTCTAGTATGCAGATATGACTATGAGTCAATCATCTTCCCCCCATAAATAGGGGGCAGCCCAGAGCCCATTGAGCTCTCCTGCACGGCAGCGGGCTGCACTGCAGAACCTCCTTTTGAGCAGGGATGCCTCTCAAGGTTACTCCTTGAGGTTGAGAGATTCCTTACCCACGACAGATCCTCGGTAAGTGTTTAATAGCATGCTGAACTTCTGAGAACTTCGCAAAACTTTGGTGAGTTATACCTCTGATTAATTGTGCACATAATCCCTAGGACATAAACCGTTGACCAAGTCTGAGACTAGGATTGGATCCAGCCACACCTAGGCTCCTCTCTCAAGGAGTTTAGAAAGCAAGGGGGTCCAGTCTGAACCTCGTGACTCAACGGCAGGGTCTCCGTTGTGCATGCATCTGACCCTGTCCTTCACGCAGTAAATAACTGAGTGAACCTTGCCAATCAAACCTTGTTAAATCGTTCTTATTCACGATTGAACTTTGTTAAGTCGCTGTCTTACTGCAATAAATGTAGTGCTGCTTCCCTCTTATGAGTGAAGTGCATCACTCCTTTTACAACAAATATTGATAAAAGGAAGCGTGTTTTAGAGATTCCTTTTCTCCTTTGTTGCATTCCACAGGGATGAAAAAAAGCACAGAGGAAGGGAAAACATTGCCATTGCTTTATTCCTTTGCAGTTGTTTCTAATCAGCATTTCATTTTGTTAGGGTGTCTGAGGAGCAGAACTGCCCTTAACAGCTCTTTTAAATTTGGTGTATTAGCATCTCATTTCCAAAGGGAATTCTACAAGGGTGAACTCTTTATAGCAAAATCCATCTCTTCCCATGAGACCCCAGGGAAGCTATGGCATTTTGGGTGACCAAAGCTCAGCCCAGCAGAGCACCTGGGCGTTCTTGGGCACCTTGGTCATCCTGCTCCAGGTGTGTCCTTGTGCACCACAGTGAAGGATGTGGTGGCCCTGGGTCTTCCCATCCAGGCCCGCAGCTCCACCAGCAACACAGGGTTAGGGTATGCAGGCAAACGACTAGGCTCTGCCTCAGGGTTGAGATAACTGAACAGGACGTGAGAAACTAGTGGCTATGAGAAATCATTGGACACTGCAGGGAACAGAATGAGACCCTGCCAAGTTACAGACAGCACGGTGACGGATGGCTGGATTTCAGTGGTCGTTAAGGGAGAGTTATATGAGAAAAGGACAAGCTTCACACATAACTGGCATATTGGGGATCCTTCAGGGAGTAGACTCTTGCAGCACCAGCAGTACTGAGGTAACGATATCAGATGCACCACATGAGCCAGGGGTTACCTAGCTAACAGTACCAGAAATATTAAACTTGAGTACATAGGCAGTAAAACTGGGACCAATGAAGAAAAAAAATACTTAGAGATGGACTGTTTATTTCAAAGGGGATAAAGCTGGAGAAAGGGAGGGATCAAGCTGCATCATGGAAGAAGCAGCATGGGAAAATGGAGGTAAAGGGAATAAAAGGGGCCAGTCATGTGTAAGCAAGCTGCTGGCGGGGACACTTGTCTGGCCAGGCTGTGTACTTGTTCTCTGCGGTGTAGCCTATCATTGTATTAAATCCTTTTCCTAGCTCTTTTCTGGGTGAGCGTGCTCACTGTTCTGCGTGAGTGCATGTGTGGAAGGCTTGCAGACATCAAGGCAGCCAGCTACCAGAGACACCTGTGTGAGGGTGCGTGTGAGGTCTCCTGCAAGCTTTGAGTCTGATTAGCTGGTGAGCAAGAACAGGACCAGGCCCTTTGTATCGTTCATGTTTATGAGTGCTACTCGTGTCTCCGTGGTGCCTGTAAAGGTACTGTGCCCCTGCCGGAGTTGATTTTTTGGTGGTCGACCATGACCATACAGAGTGCGTGTATGCCTCTTGGAAGTACATGCCCCGCCTCACTGCTGGCAGGACCAGGGAACAGAGAACTGCAGTAGTTTCCCTTCCAGTGGACCAGGAAGGAGGAATCCCTTTATTCAAAAATCCACTGGATCCAGCGTCCTTTAACAGTGCAGGCCTTGGAGGTGCTGCAGCCACTTGGTCTTGATGTCGAGGTCCCGCTTCTCTGTCACCTTGTGGTTCCCAAAGGGCACAGAGGCTTAGGCTTTGGGGCTGCAGCATGAAGGACCAGCTTTGGCACACATCGTTCTAGTTCCCCACTATTGATTTAAGCAATACAAATACAGAGATCTTATAAGTGTTTGGGTCAGTGATCCCCTAGAGTCAAAGGGAGTTTTGTTTTGTTTTGTTTTTTTCTGATCAGACTTTCCATCTGCCAGCCTATATCATAAAAGTGGCTGGGGTTGGACAGGCAGTGCCATATGATCTACCCTCCGTTTCTAAACCATCCACAGAAAGTAGCACTACTTAGTCAGTCTAAATAGCAGGGGCAATGGACACTGTTCTGCTGGTGGTCCATAAACAGGACAGTTGTGCTAAGCAAAACTCTGTTGTCTAAGGATCTGTTACACATTACTCAACACATCTTCATCATGTCCAAGGGTAAAAAAAAGCTGGGGGCTATTTAAGCCAAATAACTATCTCAAATATCTCAAGACCTGTTTTCTCCTTTTGCATAACAAATATTACTCTCGTGTTAAGGATGGTAGGAAGGTGTTTGGGTCGAGAAACTTTTTTGAGCTCTGTCAGGAATTGCACAAACATCTCCATAGCTGCATTATTGCCATTTCTGCCTGCTCTGAGACTGCAGATAACACGGGCACAAGAATAAGGTGCCTTAACTGCAAGCTGATGTGTAGATCGGGGGCAGCACAAGGCCCTGGCTATTAGTCTTTAAATGGTTTGTCCAGGATTTTGTGAGAGAGGTGCCCAGTCTACATGGAAAAGCATCACAAATGTAAAAGCTGGGAATGCTTTTTGTACCGTGAAAAGATCTTGAACGTCAGCCAGCACCAGTGTTTCACACCTGTGGTCGAACCCCAGAAATAGGGAAGGGCTATATTTGCTGTGATACGTAACATGTGCAGGAAGCTGGGACAAGTCACGTTTCTCCCCTGGAGGTAGCACTGGAAGTAGCGTGGAATGAAGAAGGGGTGGAAAGGAAAGCTCGGTGAGAACGGGAGTTCAGGAGGGTCACAAGTCTCAGGGACTTTCTGGGGTTGGCTGCGCCCACCCCTGCTCCATGGTCTCTGCAGCAGAGGGACAGTCTGCAACACACCATGCTGCATCTCTATGGTCACCTGGAGGGGACACCCTCCCTACCATCTCTATGCTCAGGTGGCTCCTCTGGACGGCCTCCAGCACTTCTCTATGCTCTCCCGGCAGAGGGACACACTGGGATCCCCCCTCCAGCCGCTTTCTTGGGCTGCTGATGGAGACAAAATTTCAGGGCCACCCGCTCATGGCGGACAATGCCAAAGGCTGCGATGGCCCCTGGGTTGTTCGCCCACTTCTGAAAAAAAGGCCGCGGCCTCCCGGGGCTCCCGTGACGTGCACGTGCGTCCCCTTGCGGAGACTCGCCCAGGCCCTGGGGCAAAGCGGCGCCCTGTGGCAGCAGCGCCCCAGCAGCAGCGTTTCCCCGCCGACGCTCCCCTGCAGCACAACTCCCACAGCCCAGGGCCAGCCCGGCGCTGCTCGCCTCGCTCCCCGCCCCCCCTCGCTCCCCGCCCCGGCCCCAGCCGGCAGCAGCCGCCGCAGGCTCCGGCCACACGAGCACACGCCGGGCCGCAGCGTCGCTCCGGGCTCCCTGCGCAGCAGCCGCCAACACCCGCTTCTGCCACAGCTGCTTCTCCGTGGCCTCGAGAGTGGCGCTGCGGCGGGGCCCAGCGGGGGCGGGGCCGGCGGCACCAGGGGCGGTGGCCATGGACACACAGGCCCCGCCCCCCACAGGGCCGGAAGTGCCACTTCCCAAGGAGCATGCGCACTGGCGCAGAGGAGGGTGGCGAGGGGCGGGGCGGGGCCAGGGCTGCCCGGGCCCTGCGGGGATGGAGGGGGCGAGAGGCGGCTGGTGCCGCGCGGGGCAGCGTCTCCCGGCGCGGGGCAGCCCAGAGCCTCGAGCCGCAGCACCGGGAGCTGCCGCGCCAGGCCCGAGGGCCGAGGGCCGCGGGCTGGGCAGAGTGAGCAGCTGTGCGTGCGGGGGCAGCCGGAGCTGCCGCGGCCCAGTGTGTGTGAGCAGCTGCTGGGGAAGGCCTGGCCCGGCCTGGGCCGCCTGCGGCCCCGCGGGAGCCCCCAGCTCTTGTACCCTTGTGCTGGTGGCCCCGCGGCTCAGTGCCGGCTGTGGTGGCCGTTTGTCAGCGCCATCCTGGCCGTGAGGGGAGGGCGTGGGTGCAGCTGGGCTTGTGGTGGCTCCAGGCTGGAGGTGACAGCAGGCGTGGTGGAGCCAGCAGAGGTGCTGCTGGTGCTGCCTGTGGGCAGAGTGGTGTGAAGGCGCTTTCTGAGCTTCTTCGCAGACCTGCTGGCATCTCCAAGGGCTTCAGAGTGTCGGGCTTCTTTCCCTTCCCTCCACCGCAGCAGCAGGGATCTGGAAGCAGAGGCTCAGGGAAGCTCCTTGCCTTTGGTGTCGTCCCTGCCTGGAGGTTCCTGCTGAGAAGCCCCTGGGGAAGTGTCGTGGGGGCGAGCGGGAGCTGTGAGCAGCCCTGCCCCATGCAGCCCCTCTGCATGGGGAATGAGCCTGCCGTGCCGGGGCCGCTCCTTCCCCCAGAGCTTCCGCAGCCCATGTTCACCCTGTTTGTAGTTACCCCTGGATGTTGCCGGGAGAAGGCTGGGTTGTGCTTTGTGTGTGCTGGGAGACCGATGCTGGCGAGTTGTGACTGAAGGATCAGCATGAAATGTGCCTCTGGCTAAAAGCTGGACTGGAGCACACAGGCATTTTTTGTCACCTTGGGTTTTGCCTTCTGAAATACCAGCATGTGCTGACCGAGAATGGATTTTGATAGGAATGGATTTGCACTTAAAATCGACGCCCTGATTTTTCTGTAAGTCAAATTCGGTAGCATATTGACAGCCGATGTTCTCTGTATGACAGGAAAGGTGCAGTTAAGGATATCGGCTTTGTTCTGCGGACGCTTTGTACATCTGATACCCTCGACGCTTGGGCCGCTGGCCAGCAGAGCACCGGCACAAGAGCACCATGATGCAACGCTGCTGCTTCACCGTGGAGCGCAAGAGAGTCAGTGCAAGAGGGACGGGGGCTTCAGCCAGTGCCTGTGGGGTGGCCTTGGCCCTGGCACAGTGATGCACCCAACATGCTGCCAGCAGCAGCAGCTGTGCAGATCTGAGCATGCACTGATGCAAGAAGAAGAAACATGTTCTGAGGAGTCATGTTTTAACTCTGCATTTCGGATACCGTAATTCATATTGCTGTCATGTACCCTGATAGCTGTTTTTTCATGACCATCCCTTCCCTCATGTGTGTTGCTTCTGTGTGAAAGTGCGCAAGTGATAATTTCTGCTGTTTTACTGTCCCTGTAGTTCACACCCTGTAAAGCCTGACTGGAAACCTGTTATTAAAAGTGAGGGCTGGCTAAGATAAGAAGTGGAGCACAGTGAAGACACCTGCCTTGCTCTGCCCTGCTCCTGGAAGTGGTCTGCTGCAGGCTAGGCTGCCTCTTGGAAGGCTTTGTCATCTCAAAAGTGATCATTACAGCAGTGTGTCCCTGGCAACTCTCGGTGCTAAATTCCACACGGATGCAGAATTGGTTCACTTTTTAGGTCATTTTCACTGTACAGGTTTTGGAAGGAAATGATTTCTTCTGTGTGTCTGAGAGGGCTTGCAAGCATTTCCATACATAATGTTCTGTTGTCTTCCCTCTGCTGTTCATTCTTGTTATTTCTTTTTTGTTCTCTCCCTCCCCACTTATGCTTTCTCGCCCTTAGCATGCTGCTGAAGCAAAGGAAAGGAACTAGGGTGTGTGTGTGGGGGGAGGCGGGGGGGAGAGAGGGTGCTTAAAAGGTGCAGAAGGCAGGTATGTGAAACTAGGGAGCCCTTTTAAAAGATACGGATTTTCTGCTCTCCTGTTATGGGGAAAAACAGGAAATTGAGAGGAAGAAGAGAAAAGAAAGTTTTTTCTTAAATACAAGTCAGTAGGTTGTAATATTAAATGCAATTAATTAATGGTATTAACTCCATTCCCCCACCCTTCAATCTCAAGGGCTTAATTTCATTCTGGCTGTGCCAGGGGCACGATGGGAAAGGGCAGAGTCAAGAGGCTGCGGCCTGGCTCTTCAGTGCAGCCGCAGGGCAGAGGGCTCGAGGGTAGTAAATGAGCGTGGGGAGAAACAAGCCCATCTTCTGAAGCTCAGCACCCAAGTTCAGCTTTTTTTTTCTCTTTTTATGGTAGCAGGTTGGGGGTTGATGTCACATCGAGCTGAGGGGGGTGTAAAACCATGCTGCAGCAGCACATGGTCCATCGCCTACAGTCCTGCTCTCAGCCCGTGCCAGTCCTTGCAGTTTTGTGATGAGAGGGATTTCTGTCTGAAAACAAACCCCATGAGTAGGAAGAGGATCACAGGAGAGGGGAGCACCTGCTTTGCGGGCTGGCCTGGGGTTACAGCAGCTGGAGGAGGTGCTGAAGCCGAGCCCGCAGTGAGGGAGTGAAGCTGCAGGTTGTCACGCTTCATTTGGAAGGAGACTGTTCCCATCTGCCAACCTGATGGTCAACCAGGTGGCCAAGCTGGTGAGGAGAGCCTTCAAGTGGGAGTGAGTGGGAGGAGAGGGTGACTCAAAGAAGAGTGAGGATGTAATGGTGTGGGATGGCAATGAAAAGGTGCAGGGTGATGTGGGGAAGAGAAACGGCGAGAGAGCAGTGGGAATGCAGGGAGCTCTGCCTAGGGATGGACGGTGAGGCATTCGAGAGTGTATGGGTGAGGATTAGGGGGCAGACCAACAGGGGTGGCCTTGTAGTGGATTTCTGCAGTGGATTGTCTGAAGAAGGGCAGCCTCTGCAAGGCCCAAGGAGCGCTGAGCTGGGGAGAGGAAAATTTCTCCTGCTCTGCAGATCCCAGCTGCCAGCCGGGCTCAGGGCTGGAACAAGAGGCTTGGAGGCAATGACGTGGTGATGGATGTCCCCCGGTGGCTACCAAGGCATTGAGATGGGGATCCCCACAGTGACCACCAAGGCATTGTGATGGGGGTTCCCCATGGTCACCACCAAGGCATTGTGATGGGGGTCCCCATGGTCACCACCAAGGCATTGAGATGGGAGTCCCCATGGTCACCACCAAGGCATTGTGATGGGAGTCCCCACAGCGACCACCAGGGCTTTGTTGATGGGGGGTCCCCATGGTCACCACCAAGGCATTGTGATGGGAGTCCCCACGGCGACCACCAGGGCTTTGTTGATGGAGGTCCCCACGGCAACCACCAGGGCTTTGTTGATGGGGGGTCCCCATGGTCACCACCAAGGCATTGTGATGGGAGTCCCCCACGGCGACCACCAGGGCTTTGTTGATGGAGGTCCCCACGGCAACCACCAGGGCTTTGTGATGGGAGTGGCGTCGTGCCCACAAGGCCGTTGTGATGGGGCAGTCCCTGTGGTGACCATGTCTTTGCTGGGGCCAAAGCCCTGAGGTCCTCACTCTGAGGAGAGCGGCTTGATCAGGAGGAAGCAGCTCCCCTTGGTGCCAGAGTGGCAGGTCTCTGGAAGAGGATCCTGGAGATGGGCAAGGAGCAGCAGGAAAACGTCTGCTCCCAGCCCATGGATGGGCTTCCAGGCACACAGGAGCGCAGGAGAGGCCACATCCCAGACTAGCCTCCTTCAGGCCTTCAGCTTCACAACGTGTCACAGCTTCAAATGAGCTCTCTAGAGCAGCACTTCCCATGCCCCTGGTGTGGAGAGAAGACTTTGGGTAGACAAGCAGGAGACAGGGGAGAGAAAGGGCAGAGACACCAGGCTGCAGAGCTGGGGCTCCCAGCATCACAGAGGGGGTGCCACAGGCTCAAGAAGCAACCCAAAGAAGTAAAGGAGTCCTTCCTTTTGCAGTGACTTGGAAAGCCGCATCTCTCACAGTATTCAAGGTGAATGGAGTCTCCCTTCTGCAAGATTTGCCCCAGGACTGTGCAGAGACTAGCAAGAGCAGGAAGGTCGGTTGCAGGGATGCTCTCAAAGTTCAGCAGCTGCAGAGCTGGGAGCTGGTCATCTCACAAACTTGGGAGTGAGTCAAAATGCAGGTCCTGAGGCATTGCACTGCCTCATAGGCTCTGCACCGGAGCCTGGACAGCAGCACTGCAGTGTGTGGGCATGTCCTGAGAAGCCCAGAGTCATAAAATGTGGGAGATCCAGGATGTCAGCACTGTACAGACCCCGGGAGAGCAAAGGTGCCTGCGGGGAGGAGGAGGGCAGGGGGCTGCGGAGCGTACCCAGGGGAGAAGCACAGCCCCAAGGTGACACTGAAAAGCACAAGGACCAAATGAGGCCCAGGGATGAGAAATGGCTTTCCTCAGGCTCAGCCAGAAGGAAAGATGGGCAAACTTCATGGGAAATGGGAAAACTTCCCCACATTTGCTACCTGGCCTCGCCCATGGCTTTGGAGCCTGGTAGGCTCCAGGGTCCTGGATAAGGGCCTCGGGATGATGTGTGTTAAGGCTATGTTTGCTCTTCTCTGGCATAGCATCTCCATCTCAAGCACTGCTGACTGAGAAACCTTGCCGAGCACTTTTAAAAGCAGAGAGCCTGCCTTGGTGCCTAAAGGAGGAAGGCTACGTCCTGTCCCACATTGTCCTACATCCTGCTTCCACAAAAAGAGTGGCCCACAGCAGAAACCAGTTTTGAGGCTCACCAAAGCATTTCTCAGCCTGTGGCCATGCTTTGTGCTGGTTCATCCCACATGCCTTGGATCCTGTAAAAACGCCAACCCCCAAACCCCAGATTCCTGCACAGGTCGGCCCAGTGCAGTGACCTGTCAGTGCAGGGACGCAGAAGTGACGTCTCCAGTGCCCCATTTGAGATATTTCACAGTCTTTGGCAGTGTCTGGAGACATTCCTGAAGGATTTATCAGAAAATTATGGAAAATAACTGCAGTGAAGGCAGGTGGCTGCTTTCCAGGATGTGAGGGGAAATCTCTCTGCTCTCTCCCTGCCTGTGCCATCTCCATGGCAGTGACCTACTGAGCCCCCAGATGACACGAGCTGAGGTCTCAATGGGACATGCCACATCACAGGGAGGTCTCCCCGGTGTCGTTGTGGGGACCCTCACTTCCCTGTGAGGCCCAGGCACTCCTGGGTACTGCTCACACCCTCCCCACAGCTGCCCTTCATAGTGGCTCCATAGCAAGGAGAGGGGACAGGAGGCAGTGGGACCACGTTGGGGCCTCACCAACAGGCGGAGGAGCAGGGGCATGTTGAAAAGGAGTTTTGGGTAATGAGATGGGAAGAGCGTCCTGTTTCTCTGGCTGGAGAGGTGAAACGAGAGCAAGAGAGTAAGCGAGATGGAGGACTGCTGGACGGACACCATCAGCCAGGACCACAGCTCCTTGTTCCCAGTGCTCCTGTGGCTCTCCACCAAGGGTAAGGGCTTTGGGAGCTCCTTCCCGAGGTGTCGCACAGAGACTGTTAACTGCCAAAACTGCTGTGGATCCCGGGCTGTGGGGGTGGCGGGACAGGGCTGGGGACTGCTGCGAGAGCCCTGCCTGAGGGTCCCCTCTGGCTCAGGGGACAATGTGACAGCCAGGATTCCTGGGTCCTGGGGCTGGGGCTGTCCTGACCCCAAGGCTTCTGTGCGGCCAGCTCCATCGCCTCTTACGGTGGGGGGGGGGGCATGGGAATCCATGACAGGTTTTCCTGAGAGTGGGTCCCCCTTTGGGGTCTGGCTCTGAGAGGAAAGGGGTCCTGCATCCCAGAGGATGAGGTGGCCTGCAGCTCCATGGGGCTCTCAAGACCCTGCTGGAAATGGCCATATACTATAATGAAACCTTCACCTTTTAATAACCCCAAGTCCTCCGGGTGTTTGGGAAAAATCTCTGTTCCTTCCCCCTCGATCCTTCCAACTTGGCGCAGCATGTTTTGCGCTCAGAGATGCCATCTTCAGATGGCCACAGCCCCTGTCCTCCTGCAAACTGGGCTCAAATCACTGCACCCAAAATAAAATACATTGGAGAGAGCAGATTGGAAACAGGCGGAGGTGCAATCCCCATTCAATAGGTCCTGGTGGACACCAAGGTCTTTTCTCTGAGTTGGGGTGGGCAGTGCTGGGGTGAGCCCAACACAGCCATCTCCCCCAGCCCCCTCACGACCCCACACCACTGCTCCCTAGCCGAGCCCCAGGGCTGCTGTGGGCAGGGGCCCGGGGCAGGAGGGGGAGAGGACACTGCCCTGCCCTGGGGGCAGCAGGACACTGCCCGCAGGCTCCGCAGCCCTGGCAAGCTCCAGGGCCCCCATGCTGGTGCCACGGATGCCACCAGCACACGCCCCACCGCTGCCCCCCCGCGCCCCACACTGCCCACCCACACGGTGCCGCACTGCCCCCAGGCCCCGCCGCGCCCCACGCTGCCGCCCACAACATGGCGCCCGACCGCGGGGGGAGGGGGCGGAGCTGCATGCCAGGGCAGGAGGGCCCAGCGTTGCCATGGCATCGCCCAGTGCAGCCCTCCTATTGGCTGTTAGGAGGAGGAGGGCGGGCATCGATTTCACTGATGGCTCTGTCAGCCAATAGCAGTCCAACATGTGGAAAAAAAAAGACATCAAAGAGGTGGAAGAGGAGCGGGAGCAAAGCAGGCGAGAAGCGAGCGGGCGAGAGCGTTTGGTGGGGGCTGCGGGCGCGTTCAAATGGCGGCGGGTGCCCTCCCGCCGGGGCGGGGCAGTGGTGCTGGCTTTGCCGGGGCTGCTTTGCTGCAGGAGCTGCAGCAGGGGCTGGTGGGGCCGTGAGCAGGGGCCAGAGCGACGTGGGCCAGAGGGGGGAGCTGCCCTGCAGGCAGACGTGGCGGCCTGCCCCGAGCAGCTGGGCCGGGGCGGCTCGGTGGGGTTTGGGGGCAGGAAGCTTTGGCCCTGTGGTGGCTCTGGGATCCCTGTTAAAGCGTTTCCCTGAGCTGCTGCTGCCAGCGCAGCCCCAGGTGCTGCTGGGAGCTGCGTTTGGGAGGTGCTGGGCAAAGTGTGAGCAGGCTGCTGGTGTCCTCGCGAGGTGCCCTTCCCAGTGGTGTCTTTTGTTGTGGAAACTGCATTTCCGAGTGTCTCTGAGAGAGGCTGTGCCCGCGTGTCATGCCGTGCCTTAGCCGTTGTTTTTGCTCCCTGCCTCTTGCTTTGCGCTGAGACCTGTGAGCCTGGCAGCAGGGTGAAGGGTGTTTGCAGAAGAGCTGTGTAAGTGTGAGCTGTTTTGCTTGTCAGGGGCCTTGAAAGTTGATGAACGGCCAGTGCTTGCACTTGCCGTTGTTCTTTCCGTGCTTCTAGGTCAGGGTGAAGAGTTGCTGAATTGTGTCTCTGCTGGTTTCACCAACTGAGATGCCCTGGCCTGAGTCCTTCCGCGTGTCTCCAGTTGTCAGGGCCTAAAATAGGAGAATGCTTGTTGTGCTGGATGTGTAGAGGATTTTCTGGTTTTATTCAGCATTGGGGAAAGAACCAGAGTTCTGAGTTGCTGGAAGCTTCTCCCTGTGCCTGGGACATGAGGCCCTGCTGTCTTCAGTTTCATGATTGCTGCTCCCACGCAAATCCTCCTGTTAGAAAATGTTGCCAAGAATTACTTGCAGGCTGTTCTGCAATTCTTAAATTTCATAGGCTAGGTGTTGATAATGCATAGCAGAAGCTAATCTTTTGGTGTAGTAACTGGCAGGCAATGGGTGTTTCAGAGTATTGTGAGTATTATGAGGCCATGATGTGAATCTGTGATGTGATGATGTGAATCAGGGAGGCCGTTCAGTAGGTGGCTCAGCCCTGGAGGATGGGAGGGGGAGCTGCAGGTGGCAAGAGCCCCATGGTCAGGGTGTGGGTAGTGAGGTCAGCACTGTCTATGAGAGCTATGCCAGAAAATCACCAGTGTGAAATCAATTCTTTGTAAGTAGCTGATAGGCCAGCAGGAGGCACATGAATCGGCTTTTGCTGATGAGGTCATTTCTGCCTGAGTAGCTGAGAGGCCATCTGGAGGAAGAAGGCTTGTCTGTTGCTTGTGAGGTCACTTGTGAGTGATGAACTGATTGGATCTCAGGAGCTCTGTGAGTGGAAAGGTGTTTCT
Organism: Apteryx mantelli; assembly: GCF_036417845.1. Lineage (NCBI taxonomy): Eukaryota > Metazoa > Chordata > Aves > Apterygiformes > Apterygidae > Apteryx > Apteryx mantelli. The sequence goes on along the minus strand of NW_027118682.1, from coordinate 2,398,765 downwards.
GAGGTCATTTCTACCTGAGCGGTTGGTAGGGCAGCAGCAGGTCCACGTCTGGGATCTGTATTTTTGAGATGATTTCAGGCTGAGGAGCTGATAAGGCAGGATTTGTCTCATGGCTGGGGAACTTATAGTGAGGTAGTTTCTATCTTGGAGGCTTCTAGGCCAGTGACAGAGACATGGCCGTGAAGGTGACTGTGAGGTCATGTCTTTCTGAGTCCCTGCTAGGCCAGCAGCAGGCAGTTAGGCATGGGCGTTGCTTGTGAGGTCTCTTTTGTCAGAGTACCTGCTAGGCGGGCAGTAGTTGATGACTGGGGAAGTTATCTGGAGGAAAGTTCTGTCCCTGATAGGCCATCAGCAGGCATGTGGTGGGGATATGGACTTGTGAGGTCACCTCTATGTGAGCAGCTGAGAGGTGAGGAGAAGACACATGGCTTGGATGCTGGTGGTGAGGTCACTTCTGGGGTGGTAGCATGTGCTCAGAGGAGGGATTGACCCCTGCAGAGCTCTACAGCAATACAGAAATGCAACTCATTAATCAAGCAGAAGTGGATGTTCCACATCATCTGACACAAATTTTATTCCACTCCGTCATCATGAGTTAGTACTGCTACATTTCAAATGCAGATGATGTTCTGTGGTGAGCATGGCCATGGAGTTTGCCTTTCCACTTGTTGCTAAGTAGAAGCTTGCAGCGTCCTCGCAGTCAGCTAGGGAGTCCAGCTAGACTTTTGAGGCTGCTAAATGAATGTAGTGCTGGTGTGAGCAGTGGTGTGAATAATCTCTTCTTGCCAGGGTGTGTGTGCTCTAGAAGTTGCCCCTGTCAAAAGAGCAGGGAGCTTGTGAGATTTTCCTGCAAGGTCTGAATGCTGTCTCCCAAACACAACCTGGGATACAGACATGGTGTCAGCTGTGCCAAAAAGAGGGGTGGAAGATCTCGGTGGATCTGCTGGCTGTGCTCTGAGCAATAGAGCTCAGCACAGAGGGGAGACATTTGCCCCTGCCTGTTGCGACTCTGTAAGGCCAGCAGAACTGCCAGTAACACTCCGATTCTTTCTTTCTTTCTAGGTTGCTCCACTCATGAGGTTCCCAGTGCAGTGCTAGAGGCGCTGAGGATGGAGGCAGGATGCCAGGCAGTGTCCCTGTACCTGTCAACATCTTGGCCAGCGTTGTGAGCCCCCTGTGAAAGCAGCTGCAAGCGACTGAGAAGAGGCTAAGTGTGGATGCGGAGGCTTCCATAAATGCGCCTGTCTTCCCTTGGTGACTTGGGGTGTGGGTTCAGCTCCTGGTGCCTCTGCTGTGCTGCAAATTCCGCCTCCCACAAGTGCTGTTACTGCCAGCCCGCTCAACAAATGCTATTGTGCCCCCTCCTTTTCCTAGGAGGTTGTGGTGCCATACAGGATGAGTCCAAGGGCCTTATAATAGATGCCAGCATGTCTCGAGTGCCTTTGTGTGAGTGCCCCAAAGCGTCCGTAGCTTGACCTGAGGAAGTCTCAGAGCTTTTGGGCTGCTGGCTCTGGGAGGGGTGAAGATGTGCCCAGGGCCAGGTTGGCCATGGCACCCAGCCCTCAGTGCTCTGTGAAGCCAGCTGCGGAGCCGGGACTGCTGCTGCAGAGGCTGCGCAGCCAGGAGAGCTGTCATTTCAGCAGCTGTCCAGTGTGGGGCTGTCTCATTGCTTGGGCCTCATGTCAAAGCCTCTGCCCCCTTTTTCCCTTCCCCGGGGCTCCTTGTCCAAGTAACTAAAGGAAAGGAAGGGAGGTTCCTTTGGGCTCAGGAGGCCTTCCGGACTCTCAAGTGTTTCTGTGTTGTATCTGTATCTTTTGTATTACTACAGAAAATCCCCATGCCCCCATCGATAGCAGGAGGTTCGTGAGGGGATGGGGGTGGAAAGCAGCAGCCTGCTGTGCCCAAAGCAAGCAGGATCCTTCCCTCTGAAAAGAGCAGCATCACCAAGGAGGCAGCTCTGTGCCTGATCTTGTGCTGCTCATTTGCACATGCCTTGTGAGCCTAGAGTGCCTTGGCCACCTTGTGGTGTTTCCACAGGAGCTTGGTTGTGTGTCTGGGTTGCGGAGCCAAGGGAAGGCAGCGAGCAGAGCAGTGGCTGTGGAGTGTGCAAGTGGTGAGTGTCCTGCATGCATCTCTTCTTGCTGGCGCTTGGTTGTATCTAGCAGAAGAGGCAGCTGTGTGAGGCAGAGGCAGTGTGTTTGTAGAGCAGGTGGCAGAGCAGAGGTCTGGCATCAGGTTGATGCCTGGTGCAGTGCGGAGTTGATCTGAGAGTGTCAGAAACCCTTTGCAGTGCAGCTGCTCCCTCAGCTGATCTCTGTCCCTAGTAATGCACTAGAAATGGAAGTGGCATGCTGCTGTCATTGTGCAGGTGCTGCAGTGCAAAGGCTCCCAGCTCGGACTTGATGGTACTAAAGGAAAAGCGAGACCAATTGTTCCTTTTGTGATTTGTGCGCAGGGTGCCAGAGCGGAGCTGTGCCATGATCTGGAGAGAGTCTTGCCAGGACATGAAAGCCGTTTGCAGGAGACTGTTCTGTGTGGAGTGATCACAGCGTAATCAAGGGACGTGCGAGTGGCCCAGGTGAGCTTCTCCTCTGTGAAGGTTTGCACTTTTCAGCTCCCTTGTGACTCAGTCAAAGATAGGGCAGCAGCAGGCAGGTCGATGCCATTTGTGCTTGTGAGGTGGGTTGTGCTTCTGAGGCTGGTAGGCCAACAGCATGCATGTAGCTTTGGTGATGCTGGGGAGGTCTCTTGTGTCTCCATGCCTCCTAAAGGGGGAGCAGGCCCATTGCTGCTGTTGGTGCTTTTGTGGTCAGTTTTGCATCAGTATGTGACTGGCGATCAGCATGGACATTGCTGCTGTTTGTGCTTGTTTAGGTCAATTGTGCCTCAGTGGCAAAGAGGCCAGGAGCAGCTATATGGCTTCATGGCTGCCTGTGAGGTCACTTCAGCCTGAGCACCTGACAGTCCAGCTCGATGGATATTGCTGCTGCTTGTGTTTGTGGAGTCATTTGGCCTCAGTATCTGCTAGGCCACCAGCAGCCACATTACCCCTTTTTTGTATTTGTGAGGTAACTTTTGCTTCACCACCTGATTAGACAGCATCAAGCACGTTGTTGCTTTTGTGCTTGTGAGGTCACTTGTGGCTCAGTGCCTGATAGGCCAGTGGTGTTCCTGTGGCTGCAGTTTGTGGTTGTGATGTCAGTTGTGTCTCAGTGCCTGATAGGCCAGTGCTGGTGATGTGGGCGGAATTTGTGGTTTTGATGTCTCTTGTGGCTCAGTGCCTGATAGGCCAGTGCTGGTCACGTGGCTGCAGTTTGTGTTTGTGATGTCACTTGTGGCTCAGTGCCTGATAGGCCAGTGCTGGTGATGTGGGTGCAGTTTGTGGTTGTGATGTCACTTGTGGCTGAGTGCCTGATAGGCCAGTGCTGTTCCTGTGGCTGCAGTTTGTGTTTGTGATGTCACTTGTGGCTCAGTGCTTGATAGGCCAGTGCTGGTGATGTGGCTGAAGTTTGTGTTTGTGAGGTCACTCGTGGCTGAGTGCCTGATAGGCCAGTGCTGGTGATGTGGGTGCAGTTTGTGTTTGTGATGTCACTTGTGGCTCAGTGCCTGATAGGCCAGTGCTGGTGATGTGGGTGCAGTTCGTGGTTGTGATGTCACTTGTGGCTGAGTGCCTGATAGGCCAGTGCTGTTCCTGTGGGTGCAGTTTGTGTTTGTGATGTGACTTGTGGCTGAGTGCCTGATAGGCCAGTGCTGGTTATGTGGGTGGAGTTTGTGGTTGTGATGTCACTTGTGTCTGAGTGCCTGATAGGCCAGTGCTGGTGATGTGGGTGCAGTTTGTGGTTGTGATGTCACTTGTGGCTCAGTGCCTGATAGGCCAGTGCTGGTGATTTGGCTGCAGTTTGTGGTTGTGATGTCACTTGTGGCTGAGTGCCTGATAGGCCAGTGCTGTTCCTGTGGGTGCAGTTTGTGTTTGTGATGTCACTCGTGGCTCAGTGCCTGATAGGCCAGTGCTGGTGCTGTGGGTGGAGTTTGTGGTTGTGATGTCACTTGTGTCTGAGTGCCTGATAGGCCAGTGCTGGTGATGTGGGTGCAGTTCGTGGTTGTGATGTCACTTGTGGCTGAGTGCCTGATAGGCCAGTGCTGTTCCTGTGGGTGCAGTTTGTGTTTGTGATGTGACTTGTGGCTGAGTGCCTGATAGGCCAGTGCTGGTTATGTGGGTGCAGTTTGTGGTTGTGATGTCACTTGTGGCTCAGTGCTTGATAGGCCAGTGCTGGTGATGTGGGCGGAGTTTGTGGTTGTGATGTCACTTGTGTCTGAGTGCCTGATAGGCCAGTGCTGGTGATGTGGGTGCAGTATGTGGTTGTGATGTCACTTGTGGCTCAGTGCTTGGTAGGCCAGTGCTGGTGATGTGGCTGCAGTTTGTGGTAGTGATGTCACTTGTGCCTGAGTGCCTGATAGGCCAGTGCTGGTGTTGTGGGTGGAGTTTGTGGTTGTGATGTCACCTGTGGCTGAGTGCCTGATAGGCCAGTGCTGGTGTTGTGGGTGCAGTTTGTGGTTGTGATGTCACTTGTGGCTGCTTGCCTGATAGGCCAGTGCTGGTGATGTGGGTGCAGTTTGTGTTTGTGATGTCACTTGTGGCTGAGTGCCTGATAGGCCAGTGCTGGTGTTGTGGGTGGAGTTTGTGTTTGTGATGTCACCTGGGGCTCAATCCCTGATAGGCCAGTGCTGGTGATGTGGGCGGAGTTTGTGGTTGTGATGTCACTTGTGTCTGAGTGCCTGATAGGCCAGTGCTGGTGATGTGGGTGCAGTATGTGGTTGTGATGTCACTTGTGGCTCAGTGCTTGGTAGGCCAGTGCTGGTGATGTGGCTGCAGTTGTGGTTGTGATGTCACTTGTGGCTGAGTGCCTGATAGGCCAGTGCTGGTGATGTGGGTGCAGTTTGTGGTTGTGAGGTCACTTGTGGCTGAGTGCCTGATAGGCCAGTGCTGGTGTTGTGGGTGCAGTTTGTGGTTGTGATGTCACTTGTGGCTGAGTGCCTGATAGGCCAGTGCTGGTGATGTGGGCGGAATTTGTGGTTTTGATGTCTCTTGTGGCTGAGTGCCTGATAGGCCAGTGCTGGTCACGTGGCTGCAGTTTGTGGTTGTGATGTCTCTTGTGGCTGAGTGCCTGATAGGCCAGTGCTGGTGATGTGGGTGCAGTTTGTGGTTGTGATGTCACTTGTGGCTGAGTGCCTGATAGGCCAGTGCTGGTGATGTGGGTGCAGTTTGTGTTTGTGATGTCACTTCTGGCTCAGTGCCTGATAGGCCAGTGCTGGTGATGTGGCTGCAGTTTGTGGTAGTGATGTCACTTGTGTCTCAGTGCCTGATAGGCCAGTGCTGGTGTTGTGGGTGCAGTTTGTGTTTGTGATGTCACTTGTGGCTGAGTGCCTGATAGTCCAGTGGTGTTCCTGTGGGTGCAGTTTGTGGTTGTGATGTCACTTGTGGCTCAGTGCCTGATAGGCCAGTGCTGGTGATGTGGGTGCAGTTTGTGTTTGTGATGTCACTTGTGGCTGAGTGCCTGATAGGCCAGTGCTGGTGATGTGGGTGCAGTTTGTGGTTGTGATGTCACTTGTGGCTCAGTGCCTGATAGGCCAGTGCTGGTGATGTGGGCGGAGTTTGTGGTTGTGATGTCACTTGTGGCTGAGTGCCTGATAGGCCAGTGCTGGTGATGTGGGTGCAGTTTGTGGTTGTGATGTCACTTGTGGCTGAGTGCCTGATAGGCCAGTGCTGGTGATGTGGCTGCAGTTTGTGGTTATGATGTCACTTGTGTCTCAGTGCCTGATAGGCCAGTGCTGGTCCTGTGGTTGCAGTTTGTGGTTGTGATGTCACTTGTGGCTGAGTGCCTGATAGGCCAGTGCTGTTCCTGTGGGTGCAGTTTGTGTTTGTGATGTCACTTGTGGCTGGAGTGCCTGATAGGCCAGTGCTGTTCCTGTGGGTGCAGTTTGTGGTTGTGATGTCACTTGTGGCTCAGTGCCTGATAGGCCAGTGCTGGTGTTGTGGCTGCAGTTTGTGTTTCTGATGTCACTTGTGGCTGAGTGCCTGATAGGCCAGTGCTGGTCCTGTGGGTGCAGTTTGTGGTTGTGATGTCACTTGTGGCTGAGTGCCTGATAGGCCAGTGCTGGTGATGTGGGTGGAGTTTGTGTTTGTGATGTCACTTGTGGCTGAGTGCCTGATAGGCCAGTGCTGGTCTCATGGCTGCAGTTTGTGTTTGTGATGTCAGTTGTGGCTCAGTGCCTGATAGGCCAGTGCTGGGGATGTTGGTGCAGTTTTTGGTTCTGATGTCAGTTGTGGCTCAGTGCTTGATAGGCCAGTGCTGGTGCTGTGGCTGCAGTTTGTGGTTGTGATGTCACTTGTGGCTCAGTGCCTGATAGGCCAGTGCTGGTGATGTGGGTGCTATTTGTGGTTGTGATGTCACTTCTGGCTCAGTGCCTGATAGGCCAGTGCTGGTGATGTGGGTGGAGTTTGTGGTTGTGATGTCACTTGTGGCTCAGTGCTTGAGAGGCCAGTGCTGGTGATGTGGGTGCAGTTAGTGTTTGTGAGGTCACGTGTGGCTGAGTGCCTGATAGGCCAGTGCTGTTCCTGTGGGTGCAGTTTGTGGTTGTGATGTCACTTGTGGCTCAGTGCCTGATAGGCCAGTGCTGGTGATGTGGGTGCAGTTTGTGTTTGTGATGTCACTTGTGGCTGAGTGCCTGATAGGCCAGTGCTGGTGATGTGGGTGCAGTTGTGGTTGTGATGTCACTTGTGTCTGAGTGCCTGATAGGCCAGTGCTGGTGATGTGGCTGCAGTTTGTGTTTGTGATGTCACTTGTGGCTGAGTGCTTGATAGGCCAGTGCTGGTGATGTTGGTGCAGTTTGTGTTTGTGATGTCACTTGTGGCTCAGTGCCTGATAGGCCAGTGCTGGGGATGTTGGTGCTTTTTGTGGTTCTGATGTCAGTTGTGGCTCAGTGCTTGATAGGCCAGTGCTGGTCACATGGCTGCAGTTTGTGGTTGTGATGTCACTTGTGGCTGAGTGCCTGATAGGCCAGTGCTGGTGATGTGGGTGCAGTTTGTGTTTGTGATGTCACTTGTGGCTCAGTCCCTGATAGGCCAGTGCTGGTGATGTGGGTGCAGTTTGTGTTTGTGATGTCACTTCTGGCTCAGTGCCTGATAGGCCAGTGCTGGTCACATGGCTGCTGTTTGTGTTTGTGATGTCACTTGTGTCTCAGTGCCCGATAGGCCAGTGCTGGTCCTGTGGGTGCAGTTTGTGGTTGTGATGTCACTTGTGGCTGAGTGCCTGATAGGCCAGTGCTGTTGATGTGGGTGCAGTTTGTGGTTGTGATGTCACTTGTGGCTGAGTGCCTGATAGGCCAGTGCTGGTGATGTGGGTGCAGTTTGTGTTTGTGATGTCACTTGTGGCTCAGTCCCTGATAGGCCAGTGCTGGTCCTGTGGGTGCAGTTTGTGTTTGTGATGTCACTTGTGGCTGAGTGCTTGATAGGCCAGTGCTGTTGATGTGGGTGCAATTTGTGGTTGTGATGTCACTTGTGGCTGAGTGTCTGACAGGCCAGTGCTGGTGATGTGGGTGCAGTTTGTGTTTGTGATGTCACTTGTGGCTCAGTCCCTGATAGGCCAGTGCTGTTCCTGTGGGTGCAGTTTGTGGTTGTGAGGTCACTTGCGGCTCAGTGCCTGATAGGCCAGTGCTGGTGTTGTGGGTGGAGTTTGTGGTTGTGATGTCACCTGTGGCTGAGTGCCTGATAGGCCAGTGCTGGTCCTGTGGGTGGAGTTTGTGGTTGTGATGTCACTTGTGTCTGAGTGCCTGATAGGCCAGTGCTGGTGATGTGGCTGCAGTTTGTGGTTGTGATGTCACTTGTGGCTCAGTGCTTGGTAGGCCAGTGCTGGTGATGTGGGTGCAGTTTGTGGTTGTGAGGTCACTTGTGGCTGAGTGCCTGATAGGCCAGTGCTGGTGTTGTGGGTGCAGTTTGTGGTTGTGATGTCACTTGTGGCTGAGTGCCTGATAGGCCAGTGCTGGTGATGTGGGCGGAATTTGTGGTTTTGATGTCTCTTGTGGCTGAGTGCCTGATAGGCCAGTGCTGGTCACGTGGCTGCAGTTTGTGGTTGTGATGTCTCTTGTGGCTGAGTGCCTGATAGGCCAGTGCTGGTGATGTGGGTGCAGTTTGTGGTTGTGATGTCACTTGTGGCTGAGTGCCTGATAGGCCAGTGCTGGTGATGTGGGTGCAGTTTGTGTTTGTGATGTCACTTCTGGCTCAGTGCCTGATAGGCCAGTGCTGGTGATGTGGGTGCAGTTTGTGGTAGTGATGTCACTTGTGTCTCAGTGCCTGATAGGCCAGTGCTGGTGATGTGGGTGCAGTTTGTGTTTGTGATGTCACTTGTGGCTGAGTGCCTGATAGGCCAGTGCTGGTGATGTGGGTGCAGTTTGTGGTTGTGATGTCACTTGTGGCTCAGTGCCTGATAGGCCAGTGCTGGTGATGTGGGCGGAGTTTGTGGTTGTGATGTCACTTGTGGCTGAGTGCCTGATAGGCCAGTGCTGGTGATGTGGGTGCAGTTTGTGGTTGTGATGTCACTTGTGGCTGAGTGCCTGATAGGCCAGTGCTGTTCCTGTGGGTGCAGTTTGTTGTTGTGATGTCACTTGTGGCTGGAGTGCCTGATAGGCCAGTGCTGTTCCTGTGGGTGCAGTTTGTGGTTGTGATGTCACTTGTGGCTCAGTGCCTGATAGGCCAGTGCTGGTGTTGTGGCTGCAGTTTGTGTTTCTGATGTCACTTGTGGCTGAGTGCCTGATAGGCCAGTGCTGGTCCTGTGGGTGCAGTTTGTGGTTGTGATGTCACTTGTGGCTGAGTGCCTGATAGGCCAGTGCTGGTGATGTGGGTGGAGTTTGTGTTTGTGATGTCACTTGTGGCTGAGTGCCTGATAGGCCAGTGCTGGTCTCATGGCTGCAGTTTGTGTTTGTGATGTCAGTTGTGGCTCAGTGCCTGATAGGCCAGTGCTGGGGATGTTGGTGCAGTTTTTGGTTCTGATGTCAGTTGTGGCTCAGTGCTTGATAGGCCAGTGCTGGTGCTGTGGCTGCAGTTTGTGGTTGTGATGTCACTTGTGGCTCAGTGCCTGATAGGCCAGTGCTGGTGATGTGGGTGCTATTTGTGGTTGTGATGTCACTTCTGGCTCAGTGCCTGATAGGCCAGTGCTGGTGATGTGGGTGGAGTTTGTGGTTGTGATGTCACTTGTGGCTCAGTGCTTGAGAGGCCAGTGCTGGTGATGTGGGTGCAGTTAGTGTTTGTGAGGTCACGTGTGGCTGAGTGCCTGATAGGCCAGTGCTGTTCCTGTGGGTGCAGTTTGTGGTTGTGATGTCACTTGTGGCTCAGTGCCTGATAGGCCAGTGCTGGTGATGTGGGTGCAGTTTGTGTTTGTGATGTCACTTGTGGCTGAGTGCCTGATAGGCCAGTGCTGGTGATGTGGGTGCAGTTTGTGTTTGTGATGTCACTTGTGTCTGAGTGCCTGATAGGCCAGTGCTGGTGATGTGGCTGCAGTTTGTGTTTGTGATGTCACTTGTGGCTGAGTGCTTGATAGGCCAGTGCTGGTGATGTTGGTGCAGTTTGTGTTTGTGATGTCACTTGTGGCTCAGTGCCTGATAGGCCAGTGCTGGGGATGTTGGTGCTTTTTGTGGTTCTGATGTCAGTTGTGGCTCAGTGCTTGATAGGCCAGTGCTGGTCACATGGCTGCAGTTTGTGGTTGTGATGTCACTTGTGGCTGAGTGCCTGATAGGCCAGTGCTGGTGATGTGGGTGCAGTTTGTGTTTGTGATGTCACTTGTGGCTCAGTCCCTGATAGGCCAGTGCTGGTGATGTGGGTGCAGTTTGTGTTTGTGATGTCACTTCTGGCTCAGTGCCTGATAGGCCAGTGCTGGTCACATGGCTGCTGTTTGTGTTTGTGATGTCACTTGTGGCTCAGTGCCCGATAGGCCAGTGCTGGTCCTGTGGGTGCAGTTTGTGGTTGTGATGTCACTTGTGGCTGAGTGCCTGATAGGCCAGTGCTGTTGATGTGGGTGCAGTTTGTGGTTGTGATGTCACTTGTGGCTGAGTGCCTGATAGGCCAGTGCTGGTGATGTGGGTGCAGTTTGTGTTTGTGATGTCACTTGTGGCTCAGTCCCTGATAGGCCAGTGCTGGTCCTGTGGGTGCAGTTTGTGTTTGTGATGTCACTTGTGGCTGAGTGCTTGATAGGCCAGTGCTGTTGATGTGGGTGCAATTTGTGGTTGTGATGTCACTTGTGGCTGAGTGTCTGACAGGCCAGTGCTGGTGATGTGGGTGCAGTTTGTGTTTGTGATGTCACTTGTGGCTCAGTCCCTGATAGGCCAGTGCTGTTCCTGTGGGTGCAGTTTGTGGTTGTGAGGTCACTTGCGGCTCAGTGCCTGATAGGCCAGTGCTGGTGTTGTGGGTGGAGTTTGTGGTTGTGATGTCACCTGTGGCTGAGTGCCTGATAGGCCAGTGCTGGTCCTGTGGGTGGAGTTTGTGGTTGTGATGTCACTTGTGTCTGAGTGCCTGATAGGCCAGTGCTGGTGATGTGGCTGCAGTTTGTGGTTGTGATGTCACTTGTGGCTCAGTGCTTGGTAGGCCAGTGCTGGTGATGTGGGTGCAGTTTGTGGTTGTGATGTCAGTTGTGGCTCAGTGGCTGATAGGCCAGTGCTGGTGTTGTGGGTGCAGTTTGTGGTTGTGATGTCACCTGTAGCTCAGTTCCTGATAGGCCAGTGCTGGTGTTGTGGGTGCAGTTTGTGTTTGTGATGTTACTTGTGGCTGAGTGCCTGATAGGCCAGTGCTGGTGTTGTGGGTGCAGTTTGTGGTTGTGATGTCACTTGTGGCTGCTTGCCTGATAGGCCAGTGCTGGTGCTGTGGGTGCAGTTTGTGTTTGTGATGTCACTTGTGGCTGAGTGCCTGATAGGCCAGTGCTGGTGTTGTGGGTGGAGTTTGTGTTTGTGATGTCACCTGTGGCTGAGTGCTTGATAGGCCAGTGCTGGTGTTGTGGGTGCAGTTTCTGGTTGTGATGTCACTTGTAGCTCAGTGCTTGATAGGCCAGTGCTGGTGATGTGGGTGCAGTTTGTGGTAGTGATGTCACTTGTGGCTCAGTGCCTGATAGGCCAGTGCTGGTGTTGTGGGTGCAGTTTGTGGTTGTGATGTCACTTGTGGCTGAGTGCCTGATAGGCCAGTGCTGGTGATGTGGGCGGAATTTGTGGTTTTGATGTCTCTTGTGGCTCAGTGCCTGATAGGCCAGTGCTGGTCACGTGGCTGCAGTTTGTGTTTGTGATGTCACTTGTGGCTCAGTGCCTGATAGGCCAGTGCTGGTGATGTGGGTGCAGTTTGTGGTTGTGATGTCACTTGTGGCTGAGTGCCTGATAGGCCAGTGCTGTTCCTGTGGCTGCAGTTTGTGTTTGTGATGTCACTTGTGGCTCAGTGCTTGATAGGCCAGTGCTGGTGATGTGGCTGAAGTTTGTGTTTGTGAGGTCACTCGTGGCTGAGTGCCTGATAGGCCAGTGCTGGTGATGTGGGTGGAGTTTGTGGTTGTGATGTCACTTGTGGCTGAGTGCCTGATAGGCCAGTGCTGGTCCTGTGGGTGCAGTTTATGTTTGTGATGTCACTTGTGGCTCAGTACCCGATAGGCCAGTGCTGGTCACATGGCTGCTGTTTGTGTTTGTGATGTTACTTGTGGCTGAGTGCCTGATAGGCCAGTGCTGGTCCTGTGGGTGCAGTTTGTGTTTGTGATGTCACTTGTGGCTGAGTGCCTGATAGGCCAGTGCTGGTCACATGGCTGCAGTTGTGGTTGTGATGTCACTTGTGGCTGAGTGCCTGATAGGCCAGTGCTGGTGCTGTGGGTGCAGTTTGTGGTTGTGAGGTCAGTTGTGGCTCAGTGCCTGATAGGCCAGTGCTGGTGATGAGGGTGAAGTTTGTGTTTGTGATGTCACTTGTGGCTCAGTGCCTGATAGGCCAGTGCTGGTCACATGGCTGCAGTTTGTGGTTGTGATGTCACTTGTGGCTGAGTGCCTGATAGGCCAGTGCTGGTGATGTGGGTGCAGTTTGTGTTTGTGATGTCAGTTGTGGCTCAGTGCCTGATAGGCCAGTGCTGGTGATGTGGGTGGAGTTTGTGGTTGTGATGTCACTTGTGGCTCAGTCCCTGATAGGCCAGTGCTGGTCCTGTGGCTGCAGTTTGTGTTTGTGATGTCACTTGTGGCTGAGTGCCTGATAGGCCAGTGCTGTTCCTGTGTGTGCAGTTTGTGGTTGTGATGTCACTTGTGTCTCAGTGCCTGATAGGCCAGTGCTGTTCCTGTGGGTGCAGGTTGTGTTTGTGATGTCACTTGTGGCTGAGTGCCTGATAGGCCAGTGCTGGTAACATGGCTGCAGTTGTGGTTGTGATGTCACTTGTGTCTCAGTGCCTGATAGGCCAGTGGTGGTGATGTGGGTGGAGTTTGTGTTTGTGATGTCACTTGTGGCTGAGTGCCTGATAGGCCAGTGCTGGTGTTGTGGGTGCAGTTTGTGTTTGTGATGTCACTTGTGGCTGAGTGCTTGATAGGCCAGTGCTGGTGTTGTGGGTGCAGTTTGTGGTTGTGATGTCACTTGTGGCTGAGTGCCTGATAGGCCAGTGCTGGTCCTGTGGGTGCAGTTTGTGTTTGTGATGTCACTTGTGGCTGAGTGCCTGATAGGCCAGTGCTGGTGTTGTGGGTGCAGTTTGTGGTTGTGATGTCACTTGTGGCTGAGTGCTTGATAGGCCAGTGCTGGTGTTGTGGGTGCAGTTTGTGGTTGTGATGTCACTTGTGGCTGAGTGCCTGATAGGCCAGTGCTGGTCCTGTGGGTGCAGTTTGTGTTTGTGATGTCACTTGTGGCTGAGTGCCTGATAGGCCAGTGCTGGTGATGTGGGTGGAGTTTGTTTTTGTGATGTCAGTTGTGGCTCAGTCCCTCATAGGCCAGTGCTGGTCCTGTGGGTGCAGTTTGTGGTTGTGATGTCAGTTGTGGCTGAGTGCCTGATAGGCCAGTGCTGGTGATGTGGGTGGAGTTTGTTTTTGTGATGTCAGTTGTGGCTCAGTCCCTCATAGGCCAGTGCTGGTCCTGTGGGTGCAGTTTGTGGTTGTGATGTCAGTTGTGGCTGAGTGCCTGATAGGCCAGTGCTGGTCACATGGCTGCAGTTTGTGGTTGTGATGTCACTTGTGGCTGAGTGCCTGATAGGCCAGTGCTGGTCCTGTGGGTGCAGTTTGTGGTTGTGAGGTCACTTGTAGCTCAGTGCTTGATAGGCCAGTGCTGGTGATGTGGCTGCAGTTTCTGTTTGTGATGTCACTTGTGGCTCAGTGCCCGATAGGCCAATGCTGGTGTTTTGGCTGCAGTTTGTGGTTGTGATGTCACTTGTGGCTGAGTGCCTGATAGGCCAGTGCTGGTGATGTGGGCGGAGTTTGTGGTTTTGATATCTCTTGTGGCTCAGTGCCTGCTAGGCCAGTGCTGGTCCTGTGGGTGCAGTTTGTGTTTGTGATGTCACTTGTGGCTGAGTGCCTGATAGGCCATTGGTGGTGTTGTGGCTGCAGTTTGTGTTTGTGATGTCACTTGTGGCTGAGTGCCTGATAGGCCAGTGCTGGTGATGTGGCTGCAGTTTGTGTTTGTGATGTCACTTGTGGCTGAGTGCCTGATAGGCCAGTGCTGGTGTTGTGGGTGCAGTTTGTGGTTGTGATGTCACTTGTGGCTGAGTCCCTGATAGGCCAGTGCTGTTCCTGTGGGTGGAGTTTGTGTTTGTGATGTCACTTGTGCCTCAGTGCCTGATAGGCCAGTGCTGTTCCTGTGGCTGCAGTTTGTGGTTGTGATGTCACTTGTGGCTGCTTGCCTGATAGGCCAGTGCTGGTGATGTGGGTGCAGTTTGTGGTTGTGATGTCACTTGAGGCTGAGTGCCTGATAGGCCAGTGCTGGTGATGTGGGTGCAGTTTGTGGTTGTGATGTCACTTGTGGCTGAGTGCCTGATAGGCCAGTGCTGGTCCTGTGGGTGCAGTTTGTGGTTGTGATGTCACTTGTGGCTGAGTGCCTGATAGGCCAGTGCTGGTGATGTGGCTGCAGTTTGTGGTTGTGATGTCACTTGTGGCTGAGTGCCTGATAGGCCAGTGCTGTTCCTGTGTGTGCAGTTTGTGGTTGTGAGGTCACATATAATCTGTGTGGAGTTAATGTGACGGGATGCTGTATTTCTAGTGCTAGCAGGAGAGATGCCCACGTCAGCAGAGTGCCCTGGACTCCAGGCATTGTTTTCTGGCTCTGTGCCTCTCCCCATGGGCAACAGCGCGAGCATTTCAGCCAAAAGTCTAAGATCTTTTAGTCGCCGAAGTCTAAATCAGCTGGAGCATTTATGCTAATATAGCTTCTGTTGGAAACTGTAGAATACAACAAGCTCTCTCTGGAAAGAAAGAAAAAAAAGGGGGGGGGAACAGCCTTCCTGGCTAGTTATTGGCTGAAGTGGCTTTGTAAGATTTTTGTGAAAGGGAAAAAGCATGTTGAAAGTGAATGAGAGCCTTTATTGTGCCAGTGGCTGTTTTCAGCGTAGTCTGAACTCCCTTCTCCTAGGAGTGACCTTTGTAGTGTCCTGCCGTTTGCAGTAACGGTGGAAGATATATTGCTTGTGCAGCCTTAGGAGCCCTTTACTTAAATTAAGGTAGAGTTTAGAGAAGACTCTTAAATAATCCCTTTGTAACTGTTTGGTGTGTGTGAATGGTTTTTTTGTTTTCTTGTTTGTTTGTTTTATGATGGCAGAGCTTCCAAACCAAGTAAGAAAATCGCATCTTTTCTGGACAAGACCCGTTCCACTGTTTTTATCAAGGTAGTTTCTTTTCTGGACCTTCTGTAGAAAACTGGAGGTATGTAACTTGTGAGGGTGTCCTGAACTGTGCCCTGCAGAGAGGTCAGGTTAAACTGGTTTGCTGACAAACAATTTTCTTCTGTATCCTGCAGTTTCTAAGAATGTCATGTGTATACATTTACTATTGCCCCAAAGAGTTTTTTTTTTAATCCTGTTTGTTATTTAAAGAATAGTTCACAAGTACTTCTTTTTACATGTCTGATGTTATTATGCAGATATAGGGGTTTTGTAATTATTTTTGAGTAGGTGCTGGAATTAGGGGCCTAATTTGGTCCGGTGTGGAGTCTCCACATTAAACCCCTACCTAGCAGCTGCCTTGCTTCCGTGCTCATGAACTTTCAGATGATATTCAAAAGGCCTGTTTGTCAGAGTTCGGGCTTCCTGCTCAGCAGTGAGTGTTAGGAAGCTGTCTGCACTGTCCCCCATAACCTGGCAGCCCCATACATCTAATTGTCCTTGAAAGTTGACTCGTGCTTTTTCTCTTAACAACATTTTGCCTTCCTTAAGCACACTTGGATGCCAACAGCCATATTGCAGCCAGTCAAACGCACACCATGGTGTTCCGATTGCCTGATTCGTGTTGTCATCTGTTTGCCCTTGTGTTGTCAGCTCAGCTCGCTTTGAAGCTCACCACCTTCAAGACCTTCCAGGCTCCTGTCCTAGGTGCCTTGGTGTGGGCAATGCCTGCTGTGGTTGGCTCCTTCCTCGGAGATATTCAAGCCATCTGGACAGAGTCCTGGGCAACATGTGCTAAGTGCCCCTTCCTGAGCAGGAGGGTCGGACTAGATGATCTCCAGAGGTCCCTTCCAACCTCAACCATTCTGTGATTCTGTGAACTCTAGGATAAAAAGCAAAGATCAATTCATATACTTCAGGAATGTCTTTTTTTAAAAAAAAAAAAAAAAAAAACTTGTCCTGGGCCATGAATCAACATGTTAACAGAGAGACAAAGTAGGCCATGAACTAAATTGAAAAGTACAGGTTTTCTTCTTGTCTTAAAATATGCATCCATTTTCTCATCTCTCTTAGACTGACAGATATAGGCCTAAAGCAGAATGCGCCTCTTGTGAAAACAGGTAAAACTAGATGGTTGGATTCCAGCAATGCTTCCTTGCTTTCTGCATCGTAGAACTGCATGCTCATCTTTTGTGTCCATGCAGAGCCTTGATAAAGTTACTGTGTAGGCACCAAGTGTGCATACGTCAGATTTTCTGCATGTTTGTGACTGACCCTTCTTGTTTCTTGTCATTAGGAAAACTTGGATACGTACTCCCGAGGAGAACTGATGAGGAAATCGCTGACACTCAAGATAGCCCTGCAGGTTAGTTCTGGCTTTCAATTTTCTTTACTGTATTCTGGCCAAAAGCCTCCTCTGAAACAGCTGAAATGAGTTGAACTACTGGATGTTTTTTAATCTATTCACATTTCTGTATAGCCTTAGCGCTTACAAGCCATAGTCAGGGACTCCAGGGCCCTGCCGGTAAGCTCCGGACAGAGAGTCAGCAAACAAAACCAGTCCTTTTCCCAAATGCTTATAACCGAGCACAAGAGAAAAGGCAAGAGATGGCTGTCAAGAGGTGGGAATACAAGGAAATGCACAGTGCTACTCTGAATGATGAGCACTGCTCTCCCTGCAGCAGTAGCCTGACAGTTTTCATGGGTTTTGAGCAGCCCAGCAAGAATTTTCAGGAGGTAAGGAAGACTGCCAGGTGCATATGAAAACCTTCTCCCAAGCGTGAAGGTGGCAGGTGAGAAGAGAACATGCTTCTGCATTTTTGTATTGAGGGCTTAGTCAGTGAGAGGTGCTGTCAGGGCCGGCTCAGAATTCAGAGCTGTTTTCTGGGCACTCAGTGGGAACTAATGGAGGAAGGAGGGTAATTCATGAAAGGCCTTAGCAACTCTGTTTGCTGTGAGAGAAGACACTTGAAGGGTTTCAGGAGAATGCGCTTTGTGATGAAGGGAATAAGTTCAGAAGATGATCTTTAGAGCAACTTTCTGAAAGGATCTGAGTGGGGCAAGGCTGTACTTCAGGACAGAAGAGGATGTTGCAGTAGTTGAGCTGATCATACCTTGAGGAAGAGGTGTAATTTTGCAATACCTCGTGAAGGCAGTACCTCGCCCATGTTCCGCAGCCTGTGCAAGATTTGAACAAGGGGAATAAAAACCTATAAAAAGGTTCAAGCCCAAACTTGTATGCATCATGATTATCATCCTGTATGCATCGTAATTAATTGAAGCTCTCTCAGGAGCTCCCTTCTTGACTTGTCCTGCTGTTTTTGGTAACAGCTGTGAATATGAAGTTCAGGGGAAATCGGGGCAATAGATTCACAAATACAGCTACTTTGCAAGGCTTTACAGTTACTTTGCAAGGCTCTGGCCTATCATATGCCAAAGTCAAGCTGCATATAAGTACCATGTGCCTTTTTTTTTTTTTTTTTAACTTCCCAACAAAGATGGTATTTTGCTCTCCCAAGGAAGAACATGTAATGCAGTTTGAAATCAGATGCACGACAAATACATATAATGGGCTGGAAACATCATAGATCTCACAGTACCTTCTGGGGTAGACTGCACTTGATTTTTGACTTAGTGTGACCTAATCTTGTTTTTGTTATTGCCTTTGAAATGCTTGCAGATGGAAACATGCAGTCTACAGCAGCAATTCCCCATCCTCCGCTGATGATGATGAGCAACATTCTGCCCAGGAATCTACTGAAGAGGAGGAGCAAGTGCCTGACTGTGAAGCATTCTCCTCCCTGCTCTTGTAGAGAGTCTAAATGGTGGCAATACTTAATGCGCTGGCATAATATGTAAGTTGTTGGCACTGGTGGCTCTTAACTGGGCTCTCTACCATTGGACTTTTAGAATTGATTCTTTAAGAGCAATTGGATTTCTTTGGAGAGGTTAGGCATAAACTCTAAAAAGTTTAATGTAAAATTCTACTGCCCCTCTGCTTTACAGTAGGCTATTCAGAAAGAAAACCCCCCTAACAGAAACTGTATAAATAGAGGCAAGGATGGTGTTTCTTTGCCTTCCTTTAACCTAGGACATGGGTTCTGTTGAATTTATCTTTAGGTAAACTGAGGCATCAATACATTTGTGTGCTTGAAAAACTTCTGCCAACACTGAGCTTTTATAGTAGTAGTAAAAAGCCATTTCTTAAGAATTTTTAAAATGCAGACTATATGTAGATTCAAGCTAGAGGGAATCCCTTGTCATAGTTAAAGGCTTAGTGACTTGTGTGATCAAAGGAAAGTATACTCCAAAAGTGTCCTGGTTTAAAAAGGTGCTTTGGGGTTTTGTCGTCTTTGAGTGTTTCCTGTACATGTGACCTTGATTAGTGTATAAGCAGGAGACGGTTATCTGTTAGAAGTCAATTGTAATCTTTTGCTTGAAAGACCAGGTGGTTCCCTTTGTGGGCACAATAGCTGAAGATTTAAGAGTTAGCTGTGTATATTCTCTATCAGCAAAACTCAATTCACAGCATGATGAAATAGAACTTTAAATTCTTCTCTTTCAGTAAGGTTAAAAGTACTGCAAATAAGGAAACCAAAACCTTCAAATGTTTTGCTGCTTTCTTCATTGACATTCTCTTGTAAACAACAGTAGGTTAGCTTTGCTAGTTGGTATTTAAGTATTATCTGGAAATGCAGAATACCTTTTTCTTCCTCCCACCTTTACCCTTTCTCCTCAGCTATTGCCGACCAATTCTGGGAGACAAAATCCAATAACTTGCAACTTTTTAAGAAGGAATGAAAGGCTTTGCTATCAAGTCCTGCTTGTCTGTCTGGAGATAGATCAGATCCATGGACTAGTAGACTGAGTTTAGTGAACTGTTAAAGATATGAAGTGGAAATGGGAGGAGGCAGATGGACTGTGGGGACGCAGCAAAAGTTTGTGGAGAAGCTGCAAGGCTTTAGACAGCAGGACAGCATGAGTCGTGATATTTGATGATGTCATTTGAAGGAACTGCAAGAAAGGCTTCAGGTAGAGCCTCAAAGATGTCAATGATGTCTGAGGTAGTGCTACTTGGGCTGAAGGGCTTTGAACTCTTTGAGGAGGCCTACGTTAACTGTTATATCCTAAATCCATTTTCTTCTCATCCTCTTTGGAAAGATAAGGTGGAACCTTTGCACCTTGGCTACTGGACATCAGAGAGTGACATGGCTTCCCCCAGCCTGAGGAAATGGAGGACTGTTTCCAGGGCCAGCACTGACCCCTGACCTGGGGGCTTAGCCCTGAACTACTGGAGCCTTCTGTGAGAAAAGGGACCCGCTTTGCTGCCAGAAACTCTTGACGTGCTGGAATTTCAGTATTCAGGTTTAGAAGGAATTTACCAACAGTATCCAAGTTAAGCACTTTCAAAGCCTTTGATGGTAAAGGCATCCAGTTAGGGTTTGTGTTTCCGTGTTCAGGAAGACATCACCAGCTGGAGAGTGACCTGTTTCATCTTTTAAACACCTTCCTTTAAGTCCTGCACTCAGAAGCCTGGAAAGTGAAGGCTGTACTCCTCCTGAAGTCTGCTGATGGAAATCGAGGTAGTTGTTGTCTTCCTAAAGTCGCTGAAACACAAGATGGGATTGAGCTTCGTAATTTTTCAAGCTTTGGCCTTTATGAAGCAAGAGCTGACACTGTAGTTAAGGCGTTGAAGTGCTCAACTGATTTCTCTGCTGAACAATGTAACAACTCTACTTTGCAGTGGCAGACTGTGGGAAGGTATGCTTTTAGTGAGCACATCTTGATTGCCTTTTACATTGCACTCATTGCATACACTGGGCGCAGGATATAAACAGCCATCTCAAAGTCAGCACAGTGATTCCCCTAGGCAAACTTCCAGATCTGTCAAGTAAGCCTGTGTGTGTGAGAACGTGGGGAAGGCTGGGTCCGAGTGAATCTTGACTCCAAAAACACTTCAGAAAAAAGTTTTCAGTATTGTTTTCTGGCTAAGCAAATGTTAATAGGTTCAGGTAGGGTGCCCTCGTGATAACAGTATTCAGTTGCTTGGGAAAGCACAGCATTCAGGTGCTTCATCTTCACTTAAGTGCCCTTGAAACTGGAAAAGGAAACTCAAAACAATACCTATCCATCCATGTGAATTTGCAAGCAACAAAACTTGTGCATATGCTGGACTGTTGTGTAGTAATGTTGTAAATGGAGCTTCCCAGGAGACTCCAAAAGCCTCCCACCTTACGTGGACATGTGGAACATAAATGAGAGCTGGTGTTGTCCTCTGGCCTGCCTGTGTGCTGGTGAAAAGGAAGTTTGTATGAGAATATTGAGCCATGTAGAATAGGCTGCTATGTAACTAATACCTATGTATCTGTGCAAACTAACACATGTAAACAGGATGTAAAATGTAAACTGATGAAAACTGTATCAACCAGATAGATAGTACATGGAGACAAAGTGTCAGAACACACCTACCAAGACAAACCGATGACTTAATAATAGGGTATAATTTTTGCTCCGCTTAAATTACAGACCTAGCTACACAGACAGAAATAGACCTTAACCTCTGCCTGACTTCAGAGCTACTGAGATGTAAGTCACTCCTAAGGAGCCTCACAGCTCGGTTTGTGTGGGGCGTGCTTGAGAAAAGAAGCCGAGCCCTTCAGCAAGGTGGATGAGCCTGGGTGCGCTGCTGCACCCCCGGGACTGCTGAGTTTTCAGCTCAGGATGGACTTGTGCCCAAGTCAGTCTGCAGCGCAAGGCAGGAAAGGTGAGGGCAGGCACTGTCCTGTTTGCCTGGTCATGAATCATAATTTCAAAGGTCATTTTGGAAGAGGTGACCAACCTTCAAGCTGTCTGAAGAGCTCCCCAGCTCACAGCCTGCTGCCTCATTTCCAGAGGCTCCTTCAGACCAGGTTTCTTGCTCGGGAACATCACAAGCCATTGCCTGTACGTGGTGCCTCAAGCACATTAGCACATGCTGTTGGTACATGGGGGCACTGACTAGACATTATTGGTAGATGACCAGAGAGGCAACCATCAGGTAACCCAAATGGAGATCTTCCTCTTGTGTGACAGATGAGCCCTCAACCATGTAACATGTGTGCCCATACTGTCACAGCTCTCAAATGTTTCTAGTAAAGGTCCAGCTGCTGCAATACAGTGAATCTTCTGTAAATTCTCTCCCTGCCACCCTGGAGCATGGTTTCTGAAATACTCATGCATAGCTGGTGCCGCTTGCTGGACCAATACGCTCACTGCCAGCCTTTCATTAACATTTTCCACAGACATCCCTCCATAGCATAAGAGCATAATTTGCCACAAGCAAACTATGCCAAAAATCGAGCGTTCCTCAGACTTTTGCTAACGCTAGTACCTTTTCTGAGATAGATAACCCCCATTTGCCCTGCAGTTCTTAGCGCTAAAACCAGATTTTGGCATGCCATTTCACATGCTGCCCAATCATTTGTATTATTATAATCCCAATTCGGATCTCCTCGTGGGCAAGATTGTCGGTTATCATCTCAGTCTGGCAATTCCCTATCCTTCTTTCAATATCCATTCTCTATCCCCTGGCTGAAATATCTGTTGTAACAATACTTGAACATCCCCCTAACAAATGGGATGTCCCTCTACTCTTGTACAAAAGAGTGGGGCTGCCTTTTCTGGGTCCTCCCACACCCAGGGCATTTGCTGTGCCCATTGAAGTAGATCTCTGGGAGCCCACGGCCAATAAACGTAGGCATGCAAGACCAGTGCCAGTGCTCACCAGCTGGGAACCTCGCTGTGTCCTATCTGGGTTGCCAAACAAATAAAATAATCTGTTCCATTTTCACAGAATCACAGAATCACTGAGGTTGGAAGGGACCTCTGGAGATCATCTAGTCCAACCCCCCTGCTCAAGCAGGGTCACCTAGAGCACATTGCACAGGATTTCATCCAGGCGCATTTTGAATATCTCCAGAGAAGGAGACTCCACCACCTCTCGGGGCAACCTGTTCCAGTGCTCTGTCACCCTCACAGTGAAAAAGTTTTTCCTCATGTTAAGATGGAAGTGTCTGTGTTTCAGTTTGTGCCCATTGCCTCGCGTCCTGTCGCTCGTCACCACTGAAAAGAGTCTGGCCCCATCCTCTCGACACCCTCCCTTCAGATACTTGTACACATTGATAAGATCTCCTCTCAGCCTTCTCTTCTCCAAGCTAAACAGGCCCAGCTCTCTCAGCCTTTCCTCATAAGAGAGATGCTCCAGTCCCCTAATCATCTTTGTGGCCCTTCGCTGGACTTGCTCCAGTAGTGCCACATCCCTCTTGTACTGGGGAGCCCAGAACTGGACGCAGTACTCTAGATGGTGATGAGAAAAAGGAGTCGTATTTCTAAGTTTTTAAGTATTATTGCTGGGAATAAGGTCCTTCTTATGCTCTCAGCCAGGTACTGAGAATCTGCATCGAAACCATGTGCTTCCTGCTGCCCTATAAGGTACAGGGGCATAATGACCTCACAACGACAAAGAGGAGCCATGTGCCTAACGTGGCAGTATGTGGTGCTGAGGTGGAAGTAACCTGACAAGTAAAAACAGCACCCACATGACCAGCACTGGCCTATCAGGCACTGAGCCACAAGTGACATCACAACCACAAACTGCACCCACATCACCAGCACTGGCCTATCAGGCACTCAGCCACAAGGGACATCACAACCACAAACTGCAGCCACATCACCAGCACTGGCCTATCAGGCACTGAGCCACAAGTGACATCACAACCACAAACTGCACCCACACGACCAGCACTGACCTATCAGGCACTGAGCCACAAGTGACATCACAACCACAAACTGCACCCACATCACCAGCACTGACCTATCAGGCACTGAGCCACAAGTGACCTCACAACCACAAACTGCACCCACAGGACCAGCACTGGCCTAGCAGGCACTGAGCCTGACGGGTGAGTGAAGAGTTAACAGGACTGAAGTTTGGCAATTGATATGCACAAGAACTGATGTGCGCAAAGCTGTTGAACAGAGGAGTTAACAGGACTAAAGTCGTCTACCAACCAATATGCGCAAGGATTGATATGCACAAGAGTGCGGGATGGAAGAATTAACAAGTCTGAAGAAGTCTGCCACCTGGAATCTGCATGGACCCCCAGGGAGGGAAGAAACAATACGGAGGTATTGTGGTCTCACCTTGCTAGCAGGGTCCTTCCAAACAGACAAACAAACAGTCCTGTGACTGTGAAACTCACAAAAATCAGCAAAAGCAGTGTCTGCCCAGAGCCCCAGCCATATAAAAAGAGACTTGGAAGCTAAGAGAGTTTGAGCAGGGACGGGAACGTGACCTGATCATCTTCTCCAGCTGGACTGTGAGTATTCCCCCCCCCCCTTTTCCTGGGACACTGGGTTAAGGTAACTCCTCGAGGTTGAGAGTCTTCTCACTAAGAGAGTGAACAAGAAAGCTTTCAAGTAGGGATAAGCAGTGCTTCCAATTAATAGCGCAGTAATCAACAGTTTTGGGTTATCCTTTCTAAATTAGTAATCGCATTATTTTAATGGATGTTACTAATCCAAGAATTTGCGTGAGGAAATAAACATAATTTTTTTATTACGTTACTGTCTCAGTTGTTACTATCAAACCTTCATAGTGTGACAGTCTTATCAATTATTACAATCTAATTATACCTTAAGTCAAGATTTATTGCCTACCCGCATCGGAATGAATCTTACATTGGTGAAGAAACTACTACAACATGATGACCTGCGTCAACTGTTAAAACGCATCCAAAACAATGGACAAAAAATTCTAATCACTGTTCATCATGATACAGAAGAGATACACCACATCTTGGAAAGAGTGAAGAAGGATGGAGAATATCATTGGTGAGAGACTCTTCTGGGATGGTCACCAACCACAACAGGGTTCTATAATCACATGTTGCACCCAGTAGTAGTTGTGTTAAGTTTAACCGTGCTATGCCTATTGCTTACAATCATATTGCACCTAAGATTATGGAGAGTGATAGTATGCCTCGAGAGGCTTGGAGAACTCTGCTAAACATATTAGCAGGGCTGCTTAATAAAAACAAAGGGAAGACTGTTAAAGAATATTGGACTGAAGCTGTCTAGAGTTGATTGCTTAGCATGACTTGCTTAGCATTAGTAGCTAAATTTGCTGAAGCCTTAGGCTGCAAGCTGTGAACTCTCTCCTAGATATTCCCTAGTTATGTGAAAGAGGGCCCCAGCGCTGGTTCAAGCTGGAAAGATAAAGAAGTTAGAACCAAGAGCAGAAGCTGCAACCTTGAAAATAGGATAAGAAGCAGCCTGCTAGAGACAATGAAGGAGCGCAATGAAGAAGGGGAAGACCCCAGATCTAAATATTACTATTGGTCCAAACTATTGCATAAGGAGTGGGGAACTTAGATTGTAAGGGTATAATAGGCCAGGAATTTCTTTGTTTAGGGTCCCTCTCTGGAGGCACCCAGCTCGAGCTGTAATTATTGCAGGCGTGTAATTAAAATTTATTTTGTTCTGATCTGACTTCAAACTTCTGCGGGAACCTAGGGTCGGACTCTGTTATGGTGGCCGGTGAGCTTAATTTTCAATAACAGGTATACTGATCCAAAGTTAATGTAGGTCTGTACTACTTTTAGAATGACAGTGTATGAAGCAAAAAACCATGCATTTTTGTTTGATGGTAACTTCTTTATACAACTAAAATTGGAAAGCGTAAAACCAAGGACTCAGAAGCACCATCTTCTGCAGTTGAAATATAGGCTATCTGAGAAAGAAAACCCATGGAAGCTAATATCAAAGGTAATTCACAGGTGCTGGGAAATACAAAGAAAAGTGAAATAAAGTTAAATGTTTACAGAATGCTTTGTCTTTTTTTTTTTTTTTTTTTTAATATATATATTCTCCATGATTTCCCTCCCTTATTTGATTTGGGCTTTCCTGTCCCATGTTTAACCAAAGACATAAGATAGCCCAGATCTCTTGTGAAATACATATAAATATGCAGCTTAGAATATTTGGATTATAAGAGGTCATCTTTCAGAAAGGGTTCACTGGAGGAGTTTCTTGAAGATAACATTTCTGAGACCTTTCAATCTCAAGTTTTCTTAGAGTAAAGGCGTAGTAGTTGCCTCTATCTCCTGTTAATAAAGTCTTATGGGGGGGGGGGTACTACCAATAAACATAATTGGTGCAGACACTCTTTTCTTCTAATATGGCAGTATCCTAGAAACTCTTTGCTCTTAATTAACCATCCAAGTAACCCCCCCCAATCCACTGAAATAAGGGGGAAGGAGGGAGGGCGGGGTCCTGAGCTCTCCCTGCCAAAGGGCTCACTGCCTTGCAGATCTCTGCTGCAACCTGCACACTGCACACAGCCCCAGGTCCTGAAACAAGACATCTAGGGGCTGATAGCCAAGAAGAGGCCTCAGAGAGCAGTTTTGACATGGTGGGACTTTTTTCTCTGGCATAGTGAACAAGGAAATGGTCTTGCCATGACGGAGCACTCAGAGGTACTCTTTTGAGCAGCAGTGCCACAGTCATTACCTTTCAAAATGGGCAAATAAGGAAAACTTCCAAAGACAAAGTATTTCTTCAGAAAAGAATTGGCCTCTTACAACCACTTCTAGATGCACATGTGACAGTGAGTACTGTCTCAAGTGTCCAGAGCTTATTTTTTGTGCTGAAAATGAAGCAAATCACAACATTGCTTTTGGACCCTGAGAATCATCGCCTGATGCTCAAGCACTTTCCTGCGAGTCGGCAGGAAATACTCGAAGGGTCATAGTTGGGAATCAGCTTGCAGAGTTCAAGTTGTTTTATGCAAATAACTCTGCAGCCCCCCTAAGTGTTATGTTCCTCACCTTTCCACATGCTCCTCTCTTCTCTAAGGGAGTCATTTCTAACCTGACAGTTCAGGTGTCTATCTCAGCTGAGCACATTTTGCAAGGTGTCACTAGGTTGCTGGAGGCCTGCAGGTTCTGCAATTCTTGCCAGGATCTCCTGCCAGGATGCTAATTAAACCCCTGCTTTCAGCTGATCACATACAACTAACCTTACCATCATCATCCAAGCCATGTGCCTGCTGCTGGTCTATCAGCTGCTAAGGCAGGAGTGACTTCACATGCCCATGCCCCAGCCATAAGCCTGCTGCTAGCCTATCAGAGGCTGAGTTAGAAGTGACCTCCCAAACAAGAACACAAACCTTGTCCATCAGAGAAGCTGAAAGGCCATCAGCAGCCACGTGGGCTTGGTAGATGATTGTAAGGTCACCTCTATCTGAGCAGCTGATGTGCCAGCACTTGACTAATGCTTGGGGCAATTGTTTGTGAGGTCACTTCTGCCTGAGGACCTGATAGGCCGCCAAGCAGCACAGGGCTAGGATGTTGATTGTGAGGTCATTCAGAACTGAGTAGCTGATGGGTCAGAAACAGTTATGTGGCTTGGATAGTGACTGTGAGATCACCTCTGTCTCAGCCTCTGATAGGTCAGCAGCAGGCACATGGTTCAGGTGATGATTGTGAGGTCATTGCTGCATGAATACCTGACTGGATGGAAGCCAAAAACATGCTGAGGTCATTTCCCTAAGGGAAGATGAAAGACCAGCAGCAGGCCCATTGGCTTGGTAGGTGATTATGAGGTCAGTTGTATCTGATCAGCTGGTAGGCCACCAGGAAGCTGATGGCTGGGGGCATTTTTATGAGATTAGTTGTTTCTCAGAAGCTCATAGGAGAGTAGGAGACTCATGATCATAAAGATGAAAGTGAGGTAACTTCTGCCTCTACAGGTGATGGACGATGAGCAGGCACATGGGTGGGAAAGTGGCTGTGAGGTGACTTCTATGGGTGAAGCTGATAGGCCATCACTTGACTCCTGTCTGGGGTAAGAGGTTGCGAGGTCCTGCCTGCCTGAGTACCTGCTAGGCCACCAACAGGCACAGGGCTAGGATGTGGGTTTAGTGGTCACTCCTGTCTCTGGTGGGTGTGACTTGGTCTGTGCAGAGAGTGAGGAGTGGCATGGACAGCCCTGGGCCGTGAGTGGTTTTGGGCCACTGGGCTCTGTGCGAGACACAGAAATATATTTTTTAATGGTGCAGGCCTGATAATACCAGAGATATTTAGAAAATGTCAATAAATAATGAAACAAGAAAGAAAGAAAGAGAAATGTTTTGTTACACTTTCCAGCTTTTAAATTTCTTTGTGTTCTTGTTGTCTGTCTTTGCTTTGTTGTCTTTTTTTTTAATATACTTTTTTTTTTTTTTGAAAAGGAAAGCGATTTCCAGAATTGGGGTGGGATGCAGTCACAGGGTCACTGGTGGCTGGTGCCATTGTAGGTGCCCTGGTCCACTCTACCCACCCTCTATCTGCAGCTTCAAGGGGCTCCAGTCTTCCGCAGGTCCCCTGTGAGAGCTGCCAGGCCTAGGGAGGTACCTCAGACATACCAGGACCTCTCCACGTGCCACTGGGTGCTTGTGGTTAGAACAGGGCTCTGCCTGAAAAGGTGGAGAAGAGTTTTCAACATTTAAAAAATATGAGCACACTTTCATCAGCTAAAATGAATGACTAATTTTAATGTCCCTTTTTCCCATGATGAAATAGTGGAAATGTTCAGGCAGGGTATGAATCTCAGGAGAAGAAATCTTGATCTGCCCCTCAATTTGTTACCACTGCTCTGTCTATTATGCTGTGGATGTAATCTCAGTAATTCCTCACATATTTTCACATGTCCTGATTAAACTGATCATTTCTAAAGGCATCTTTGCATCAGACGAACTAGACATATCTTACTCTTTATCCATCAGATACCGCTCAACTCTCCAGCTGCTGCTCCGAGCTTCAGGGCGTCTGAAGCCTGCCTCATCTTTCAGGAGTCTTACTGTCTCTTTAGCCAGCTCCTTAGTTCTGTCTCTATCTATCCTTTCCTATCTATCTGTCAAAATCAATTCAAGGAGGGTTATTCCTTGTGGAAAGTGGACCACACTGGAGGCAGCTTGCACTTAACATACAGTTGAGGAGGGTCTTTTACCTTTTATTAAACTGTATCCTATTTTATCTTTGCTTGTTTGCAGTTGAGAAAAATCCTCCTGTGTCTGCAGCTAGTTGTCTAAGGAAAGCAGGTGGGAACTGGTGCGTAGGAGCTGCAACATTCAGCTACAGACTCGAGTGGAAAAAAGTTAGATTTTTAACAAGAGTCATATAAGTCCCCAGTGGCTGATGAGAGAAATGGCAGGGTTGGGGAGGTGAGGAGGAAAGTTGTCCATAAAGGTCTCATATCGAAAATACTGCTTTTCCTACATGTCTGGACTTCATTAGGGGACCCTCTGGGTCAGTATGAATTGGAGAATGTGGCTATCACTTATTCTGTAAGCTGAAAAATAAAGGAAGCTTAAAAAGGAGAAATCCTTTCTTTTTCAGGTGCTCATGGAAATCTTGCTCTTGTAAATACACTCCTGAATCCTCTCCAACTAGGCACACAAGAATTGAAGAACTGAAGAAAATTAGGGGGAGTGAGATTGGTTGTTAGGGCTTTTGGCATTTTAATGGTGCCTCTGGTGTATTTGGTGCTGAGTCCATGAACCTCAGATACTGAGAGGAGATTGAACAAGCCTCTCAAGAAGTTGAAGTCAGAAGCAAATGCTAAAGTTTCTTGGAGTATTAATGGGTCCCACTGAGGGTCGTTACTCACAAAGTCTCCCCAGGGGCTGATTACAGCAGAAAGTTGGAGGCACTAATTGCAAGTAGGCAAAGGGAATGTGCAGGTGGCTCTGATGCCAAGTAAACCTGGATGAGTTTTGTCAAGCAGAATGGCCAGGCACTGACACCCAGCCCCTGGACAGGGTGATCTTTTCCCTCGCACTTTGCTCAGGGCTCTTCCTGGGGGCAGTGTGAATGTGGGGGTGTGCACTCCCACCCCAGGATCTCCCTACCTCTTCTCATGTCTCTCTGTCCTCACTTGCTTTTCCTTGAGACACAAAGCCCGTAGCTGATCACAGACTCCCTCTGGGTGACCTGTAGCACCACAGTTCTACCCTTCAAGTGATATTTCCTTTTCCTGAAGTCACATCTGAACCCCACAAGCTGCAGTTTGTGGCTGTTTCCGCTTCTCATGCTGTTTCCCACTTTCCATCATCTCTGAAACTGCCTTTCAAGCACTCACAGGCTACTACTCTACTGCCCTTCACCTCCACTTCATCAGGCTAAAGAAGCCCAGGTACCCCAACCTCTCCTCATGGATGTGGTTATTCCTCCCTACTCACAGGACTTGACACTTCTCTTGTAAATCTCCATGAGGTGTCTGTTGGCTGAATCACCCAAGTTTCTCAAGGTCCTTCTAGACTGAAGTTCCTCTGTGTAAAACAAAATAAGACAAAACAAAAAAACAACACAAAACAGTACCAATGGGGAAAGGGTAAGCAGAGGGTGGGCTGATTGTATTGGAGGGGATCAGCATGGTAAAAGAGACAAACTGAAAAGAGGGAAAAGAAATAAAAAGTGGAAATGAAAAGTGAAGCGAAGGATTGATCAGGGCTGTTTTGGAGATTTCTGCCAGGAAGCCCTTCATCTGAACCATTCTGACTGGAGGAAGACAAGAAAGCTGACCCCACTGTTATGGGGAACCTGTGTGTTTTCTGTGACATTGACAAGTGAAGACCCAGAGGGAAAAGAGTCACGGACTCCTTCAGCATGAAAGGGACCTCAGGAGCTCTCTAGCCCAATCTCCTTGCTTGCAGCAGGATCAGCTCTGGGGTCAGACCAGGTTGCTCAGGGCTTGATCCAGTCTGGTCTTGGAAATCTCCGAGGGAGGAGACTGCACAGCCTATTTGGACAGCCAGTTCCAATGCTTGACCATCTTCTTAGCAGAAAAGCTTTTCCTTATTTCCTGCATAAACATCCTCCCATCATGCACTGTGGTGTAGAGCCTGGCTCCATCTTCTTGGTGACCTTCTTGTAGCCATTCGAAGGCTGCCATGAGATCCGTCCAAAGCCATCTCTTCTCTGGATTGAGCAAGCCCTGTATCTTCACAGAGCAAGTGTTCCAGCTCCCCGATTATTCATGTGCTCAGAAATGTGGTGCAAGAGGATTCACTTCACGACACACTCCTCACCAAAGTGAGGCCGAACTGCCTGCAGCTCCCCAGGTTGACCTGTTGGTCTTTTTTTGAAGATGGATGTAACATTTGCCTTTCTCCAGTCATTGGGACCTCGCCCCATCTCCACAACCTTTTAAAGATGATAGCGAGTGGCCTTGCTGTGACAGCAGCCAGCTCTCACAGCATCCTCATATGCAGCCCATCCAACCCCCTTGACTTGTATGGTTTGAGTTCTCACAAGTAATCCCTCATTAACCCTCATCCATTGTTGGTTGTTTTTCTGCTCTGGAATTGTGATGCGAAAGCACAACAGCCTGGGAGACCTTGTTTGTGAAAACTGAAGCTAACAAGGTGCTGCGTTCCTCAGACCTATCTGCATCTGCTGTTACTAGATTCCCTGCCCCATTCAGCAGTGAGCCCAACCTTTCCTTTTTCTTCTTTGATTGTTACTGAAGCAGTAGCAGCTCATTTTCATGCCCTTCACATCCCCTGCAAGGGTAAGTCCTAGGAGAGCTTTTGGTTCCCTAACACCATGCCTGTGTTGCTGGACAATATTTCTAAATCCCTCCTTTGCAGCCTCTCCTTCCTTCCCATTCCCATTCACTGCCTTATTGCCCTGGAGTTCAGGCGCGAGTTCCCTGTTTAGCCAAGCTGGTCCCCTGACATGTCTGCTAGCTTTACTGAATATTGGGGTGGACCATTCTTGCATTTGGCGGGTGCTGTCCTTAAAGGCCTGCTGGCTTTCCTGCGCTCTTCAAAGCTGCCTCCCATGGGATTCCCCACCAGTCCCCTGAAGAGGCCAAAGTCTGCTCCTCTGAAGTCCACGGTCTGCACTCTGCTACTGTCCTTCCTCATGCCCTTCAGGATCTGGGACTTCACGTTTTCACGGTCACTGTAGGCAAGGCTGACACTGACTATCCCATCCCTGATCAGTTCCTCTTTATTTGCAATTTCCACATCCAGGAAAGCATCACCATTATTGACCAGTCTTAGCTGTGCTAAGAAGTTGTTCCTGACACCCTGCAGAAACCACTGGTCTCCTTGCATGCTGTTGTTTTCCCTTCCAGTGAATGTTAGGGCCATTAAGGTCTCCCCATAAGGACCAGGGCCTGTGATCCACAGACTTCCTCAGGTTGCTTAAAGGAGATTGCATCCACCTCCTCATCCTGATCATGTGGTCTGTAACTCCAGTCACAATGTCGCCCTTCCTCTCATGCTCACCCACAAGGTCTCATTCAGCCCCTTTTTCATCCCAGAGAAGAGCTCCATGCATCTGAGCTGCCCCTTTGCACAAAGGGCATCCTCCCTCCTCATCTCCCTTGATGGTCTCTCCCGAAGAGCTTGTACCCTGCCAACACAGCCCTCTAGCTCTGTGAGTTGTCCCACCACATCTCAGTTATTCCAACCATGTGGCAGTCCTGTGACAGCTTGTGTATCTCCATCTGCTCCTGTCCGTGCCCCACGCTGCATGCATTTGCACATATTTGGGCTGCAGAACCTCAGCTGTGGCACAGAGCGCAGACTGATTATGGTGAACCATGTTACCAAGAGCCAAGGACATTGTACATGCAACGGCCCCACTGCAGAATAGAGACGTGCTGGCATAGATAGCAGGTGGCAATGTAATGGTGAAAGGAGGTTCCCACTGAGAGAGCAAAACCTGCAGTGTCCAAGGCCAGGGAGAAACAGAGCTGGGCTGTGCAGAAAAGGCAGGAGAGGGCTTTGCTGCCTGAACTGACTTCGTATCACTTTGGGGCCTGTGACAGAGGTGAAATAATCTCCAGGAAGGACGAGGTGTCACTGAAGAAGTCCCTGGGCCTGGAAAGCCTGTGATCCAGCCATCCTCTGGAGATCATTATCACAGTCCCTTTCCATATCATCTGGGAGTGAGAAAAAGTTTAGGAGGAAGAGAGTTGGAAGGGTTTGAGAGTGCAGGGACATAAGTGGAGACCTTGGTGTGATGTGTCTCCCAGTTATGCAGCTGCTTGGATGTAGACATGATGGACTTTGCCTAAAGGCAGTGGTGGGATGCAGTTGTTTGGGCTCGGATAGGAAACTTGAGATGTCC
Organism: Apteryx mantelli; assembly: GCF_036417845.1. NCBI lineage: Eukaryota > Metazoa > Chordata > Aves > Apterygiformes > Apterygidae > Apteryx > Apteryx mantelli. Next base: position 2,366,760 of record NW_027118682.1, on the reverse strand, counting down.
TGAGCTGTTTGCCCAGCAACCGCTGTAAAAGGGCATGGTTTTCCTGTAGGTTCCATGCTGTATTTGCTGGAGATGTGTGCTTGTGCTGGACACCCCAGGCATCTGACACGGTCCTGCCGGTCTATTCTTATGTCATTAATTCAAGGCTCTGCACTGAATTAAATTAACTGTTTGCAATGTAGAGATGTGCATGAGTCTCAGCTTCCTAGTGAGTGGAGCTCTAGGAGCAGTAGTAGGCATCAAGTGTCATTTCAGATGGCCAAGGAAATTCCCCACCTGGCCCCCACCTCATGCTCTAGAAGGATGCAGGTCTCCTAGTTGCTCCATCACAGCAAGCAGACACTGGCACATGCCTTTCACCACCTCTGTCTCTTCAAATGTCACCAGATGTTTGTGTGTGAGCAACTGACTCCCATCCTCCTTCTCCATTGATTATACTGGAAGCTTAGACAAGGAGCTTGCGTGCCCACATCTCTGTTGTGCACACTTCAGCTTTGGCAAGGGGAATCCCACCTCCTGTGTGTTTGTGGAGTTCACGGGAGGGATCTGAATCCCACTCCACTCCAGGGGTTTCTAACCTGGCATAAGATGTCCAGATTGACTCATCTGAATCAGTACCTGAACCATGGGTGAATGAGCTCCTTTCTTGTCCCTGTCTAGGTGTCCTGCTTAGTAAAGAGATGGGAATAGGGGCTTCCAGAGTGGGATGTTTCCATCTCTCATAGATAACCATCCTCTGATGAGACAAATTGCAATTGCTGGAATCAATCTCTCTTCTGTCTTTAGAGAGACACCACAGATGATTATTTTAGTCTACCTCAGTGAACATTTCCCAAGAGGAGAGAGTACAAAGGAAAAATAAAGTCACACCTTCAGCTGCGCCACTCTTCCAGAGTGGAGCTAGGCACCTGGGATGGAGGGGGCTCATGGCAACCTGGCAGCACTGCGCAGAGACAGCTCTGTCCAGGAGCAGCTCCTCTGCAAAGAGCAGCAGGGCTCTGGGCACTGCCTGCTCTTGCTGACATGAGTTGAGACAAGACAGAGAGAAGTGAAAGGCAGTGTGGAGTGGGAGGACAGAGGAGAGCTTATTGTAGAAGAAATCTTCACAGCCTTTGACACGGCAAGTCTCTGACTGCAGGGCAATGCTACTGAGGTTTCTGGACAGGTGCTCTAACCCTAGTCCATGACTGACAGGATTTTTAAGGCTCACTCTCCCGGCTTCTCCAGTGCGGAGGAGGAGGAGAGGCTTCCGAGCTGTGATTCCCTGCCACACTGTCAGAGGGACAGGTCATGCTGCTACCTTCTCCCAGGGACGCTGCAGGGGTGTGAAGCCAGGGAGTGCACCCAGGTCTGCCCAGGGCTGTAGTTCAGAGCAGTGTCCCTGTGCCCCAGCATACTGTGTGCCCAGGGCAGCGACCCTGCCACCTGCAAGGGTCAGCACTCAGCCTGCCCGGGGAATTCCTCACAGTGCAGTGGGGAGAAGCTCTGGGTAGGAGGATCGACCCCCAGCAGGGCAGGTTCATTTTCCCATTGAGAGGGTGCTGCATGGGTGAGGGCTGCTCACAGCTCTAGCTCATGCACAGGGCATATTTGAGGGGTCTTTTCAAGAGCAAGGTGAAAAAAACGGCTGTTTGAAAGGGAAGGAGCTTTCCTTCTGGCATCTGCACTTTCAGTTTCCTTATTTTGGCAGGGAGAAAAAAGGAAAGAGTTTTCTGGTTTGGCAAGGGACTGGGACTCCTCAACCTTCACGCTCAGAGATCAGTAGGTTTGTGAGAAGCCTCAGCAAACCCCTTCATCCCCACCTCAGCCTACAGGCAGCACCAGCATCCCCTTTATGGCCTCATCGGGGTTTATCTGACTTGCTCCTTAGGACCTGCGAGCACAGAGATGCCCCTGCCCAGTGCCCTGAGCCAGGAAGTTTCTATAGGGCAGAGCTGAGCACACAGAGGATGGGATGGGATCTGTGAGCACTGATTGGGAATAGTTGTTGGGACAGAGAAACAGCTCCTCGCAGGGACACCTACAGGCAGCAGAGATGGGCAGGGAAGGAGATGAACAAACAGAATCATCATGGGAGGATGGATTTGGACAAGTCATGGGCAGTCTCTCAGATACAGACACCCTCTTCCTCTGAGCAAGCCCCCCACGTGTCCTCTCCCACCCAGCAGAGCCTCTGCCCTGACAGCCATGGAGTCCGGGGCATGAGCCACCTCCTCTGCAGCCAGACCTCCAGCAGAGGAGAGGGGCATCTCACCTGCCACGGGCCCATTTCATGCTGCCCAACAAAGGGGCTGACAGTGACTGCCCTGCGATGTTGCTGTCTGCAAGGCAGCTTGCCTAGCTGGGTAGGGTGAAGACCCTCCTGAGTGCCTCTCTGCCTGTCTCCTTGCCTCCCTTGGCAGCCAGATCATGGTCTCCTTATTTCCCCTCCTGTCCATGCTGCTTCTGCACTTCTCTCAGGCTCCCTGGGGTTGGGGGGGGGGGAGGGGAGCGTTCAGCTGCAGTTCTGACACTGACCCTGTGAGTTGTGCAACAGAGGGATATGCATGGGAGGGAGGTTACCCCAATCCGCTTCTGACCTATAGGGCTCCAGGAAATGTAGTCCATGGGGTTGGAAAAAGAGCAGACCCTCCTTAAGGGAGACCAACTTTAGGACATTCGATCCTTTCCCTGTGGCATCCTGCCAGGCTGCAAGCTGCCCTCCAGAAGGGCACAGCTGTCTCATATAGCATCTCTGTGCTATCTGAGAGACCCATGAAGAAGCTGCAGAGATGTGAAGAGTATGGAAATGGTGGTGGGCAGCTGTATAGGGGCAGCTGAAAAGAGCCCTGTGTGTGCTTGGCTAGAAGGGGAGTGTGGAGACCTCCCTCTGGTGAGCTGAGAAAGGGAGAGAAGTTTGGAGATCTGCACTTTGAAACCGGACTCCTCTGCTCTCAGCAGCGGCTCGTTTCTTTTTAGGGCAACATATGAGTGTGATCATCCTCCAGCTCAAAGAGGTGGGAACACAGGACAGCTGGGATCAAGGCTAATAGACAGACTAGCCGTCCTCACTCTGCACCAAGTGACAGTGAATTCTTTCATCACAGGACTCACAGCAGAAATGCCACGGATTGCTACCTTTGAGGAACGCTCCCCAGGGGTGACAAGGACATCTGAAAGAAAATAAACAATGTTGAAAAATCCCTAAAATTCTGTTCCTCAACCCTCATTTATTAGAACTGGTGGTGAAGATGCTGACAAGCCTTTCCACATGACAACTGGATTTCACCTGGCAGAAATTGTGAATGTCAGAGCTACTCCCTCCCATTCCCTCCTTCCCACCACTGTACAGCAGGACTGACTCCTCTGCAGCTCAAGGGCAGAGGCCCCTGCTCATCACAGCACATTCAGCCAGAGCAAAGTGGAGCACACAGATCCTCTCAGCAAAGAGAACCTCAGAGCTCACTAGTCTGAGCTCCCTCAGATGCCTTCAGGGCAATGAGGAGAGTATCCCTTTGCAGTGGCTCCTTTGCACTGACACCAAGGGATCTCAGGGGACAGAGTCAGGCTCAGACAAATAAAGATGGGTGAGACCATGGCTCCCATGTCCATTAGGAGAGCTCAGCTTCCCTGGCCGTTGTCAAGGTGTAATCTCACACCTCTCTCCTATGAGGGTGGCAGCCAGTTGTCACCTTGGGCCGGTCCCTTCCCTCTCCAGTGCTCCAACGCTACAAGTGGAGGGGAAGTAGAGGGGAGGGGAGTCAGGCAGCAGCTTGTGGGGACAGACCCTGTGTTCCTCAGGACCATCCCCCACTGCCACAGCAGGCATTTCCTCACTGCGGCCTTTGGGTGGTGGCTGCAGCTTTCCTGGAGACATGTCCACCAACAGCAGCAGGACTTTCTCTTTTTAGAGTTGTTCTCTTCATTTCCATGCTGTCCTTCTGCACTCTATTCTGGGAATAGGGCCCAGTAGTTCTCATAACCTGATAGTGGTAGGGTTGTGTTTCCATGTGCATATGTCCTGTAAGTTCAGGCAGGACAAGGCAATGGGCACCCTCATGCCAGACTTGGCCTCCAGAATGACATTTTTATAATAAAAAGGGATCTCCTCTGTGACGTGCCTGAAGTCTGGCCTTTCTTCAGAAGCTGGAGTTAAAAATACGCCCAAAGGATTGCACCATAAAAGGGCCTGCTGCTCTGCCTGTGCACTCCCTGGGCTCCAGGGGATGAGCTGAGTCCCAGTGTGATCTTTCAGGGACCAAGGGCTGGATTCAGGGTTCATTTCTCGGTGACCACTGCCAGTGGAGATGCTGAATGGTCTCTGAATTGCATGCCCGGGGCTGTCACACAGGTAACAGTGCTGATGACAGATGCCCATCCTTCTGGAAGTGAACCTGAGCCCCCAGGAGAACTCAGGGGATCTCCAGGGACATTGTGGGCCTGGGGGTGGGCAGTCAGTGGAGCCTCACCAAACAAGGGACAGTCCATGGTAGAGTCACCCAAAGACAAAGCACTAAAGCCAGGTATGCATAGGGAAAGGAGGGCTCTGCAATGCCTGGAGAGGCAGTAGGGACCCAGGAGGCCCAGGGAAGGGGCACTGGAGAGTGATTCATGTATCCCCAGTGAAACACCACAGGCCGGAGCTAGTGCACACCCGAAAACATCTCCTGCTACTGCAAACGCCCTGGGGTCACTCTGAGCACCACCCATGAGGGCAGACACGTGCCAGCAGTGTCAGCAGTGGTGAGCCCTGTTTGGCTGGGTCTGCTTCCCACCCCAACCAGCATGGCCTGTGCGGAGTCAGGAGTCACCCTGTGGCCCCATGGTCCCACAGCCTGCTCACTCTGCAGAGCAGCACCACCAGCCTGGGGCCCTGTGGGGAGCACCGAGGAGGGGTGCAGGAATGGCCAGGCAGGCCAGCATGGACACACTCACCTGCGGAAAGACTCTCTGGTTAGCAGGAACATCCCAGGAGAAGAGCAGGGCAGCATTCGGAGATGGAAATGAGAATGAGGTTGCTCTGTCCCTGGAGCAGCAGGAGCTGCCAGAGGGGCTGCAGGGCCAGGGCTCTCGTGCTGTGCTGGGCAGCGGGGTGGGCATGGAGGGGCTGCAGGCAGACAGGGAGGGGGATCTCCTGGACACAAGAGCAGGGGAGATGGAGAGTGACTGGCGTCATTGTGGGGCCTCCTCCCCCTTGCCGGGGAGCTGCTCTCCTTGTCCTTAAGCCTTGTCCAAGTTATGCTGTGGACATGCCTGTGCCTGGTCCTGCACCTCTCAGGTCCTGACCTGACCCTGTCCTCGTCCTGCTGACCTGCCCCCCCTCACTACAGTCAAGAAAGCCTTTGCAAGGGAAGCTGGGAACTGAGCGGATCCCAGGGAAGGCTGTAGGTAGAAAAGCCCGCTGTATATCCACATCAGCAACTCTTGCCCAACAGCTCAATTAAAGGTGTAAGGAGTGCTTTAGGTTTGGACCCCTACTCAGGTAGCCCTGCAGGCAGAGTCTGAGTGAGCACAGCCGCTTGGGTCTGATTTTACGATGCATAGTTAGGAGAGCAGGTTTTTCTGCTTCATAGCTCGAGTGTTTATCCACCATTTGCCCTGAGCTGGGGCAGCTCCAGCTCCCCGCAAGGGGGGAAGGGGCACAGGGGGAGTGGGCCAGGGGGCTTGAGGAGAAGCCAGCGTCCCACTGCCTGGCTGGAGCTGGATCCCCAGCATGGGGGGGGCAGGGGCCAGGGAGCTCCTTCCTGTAGAGCTGGTCACCATGGTGCCAGGAGAGGGGCTGGGAGCAAGGGGGGCAGCAGGCTGGGCAGGGGCAGGCAGGGCTGCGGTGGTGGCCACAGGGAGGGGGCGCAGCCAGTGCTGCTGCAGCACAGTGGTTGTCACGGTCGTCTCCCTCGCAAGAGGTCCCGCACTGCCCCCGGGCAGGAACAGGCTGTTCCCCCGTCCCCGTGCTGCCCTCCCAGCAGGACGGGACATGCGAGGAGGAGCTCGGCCTGCCCTGTGCTCAGGGAGAGCTCCCCAGGGCTGGCACAGCTTGGCCTGAGGCACCTCCAGCTCCTCGGCCTCTGCTCTGGCATGGCTGGCACGGGGACGAGAGCTCCTAGGGCCGGGCAGAACAAGCCCGTTTTGGGTCTTCCCCCTGACGCTCTCCCAAGGTCCCTGGCTCAGCCTTGTGCTCCCCCTCCCATCGGCCAAAGCAAAGTCCAGCATCGCCTGGGGACTCCCTTCCCCATGGGGAGGAGAGGGAGGGTGTGACATGGCAATAGAGGGACATCCGGGATTCTTTCAGATTCTGGGGTTAGTCACACTGAACTCGAGAGATCAGCATTTGTCAAGTATAAGAATTTAATAGACCTAAGCAGTTCTACACATATGACAGATGCTGGACAACACTAAACAATTAACACTAGACGATCTACAAGTATAACAAAGCTAAAAAGCATAGTAAAGCTATATATATAACAGAACTAAACATATATATACACACATATGAGAGCTCTATGGTTAAGCCATGGATGCATGGTACAACGACCGTTTTTGCCCTTTCCTTGTCCTTATGGGCCACCCCTCCGGTATAGTTTTCCCCAGATTGTTCTCACCACAGTTGAGCTGTGCCAGGATGATTCAGGTTCTCCCTGGCAGTCGGCATCAGGGGCGTCCCTGCTGATGGGTGGGTTGTCGGGTCCGCAGGCCAGCTGACGGTGAGTCCGAGTCCACGCAGAGGTATGTGGCTTACTTGCTTTTATCCTTCCCGGGCTTAGTTCATTATCCATCCAAACCATGCCAGACCACGGTTACACAACAGAACTGATGGCCTCAGCCATCAGGATGGTCAACAATATGGTCAACAAATAACTGTACACATATTCAACAGATAACCCAGGGCAAAATTCCACAGTACCTAGATGCTTACAGTGCAAGTCTGGTGTCACTTCTTGGCTGACTAGGTCTGCTCAGCACCCGTGGGGTTATTGGAGGGCTACAGCAACCCAAGAGTGTGGTGACTCCAGCTGTGGTACACCCAAGGTTCCTTAACTCTTGGGGAGCACCCCAGAGCAAACCCCTCTTCTATGGGCTGCACCATCCTGAGTCCCACGCTTGCCTGTGCAGCACCTATCAAGGGAGAAAACCTGAGAAATCATTACTGTGGGTCAAAGCAAAGAAACAGTGGCCGAGCAGTTACAACAAAGGTTCACAAAGCTTGCTGCCCTTTTGTACCATTGCGTCAAAACATTTGGTGGTCTTCTTTCATCTATGACCTCTTATTAAGACACAGTTGTTAAATGAGACACAGCACAACCTTAGGCTGCAATCAGAATAAAACCACAATGACTTGTCTTGCTTGCTTGCGCTCCTCATCCAGTTCTAAGGAAAAGCCACTTTGACTCACCACCAGGCCCGCTGCATTCTCAAGTCACTAGGCACTAGGACACAGTCCTGCTGTGAGAGATACACCCCTCTGGTCCATTTTCTTACTGCTGTGTAGCCCCCAGAAATTAGTTTTGGATAGAAGAAAGTAGAGAAAGCATAACCACTACATAGCCTTCCTTCCTTCTTTACACCACAAGATTCATGCAGGAATCCGTGATCGGTATAATAAACAGTGAGCTTTGAGAGGAAAAATACAACACTGGTTTACCAAATGAAAAGTACAGCCATGCTAATCTGCTGGCCACCCTGGAGTAGAGAAAACTCTCCCTGCCTGAGAAAACTCCAGTCGTAGCTTTTATTCTGAGACTTGCATGTGGCTACCTCTTCAGAGTTTGCTGGAAACGTTTGTCATTCACTCCAGTTAATCTGGACTTGAATATGACCAACTCTGGGAAGCAGCACCAGACAAGAAGTGCAGGTGCTATCAGAAATACTGCGCCCTTCAAGGCTGAAAATCAGAGCCTGAACACAGACACTTCTGAGATCTGCAGTGGGGGGGGGAGGGCAGCAAAGAACTTGGAAAAGAAAACTCACATACACGGTCAAGGGGTATTTCTCAATACACACTGCATGAGAACACCACTCTGCTGCAGCAAGTTTTACCTCATTTCAGAGCCAGGCATGCTTCCTTAGTGGGTGGACATCCTCACGGGTGACAGCGAGGTTGAAAGCACTGCTCATGATATCCTCTGGCTTGCCGTCCTCAAATGCAGCAAGGACTCCTCTCACCGTAGCCTGAAAAAACACAGTTACAGGGGAAAGGGCTCATGAGACAAAGTATAGAGCACATGAACCTGTGCACAGCAGTCAGCTAAACAAGGCCTGTCAAAGCCTGTTAAGCAAGGTCAGATTGTTTGACTAGCAGACAATGCAAAAAGTCTTGCTCAGGAATAAAATTGAAGGATATTTTGTACTCACCATCAACCAGCAAATTCCTCTTTTTCCATACTCTCAAGTTCCTTTTTAGGGATGGCTGCTTTCAAAATGTGCACCCATGTGCCACTACTTCCACAGTTAAATTGAGGCAAGAGAGCCACAAAGTTGCTTTGGTTTGAACAAGCATTAAGCAGCTCAGCAAAGTCTCCCTATATAGCTCTTGAGTTAAGATTGAGACTAATAATTCTCATTTCCACGGTTAAGCTTGTATTTCTCATCTCAGTCCTTATCACAGCAGAAAGTCAAAAAGATGCACCACATATCTCACAAAACACCTAAGAGGAGACTAAACACATGTTGCAACCTCGTACTATCAGTCAACTAAGCCTGTGCACTGGGAGCTTTCAAGGGTTACCTGATAGAGAAGAGGCAAAGGATTAAAACAGCAGAGTGCAGAGTGCTCAGAATGATACAGAAACAAAATAAGTGACAGCAGGAAACCTCTGTGAAAGTGCCATTTGTTGAAGAATGCTGCTCCTTCCCATGGAAGAAACAACTGGCATGAGGGCATTCTTCACTCAACAACACACACGTAAGAGTGCAAACATTTATGGTGGAAAATGCTTAATCATCATTCCCTAAAAAAGAAATAATAAACAACAGAAGTTACCTCTGCACTGGCCTGCTTCATGGGTCTGTCCTGGTCACAAGCATTTTCTGCTGGTCTGTAATGCCTGAGAGAAGCAGAGAAAGACAGAAATGGGTTGTTTCAACGTTGTCACATTCAGTTCTAATGAATCCACCTCCTGGTTAAGAAAGGCTTTTTGCCGTGCTACATCTGGCTACAACCCATGTTAAATACATAAACAAGAGCAAATATCACATCAGCTTCCAGCACTACTCTTACGGAGCAGCAAGACTGGGAGAGAAGGGAGAGCTGGGGTCCTTCCCCACTTTCTTCCCTCAATACATGGCAGGAGCCCTTTTCTTTCATTGTATCAGTTTATTTCATTAGTTGAAAAACAGGGAAGCCACCAGCACCTTCTCTGTAAAGGGCTTGGTGATCTACTGGGGAGGAAGACTGCAAGCTAGGTGTTATCCTGCAAGAAAAAACAGGAACATTTCCAACCATACTTGCATCCAAGCACAGTTAGCTCACTCAAACTGAAGACCAGCACACCGAGTTACAAATGGACGTCTTAAAGATGTTTACTTGCTTCCCAGAAGCTAGTCAGGAGGGTGACTATCTCCATTTGGAAAGGAGTATCATTAAAACCACACAGACTCTGAAGACCAAGCAAACACCCAGACATTGAAGATGCCCCTATGTGTGTCCCTTCTCCTCCAAAAAATGAGTGTTTGTATTGTCATCAGTGATGTGACTGTTCACTCCGCTCCTGCTAAAACTTTGGGCCTAACACGTGGCTCGTGCTAATGCCTGAGGTATGCTGGGAGCAGCACCATTAGGCTAAAACGAGAGCAACACATACACCACATCCTCAAGGACAAAAAGAATGACGTCTGTGATTCTTGGGATTTTTTTAAGTAATTGCTTGTTAGCATCTGATAAGACTAAAACTCTTTGGAATTAAGTAAATCCTTTCCCAGTAACCAAAATGACCATTGGGGATGGTATAGAGCAGACTTCCGAGCTGGAAGGTACAAATACGTCAGCTCACCCAAACAGCCTTTGGAGTGGATCCAGCAGCAGCTGGACTGCCCACTGCAATTCAGGGGATGCCACACTTTGGCAGAGGAGGAAGGATGAGCACTCTCACTGTCGGTTAGGTAACTATTTTGCTCATAAGCACACAAGTTAATGAATTATCAAGTTAATGAATCAGCGAACTAGCAAATTAAGTAACTAGAAAATTAATAATTTAGGCTAGTCTACAGAGAAAGGATTAACCCCTTGTTGGCTTTCATATGTATATTTTTTTTAACCTAATGAGCTCATAAAAATAAAGTTTGTTTCACAAAGTACGCTGTCCTGTAAATTAGAGAGATCACAATGAACCGAGACACAAAGATCCTACAACAGACCCTCATGGGGTCATTCATTGTGCTTTGAAAGCCTTCAATGCACTATGGTAACAAGAGACTCTGTTTCTGACCAAATCATTTCTCTGAGACCCCTGGGGCCCCAAGTATCATTTGCTATCTGTGGCAAAAAATGGGAAAGCGTTAAGAGAAAAAGCACGAGTCAACTTCCAAGGACAATTAGATGTACGGGGCTGCCAGTTTATGGGGGACAGTGCAGACAGCTTCCTAACACTCACTGCTGAGCACGAAGCCCGAACTCTGACAAACAGGCCTTTCGAATATCCTGTGAAAGTTCATGAGCACGGAAGCAAGGCAGCTGCTAGGTAGGGGTTTCATGTCGAGACTCCACACTGGACCAAATTAGGCCCCTAATTCCAGCACCTACTCAAAAATAATTACAAAACCCATATATCTGCATAATAACCTCAGACACGTAAAAAGAAGTACTTGTGAACTATTCTTTAAATAACAAACAGGATTAAAAAGAAAAAACTCTTTGGGGCAATAGTAAATGTGTACACATGACATTGTTACAAAGTGCAGGCTAGAGAAGAAAATTGTTTGTCAGGAAACCAATTTAACCTGACCTCTCTGCAGGGCACAGTTCAGGACACCCTCACAAGTTACATACCTCCAATTTTCTAGAGAAGGTCCAGAAAAGAAACTACCTTGATCAAAACAGTGGAGCGGGCCTTGTCCAGAAAAGATGTGATTTGCTTACTTGCTTTGGAAGCTCTGCCATCATAAAACAAACAAACAAGAACACAAACAAAAAAACCATACACACACCCCAAAGAATTACAAAGGGATTATTTAAGAGTCTTGTCTAAACTCTACCTTAATTTAAGTAAAGGGCTCCTAAGGGTGCACAAGGAATTTATCTTCCACCGTTACTGCAAACGGCAGGACACTACAAAGGTCACCCCTAGGAGAAGGGAGTTCAGACTACGCCGAAAACAGCCACTGGCACACTGAAGGCTCTCATTCACTTTCAACATGCTTTTTCCCTTTCACAAAAATCTTACAAAGCCACTTCAGCCAGTAACTAGCCAGAAGGGTTGTTTCCCCCCTAACCCCCTTTTTTTTCTTTCTTTCTAGAGAGAGCTTGTTGTATTCTACAGCTTCCGACAGAAGCTAGATTAGCATAAATGCTCCAGCTGATTTGGACTTCCGCGACCAAAAGATCTTAGACTTTTGGCTGAAATGCTCTCGCTGCTGCCCATGGGGAGAGGCACAGAGCCAGAAAACAATGCCTGGAGTCCAGGGCACTCTGCTGACGTGGACATCTCCCCTGTTGGCACTAGAAATAGAGCATAACGACACATTCACTCAGCACAGTGACCTCACAACCACAAACTGCACCCACAGGACCACCACTGGCCTATCAGGCACTGAGCCACAAGTGACATCACAACCACAAACTGCTCCCACATCACCAGCACTGGCCTATCAGGCACTCAGCCACAAGTGACATCACAACCACAAACTGCACAAACAGAACCAGCAATGGCCTATCAGGCACTGAGCCACAAGTGACATCACAACCACAAACTGAACACACATCACCAGCACTGGCCTATCAGGCACTGAGACACAAGTGACATCACAAACACAAACTACACCCACATCACCAGCACTGGCCTATCAGGCAATGAGCCACAAGTGACATCACAACCACAAACTGTACGCACATCACCAGCACTGGCCTATCAGGCACTCAGCCACAAGTGACATCAGAATCACAAACTGCACCCACATCACCAGCACTGGCCTATCAGGCACTGAGCCACAAGTGACATCACAAACACAAACTGCACCCACATCACCAGCACTGGCCTATCAGGCACTCAGCCACAAGTGACATCACAAACACAAACTGCACCCACAACACCAGCACTGGCCTAGCAGGCACTCAGCCACAAGTGACATCACAACCACAAACTGCACCCACAACACCAGCACTGGCCTATCAGGCACTCAGCCACAAGTGACATCACAACCACAAACTGCACCCACATCACCAGCACCGGCCTATCAGGCACTGAGCCACAAGTGACATCACAACCACAAACTGCACCCACAGGACCAGCACTGGCCTATCAGGCACTCAGCCACAAGTGACATCACAAACACAAACTGCAGACACAGGAGCAGCACTGGCCTATCAGGCACTCAGCCACAAGTGACATCACAACCACAAACTCCACCCACATCACCAGCACTGGCCTATCAGACACTGAGCCACAAGTGACATCACAAACACAAACTGCACCCACAGGACCACCACTGGCCTATCAGGCACTGAGACACAAGTGACATCACAACCACAAACTCCACACACATCACCAGCACTGGCCTATCAGGCACTGAGACACAAGTGACATCACAACCACAAACTGCAGACACATCACCAGCTCTGGCCTATCAGGCACTGAGCCACAAGTGACATCAAAAAAACAAACTGCACCCACATCACCAGCACTGGCCTATCAGGCAGTGAGCCACAAGTGACATCACAAACACAAACTGCACCCACAGGACCAGCATTGGCCTATCAGGCACTGAGCCACAAGTGACATCACAACCACAAACTGCAACCACAGGACCAGCACTGGCCTATCAGGCACTGAGACACAAGTGACATCATAACCACAAACTGCAGCCACATCACCAGCACTGGCCTAGCAGGCACTCAGCCACAACTGACATCACAAAAACAAACTGCACCCACAGGACCAGCTCTGGCCTATCAGACACTGAGCGTCAAGTGACATCACAAACACAAACTGCTCCCACATCACCAGCACTGGCCTATCAGGCACTCAGCCACAAGTGACATCACAACCACAAACTCCACCCACATCACTAGCACTGGCCTATCAGGCACTCAGCCACAAGTGACATCACAAACACAAACTGCACTCACAACACCAGCACTGGCCTATCAGGCACTCAGCCACAAGTGACATCAAAACCACAAACTGCACCCAAAACACCAGCACTGGCCAATCAGGCACTGAGACACAAGTGACATCACAAAAACAAACTGCACAAACAGAACCAGCAATGGCCTGTCAGGCACTGAGCCACAAGTGACCTCACAACCACAAACTGCACCCACAAGACCAGCACTGGCCTATCAGGCAGTCAGCCACAAGTGACATCACAACCACAAACTGCACCCACAGGACCAGCACTGGCCTATCAGGCACTCAGCCACAAGTGACATCATAACCACAAACTGCAAACAAAACACCAGCACTGGCCTATCAGGCACTCAGCCACAAGTGACATCACAACCACAAACTGCACCCACAACACCAGCACTGGCCTATGAGGCACTCAGCCACAAGTGACATCACAACCACAAACTGCAGCCCTGTAACCAGCAGTGGCCTATCAGGCACTGAGCAACAAGTGACATCACAACCACAAACTGCACCCACATCACCACCACTGGCCTGTCAGGCACTGAGACACCAGTGACATCACAATCAGTAAAACAGCAGCAACATCACCAGCACTGGCCTATCAGGCACTCAGCCACAAGTGACATCACAACCACAAACTCCACCCACATCACCAGTACTGGCCTATCAGGCACTGAGACACAAGTGACATCACAAACACAAACTCCACCGACAGGAACAGCACTGGCCTATCAGGCACTGAGACACAAGTGACATCACAACCACAAACTGCACCCACAGGACCACCACTGGCCTATCAGGCACTGAGACACAACTGACATCACAAACACAAACTCTACCCACAGCACCAGCACTGGCCTATCAGGCACTCAGCCACAAGTGACATCACAACCACAAACTGCACCCACATCACCAGCACTGGCCTATCAGGCACTCAGCCACAAGTGACATCACAAACACAAACTGCAGACACAGGAGCAGCACTGGCCTATCAGGCACTCAGCCACAAGTGACATCACAACCACAAACTCCACCCACATCACCAGCACTGGCCTATCAGACACTGAGCCACAAGTGACATCACAAACACAAACTGCACCCACAGGACCACCACTGGCCTATCAGGCACTGAGACACAAGTGACATCACAACCACAAACTCCACACACATCACCAGCACTGGCCTATCAGGCACTGAGACACAAGTGACATCACAACCACAAACTGCAGACACATCACCAGCTCTGGCCTATCAGGCACTGAGCCACAAGTGACATCACAAAAACAAACTGCACCCACATCACCAGCACTGGCCTATCAGGCAGTGAGCCACAAGTGACATCACAAACACAAACTGCACCCACAGGACCAGCATTGGCCTATCAGGCACTGAGCCACAAGTGACATCACAACCACAAACTGCAACCACAGGACCAGCACTGGCCTATCAGGCACTGAGACACAAGTGACATCATAACCACAAACTGCAGCCACATCACCAGCACTGGCCTATCAGGCACTGAGCCACAAGTGACATCACAACCACGAACTGCTGCCACAGGACCACCACTGGCCTAGCAGGCACTGAGACACAACTGACATCACAACCACAAACTGCACCCACATCACCAGCACTGGCCTATCAGGCACTCAGCCACAAGTGACATCACAACCACAAACTGCACCCACATCACCAGCACTGGCCTATCAGGCACTGAGCCACAAGTGACATCACAACCACAAACTGCTCCCACATCACCAGCACTGGCCTATCAGGCACTCAGCCACAAGTGACATCACAAACACACACTGCACCTACATGACCAGCACTGGCCTATCAGGCACTGAGCCACAACTGACATCACAACCACAAACTGCACCCACAGGACCACCACTGGCCTATCAGACACTGAGCCACAAGTGACATCATAACCACAAACTGCAGCCACATCACCAGCACTGGCCTATCAGGCACTGAGCCACAAGTGACATCACAAACACAAACTGCACCCACAGGACCAGCACTGGCCTGTCAGGCACTCAGCCACAAGTGACATCACAACCACAAACTGCACAAACAGAACCAGCAATGGCCTATCAGGCACTGAGCCACAAGTGACATCACAACCACAAACTGAACACACATCACCAGCACTGGCCTATCAGGCACTGAGACACAAGTGACATCACAAACACAAACTACACCCACATCACCAGCACTGGCCTATCAGGCAATGAGCCACAAGTGACATCACAACCACAAACTGCAGCCGCATCACCAGCACTGGCCTAGCAGGCACTCAGCCACAACTGACATCACAAAAACAAACTGCACCCACAGGACCAGCTCTGGCCTATCAGACACTGAGCGTCAAGTGACATCACAAAAACAAACTGCTCCCACATCACCAGCACTGGCCTATCAGGCACTCAGCCACAAGTGACATCACAACCACAAACTGCACCCAAAACACCAGCACTGGCCAATCAGGCACTGAGCCACAAGTGACATCACAACCACAAACTCTACCCACAAGACCAGCACTGGCCTATCAGGCAGTCAGCCACAAGTGACATCACAACCACAAACTGCACCCACAGGACCAGCACTGGACTATCAGGCACTGAGCCACAGGTGACATCAAAACCACAAATTGCACCCACATCACCAGCACTGGCCTATCAGGCACTCAGCCACAAGTGACATCACAACCACAAACTCCACCCACAGCACCAGCACTGGCCTATCAGGCACTCAGCCACAAGTGACATCACAACCACAAACTGTACGCACATCACCAGCACTGGCCTATCAGGCACTCAGCCACAAGTGACATCACAACCACAAACTCCACCCACATCACCAGTACTGGCCTATCAGGCACTGAGACACAAGTGACATCACAAACACAAACTCCACCGACAGGAACAGCACTGGCCTATCAGGCACTGAGCCACAACTGACATCACAAACACAAACTGCACCCACAGGACCACCACTGGCCTATCAGGCACTCAGCCACAACTGACATCACAACCACAAACTGCACCCACAGGACCAGCACTGGCCTATCAGACACTCAGCCACAAGTGACATCACAACCACAAACTGCAACCACAGGACCAGCACTGGCCTATCAGGCACTCAGCCACAAGTGACATCACAACCACAAACTGTACGCACATCACCAGCACTGGCCTATCAGGCACTCAGCCACAAGTGACATCACAAGAAAAAACTCCACCCACAGGACCAGCACTGGCCTATGAGGCACTCAGCCACAAGTGACATCACAACCACAAACTGCAGCCCTGTAACCAGCAGTGGCCTATCAGGCACTGAGCAACAAGTGACATCACAACCACAAACTGCACCCACATCACCACCACTGGCCTGTCAGGCACTGAGACACCAGTGACATCACAATCAGCAAAACAGCAGCAACATCACCAGCACTGGCCTGTCAGGCACTCAGCCACAACTGACATCACAACCACAAACTCCACCCACATCACCAGTACTGGCCTATCAGGCACTGAGACACAAGTGACATCACAAACACAAACTCCACCGACAGGAACAGCACTGGCCTATCAGGCACTGAGCCACAACTGACATCACAACCACAAACTGCACCCACAGGACCACCACTGGCCTATCAGGCACTGAGACACAACTGACATCACAAACACAAACTCTACCCACAGCACCAGCACTGGCCTATCAGGCACTCAGCCACAAGTGACATCACAACCACAAACTGCACCCACATCACCAGCACTGGCCTATCAGGCACTCAGCCACAAGTGACATTACAAACACAAACTGCAGACACAGGACCACCACTGGCCTATCAGGCACTCAGCCACAAGTGACATCACAACCACAAACTGCACCCACAACACCAGCACTGGCCTATCAGACACTGAGCCACAAGTGACATCACAAACACAAACTGCACCCACAGGACCACCACTGGCCTATCAGGCACTGAGACACAAGTGACATCACAAACACAAACTCCACACACATCACCAGCACTGGCCTATCAGGCACTGAGACACAAGTGACATCACAACCACAAACTGCAGACACATCACCAGCTCTGGCCTATCAGGCACTCAGCCACAAGTGACATCACAAAAACAAACTGCACCCACAGGACCAGCACTGGCCTATCAGGCACTGAGCCACAAGTGACATCACAAACACAAACTGCACCCACAGGACCAGCATTGGCCTATCAGGCACTCAGCCACAAGTGACATCACAACCACAAACTGCACCCACAGGACCAGCACTGGCCTATCAGGCACTGAGACACAAGTGACATCACAACCACAAACTGCAGCCACATCACCAGCACTGGCCTATCAGGCACTCAGCCACAAGTGGCCTCACAACCACAAACTGCACCCACAGGACCAGCACTGGCCTATCAGGCACTGAGCCACAAGTGACATCACAACCACAAACTGCTCCCACATCACCAGCACTGGCCTATCAGGCACTCAGCCACAAGTGACATCACAAACACACACTGCACCTACATGACCAGCACTGGCCTATCAGGCACTGAGCCACAAGTGACATCACAACCACAAACTGCACCCACAGGACCACCACTGGCCTATCAGACACTGAGCCACAAGTGACATCATAACCACAAACTGCAGCCACATCACCAGCACTGGCCTATCAGACACTGAGCCACAAGTGACATCACAACCACAAACTGCAGCCACATCACCAGCACTGGCCTATCAGGCACTCAGCCACAAGTGACATCACAAACACAAACTGCACCCACAGGACCAGCACTGGCCTGTCAGGCACTCAGCCACAAGTGACATCACAACCACAAACTGCACAAACAGAACCAGCAATGGCCTATCAGGCACTGAGCCACAAGTGACATCACAACCACAAACTGCAGCCGCATCACCAGCACTGGCCTAGCAGGCACTGAGACACAAGTGACATCACAAACACAAACTACACCCACATCACCAGCACTGGCCTATCAGGCAATGAGCCACAAGTGACATCACAACCACAAACTGCAGCCGCATCACCAGCACTGGCCTAGCAGGCACTCAGCCACAACTGACATCACAAAAACAAACTGCACCCACAGGACCAGCTCTGGCCTATCAGACACTGAGCGTCAAGTGACATCACAAACACAAACTGCTCCCACATCACCAGCACTGGCCTATCAGGCACTCAGCCACAAGTGACATCACAACCACAAACTGCACCCAAAACACCAGCACTGGCCAATCAGGCACTGAGCCACAAGTGACATCACAACCACAAACTCTACCCACAAGACCAGCACTGGCCTATCAGGCAGTCAGCCACAAGTGACATCACAACCACAAACTGCACCCACAGGACCAGCACTGGCCTATCAGGCACTCAGCCACAAGTGACATCACAACCACAAACTGTACGCACATCACCAGCACTGGCCTATCAGGCACTCAGCCACAAGTGACATCACAACCACAAACTCCACCCACATCACCAGTACTGGCCTATCAGGCACTGAGACACAAGTGACATCACAAACACAAACTCCACCGACAGGAACAGCACTGGCCTATCAGGCACTGAGCCACAACTGACATCACAAACACAAACTGCACCCACAGGACCACCACTGGCCTATCAGGCACTGAGACACAAGTGACATCACAACCACAAACTCCACACACATCACCAGCACTGGCCTATCAGGCACTGAGACACAAGTGACATCACAACCACAAACTGCAGACACATCACCAGCTCTGGCCTATCAGGCACTGAGCCACAAGTGACATCACAAAAACAAACTGCACCCACATCACCAGCACTGGCCTATCAGGCAGTGAGCCACAAGTGACATCACAAACACAAACTGCACCCACAGGACCAGCATTGGCCTATCAGGCACTGAGCCACAAGTGACATCACAACCACAAACTGCAACCACAGGACCAGCACTGGCCTATCAGGCACTGAGACACAAGTGACATCATAACCACAAACTGCAGCCACATCACCAGCACTGGCCTATCAGGCACTGAGCCACAAGTGACATCACAACCACGAACTGCTGCCACAGGACCACCACTGGCCTAGCAGGCACTGAGACACAACTGACATCACAACCACAAACTGCACCCACATCACCAGCACTGGCCTATCAGGCACTCAGCCACAAGTGACATCACAACCACAAACTGCACCCACATCACCAGCACTGGCCTATCAGGCACTGAGCCACAAGTGACATCACAACCACAAACTGCTCCCACATCACCAGCACTGGCCTATCAGGCACTCAGCCACAAGTGACATCACAAACACACACTGCACCTACATGACCAGCACTGGCCTATCAGGCACTGAGCCACAAGTGACATCACAACCACAAACTGCACCCACAGGACCACCACTGGCCTATCAGACACTGAGCCACAAGTGACATCATAACCACAAACTGCAGCCACATCACCAGCACTGGCCTATCAGGCACTGAGCCACAAGTGACATCACAAACACAAACTGTACCCACATCACCAGCACTGGCCTATCAGGCACTCAGCCACAAGTGACATCACAAACACAAACTGCACCCACAGGACCAGCACTGGCCTGTCAGGCACTGAGCCACAAGTGACATCACAACCACAAACTGCACAAACAGAACCAGCAATGGCCTATCAGGCACTGAGCCACAAGTGACATCACAACCACAAACTGCACCCAAAACACCAGCACTGGCCAATCAGGCACTGAGCCACAAGTGACATCACAACCACAAACTCTACCCACAAGACCAGCACTGGCCTATCAGGCAGTCAGCCACAAGTGACATCACAACCACAAACTGCACCCACAGGACCAGCACTGGACTATCAGGCACTCAGCCACAGGTGACATCAAAACCACAAATTGCACCCACATCACCAGCACTGGCCTATCAGGCACTGAGCCACAACTGACATCACAACCACAAACTGCACCCACAGGACCAGCACTGGCCTATCAGACACTCAGCCACAAGTGACATCACAACCACAAACTGCAACCACAGGACCAGCACTGGCCTATCAGGCACTCAGCCACAAGTGACATCACAACCACAAACTGTACGCACATCACCAGCACTGGCCTATCAGGCACTCAGCCACAAGTGACATCACAAGAACAAACTCCACCCACAGGACCAGCACTGGCCTATGAGGCACTCAGCCACAAGTGACATCACAACCACAAACTGCAGCCCTGTAACCAGCAGTGGCCTATCAGGCACTGAGCAACAAGTGACATCACAACCACAAACTGCACCCACATCACCACCACTGGCCTGTCAGGCACTGAGACACCAGTGACATCACAATCAGCAAAACAGCAGCAACATCACCAGCACTGGCCTATCAGGCACTCAGCCACAAGTGACATCACAACCACAAACTCCACCCACATCACCAGTACTGGCCTATCAGGCACTGAGACACAAGTGACATCACAAACACAAACTCCACCGACAGGAACAGCACTGGCCTATCAGGCACTGAGCCACAACTGACATCACAAACACAAACTGCACCCACAGGACCACCACTGGCCTATCAGGCACTGAGACACAAGTGACATCACAACCACAAACTCCACACACATCACCAGCACTGGCCTATCAGGCACTGAGACACAAGTGACATCACAACCACAAACTGCAGACACATCACCAGCTCTGGCCTATCAGGCACTGAGCCACAAGTGACATCACAAAAACAAACTGCACCCACATCACCAGCACTGGCCTATCAGGCAGTGAGCCACAAGTGACATCACAAACACAAACTGCACCCACAGGACCAGCATTGGCCTATCAGGCACTGAGCCACAAGTGACATCACAACCACAAACTGCAACCACAGGACCAGCACTGGCCTATCAGGCACTGAGACACAAGTGACATCATAACCACAAACTGCAGCCACATCACCAGCACTGGCCTATCAGGCACTGAGCCACAAGTGACATCACAACCACGAACTGCTGCCACAGGACCACCACTGGCCTAGCAGGCACTGAGACACAACTGACATCACAACCACAAACTGCACCCACATCACCAGCACTGGCCTATCAGGCACTCAGCCACAAGTGACATCACAAACACAAACTGCACCCACATCACCAGCACTGGCCTATCAGGCACTGAGCCACAAGTGACATCACAACCACAAACTGCTCCCACATCACCAGCACTGGCCTATCAGGCACTCAGCCACAAGTGACATCACAAACACAAACTGCACCCACAACACCAGCACTGGCCTATCAGGCACTGAGCCACAAGTGACATCACAACCACAAACTGCACCCACAGGACCACCACTGGCCTATCAGACACTGAGCCACAAGTGACATCATAACCACAAACTGCAGCCACATCACCAGCACTGGCCTATCAGGCACTGAGCCACAAGTGACATCACAAACACAAACTGTACCCACATCACCAGCACTGGCCTATCAGGCACTCAGCCACAAGTGACATCACAAACACAAACTGCACCCACAGGACCAGCACTGGCCTGTCAGGCACTCAGCCACAAGTGACATCACAACCACAAACTGCACAAACAGAACCAGCAATGGCCTATCAGGCACTGAGCCACAAGTGACATCACAACCACAAACTGAACACACATCACCAGCACTGGCCTATCAGGCACTGAGACACAAGTGACATCACAAACACAAACTACACCCACATCACCAGCACTGGCCTATCAGGCAATGAGCCACAAGTGACATCACAACCACAAACTGCAGCCGCATCACCAGCACTGGCCTAGCAGGCACTCAGCCACAACTGACATCACAAAAACAAACTGCACCCACAGGACCAGCTCTGGCCTATCAGACACTGAGCGTCAAGTGACATCACAAACACAAACTGCTCCCACATCACCAGCACTGGCCTATCAGGCACTCAGCCACAAGTGACATCACAACCACAAACTGCACCCAAAACACCAGCACTGGCCAATCAGGCACTGAGCCACAAGTGACATCACAACCACAAACTCTACCCACAAGACCAGCACTGGCCTATCAGGCAGTCAGCCACAAGTGACATCACAACCACAAACTGCACCCACAGGACCAGCACTGGACTATCAGGCACTGAGCCACAGGTGACATCAAAACCACAAATTGCACCCACATCACCAGAACTGGCCTATCAGGCACTGAGCCACAACTGACATCACAACCACAAACTGCACCCACAGGACCAGCACTGGCCTATCAGACACTCAGCCACAAGTGACATCACAACCACAAACTGCAACCACAGGACCAGCACTGGCCTATCAGGCACTCAGCCACAAGTGACATCACAACCACAAACTGTACGCACATCACCAGCACTGGCCTATCAGGCACTCAGCCACAAGTGACATCACAAGAACAAACTCCACCCACAGGACCAGCACTGGCCTATGAGGCACTCAGCCACAAGTGACATCACAACCACAAACTGCAGCCCTGTAACCAGCAGTGGCCTATCAGGCACTGAGCAACAAGTGACATCACAACCACAAACTGCACCCACATCACCACCACTGGCCTGTCAGGCACTGAGACACCAGTGACATCACAATCAGCAAAACAGCAGCAACATCACCAGCACTGGCCTATCAGGCACTCAGCCACAAGTGACATCACAACCACAAACTCCACCCACATCACCAGTACTGGCCTATCAGGCACTGAGACACAAGTGACATCACAAACACAAACTCCACCGACAGGAACAGCACTGGCCTATCAGGCACTGAGCCACAACTGACATCACAACCACAAACTGCACCCACAGGACCAGCACTGGCCTATCAGGCACTGAGACACAACTGACATCACAAACACAAACTCTACCCACAGCACCAGCACTGGCCTATCAGGCACTCAGCCACAAGTGACATCACAACCACAAACTGCACCCACATCACCAGCACTGGCCTATCAGGCACTCAGCCACAAGTGACATTACAAACACAAACTGCAGACACAGGACCACCACTGGCCTATCAGGCACTCAGCCACAAGTGACATCACAACCACAAACTGCACCCACAACACCAGCACTGGCCTATCAGACACTGAGCCACAAGTGACATCACAAACACAAACTGCACCCACAGGACCACCACTGGCCTATCAGGCACTGAGACACAAGTGACATCACAAACACAAACTCCACACACATCACCAGCACTGGCCTATCAGGCACTGAGACACAAGTGACATCACAACCACAAACTGCAGACACATCACCAGCTCTGGCCTATCAGGCACTGAGCCACAAGTGACATCACAAAAACAAACTGCACCCACAGGACCAGCACTGGCCTATCAGGCACTGAGCCACAAGTGACATCACAAACACAAACTGCACCCACAGGACCAGCATTGGCCTATCAGGCACTCAGCCACAAGTGACATCACAACCACAAACTGCACCCACAGGACCAGCACTGGCCTATCAGGCACTGAGACACAAGTGACATCACAACCACAAACTGCAGCCACATCACCAGCACTGGCCTATCAGGCACTCAGCCACAAGTGACATCACAACCACAAACTGCTGCCACAGGACCACCACTGGCCTAGCAGGCACTGAGACACAACTGACATCACAACCACAAACTGCACCCACATCACCAGCACTGGCCTATCAGGCACTGAGCCACAAGTGACATCACAACCACAAACTGCACCCACAGGACCACCACTGGCCTATCAGACACTGAGCCACAAGTGACATCATAACCACAAACTGCAGCCACATCACCAGCACTGGCCTATCAGGCACTGAGCCACAAGTGACATCACAAACACAAACTGTACCCACATCACCAGCACTGGCCTATCAGGCACTCAGCCACAAGTGACATCACAAACACAAACTGCACCCACAGGACCAGCACTGGCCTGTCAGGCACTCAGCCACAAGTGACATCACAACCACAAACTGCACAAACAGAACCAGCAATGGCCTATCAGGCACTGAGCCACAAGTGACATCACAACCACAAACTCCACACACATCACCAGCACTGGCCTATCAGGCACTGAGCCACAAGTGACATCACAAACACAAACTGCAGCCACATCACCAGCACTGGCCTATCAGGCAATGAGCCACAAGTGACATCACAACCACAAACTGCAGCCGCATCACCAGCACTGGCCTATCAGGCACTCAGCCACAAGTGGCCTCACAACCACAAACTGCACCCACAGGACCAGCACTGGCCTATCAGGCACTCAGCCACAAGTGACATCACAACCACAAACTGCACCCACACCACCAGCACTGGCCTATCAGGCACTCAGCCACAAGTGACATCACAACCACAAACTGCACCCACACCACCACCACTGGCCTATCAGGCACTGAGACACAAGTGACATCACAACCACAAACTGCAGACACAGGAGCAGCACTGGCCTATCAGGCACTCAGCCACAAGTGACATCACAACCACAAACTGCACCCACATCACCAGCACTGGCCTATCAGGCACTGAGCCACAAGTGACATCAAAAACACAAACTCCGCCCAGAGGAACAGCACTGGCCTATCAGGCACTGAGCCACAAGTGACATCACAACCACAAACTGCAAACAAAACACCAGCACTGGCCTATCAGGCACTCAGCCACAAGTGGCCTCACAACCACAAACTGCACCCACAGGACCAGCACTGGCCTATCAGGCACTCAGCCACAAGTGACATCACAACCACAAACTGCACCCACACCACCACCACTGGCCTATCAGGCACTGAGCCACAAGTGACATCACAACCACAAACTGCACCCACAGGACCACCACTGGCCTATCAGGCACTCAGCCACAAGTGACATCACAACCACAAACTGCACCCACGTGACCAGCTCTGGCCTATCAGGCACTCAGCCACAAGTGACATCACAAACACAAACTGCACCCACAGGACCAGCACTGGCCTATCAGGCACTCAGCCACAAGTGACATCACAACCACAAACTGCACCCACATCACCAGCACTGGCCTATCAGGCACTCAGCCACAAGTGACATCACAACCACAAACTCCACCCACGTGACCAGCTCTGGCCTATCAGGCACTCAGCCACAAGTGACATCACAACCAAAAACTCCACCCACAGGACCAGCTCTGGCCTATCAGGCACTGAGCCACAACTGACATCACAAACACAAACTCCACCCACAGGACCAGCTCTGGCCTATCAGGCACTGAGCCACAAGTGACATCACAACCACAAACTCCACACACATCACCAGCACTGGCCTATCAGGCACTGAGCCACAAGTGACATCACAAACACAAACTGCAGCCACATCACCAGCACTGGCCTATCAGGCACTCAGCCACAAGTGACATCACAAACACACACTGCACCTACATGACCAGCACTGGCCTATCAGGCACTGAGCCACAAGTGACATCACAACCACAAACTGCAGCCACATCACCAGCACTGGCCTATCAGGCACTGAGCCACAAGTGACATCACAAACACAAACTGTACCCACATCACCAGCACTGGCCTATCAGGCACTCAGCCACAAGTGACATCACAACCACAAACTGCACCCACATCACCAGCACTGGCCTATCAGGCACTCAGACACAAGTGACATCACAACCACAAACTGCACAAACAGAACCAGCAATGGCCTATCAGGCACTGAGCCACTAGTGACATCACAACCACAAACTGTACCCACATCACCACCACTGGCCTATCAGGCACTGAGAAACAAGTGACCTCACAAACACAAACTCCACCCACAGGACCAGCTCTGGCCTATCAGGCACTGAGCCACAAGTGACATCACAACCACAAACTGCAGCCACATCACCAGCACTGGCCTATCAGGCACTGAGACACAACTGACATCACAAACACAAACTGCAGTTATGTGACCAGCACTGTCCGATCAGGCACTGAGCCACAAGTGACATCACAACCACAAACTGCAGCCCTGTAACCAGCAGTGGCCTATCAGGCACTGAGCAACAAGTGACATCACAACCACAAACTGCACCCACATCACCACCACTGGCCTGTCAGGCACTGAGACACCAGTGACATCACAATCAGTAAAACAGCAGCAACATCACCAGCACTGGCCTATCAGGCACTCAGCCACAAGTGACATCACAACCACAAACTCCACCCACATCACCAGTACTGGCCTATCAGGCACTGAGACACAAGTGACATCACAAACACAAACTCCACCGACAGGAACAGCACTGGCCTATCAGGCACTGAGACACAAGTGACATCACAACCACAAACTGCACCCACAGCACCAGCACTGGCCTATCAGGCACTCAGCCACAACTGACATCACAAACACAAACTGCAGTTATGTGACCAGCACTGTCCGATCAGGCACTGAGCCACAAGTGACATCACAACCACAAACTGCAGCCCTGTAACCAGCAGTGGCCTATCAGGCACTGAGCAACAAGTGACATCACAACCACAAACTCCACCCACATCACCAGCACTGGCCTATCAGGCACTGAGACACAAGTGACATCACAACCACAAACTGCAGACACATCACCAGCACTGGCCTATCAGGCACTGAGCCACAAGTGACATCACAAAAACAAACTGCACCCACAGGACCAGCACTGGCCTATCAGGCACTGAGCCACAAGTGACATCACAAACACAAACTGCACCCACAGGACCAGCATTGGCCTATCAGGCACTGAGCCACAAGTGACATCACAACCACAAACTGCAACCACAGGACCAGCACTGGCCTATCAGGCACTGAGACACAACTGACATCACAACCACAAACTGCAGCCACATCACCAGCACTGGCCTATCAGGCACTCAGCCACAACTGACATCACAACCACGAACTGCTGCCACAGGACCACCACTGGCCTAGCAGGCACTGAGACACAACTGACATCACAACCACAAACTGCACCCACATCACCAGCACTGGCCTATCAGGCACTCAGCCACAAGTGACATCACAACCACAAACTCCAGCCACGTGACCAGCTCTGGCCTATCAGGCACTCAGCCACAAGTGACATCACAACCACAAACTCCACCCAAAGGACCAGCTCTGGCCTATCAGGCACTGAGCCACAAGTGACATCACAACCACAAACTCCACACACATCACCAGCACTGGCCTATCAGGCACTGAGCCACAAGTGACATCACAAACACAAACTGCACCCACATCACCAGCACTGGCCTATCAGGCACTCAGCCACAAGTGACATCACAAACACACACTGCACCTACATGACCAGCACTGGCCTATCAGGCACTGAGCCACAAGTGACATCACAACCACAAACTGTACCCACAGGACCACCACTGGCCTATCAGGCACTCAGCCACAAGTGACATCATAACCACAAACTGCAGCCACATCACCAGCACTGGCCTATCAGGCACTGAGCCACAAGTGACATCACAAACACAAACTGCACCCACATCACCAGCACTGGCCTATCAGGCACTCAGCCACAAGTGACATCACAACCACAAACTGCAACCACAGGACCACCACTGGCCTGTCAGGCACTCAGCCACAAGTGACATCACAACCACAAACTGCACCCACATCACCAGCACTGGCCTATCAGGCACTGAGACACAAGTGACCTCACAAACACAAACTCCACCCACAGGACCAGCTCTGGCCTATCAGGCACTCAGCCACAAGTGACATCACAACCACAAACTGCACCCACAGGACCACCACTGGCCTATCAGACACTGAGCCACAAGTGACATCATAACCACAAACTGCAGCCACATCACCAGCACTGGCCTATCAGGCACTGAGACACAACTGACATCACAAACACAAACTGCAGTTATGTGACCAGCACTGTCCGATCAGGCACTGAGCCACAAGTGACATCACAAACACAAACTCCACCCACATCACCAGCATCGGCCTATCAGGCACTGAGCCACAAGTGACATCACAAACACAAACTGCACTCACATCACCAGCACTGGCCTATCAGGCACTCAGCCACAAGTGACATCACAAACACAAACTGCACCCAAAACACCAACACTGGCCAATCAGGCACTGAGACACAAGTGACATCACAAAAACAAATTGCACAAACAGAACCAGCACTGGCCTATCAGGCACTCAGCCACAAGTGACATCACAAACACAAACTCCACCCACAGGACCAGCACTGGCCTATCAAACACTGAGCCACAAGTGACATCACAACCACAAACTGCACCCACACCACCAGCACTGGCCTGTCAGGCACTCAGCCAAAAGTGACATCACAACCACAAACTGCACCCACAGGACCAGCACTGGCCTATCAGGCACTCAGCCACAAGTGACATCACAACCACAAACTGCACCCACAACACCAGCACTGGCCTATCAGGCACTCAGCCACAAGTGACATCACAACCACAAACTGCACCCACATCACCAGCACTGGCCTATCAGGCACTCAGCCACAAGTGACATGACAACCACAAACTGCTCCCACATCACCAACACTGGCCTATCAGGCGCTGAGCCACAAGTGACCTCACAACCACAAACTGCAGCCACAACACCAGCACTGGCCTATCAGGCACTGAACCACAACTGACATCACAACCACAAACTGCAGCCTCATCACCAGCACTGGCCTATCAGGCACTCAGCCACAAGTGACCTCACAACCACAAACTGCACCCACAACACCAGCACTGGCCTATCAGGCACTCAGCCACAAGTGACATCACAACCACAAACTGAACACACATCACCAGCACTGGCCTATCAGGCACTCAGCCACAAGTGACATCACAACCACAAACTGCAGCCACATCACCAGCACTGGCCTATCAGGCACTGAGCCACAAGTGACATCACAAACACAAACTGCACCCACAACACCAGCACTGGCCTATCAGGCACTCAGCCACAAGTGATATCACAAACACAAACTGCAAACAAAACACCAGCACTGGCCTATCAGGCACTCAGCCACAAGTGACATCACAACCACAAACTGCAAACAAAACACCAGCACTGGCCTATCAGGCACTCAGCCACAAGTGACATCACAAACACAAACTGCAGCCATGTGACCAGCATCGGCCTATTAGGCACTGAGCCACAAGTGACATCACAACCAAAAACTGCACCCACAACACCAGCACTGGCCTATCAGGCACTCAGCCACAAGTGGCCTCACAACCACAAACTGCACCCACAGGACCAGCACTGGCCTATCAGGCACTCAGCCACAAGTGACATCACAACCACAAACTGCACCCACACCACCAGCACTGGCCTATCAGGCACTGAGCCACAAGTGACATCACAACCACAAACTGCACCCACAGGACCACCACTGGCCTATCAGGCACTCAGCCACAAGTGACATCACAACCACAAACTGCACCCACAGCACCAGCACTGGCCTATCAGGCACTCAGCCACAAGTGACATCACAACCACAAACTGCACCCACACCACCACCACTGGCCTATCAGGCACTGAGACACAAGTGACATCACAACCACAAACTGCAGACACAGGAGCAGCACTGGCCTATCAGGCACTCAGCCACAAGTGACATCACAACCACAAACTGCACCCACATCACCAGCACTGGCCTATCAGGCACTGAGCCACAAGTGACATCATAACCACAAACTGCAGCCACATCACCAGCACTGGCCTATCAGGCACTGAGACACAACTGACATCACAAACACAAACTGCAGTTATGTGACCAGCACTGTCCGATCAGGCACTGAGCCACAAGTGACATCACAAACACAAACTCCACCCACATCACCAGCATCGGCCTATCAGGCACTGAGCCACAAGTGACATCACAAACACAAACTGCACTCACATCACCAGCACTGGCCTATCAGGCACTCAGCCACAAGTGACATCACAAACACAAACTGCACCCAAAACACCAACACTGGCCAATCAGGCACTGAGACACAAGTGACATCACAAAAACAAATTGCACAAACAGAACCAGCACTGGCCTATCAGGCACTCAGCCACAAGTGACATCACAAACACAAACTCCACCCACAGGACCAGCACTGGCCTATCAAACACTGAGCCACAAGTGACATCACAACCACAAACTGCACCCACACCACCAGCACTGGCCTGTCAGGCACTCAGCCAAAAGTGACATCACAACCACAAACTGCACCCACAGGACCAGCACTGGCCTATCAGGCACTCAGCCACAAGTGACATCACAACCACAAACTGCACCCACAACACCAGCACTGGCCTATCAGGCACTCAGCCACAAGTGACATCACAACCACAAACTGCACCCACATCACCAGCACTGGCCTATCAGGCACTCAGCCACAAGTGACATGACAACCACAAACTGCTCCCACATCACCAACACTGGCCTATCAGGCGCTGAGCCACAAGTGACCTCACAACCACAAACTGCAGCCACAACACCAGCACTGGCCTATCAGGCACTGAACCACAACTGACATCACAACCACAAACTGCAGCCTCATCACCAGCACTGGCCTATCAGGCACTCAGCCACAAGTGACCTCACAACCACAAACTGCACCCACAACACCAGCACTGGCCTATCAGGCACTCAGCCACAAGTGACATCACAACCACAAACTGAACACACATCACCAGCACTGGCCTATCAGGCACTCAGCCACAAGTGACATCACAACCACAAACTGCAGCCACATCACCAGCACTGGCCTATCAGGCACTGAGCCACAAGTGACATCACAAACACAAACTGCACCCACAACACCAGCACTGGCCTATCAGGCACTCAGCCACAAGTGATATCACAAACACAAACTGCAAACAAAACACCAGCACTGGCCTATCAGGCACTCAGCCACAAGTGACATCACAACCACAAACTGCAAACAAAACACCAGCACTGGCCTATCAGGCACTCAGCCACAAGTGACATCACAAACACAAACTGCAGCCATGTGACCAGCATCGGCCTATTAGGCACTGAGCCACAAGTGACATCACAACCAAAAACTGCACCCACAACACCAGCACTGGCCTATCAGGCACTCAGCCACAAGTGGCCTCACAACCACAAACTGCACCCACAGGACCAGCACTGGCCTATCAGGCACTCAGCCACAAGTGACATCACAACCACAAACTGCACCCACACCACCAGCACTGGCCTATCAGGCACTGAGCCACAAGTGACATCACAACCACAAACTGCACCCACAGGACCACCACTGGCCTATCAGGCACTCAGCCACAAGTGACATCACAACCACAAACTGCACCCACAGCACCAGCACTGGCCTATCAGGCACTCAGCCACAAGTGACATCACAACCACAAACTGCACCCACACCACCACCACTGGCCTATCAGGCACTGAGACACAAGTGACATCACAACCACAAACTGCAGACACAGGAGCAGCACTGGCCTATCAGGCACTCAGCCACAAGTGACATCACAACCACAAACTGCACCCACATCACCAGCACTGGCCTATCAGGCACTGAGCCACAAGTGACATCAAAAACACAAACTCCGCCCAGAGGAACAGCACTGGCCTATCAGGCACTGAGCCACAAGTGACATCACAACCACAAACTCCACCCACACCACCAGCACTGGCCTATCAGGCACTGAGACACAAGTGACATCACAACCACAAACTGCAGACACATCACCAGCTCTGGCCTATCAGGCACTGAGCCACAAGTGACATCACAAAAACAAACTGCACCCACAGGACCACCACTGGCCTATCAGGCACTGAGACACAAGTGACATCACAACCACAAACTGCAGCCACATTACCAGCACTGGCCTATCATGCACTGAGCCACAAGTGACATCACAACCAAAAACTGCACCCACAGGACCAGCACTGGCCTATCAGGCACTGAGACACAACTGACATCACAACCACAAACTGCACCCACATCACCAGCACTGGCCTATCAGGCACTCAGCCACAAGTGACATCACAACCACAAACTCCACCCACGTGACCAGCTCTGGCCTATCAGGCACTCAGCCACAAGTGACATCACAACCAAAAACTCCACCCACAGGACCAGCTCAGGCCTATCAGGCACTGAGCCACAAGTGACATCACAACCACAAACTCCACCCACAGGACCAGCACTGGCCTATCAGGCACTGAGCCACAAGTGACATCACAACCACAAACTGCACCCACAACACCAGCAATGCCTTATCAGGCACTGAGCCACAAGTGACATCACAACCACAAACTCCACCCACAGCACCAGCACTGGCCTATCAGGCACTCAGCCACAAGTGACATCACAAACACAAACTGCAAACAAAACACCAGCACTGGCCTATCAGGCACTCAGCCACAAGTGGCATCACAACCACAAACTGCAGCCACAACACCAACACTGGCCTATCAGGCGCTGAGCCACAAGTGACCTCACAAACACAAACTGCACCCACAACACCAACACTGGCCTATCAGGCACTGAGCCACAAGTGACATCACAACCACAAACTGCACCCACAACACCAGCACTGCCCTATCAGGCACTCAGCCACAAGTGACATCACAAACACAAACTGCAAACAAAACACCAGCACTGGCCTAGCAGGCACTGAGCCACAACTGACATCACAACCACAAACTGCACCCACAACACCAGCACTGGCCTATCAGGCACTCAGCCACAAGTGACATCACAAACACAAACTGCAGCCATGTGACCAGCACTGGCCTATCAGGCACTGAGCCACAAGTGACATCACAACCACAAACTGCACCCACATCACCAGCACTGGCCTATCAGGCACTGAGCCACAACTGACATCACAACCACAAACTGCAGCCATGTGACTAGCACTGGCCTATCAGGCACTGAGCCACAAGTGACATCACAAACTGCAGCCACATCACCAGCACTGGCCTATCAGGCACTGAGCCACAAGTGACATCACAAACACAAACTGCAGCCATGTGACCAGAACTGGCCTATCAGGCACTCAGCCACAAGTGACATCACAAACACAAACTGCAAACAAAACACCAGCACTGGCCTAACAGGCACTCAGCCACAAGTGACATCACAACCACAAACTGCAAACAAAACACCAGCACTGGCCTGTCAGGCACTCAGCCACAAGTGGCCTCACAACCACAAACTGCACCCACAGGACCAGCACTGGCCTATCAGGCACTCAGCCACAAGTGACATCACAACCACAAACTGCAAACAAAACACCAGCACTGGCCTATCAGGCACTGAGCCACAAGTGACATCACAACCACAAGCTGCACCCACACCACCACCACTGGCCTATCAGGCACTCAGCCACAAGTGACATCACAAACACAAACTGCACCCACAACACCAGCACTGGCCTACCAGGCACTCAGCCACAAGTGACATCGCAACCACAAACTGCACCCACAGGACCACCACTGGCCTATCAGGCACTCAGCCACAAGTGACATCACAACCACAAACTGCACCCACACCACCACCACTGGCCTCTCAGGCAGTGAGCCACAAGTGACATCACAAACACAAACTGCAGCCACATCACCAGCACTGGCCTATCAGGCACTGAGCCACAAGTGACATCACAACCACAAACTGCAGCCATGTGACCAGCACTGGCCTATCAGGCACTGAGCCACAAGTGGCATCACAAACTGCAGCCACATCACCAGCACTGGCCTATCAGGCACTCAGCCACAAGTGACATCACAAACACAAACTGCACCCACATCACCAGCACTGGCCTATCAGGCACTGAGCCACAAGTGACATCACAACCACAAACTGCTCCCACATCACCAGCACTGGCCTATCAGGCACTGAGCCACAAATGACCTCACAACCACAAATTGCAAACAAAACACCAGCACTGGCCTATCAGGCACTCAGCCACAAGTGACATCACAAACACAAACTGCAGCCACAGGACCACCACTGGCCTATCAGGCACTCAGCCACAAGTGACATCACAACCACAAACTGCACCCACATCACCAGCACTGGCCTATCAGGCACTGAACCACAAGTGACCTCACAAACACAAACTGCACCCACAACACCACCACTGGCCTATCAGGCACTCAGCCACAAGTGGCATCACAACCACAAACTGCAGCCACATCACCAGCACTGGCCTATCGTGCACTGAGCCACAAGTGACATCACAACCACAAACTGCAACCACAGGACCAGCACTGCCCTATCAGGCACTCAGCCACAAGTGACATCACAACCACAAACTGCAAACAAAACACCAGCACTGGCCTATCAGGCACTGAGCCACAACTGACATCACAACCACAAACTGCACCCACAACTCCAGCACTGGCCTATCAGGCACTCAGCCACAAGTGACATCACAAACACAAACTGTACCCACATCACCAGCACCGGCCTATCAGGCACTGAGCCACAAGTGACATCACAACCACAAACTGCACCCACATCACCAGCACTGGCCTATCAGGCACTCAGCCACAAGTGACATCACAAACACAAACTGCACCCACATCACCAGCACTGGCCTATCAGGCACTCAGCCACAAGTGACATCACAAACACAAACTGCAGCCACATCACCAGCACTGGCCTATCAGGCACTGAGCCACAAGTGACATCACAACCACAAACTGCACCCACAACACCAGCACTGGCCTATCAGGCACTCAGCCACAAGTGACATCACAAACACAAACTGCACCCACATCACCAGCACTGGCCTATCAGGCACTGAGCCACAAGTGACATCACAACCACAAACTGCTCCCACATCACCAGCACTGGCCTATCAGGCACTCAGCCACAAGTGACATCACAACCACAAACTGCAGCCATGTGACCAGCATCGGCCTATCAGGCACTCAGCCACAAGTGACATGACAACCACAAACTGCACCCACAACACCAACAGTGGCCTATCAGGCACTGAGCCACAAGTGACATCACAACCACAAACTGCAGCCACAGCACCAGCACTGGCCTATCAGGCACTCAGCCACAAGTGACATCACAACCACAAACTGCAGCCACATCACCACCACTGGCCTATCAGGCACTCAGCCACAAGTGGCCTCACAACCACAAACTGCACCTACAACACCAGCACTGGCCTATCAGGCAC
Organism: Apteryx mantelli; assembly: GCF_036417845.1. NCBI lineage: Eukaryota > Metazoa > Chordata > Aves > Apterygiformes > Apterygidae > Apteryx > Apteryx mantelli. Next base: position 2,331,251 of record NW_027118682.1, on the reverse strand, counting down.
TCAGCCACAAGTGACATCACAACCACAAACTGCACCCACACCACCAACACTGGCCTATCAGGCACTGAGCCACAAGTGACATCACAACCACAAACTGCACCCACAACACCAGCACTGGCCTAGCAGGCACTCAGCCACAAGTGACATCACAACCACAAACTGCAGCCACATCACCAGCACTGGCCTATCAGGCACTGAACCACAAGTGACCTCACAAACACAAACTGCACCCACAACACCAGCACTGGCCTATCAGGCACTCAGCCACAAGTGGCATCACAACCACAAACTGCAGCCACAGCACCAGCACTGGCCTATCAGGCACTCAGCCACAAGTGACATCACAAACACAAACTGCACCCACATCACCAGCACTGGCCTATCAGGCACTGAGCCACAAGTGACATCACAACCACAAACTGCACCCACAACACCAGCACTGGCCTATCAGGCACTCAGCCACAAGTGACATCACAAACACAAACTGCACCCACATCACCAGCACTGGCCTATCAGGCACTGAGCCACAAGTGACATCACAACCACAAACTGCTCCCACATCACCAGCACTGGCCTATCAGGCACTCAGCCACAAGTGACATCACAACCACAAACTGCAGCCATGTGACCAGCATCGGCCTATCAGGCACTCAGCCACAAGTGACATGACAACCACAAACTGCACCCACAGGACCAGCACTGGCCTATCAGGCACTGAGCCACAAGTGACATCACAACCACAAACTGCAGCCACAGCACCAGCACTGGCCTATCAGGCACTCAGCCACAAGTGACATCACAACCACAAACTGCACCTACAACACCAGCACTGGCCTATCAGGCACTCAGCCACAAGTGACATCACAACCACAAACTGCACCCACACCACCAACACTGGCCTATCAGGCACTGAGCCACAAGTGACATCACAACCACAAACTGCACCCACAACACCAGCACTGGCCTAGCAGGCACTCAGCCACAAGTGACATCACAAACACAAACTGCAGCCATGTGACCAGCATCGGCCTATTAGGCACTCAGCCACAAGTGACATCACAACCACAAACTGCACCCACAACACCAGCACTGGCCTATCAGGCACTCAGCCACAAGTGACATCACAACCACAAACTGCACCCACAGGACCACCACTGGCCTATCAGGCACTCAGCCACAAGTGACATCACAACCACAAACTGCTCCCACATCACCAGCACTGGCCTATCAGGCACTCAGCCACAAGTGACATCACAACCACAAACTGCACCCACATCACCAGCACTGGCCTATCAGGCACTGAGACACAAGTGACATCACAACCACAAACTGCAGACACAGGAGCAGCACTGGCCTATCAGGCACTCAGCCACAAGTGACATCACAACCACAAACTGCACCCACATCACCAGCACTGGCCTATCAGACACTGAGCCACAAGTGACATCAAAAACACAAACTCCGCCCAGAGGAACAGCACTGGCCTATCAGGCACTGAGCCACAAGTGACATCACAAACACAAACTGCACCCACAGGACCACCACTGGCCTATCAGGCACTGAGACACAAGTGACATCACAACCACAAACTCCACACACATCACCAGCACTGGCCTATCAGGCACTGAGACACAAGTGACATCACAACCACAAACTGCAGACACATCACCAGCTCTGGCCTATCAGGCACTGAGCCACAAGTGACATCACAAAAACAAACTGCACCCACAGGACCACCACAGGCCTATGAGGCACTGAGCCACAAGTGACATCACAACCACAAACTGCAGCCACATTACCACCACTGGCCTATCATGCACTGAGCCACAAGTGACATCACAACCACGAACTGCTGCCACAGGACCAGCACTGGCCTATCAGGCACTGAGACACAACTGACATCACAACCACAAACTGCACCCACATCACCAGCACTGGCCTATCAGGCACTCAGCCACAAGTGACATCACAACCACAAACTCCACCCACGTGACCAGTTCTGGCCTATCAGGCACTCAGCCACAAGTGACATCACAACCAAAAACTGCACCCACAACACCAGCACTGGCCTAGCAGGCACTCAGCCACAAGTGACATCACAACCACAAACTGCACCCACAACACCAGCACTGGCCTATCAGGCACTCAGCCACAAGTGACATCACAACCACAAACTGCAGCCACATCACCAGCACTGGCCTATCAGGCACTGAGCCACAAGTGACATCACAAACACAAACTGCACCCACAACACCAGCACTGCCCTATCAGGCACTCAGCCACAAGTGACATCACAACCACAAACTGCAAACAAAACACCAGCACTGGCCTATCAGGCACTGAGCCACAACTGACATCACAACCACAAACTGCACCCACAACTCCAGCACTGGCCTATCAGGCACTCAGCCACAAGTGACATCACAAACACAAACTGTACCCACATCACCAGCACCGGCCTATCAGGCACTGAGCCACAAGTGACATCACAACCACAAACTGCACCCACATCACCAGCACTGGCCTATCAGGCACTCAGCCACAAGTGACATCACAACCACAAACTGCAGCCATGTGACTAGCACTGGCCTATCAGGCACTCAGCCACAAGTGACATCACAAACTGCAGCCACATCACCAGCACTGGCCTATCAGGCACTGAGCCACAAGTGACATCACAAACACAAACTGCACCCACATCACCAGGACTGGCCTACCAGGCACTCAGCCACAAGTGACATCACAACCACAAACTGCAAACAAAACACCAGCACTGGCCTATCAGGCACTGAGCCACAAGTGACATCACAACCACAAACTGCAAACAAAACACCAGCACTGGCCTATCAGGCACTCAGCCACAAGTGACATCACAACCACAAACTGCACCCACAGGACCAGCACTGGCCTATCAGGCACTCAGCCACAAGTGACATCACAAACACAAACTGCATCCACATCACCAGCACTGCCCTATCAGGCACTCAGCCACAAGTGACATCACAAACACAAACTGCACCCACAGGACCAGCACTGGCCTATCAGGCACTCAGCCACAAGTGACATCACAACCACAAACTGCACCCACAACACCAGCACTGGCCTATCAGGCACTCAGCCACAAGTGACATCACAAACACAAACTGCACCCACAGGACCAGCACTGGCCTATCAGGCACTGAGCCACAACTGACATCACAACCACAAACTGCACCCACATCACCAGCACTGGCCTATCAGGCACTCAGCCACAACTGACATCACAACCACAAACTGCAAACAAAACACCAGCACTGGCCCATCAGGCACTCAGCCACAAGTGACATCACAACCACAAACTGCAGCCATGTGACCAGCACTGGCCTATCAGGCACTGAGCCACAAGTGGCATCACAAACTGCAGCCACATCACCAGCACTGGCCTATCAGGCACTGAGCCACAAATGACCTCACAACCACAAATTGCAAACAAAACACCAGCACTGGCCTATCAGGCACTCAGCCACAAGTGACATCACAACCACAAACTGCAGCCACATCACCAGCACTGGCCTATCAGGCACTGAGCCACAACTGACATCACAACCACAAACTCCACCCACAGGACCAGCTCTGGCCTATCAGGCACTGAGCCACAAGTGACATCACAAACACAAACTGCACCCACATGACCAGCACTGGCCTATCAGGCACTCAGCCACAAGTGACATCACAACCACAAACTGCAGCCACATCACCAGCACTGGCCTATCAGGCACTCAGCCACAAGTGACATCACAACCACAAACTGCACCCACAGGACCACCACTGGCCTATCAGGCACTCAGCCACAAGTGACATCACAACCACAAACTGCACCCACATCACCAGCACTGGCCTATCAGGCACTGAGACACAAGTGACATCACAAACACAAACTGCAGCCATGTGACCAGCACTGGCCTATCAGGCACTGAGCCACAAGTGACATCACAAACTGCACCCACAACACCAGCACTGGCCTAGCAGGCATCAGCCACAAGTGACATCACAACCACAAACTGCACCCACAACACCAGCACTGGCCTATCAGGCACTGAGCCACAAGTGACATCACAACCACAAACTGCACCCACATGACCAGCACTGGCCTATCAGGCACTGAGCCACAAGTGACATCACAACCACAAACTGCAGCCACATCACCAGCACTGGCCTATCAGGCACTGAGCCACAAGTGACATCACAACCACAAACTGCACCCACAACACCAGCACTGGCCTATCAGGCACTGAGCCAGAACTGACATCACAACCACAAACTGCAGCCACATCACCAGCACTGGCCTATCAGGCACTGAGCCACAAGTGACATCACAACCACAAACTGCACCCACAGCACCAGCACTGGCCTATCAGGCACTCAGCCACAAGTGACATCACAAACACAAACTGCACCCACATCACCAGCACTGGCCTATCAGGCACTGAGCCACAAGTGACCTCACAACCACAAACTGCCGCCACAGGACCACAACTGGCCTATCAGGCACTGAGCCACAAGTGACATCACAAACACAAACTGCAGCCACAGGACCAGCACTGGCCTATCAGGCACTGAGCCACAAGTGACATCACAACCACAAACTGCACCCACATCACCAGCACTGGCCTATCAGGCACTCAGCCACAAGTGACATCACAACCACAAACTGCAGCCATGTGACCAGCACTGGCCTATCAGGCACTCAGCCACAAGTGACATCACAACCACAAACTGCAGCCACATCACCAGCACTGGCCTATCAGGCACTCAGCCACAAGTGACATCACAACCACAAACCGCACCCACAACACCAGCCCTGGCCTAGCAGGCACTCAGCCACAAGTGACATCACAACCACAAACTGCAACCACATCACCAGCACTGGCCTATCAAACACTGAGCCACAAGTAACATCACAACCACAAACTGCACCCACAACACCAGCACTGCCCTATCAGGCACTCAGCCACAAGTGACATCACAACCACAAACTGCAAAAAAAACACCAGCACTGGCCTATCAGGCACTCAGCCACAAGTGACATCACAACCACAAACTGCTCCCACAGGACCAGCACTGGCCTATCAAACACTGAGCCACAAGTGACATCACAAACACAAACTGCACCCACAGGACCACCACTGGCCTATCAGGCACTCAGCCACAAGTGACATCACAACCACAAACTGCACCCACAACACCAGCACTGGCCTATCAGGCACTCAGCCACAAGTGACATCACAAACACAAACTGCACCCACAGGACCACCACTGGCCTATCAGGCACTGAGCCACAGGTGACATCACAAACACAAACTGCAGCCACATCACCAGCACTGGCCTATCAAACACTGAGCCACAAGTGACATCACAACCACAAACTCCACCCACATCACCAGCACTGGCCTATCAGGCACTCAGCCACAAGTGACATCACAACCACAAACTGCACCCACAGGACCACCACTGGCCTATCAGGCACTGAGCCACAAGTGGCATCACAACCACAAACTGCACCCACATCACCAGCACTGGCCTATCAGGCACTCAGCCACAAGTGACATCACAAACACAAACTGCAGCCATGTGACCAGCATCGGCCTATTAGGCACTCAGCCACAAGTGACATCACAAACACAAACTGCAGCCACAGGACCAGCACTGGCCTATCAGGCACTCAGCCACAAGTGACATCACAACCACAAACTGCACCCACATCACCAGCACTGGCCTATCAGGCACTGAGCCACAAGTGACATCACAAACACAACCTGCAGCCATGTCACCAGAACTGGCCTATCAGGCACTCAGCCACAAGTGACATCACAAACACAAACTGCAAACAAAACACCAGCACTGGCCTAACAGGCACTCAGCCGCAAGTGACATCACAACCACAAACTGCAAACAAAACACCAGCACTGGCCTATCAGGCACTCAGCCACAAGTGGCCTCACAACCACAAACTGCACCCACAGCACCAGCACTGGCCTATCAGGCACTGAGCCACAAGTGACATCACAAACACAAACTGCACCCACATCACCAGCACTGGCCTATCAGACACTCAGCCACAAGTGACATCACAACCACAAACTGCACCCACAACACCAGCACTGGCCTATCAGGCACTCAGCCGCAAGTGACATCACAACCACAAACTGCAGCCACATCACCAGCACTGGCCTATCAGGCACTGAGCCACAAGTGACATCACAACCACAAACTGCACCCACAACCCCAGCACTGGCCTATCAGGCACTCAGCCACAAGTGACATCACAACCACAAACTGCAGCCATGTGACCAGCACTGGCCTATCAGGCACTGAGCCACAAGTGACATCACAACCACAAACTGCACCCACATCACCAGCACTGGCCTATCAGGCGCTGAGCCACAAGTGACATCACAACCACAAACTGCTCCCACATCACCAACACTGGCCTATCAGGCGCTGAGCCACAAGTGACCTCACAACCACAAACTGCACCCACAACACCAGCACTGGCCTATCAGGCACTCAGCCACAAGTGACATCACAACCACAAACTGCAGCCATGTGACCAGCACTGGCCTATCAGGCACTCAGCCACAAGTGACATCACAACCACAAACTGCACCCACATCACCAGCACTGGCCTATCAGGCACTCAGCCACAACTGACATCACAAACACAAACTGCACCCACAACACCAGCACTGCCCTATCAGGCACTCAGCCACAAGTGACATCACAATCACAAACTGCAAACAAAACACCAGCACTGGCCTATCAGGCACTCAGCCACAAGTGACATCACAACCACAAACTGCACCCACAACACCAGCACTGGCCTATCAGGCACTCAGCCACAAGTGACATCACAAACACAAACTGCTCCCACATCACCAGCACTGGCCTATCAGGCACTGAGCCACAAGTGACATCACAACCACAAACTGCACCCACAACACCAGCACTGGCCTATCAGGCACTCAGCCACAAGTGACATCACAAACACAAAATGCACCCACATCACCAGCACTGGCCTATCAGGCACTCAGCCACAAGTGAAGTCACAAACACAAACTGCACCCACATCACCAGCACTGGCCTATCAGGCACTGAGCCACAAGTGACATCACAACCACAAAATGCACCCACAACCCCAGCACTGGCCTATCAGGCACTGAGCCACAAGTGACATCACAACCACAAACTGCACCCACAGGACCACAACTGGCCTATCAGGCACTGAGCCACAAATGACCTCACAACCACAAACTGCAAACAAAACACCAGCACTGGCCTATCAGGCACTCAGCCACAAGTGACATCACAAACACAAACTGCAGCCATGTGACCAGCACTGGCCTATCAGGCACTCAGCCACAAGTGACATCACAACCACAAACTGCAGCCACATCACCAGCACTGGCCTATCAGGCACTCAGCCACAAGTGGCCTCACAACCACAAACTGCAGGCATGTGACCAGCACTGGCCTATCAGGCACTCAGCCACAAGTGACATCACAAACACAAACTGCACCCACAGGACCACCACTGGCCTATCAGGCACTGAGCCACAAGTGACATCACAACCACAAACTGCAGCCACAGGACCAGCACTGGCCTATCAAGCACTGAGCCACAAGTGACATCACAACCACAAACTGCACCCACATCACCAGCACTGGCCTATCAGGCACTCAGCCACAAGTGACATCACAACCACAAACTGCACCCACAGGACCACCACTGGCCTATCAGGCACTGAGCCACAAGTGACATCACAAACACAAACTTCACCCACATCACCAGCACTGGCCTATCAGGCACTGAGCCACAAGTGACATCACAAACACAAACTGCACCCACAACTCCAGCACTGGCCTATCAGGCACTGAGCCACAAGTGACATCACAACCACAAACTGCAGCCACAGCACCAGCACTGGCCTATCAGGCACTGAGCCACAAGTGACATCACAACCACAAACTGCAGCCATGTGACTAGCACTGGCCTATCAGGCACTGAGCCACAAGTGACCTCACAACCACAAACTGCAGCCATGTGACTAGCACTGGCCTATCAGGCACTGAGCCACAAGTGACCTCACAACCACAAATTGCAAACAAAACACCAGCACTGGCCTATCAGGCACTGAGCCAGAAGTCACCTCACAACCACTTACTGCACCCACATCACCAGCACTGGCCTATCAGGCACTCAGCCACAAGTGACATCACAAACACAAAGTGCAGCCACATCACCAGCAATGGCCTATCAGGCACCGAGCCACAAGTGACATCACAACCACAAACTGCAGCCACAGCACCAGCACTGGCCTATCAGGCTCTGAGCGAAAAGTGACATCACAACCACAAACTGCAGCCACATCACCAGCACTGGCCTATCAGGCACTCAGCCACAAGTGACATTACGACCACAAACTGCACCCACATCACCAGCACTGGCCTATCAGGCACTCAGCCACAAGTGACATCACAAACACAAACTGCACCCACATCACCAGCACTGGCCTATCAGGCACTCAGCCACAAGTGACATCACAAATACAAACTGCACCCACATCACCAGCACTGGCCTATCAGGCACTCAGCCACAAGTGACATCACAACCACAAACTGCACCCACATCACCAGCACTGGCCTATCAGGCACTAAGCCACAAGTGACCTCACAAACACAAACTGCACCCACAACACCAGCACTGGCCTATCAGGCACTCAGCCACAAGTGACATCACAACCACAAACTGCACCCACATCACCAGCACTGGCCTATCAGGCACTCAGCCACAAGTGACATCACAACCACAAACTGCACCCACAACACCAGCACTGGCCTATCAGGCACTCAGCCACAAGTGACATCACAACCACAAACTGCACCCACAACACCAGCACTGGCCTATCAGGCACTCAGCCACAAGTGACCTCACAAACACAAACTGCACCCACAACCCCAGCACTGGCCTATCAGGCACTGAGCCACAAGTGACATCACAACCACAAACTGCAGCCATGTGACTAGCACTGGCCTATCAGGCACTGAGCCACAAGTGACCTCACAACCACAAATTGCAAACAAAACACCAGCACTGGCCTATCAGGCACTCAGCCACAAGTGACATCACAAACACAAACTGCACCCACATCACCAGCACTGGCCTATCAGGCACTCAGCCACAAGTGACATCACAAACACAAACTGCACCCACATCACCAGCACTGGCCTATCAGGCACTGAGCCACAAGTGACATCGCAACCACAAACTCCACCCACAGGACCAGCACTGGCCTATCAGGCACTCAGCCACAAGTGACATCACAACCACAAACTGCACCCACAACACCAGCACTGGCCTATCAGGCACTCAGCCACAAGTGACATCACAACCACAAACTGCACCCACAGGACCACCACTGGCCTATCAGGCACTGAGCCACATGTGACATCACAAACACAAGCTGCAGCCACAGGACCAGCACTGGCCTATCAAACACTGAGCCACAAGTGACATCACAACCACAACCTGCACCCACATCACCAGCACTGGCCTATCAGGCACTCAGCCACAAGTGACATCACAACCACAAACTGCACCCACAGGACCACCACCGGCCTATCAAACACTGAGCCACAAGTGACATCACAAACACAAACTGCAAACAAAACACCAGCACTGGCCTATCAGGCACTCAGCCACAAGTGACATCACAACCACAAACTGCACCCACAACACCAGCACTGGCCTATCAGGCACTGAGCCAGAACTGACATCACAAACACAAACTGCAGCCATGTGACCAGCACTGGCCTATCAGGCACTGAGCCACAAGTGACATCACAACCACAAACTGCACCCACAGCACCAGCACTGGCCTATCAGGCACTCAGCCACAAGTGACATCACAACCACAAACTGCACCCACATCACCAGCACTGGCCTATCAGGCACTCAGCCACAAGTGACATCACAACCACAAACTGCACCCACATCACCACCACTGGCCTATCAGGCACTCAGCCACAAGGGACATCACAACCACAAACTGCAGCCACATCACCACCACTGGCCTATCAGGCACTGAGCCACAAGTGACACCACAACCACAAACTGCAGCCACATCAGGCATGTGACCTCACAAGCCCAAAAGCAGCAATGCGCTTGATGCTGTCCAATCAGGCGGTGAAGCAAAAGTCATCTCACACATACAAAAGGTGTAATCTGGCTGCTGGTGGCCTAGCAGATACTGAGGCCAAATGACTCCACAAACACAAGCAGCAGCAATATCCATCGAGCTGGACTGTCAGGTCCTCAGGCTGAAGTAACCTCACAGGCAGCCATGAAGCCTTATATCTTCTCCTGGCCTCTTTGCGACTGAGGCACAATTGACCTAAACAAGCACAAACAGCAGCAATGTCCATGCTGATCGCCAGTCACATACTGATGCACAACTGAGCACAAAAGCACCAACAGCAGCAATGGGCCGGCTCCCCCTTATGAGGCATGGAGACACAAGAGACCTCACCATCATCACCAAAGCTACAAGCATGCTGTTGCCCTACCAGATTCAGACACACAAATCACCTCACAAGCACAAATGGCATCGACCTGCCTGCTGCTGCCCTATCTTTGACTGAGTCACAAGGGATCTCAAAAGTGCAAACCTTCACAGAGGAGAAGCTCACCTGGGCAACTCGCACGTCCCTTGATTACGCTGTGATCACTCCATACAGAACAGTCTTCTGCAAATGGCTTTCATCTCCTGGCAAGACTCTCTCCAGATCATGGCACAGCTCCGCTCTGGCACCCTGCACACAAACCACAAAAGGGAACGATTGGTCTCACTTTTCCTTTAGTACCATCAAGTCCGAGCTGGGAGCCTTTGCACTGCAGCACCTACACAATGACAGCAGCATGCCACTTCCATTGCTAGTGCATTTCTAGGGACAGAGATCAGCTGAGGCAGCAGCTGCACTGCAAAGGGTGTCTGACACTCTCAGATCAACTCGGCACTGCACCAGCCATCAACCTGATGCCAGACCTCTGCTCTGACACCTACTCTACAAACACACTGCCTCTGCCCCACACAGCTGCCTCTTCTGCTCGATACAACCAAGTGCCAGCAAGAAGAGATGCATGCAGGACACTCACCACTTGCACACTACACAGCCACTGCTCTGCTCGCTGCCTTCCCTTGGCTCTGCAACCCAGACACTCAGGCAAGCTCTTGTGGTAACACCACAAGGTGGCCAAGGCACTCCAGGCTCACAAGGCCTCTGCAAATGAGCAGCACAAGATCAGGCACAGAGCTGCCTCCTTGGGTCATGCTGCTCTTTTCAGAGGGAAGCATCCTGCTTTCTTTGGGCACAGCAGGCTGCTGCTTTCCACCCCCATCCCCTCACGAACCTCCTGCTATCGATGGGGGAATGGGGATTTTCTGTAGTAATACAAAAGATACAGATACAACACAGAAACACTTGAGAGTCCGGAAGGCCTCCTGAGACCAAAGGAACCTCCCTTCCTTTCCTTTAGTTACTTGGACAAGGAGACCCGGGGAAGGGAAAAAGGGGGCAGAGGCTTTGACATGAGGCCCAAGCAATGAGGCAGCCCCACACTGGACGGCTGCTGAAATGACAGCTCTCCTGGCTGCGCAGCCTCTGCAGCAGCATCTGGGCTCCACAGCTGGCTTCACAGAGCACGGAGGGCTGGGTGCCATGGGCAACCTGGCCCTGGGCACATCTTCACCCCTCCCAGAGCCAGCAGCCCAAGAGCTCTGAGACTTCCTCAGGTCAAGCTACGGACGCTTTGGGGCACTCACACAAAGGCACTCAAGACATGCTGGCATCTATTGTAAGGGTCTTGGACTCATCCTGTATGGCACCACAACCTCCTAGGAAAAGGAGGGGGCACAAGAGCATTTGCTGAGTGGGCTGGAATAACAGCACTTGTGGGAAGCGGAATTTGCAGCACAGCAGAGGTACCAGGAGGTGGACCCACACCCCAAGTCACCCAGGGAAGACAGGCGCATTTATGGAAGCCTTCACATCCACACGTAGCCTCTTCTCAGTCACTTGCAGCTGCTTTCACAGAGGGCTCACGACGCTGGCCAAGATGTTGACAGGTACAGGGACACAGCCTGGCATCCTGCCTCCATCCTCAGCGGCTCTAGCACTGCACTGGGAACCTCATGAGTGGAGCAACCTAGAAAGAAAGAAGGAATCAAAGTGTTACTGGCCGTTCTGCTGGCCTTACAGAGTCGCAACAGGCAGGGGTAAATGTCTCCCCTCTGTGCTGAGCTCTATTGCTCAGAGCACAGCCAGCAGGGCCACCAAGACGTTCTACCCCTCTTTTTGGCACAGGTGACACCATGTCTGTATACCAGGTCCCATTTGGGCTCTCCAGGTCTGCACAGGCACTAACACACTGCAGGGAGTCCAGCACAGGGACACCAAGATGGGCAGGGGCTGCAGCGTGGGGCATTAAAGGAGAGGCTGTGAGAGCTGGGTTTGTTCAGCCTAGACAAGAGAAGGCCAAGGGGCATCTTCATGCTGTGCACAGCTACCTTATGGAGGGCACAGAGAAGACGGAGCCGGATTTTCTTGGAGGTGCACACTAGTAGCATGGGAGGCAACAGGGACAAAGCGGAAAATGGGAAATGCTTCTGAGACATTAAGAAGAAACCTTTTTCTCCGTGAGGGTGGCCAAACTGCAGCACACGGATACAGAGAGGTTCCCAGATCTCCATCCTTGGAGGTAATCAAAACTTCACTGGAAAAGGCCCCAAGATACCTCCTCTACTGGCACCTGCCTGGAGCAGGGCGTTGGAGCCCTGCTACCTCCACATGGCTCCCCCATTGCAGCCTCAAGGAATATGCTATTGGGAGACTCTTGCCAAAGGCACCAGAGGCTTTGCAGATGCCGCCTCCACCGCTCAACAAGGACAGGGGTCTCAGAGCCACTCATCGCCCTCACAGGCCTGACTTCTTGTGAGGTGCATCTCCCCTCTCTGCAAGGGTCGGCATAGGCACAACGTGCAGAAATGCCTCTCACTGCTTTCATTAACTACCCATCTCGCTGAGGGATAGCAATGGATTAGCATCTGGGATGGGAAGATGCAATGAGGGTCCAGATTCAACAGAAAGCCTTTAAGGAGGGAGAAGAGAACTCTCTCCAGCAGAGTCAGTAAAATCCCAAAGACTCATGGAAGCATCAAGACCTTCTGAAACTGCAAGCCTGAACCTCAGCTGACACAAACCACCAAACTGCGAGCAGCCCTGCCTCGCACCACAATGCTCCAAGGAGGCAACACAGTCACCAACAGTCCTCACCCAGGTCTCCCAGAAGGACACTGTGATGGCAGGCTGGGCCTTGGGAGCAGAGCACTGCTCTCTCCAGACACCTCCTCCCACGCTGAGCACCAAAACACTGGCGCCACCACCCGGCTCCACCACAGGGCATCTCGCACTGTAACACGCCGTTACCTCCACACCTCACAGAGGGTTGGCAACCAACACACGCCTCTGCATCAGCGACACACAGCCCACAGCACCACACATGGCAGCACACAGGACACCCCAAGCACCCCACAACACACAAAGCCCAACTCTCCAGACCTTCCATTCCTTTCTAGTCCTCCAAGGCCTTGCAACAGGCTCTGCCTCTGAACAGACACTCACAGCCCAGGGCCTGCTCATTTCCCACCTTCCCACCAGGAAGCAGAGAAGAAGTGCTCTCACAGTGGATGATCAGGCCAGCTCTTGCCTCTCGCTTGTGCCTCAACTTCTCTGAACAAGAAATCTCTTTCAAAATGTGGCCCATACCCTTTTTGGGGGGTGACAATTCCTTCTGTCTCCTCCAACAGCCTTTGCACCCATTCTCCAATGAGTGCATACGTGGACAGAAAATCAGAGACCTCTAACGCGTTACAGTTCCAAACGTGTCATAAAAGCAGTTGGACACCTCAAAGACAGACACAGCATTCAGACCTTGCAGGAATATCTCACAAGCTCCCTGCTCTTTTGACAGGGGCAACTTCTAAAGCACACACACCCTGGCAAGAAGAGATTATTCACACCACTGCTCACACCAGCACTACATTCACTTAGCAGCCTCAAAAATCTAGCTGGACTCCCTAGCTGACAGCGAGGACGCTGCAAGCTTCTACTTAGCAACAAGTGGAAAGGCAAACTCCATGTCCATGCTCACCACAGAACATCATCTGCATTTGAAATGTAGCAGTACTAACTCATGATGACGGAGTGGAATACAATTTGTGTCAGATGATGTGGAACATCCACTTCTGCTTGATTAATGAGTTGCATTTCTGTATTGCTTAGAGCTCTGCAGGGGTCAGTCCCTCCTCTGAGCACACGCAACAAACCCAGAAGTGACCTCACCACCAGCATCCAAGCCATGCGTCTTCTCCTCACCTCTCAGCTGCTCACATAGAGGTGTCATCACATCACAGATTCACATCAAGGCCTCATAATACTCACAATGCTCTGAAACACCCACTGCCTACCAGTAACTACACCAAAAGATTAGCTTCTGCTATGCATTATCAACACCTAGCCTGTGAAACTTAAGAATTGCAGAACAGCCTGCAAGTAATTCTTGGCAACATTTTCTAACGGGAGGATTGCATGGGAGCAGCGATCATGAAACTGAAGACAGCAGGGCCTCATGTCCCAGGCACAGGGAGAAGCCTTCCCGCAACTCAGAAGTCTGTTTTCTTCCCCAATGCTGAACAAAACCAGAAAATCCTCTACACATCCAGGACAACAAGCATTCTCCTATTTTAGGCCCTGACAATTGGAGACACGCGGAAGGACTCAGGCCAGGGCATCTCAGTTGGTGAAACCAGCAGAGACACAATTCAGCAACTCTTCACCCTGACCTAGGAGCATGGAAATAACAACGGCAAGTGCAAGCACTGGCCGTTCGTCAACTTTCAAGGTCCTTGACAAGCAAAACAGCTCACACTTACACAGCTCTTCTGCAAACACCCTCCACGCTGCTGCTAGGCTCACAGGTCTCAGCGCAAAGCAAGAGGCAGGGAGCAAAAACAATGGCTAAGGCACAGCATGACATGTGGGCACAGCCTCTCTCAGAGACACTTGGAAATGCCGTTTTCACAACAAAATCACCATTGGGAAGGGCACCTCGCGAGGACACCAGCAGCCTGCTCACACTTTGCCCAGCACCTCCCAAACGCAGCTCCCAGCAGCACCTGGGGCTGCGCTGGCAGCAGCACCTCAGGGAAACGCTTTAACAGGGATCCCAGAGCCACCACAGGGCCAAAGGTTCCTGCACCCAAACCCCACCGAGCTGTCCCGGCCCAGCTGCTCGGGGCAGGCCGCCACGTCTGGCTGCAGGGCAGCTCCCCGCTCTGGCCCACGTCGCTCTGGCCCCTGCTCACGGCCCCACCAGCCCCTGCTGCAGCTCGTGCAGCAAAGCAGCCCCGGTGCCAGCACCGCTGCCCCGCCCCGGCGGGAGGGCACCCGCCGCCATTTGAACGCGCCCGCAGCTCCCACCAAACCCTCTCGCCCGCTCGCTTCTCGCCTGCTTTGCTCCCGCTCCTCTTCCACCTCTTTGACGTCTTTTTTTTTTTTTTATATACTGGACTGCAATTGGCTGACAGAGCCATCAGTGAAACCGATGCCCGCCCTCCTCCTCCTCCTCCTGACAGCCAATAGGAGGGCTGCACTGCACTGGGCTCCGCCCCCTCCCCCGCGGTGGGGCGCCATGTTGTGGGCAGCAGCGCGGGACGCGGCGGGGCCTGGAGGCAGCGCGGCGCCGTGTGGGCGGGCAGTGCGGGGCCCCGGGCACGGCCGCTGCCTCGGCAGGGCTGGGCTGGGCGGCAGGGGCCCTGCAGGTCTGCTGGCTGCCCTGCGCCCTGGGGGCCGTGCGAGGCGCGGGGACCAGTGCTGGGACGTGTGCTGGTGGCAGTCGTGGCACTGGCGTGGGGGCCTTGGGGCTGGCCGGGGCGCCGGAGCCTGCAGGCAGCGTCCTGCTGCCCCCACAGCAGGGCAGGGCAGGGCAGGGCAGTGTCTTCTCGCCCCTCCTGCCCCAGCCCCCTGCCCACGGCAGCCCCGGGGCTCGGCAGCCCTCACGTTGTGCCTGGCAGGGCTGGGCTGCGGCCATGCAGGGGCTGCTCTCTGTGGGGCTGGGCTGTGCCCAGGGGGTCATTCTGGAGGGCTGAGGAGCCCCACAAGGGCACGGGGCAGTGATGGGGAGAGCAGCTCTGGGCCTGCTGGTGCTGGGGAGCGGTGGTGTGGGGTCGTGAGGGGGCTGGGGGAGATGGCTGTGTTGGGCTCATCCCAGCACTGCCCCCCACAGCTCAGAGAAAAGACCTTGGCGTCAGCCAGGACCTGTTGAATGAGGATTGCACCTCTGCCTGTTTCCAGTCTGCTCTCTCCAATGTATGTTCTTTTGGGTGCAGTGATTTGAGCTCAATTTGCAGGAGGACAGGGTCTGTGGCCATCTGAAGATGGCATCTCTGAGCCCAAAACATGCTGCGCCAAGCTGGAAGCATAAAAGGATCGAGGGGGAAGGAACAGAGATTTTCCCAAACACACAGAGGACTTGGGGTTATTCCAAGGTGATGGTTTCATTATGGTATATGGACATTTCCAGCAGGCTCTTGAGAGCCCCATGGAGCTGCAGGCCACCTCATCCTCTGGGATGCAGGACCCCTTTCCTCTCAGAGCCAGACCCCAAAGGGGGACCCACTCCCAGGGAAACCTGTCATGGATTCCCATGCCCCCCCCCACCCTAAGAGGTGATGGAGCTGGCTGCACAGAAGCCTTGGGGCTCAGGACAGCCCCAGCACCAGGACCCAGGAGTCCTGACTGCCACATTGTCCCCTGAGCCAGAGGGGACCCTCAGGCAGGGCTCTCGCAGCAGCCCCCAGCCCTGTCCAGGCACCCCCACAGCCCGGGATCCACAACAGTTTTTGCAGTTAACAGTCTCTGTGCGACACCTCGGGAAGGATCTCCCAAAGCCCTTACCCTTGGTGGAGAGCTGCAGGAGTGTTGGGAACAAGGAGCTGTGGTCCTGGCTGATGGTGTCCATCCAGCAGTCCTCCATCTCGCTTGCCCTCTTGCTCTCGTTTCACCTCTCCAGCCAGAGAAACAGGACGCTCTTCCCATCTCATTACCCAAAACTCCTTTCCAACATGCCCCTGCTCCTCCGTCTGTTGGTGAGGGGCCCCAGCGTGGTCCCACTGCCTCCTGTCCCCTCTCCTTGCCGTGGAGCCACTATGAAGGGCAGCTGTGGGGACAGTATGAGCAGTGCCCAGGAGTGCCTGGGCCTCACGGGGAAGTGAGGGTCCCCGCAACGACACCGGGGAGACCTTCCTGTGATGTGGCACGTCCCATTGTGACCTCAGCTTGTGTCATCTGGGGTCTCATTAGGTCACTGCCATGGAGATGGCACAGGCAGGGAGAGAGCAGAGAGATTTCCCCTCATGTCCTGGAAAGCAGCCACCTGCCTTCACTGCAGTTATTTTCCATAATTTTCTGTTAAATCCTTCAGGAATGTCTCCAGACACTGTCAAAGACTGTGAAATATCTCAAATGGAGCACTGGAGACGTCACTTCTGCGTCCCTGCACTGACAGGTCACTGTACTGGGCAGAGCTGTGCAGGAATCTGGGGTTTGGGGGTTGGCGTTTTTACAGGATCCAAGGCATGTGGGATGAACCAGCACAAAGCATGGCCACAGGCTGAGAGATGCTTTGGTGAGCCTCAAAACTGGTTTCTGCTGTGGGCCACTCTTTTTGTGGAAGCACGATGTAGGACAATGTGGGACAGGACGTAGCCTTCCTCCTTTAGGCACCAAGGCAGGCTCTCTGCTTTTAAAAGTGCTCGGCAAGGTTTCTCAGTCGGCAGTGCTTGAGATGGAGATGCTATGCCAGGGAAGAGCAAACATGGCCTTAACACACATCATCCAGAGGCCCTTATCCAGGACCCTGGAGCCTGCCAGGTTCCAAAGCCATGGGCGAGGCCAGGTAGCAAATGTGGGGAAGTTTTCCCATTTCCCATGAAATTTGCCCATCTTTCCTTCTGGCTGAGCCTGAGGAAGCCATTTCTCATCCCTGGGCCTCATTTGGTCCTTGGGCTTTTCAGTGTCACCTTGGGGCTGTGCTTCTCTCCTGGGTACGCTCCTCAGCCCCCTGCCCTCCTCCTCCCCGCAGGCACCCTTGCTCTCCCGGGGTCTTTACAGACCTGACATCTTGGATCTCCCACATTTTATGACTGTGGGCTTCTCAGGACATGCCCACACACTGCAGTGCTGCTGTCCAGGCTCCAGTGCAGAGCCTATGAGGCAGTGCGATGCCTCAGGACGTGCATTTTGACTCACTCCGAAGTTTGTGAGATGACCAGCTCCCAGCTCTGCAGCTGCTGAAGCTTGAGAGCATCCCTGCAACCGACCTTCCTGCTCTTCCTAGTCTCTGCACAGTCCTGGGACAAATCTTGCAGAAGGGAGACTCCATCCCCCTTGAATACTGTGAGAGATGTGGCTTTCCAAGTCACTGCAAAAGGAAGGACTCCTTTACTTCTTTGGGTTGCTTATTCAGCCTGTGGCACCCCCTCTGTGATGCTGGGAGCCCCAGCTCTGCAGCCTGGTGTCTCTGCCCTTTCTCTCCCCTGTCTCCTGCTTGTCTACCCAAAGTCTTCTCTACGCACCAGGGGCATGGGAAGTGCTGCTCTAGAGAGCTCATTTGAAGCTGTGACACGTTGTGAGCTGAAGGCCTGAAGGAGGCTAGTCTGGGACATGGCTGTGCCCCCACACCCCCTCCTGCTGCCAGCCTGAGGATCCAGGAAGGTCTCCAGGGAGAGCAGTGGCTTTGGTGTGGGTGGGATGGGTTTCCCTCAACATCTCTGGGTCCTGCATGGGTTTCTCTAAGTGTCCAGGAAAATCCCTCTTCTCTAGAAGCTTGCATCAAGGCTTTTCCAGACTTTTGTACAGAAACACAGCCTGGTCTGGGATCCCCAAGAGCAGCATGGCCCCCAGCATCACCCGGGACCCCCAGGAGCTGTCTGGCTCTCTCTTCTCTTCCCACATTCCCCGATTAAATTGACAGTTTGTAACTTCACCTTTACAACACACCATC
The DNA here is from genome assembly GCF_036417845.1 of Apteryx mantelli. Taxonomy (NCBI): domain Eukaryota; kingdom Metazoa; phylum Chordata; class Aves; order Apterygiformes; family Apterygidae; genus Apteryx; species Apteryx mantelli. The sequence continues at coordinate 2,312,095 of NW_027118682.1, read as the reverse complement.
TGGACACTGCAACATTGTGACTCCTCCCCTAGCTCATTCCCATAGGCAGCTGCTGATTTGTGACCTGCCTATTGGCTGGCAGGAGGAGGGGGGCGGGTCTGGATTTCACTGATGGCTCTGTCAGCCAATTGGAGTCCACCATGTGGAAGAAAAACAGACGTGAAAGAGAGAGGTGGAAGAGGAGAGGGAGCGAAGCAGGGGAGGCTTTGAGTGGAAAGCAGGACTGGGCTTGGGCAGCTTGTTTCTCACAAGAACGTGAGAAACGCTCTGCCCCCCCTGCCCAGTATAACTGCTCTGCCTGGCACTGAGGCACAGGAGGACTCAAGGTGGAGATCGGGCTCTGCAGATAAGAGCCCCAGGGGCAGAGTTAGGAAACAAGAAAAGACCTCGAATGCGAAAAACCAGCATCTTTAAGTACACCAGAAACCAGCAGGGGCTGGAAAATGCCCCAAGCTGTAGTAAAAGTTTCTGAGCATAAAGAAAAATCAATGGAAAAAAAAAAACTGTTCAAATGTGAACAATAGATGGATGTAACCGAGTAACCTTAAAAGAAGTAGCTTCAGCAGTTACAATTAAAACCAAACTATAACAACCGAATGGCCTTGGTAGGGTTTCCTTTTTGTTTGGGTTTTACAGAGTGACCCTCTGAAGAGCAAGAACTTGAAAAGAAGCAGCCAGAAAGAGTGGTAGAATTGTTAGGCTAAGTAATGTTGTTTTTAAAAGTATCTAAATAATAGAATGAATCTAGGAGCCAGAAGAGAAGTAACACCAAAGGAAGATGGCAGACTTAAGAATGAGAGGATACTCATACCAGGCTGATAACGAAACTCAACAGCTGTATTCTAGTGTTTGTAAAAATTGATGATCCTAAGGAAGGGGCTAACACCTTCCCTTGGTGAAAGGAAAGGAAAGAAAGAGAAAAAGATGGTAAAATCTAAGCATAAGGGTAACCGCTGTTGATCTGAAGTTAAAGTTGTCTGTTTCCTATAGAGAAGACAGGGAAATATGGAAAAATAATTAAAAAAAGGTGACCAACTCTATCTGAAGCTCCTCTAAAGGGAACTATTCCAGCTTGGGGAACAAACTGATCTTTTGGTGCAGGAAGAAATGCTTGGAATTAAAGGAAATAAGATTTCTGTGTTTACATATTGAACTGGAACAACACTCGGATTCACCGAATTTGGGTCAATAGGCCAGACCAATCATGTTGCTATTAGGATTAAGACTGTTATTTTTAACAGTTGTTTACGTGTTACTGCAAATGGGCATGCTTTGCTTTTGGCGTCTATTAATAGCAGTGCGCATTTCCCCAGTACACTGTGCTTACCAAAAAGCCGCCCACTGCACACCAAGGGGAATTTGCTGACTTCTGAAATAAATGCGTGTGTCTGGCGGTGTCAAGGGGTGGAGTGACAGGCACCACACAGGCAAGCGTGGGACTCCGGATGGTGCAGCCCACAGAAGAGGGGTTTGCTGTGGGGTGATCCCAGGAGTTAAGGAACCCTGGGTGCATCACGGCTGGAGCCACCACACTGTGGGGTTGCTGCAGCCTGGGGGCACAACCTCTAATGACCCCACGACTGACAAGTCCAGACGGAGGAGAAGTGACACCACAGACTCACCCCATAAACATCTAGGTGCTGTGGAACCATTCCCCACAGAACAACCTGTTCATGGGTGCTGTTGCCAACTGAGCAGTGCTGTGGGCTGAGCACTAGGTTACCTGTTGATGTGCACGCTGTTACTGACTGAGGCCATACGGCCTTTGTGTAACTGTGGGTTGGCATTGTTTTGACTCGCTATAGAAAAGAGTAAGCCACAGAAGTTGGTGTGGACTCTGACCGACCACCAGCTGGCCTGCGGACCCAAGGACCCACCCATCAGCAGGGACACCCCTGATGTCAATGATGTGGTGAGGAGAATCCTTGCAAATCTGTACTGGAAGGCTAGCCAATAAAGGGTGAGAGCGGTCGCTGTACAGTGCACTTGTTGTTTGAGAAACCAGGGAAAACTATACCGGAAGGGAAAACTATACTGGAAGGCTGGCCCATAAAGGGCAAGAGCGATCGCTGTACTGTGCATCCGAGATTTAACTGTAGAGCTCTGAAATGTATACATATTTTTTCAGTTCTCTTATATTTCTAGCTTTTTTTGTTACAACCTCTTATCTCTAATAAATTCTCATACTTGAAAAATGATCATCTCTTGGAGTTCAGTGCAAATAACCCCTGAATCTGAAAGAATCACAGATGCCCCTCTATTGGCGTGTCACAGGTAACACTCACAAGGGGCATCAAATCTCTTGAACGGGATGGTTGGTTACTGCCCAGATGGTGGTGGCAGTCTCCTTTGCCAGGGTCCTTCCAACAGTGGTTTCCACTGGATCAGATGAGACTCCCCAAACTGTTCTTCTGGGGAATTTTTATAATCCAGCTGGCTTGTGGTCCTGTGTGACCTCTCCAGCATATGCATGAGCCACTGCTCCTGATTACCTCAAACTACATACCAAAGCATCTCCTAACTCTCCTAGGAATGCACAGAAGACTGTCCTACATGGCCACTTCTTCATTTGCAGGAGCAGTTTGTACTGTCAATTTTCAAGGGCCTTAAGTATTTACAGTTTAATCAGTTCTGCAGCAGGAGCTGCTGCAGAGATTCTGAAACAGCCAGATACTCCAGCTGTGATGGTACTCACCACATTTAAGCACAGGAATTGGTCCAGGCACAGCAGGATCTGCCCCTAGAAATCTCTAGAACTGTCTGAAATACCCACTTGGAGAGGTTCTGCACCAGTCAGTCCAACACTTAATTTGGAAAGTGGTAGCAGTTCAGTCAATCTCCTAGTTTCAAGTCTGAAACTGCCTGTCTCAAACCTGCCCATCAGCTCACCTGTGTGGATTACTAGATGGGGGAGTTCCTGGGCCACCCAGGGGATTAATGACTTGAGTGCTCTGAGTGTGCACACAGGCACAGGCCTGATAGCCTGTTACCCACCCACACCACAATTATAACTGTAAGAGAAGCCTGAATTTCATACATGGAACCTGATTCCCACAGCTTTTGCCACAAGTACTGGCTCTTAGCTAGCACTCTGGCCTACCTCTGCAAGCAAGTGAGGCAGGAGAGTTGTTTCCTGTGTCTAAAGAGAGGTGGGATGAATCAACCTTTATTTCATGGCATTGGATATAAAGAAAGAGAAAATGAGAATCCCTTGTGCAGTTCTGGTCTCCCACCTCAGGAAAGAAAAGTAGGACTAGGAAAAGGGAAGGGAAAGTTGATGAAGGTAGCAAGACAAATTTCACTACACATGACGTTAGTTACTCTTGTCCCACCTTCAACTGACTGGCTTCTGAAATGGATCTTCCCAACCATACCATAGCGGGAAAAATCTTCAGGAAGGCCTTTTTAGTCACTCATGAAATGCAAATCCTCTTCTTCACACTGCCGTGGGTGATTTATCTGCTCACTGCCATGGGGCATATGGTCATGATAGCCATCATTTGACTCAACCACCAGTTCCGCCCCTGGAGTATCCCTTCCCCAGCAGCTTCTCCTTCCTAGATATTTGGTTCCCTTTGCCCCTAAAAGGTTTGTTGGCCTCATCTTGGAGATTAAGACCATCCTGTGGCTACTTGCTGATCCCAGACCTTCCTTTTCATCTTCCTGGGCACAGCTGAGTTCAACCTGCTTGTTGTGATGTCTTTCAACTGCTGTGGGGCCACTTGCAACCCATTGCAATGCACCATCTTTATGAAGCCCTGGTTGGGCTCCATGCTCATCTTTACCCATTGGGTGATGGCATCTCTGTCCTTGCTCAGCCCCACCATCTTATATACCAAGGTACCCTCTGCTCCATTTTTGGCTACATGGGGCCTGAATACAGCAAATACTTTGAACCAACCAACGCCAGATAAAAGGCTTCAACAGAGGGTTACCCACATGGTGAGCAGAGAAGCTGCTTTGCTGTAAGCTCTCAGCAGCTTTGCAAGTTCCTCTAAGAAGGTGCATTCAGGAGAAGCATGATTTTAGGTGACATCCAGCAGACTAAGAAGACACAACATTTTGAGTGCTGGAACTTACTCAGCAAATGGGAAGCTGGGACTGTCACCTCTGATTCACTGGGGCTACAGTGATATTGCTGTAGGTGACCGGGCTTGAGTTTTTGCTCAAATAATTACAGCTAGTGGTTCAATTTCAGCAAATCTTCCAGATGAACCCAGTCCAGAGATTCCCCTCAGCCAGACTAGAAGCAGAGAGCAAGACAGGGCATTTGGGATCTAGGACTAACCTGAGCTCCAGGTTAAAACACCAATGCAAACATGGGGTATTGCCCACTACCGAGCTTCCCGTTTTACTCTCTGTACAAAAGGCACCCACTACGCCCTGAGACAGGGTCTGGGGGACAACACAGTCTGTGGAGAACCTCTGGTTCACTCCTTGAAACCCATCATCTCCTTCTCCCCTCTGCCCCTGCATTTTTGAAGCATCCTATTTGTGGAGTCATCTGCTCCTTTCCTTTATATGTCTAAAACCAAATGCAAAGGTGAAGGGAAAAATGTCAATATTTATTGCCTATGTTTTCCTTGGACTTCCTTCTGTTAGACATGTTCTTTGGTTTGAAAAAGAAATTAGCTACTTAGTAAATTAAGAAGTTTGAGACAGAAGTAGTGAGTTTCATCAGCTTCATTAGAGGTGTCTGCGCGCAGCTGGAGTCTGCACTTGTTTTCCCTTGTTCCCTATTTTGTTAATGGGGGCAAAGAGAGAGCTCTAGAGAGAGGCTGGCTCCTCCCAGACTATATCTGGCCTGTGAAAGAAGTATTACCAGTCTCTTCCAGATATTCTTCTCCCTCTCTGCACTGACAAGATGGGAGGGAGCTAACTTGCTCAAACTGAAGTGCCTGACTTTTAGACATCTAAAACATCACCCTGCTTAGTATTATTTTGTTCCAGATGCTTCCTACGTCAAATAATCAAAAGGACAGCCTTTAAGTTCTTTAAGATGAGAAGATTTCCCCCTTCCCCTAAAGGGAAAGCAAGGCATTTAGGTCAGGACATTTAATAACAATGTTTCCTCAATGTTTCTGGAGAAACAGACAGGAAGAAGATGTGGAAGAAAGCAGGGGATTACAGAAGAGATGCTCAGTACTGGCTTGTTTTGAAAGCAACAGCCTCACAGATGTTCCAAGTCAAAAAAGGCAAGTACTGAAAAATAGAAGGAATAACTTTCCAAATACTTATCTAAATGGATGGACTGGCATCTGCAGATACTAGTAAGTACTTCTGCTGGGAGATTAGGTTGGCTTTTGAAGCACAGATGTGATGGATGTTTGCAATAGGTCGAAGTGAACAGGGAATTTCCCAGGCATGGCATGAACTAGTTCACAACTTCTTTACAATACTGTTCTCTTGAGAAACAATGCTTTGTGAGTGGCTAGAAAAGGTAGAAAGAAGACAGTAAAATCTCTGAGGACTCTCAGTGAAATGTGAAGTGGAGAAATCAGGGTGTAATGAATGGCTGAGAGGAATATTTCTGTCTGTGCTACATAGGAAGCAAGCAAGGGAGCAAAGAAGGAAGGATCTACCCTCCTGTCGAGACTGTGAAATTCTCACACTTGTTTCTTCATGCTCCTGTCTCAGCAGGATGTACTGAAATTAGACATGGGAGCAGGAAATGAAACTATAGTTGCTGAGTTCATCCTGGAGGGTTTCTCAGGGCTTGATCAAAGACTACAGCTGTTTCTCTCCCTGCTCCTTCTACTCATATACCTGACAACAGTGACGGGGAACACAACGATCATCTTCCTCGTGTGTGTGGATCACCGCCTGCAAACTCCCACGTACTTTTTCATCAGCAATCTGGCATTCCTGGAAATCTGGTTCACGTCCTCCACAACCATCACCTTGTTGGCGATTCTGAGCTCTGGAAGGAGACCAATCTCATTAAGCAGCTGCTTTGCCCAACCCTATTTCTATTTTGCCCTGGGGTTTATAGAGTTTGCTCTCCTTGTTGTCATGTCCTTTGATCGCTATGTTGCCATCTGCCAACCTTTGCATTATGCTGCTGTCATGAAGTGGCAGCTGTGCACCCATCTGGTTGTTGCTGCGTGGGTCCTAGGCTTCACACTCTCGAGTTACCACCTGGTCCTCCTCTCAAAGCTGACTTTCTGTGGCCCCAACAAGATCCACCATTTTTTTTGTGACAACTCCCCCTTATTCACACTGTCCTGCTCTGATGCCAGCCTGCTTTGGAAAGTAGACCCCATTTTCATATCGCTTGTAGTGCTGGGTTCCTTATGTCTAATCATAGTGTCCTATGTGGGCATCTTCCACTGTATTCTGCACACGCCATCAGCATCTGGGAGGAAGAAAGCTTTTGCTACATGTTCTTCCCATCTCACCAACTTAGCCATTGTCTATGGAAGCTGCATTGTTCTCTATGCACGGCCCTCAGAAGGGGTTTCCTTGGAGACCAACAGAATTGTAGCTTTGCTGAACACTGTCCTGTACCCATTCTTAAACCCCTTCATCTACAGTCTCAGAAACAAGACTGTGAAGGTGGCCCTGAAGGAAGCCACTGGCCGTGCAAAGGTTCGGCTTTTTCCCCAGTCATGATGCTTTTCATGACAGCAATTCCGATTATGTACCATATATTATGTCACATACGCATATGTATAGCTACTAAATACAGGTGCCTCGGGAGATTTATTTTCTCATTGGATTGTAGTGGTGAAAGGAAGCAATGTGAATTGTGAGTCTTGGTTGCAGGGGATTATTATAAACAAAATCTAAAAAATATTGATAAAATGTTGAACACACACACACACACTTCTTAGGACTGGGACAGAGACTGCCAGTGCATGCTGACACAAGGAAGTTTTCATAAGTCATCTCAGGAAATTTAGCTGAAAACTCGGGGGACAATGTCCAAGGGTTGTTGAGAAAAGCTCAGAACACTTTCCCTGAATAACAGAAGATGCTAAACATGAAAATTAAGCTCAGACACTACAATGGGTTCAAATTCATTTGATTCTAATCCATAATACACTTCTCAGTTTCATTAGTGTGATGAAGACAGCCTCACTGATTTGCCAGTGATAGCATGCAGACAACAGCTTTTTTTATTCACTTCGTGTTATTGGGGGGGGGGGGGTACTACCAATAAACATAATTGGTGCGGACTCTCTTTTCTTCTAACATAGCAGTACCCTAGAAACTCTTTGCTCTTAATTAACCATCCAAGCAACCTCCCAATCCAGTGAAATGGGGTGGGGGAGGGGAGGCAGGGTTCTGAGCTCTCCCTGCCAAAAGGCTTGCTGCCTTGCAGATCTCTGCTTCAACCTGCAAACTATGCACTGCCCTGAGCCTTGAAACAAGACATCCAGGGGCTGACTTCCAGGAGGAGGCGGCAGAGAGCAGTTTTGACATGGTGGGACTTTTTTCTCTGGCACAGTGAACAAGGAAATGGTCTTGCCATGACGGAGCTCTCAGAGGTACTCTTTTGAGCAGCAGTGCCACAGGCATTACCTTTCAAAATGGGCACATAAGGAAAACTTCCAAAGACAAAGTATTTCTTCAGAAAAGAATTGGCCTCTTATAACAAGTTCTCCCAGATGCACATACAACCGTGAGTGATGTTTCAAGGGCTCAGAGCTTATTTTTTGTGCTGACAACGAAGAAAATCACAGCATTGCTTTTGGACCCTGAAAATCATTGCCTGCATGAATACCTGACTGGATAGAAGCCAAAAACATGCTGAGGTGATTTCCATAAGGCAAGGTAAAAGACCAGCAGCAGGCCCATTGGCTTGGCAGGTGATTAGGAGGTCAGTCGTGTCTGATAGGCCAACCCGAAGCTGATGGCTGGGGACATTTTTATGAGATTAGTTGTTTCTCAGAAGCTCTTAGGAGAGTAGGAGGCCCACGATCATAAAGATGAAAGTGAGGTCACTTCTGCCTCTACAGGTGATGGACCATGAGCAGGCACATGGGTGGGAAAGTGGCTGTGAGGTGACTTGTATGGGTGAAGCTGATAGGCCAGCACTTGACTCCTGTCTGGGGTAAGAGGTTGCGAGGTCCTGCCTGCCTGACTACCTGCTAGGCCACCAACAGGCATAGGGCTAGGATGTGGGTTTAGTGGTCACTCCTGCCTCTGGTGGGTGCGACTTGGTCTGTGCAGAGAGTGAGGAGTGGCATGGACAGCCCTGGGCCGTGAGTGGTTTTGGGCCACTGGGCTCTGTGCGAGACACAGAAATATATTTTTTAATGGTGCAGGCCTGATAATACCAGAGATATTTAGAAAATGTCAATAAAAAATGAAACAAGAAAGAAAAATAAGAAAATGATCTAAAATGAAGAAATGTTTTGTTACACTTCCCAGCTTTTAAATTTTTTTGTGTTCTTATTGTCTGTCTTTGCTTTGTTGTCTTTTTTTTTAATATACTTTTTTTTTTTTTGAAAAGGAAAGCGATTTCCAGAATTGGGTTGGGATGCAGTCACAGGGTCAATGATGGCTGGTGCCGTTGTAGGTGCCCTGGTCCACTCTACCCACCCTCTATCTGCAGCTTCAAGGGGCTCCGGTCTTCCGCAGGTCCCCTGTGAGAGCTGCCAGGCCTAGGGAGGTACCTCAGACATACCAGGACCTCTCCACGTGCCACTGGGTGCTTGTGGTTAGAACAGAGCTCTGCCTGAAAAGGTGGAGAAGAGTTTTCAACATTTAAAAAATATGAGCACACTTTCATCAGCTAAAATGACTAATTTTAATGTCTACTTTTCCCATGATAAAATAGTGGAAATGTTCAGGCAGGGTATGAATCTCAGGAGAAGAAATCTTGATCTGCCCCTCAATTTGTTACCACTGCTCTGTCTATTATGCTGTGGATGTAATCTCAGTAATTCCTCACATATTTTCACATGTCCTGATTAAATTGATCATTTCTAAAGGCATCTTTGCATCAGACGAACTAGACATATCTTACTCTTTATCCATCAGATACCTCTCAACTCTCCAGCTGCTGCTCTGAGCTTCAGGGCGTCTGAAGCCTGCCTCATCTTTCAGGAGTCTTACTGTCTCTTTAGCCAGCTCCTTAGTTCTGTCTCTATCTTTCCTTTCCTGTCTATCTGTCAAAAAACACTTCAAGGAGAGTTACTCCTTATGGAAAGTGGACCACACTGGAGGCAGCTTGCACTTAACATACAGTTGAGGAGTGTCTTTTACCTTTCATTAAACTGTATCCTATTTTATTTTTGCTTGTTGGCAGTTGAGAAAAATCCTCCTGTGTCTGCAGCTAGTTGTCTAAGGAAAGCAGGTGGGAATTGGTACGTAGGAGCTGTAACATTCAGCTACAGACTCGAGTGGAAAAAAGTTAGATTTTAACAAGAGTCATATAAGTCCCCAGTGGCTGATGAGAGAAATGGCAGGGTTGGGGAGGTGAGGAGGAAAGTTGTCCATAAAGGTCTCATATGGAAAATACTGCTTTTCCTACATGTCTGGACTTCATTAGGAGACCCTCTGGGTCAGTATGACTTGGAGAATGTGGCTCTCACTTATTCTGTAAGCTGAAAAATAAAGGAAGCTTAAAAAGGAGAAATCCTTTCTTTTTCAGGTGCTCATGGAAATCTTGCTCTTGTAAATACACTCCTGAATCCTCTCCAATTAGGCACACAAGAATTGAAGAACTGAAGAAAATTAGGGGGAGTGACATGCCTTGTTAGGGCTTTTGGCATTTTAATGGCCTCTCAAGTGTCTTTGGTGCTGAGTCCATGAACCTCAGATACTGAGAAGAGACTGAACAAGCCTCTCAAGAAATTAAAAGCAGAAGTAAATTCCAAAGTTTCTTGGAGCGTTAATGGGTCCCACTGAGGGTTGTTACCAAGGAAGGCTCCCCAGGGGCTGATGAGAGCAGAAAGCTGGAGGCCCTGATTGCAGGTAGGCAAAGGCAATGTGCAGGTAGCTCTGATGCCAAGTAAGCCTTGATGTGTTTTATCAAGCAGAATGGCCAGGCACTGACACCCAGCCCCTGGGCAGGGTGATCTTTTCCCTCGTGCTTTGCTCAGGGCTCTTCCTGGGGGCAGTGTGAGGGTGGGGGTGTGCAACGCTGAGTGCAGGACAGTGATACAGCACCTCCTGAGTCCCCGGGGACGAGAAGGCAGCGAGGTCACAGTGCTTTAAGGAAACACCTTCTTGAGGGCCTCAGTGGCAGGGACCATGCCATAGCCAAGAGGACAAAGAGCTCAGTTTTGTAGGCAGCTTTCAGCCTTGGCAGTGCCCATGGCTGTCTCCACTACAGGCTGTCCTACGCTGTCCCACGCCTGTGTCTGTTTCCCCGCAGACTGTACACACCAGCCTGCTTTGCCACCTTGTTCTCACCCATGGATGTCCCTACCTCTACTCATGTCTCTCTGTCCTCACTTGGTTTTCCTTGAAGCACAAAGGCAGGGGCTGATCACAGACACCCTCTGGGTGACCTGTAGCACCACAGCACTACCCTTCAAGTGACATTCCCTTTTCCTGATGTTACATCTGAACCCCACAAGCTGCTGTTTGTGGCTTTTTTTCCCTTCTCATGCTTTTTCCCACTACCAAGAAAAGCTCCATCGTCTCTGAAATCACCCTTCAAGCAGTTACAAGCTACTACTCTCCTGCCCTTCACCCCCACTTCATCAGGCTAAAGAAGCCCAGGTAGCCCAACCTCTCCTCATGGATGCGGTTATTCCTCCCTACTCACAGGACTTGACACTTCTCTTGTAATTCTCCATGAGGTGTCTGTTGGCCGAATCACCCAAGTTTCTCAAGGTCCTTCTAGACTGAAGTGCCTCTGTGTCAAAAAAAAAAAAGAAAAAAAGAAAAAAACCCCCCACAAAACGGGAAAGGATTAGCAGGTGTGGGCTGACTATATGAGAGGGGATAAGGATGTTAAAAGGCACAAACTTAGAAGGGGGAAAGGGGGGGGGAAAAAAAGGGGGAAATTAAAAGTGAAGCAAAGGATTGATCAAGACTGTTTGGGGGAGTCCTGCCAAGAAGCCCTGCATCTGAACAATTCTGAATGGAGGAGGAGAAGAAAGCTGACCTACTTCCACTGTTAAGGGGAACCCGTGTGCTTTCCCTGACATCGACAAGCTAAGACCCAGAGGGGGAAGAATCACAGACTCCATCAGGGTGGAAGGGACCTCAGGAGCTCTCTAGCCCAATCTCCTTGCTTGCAGCAGGGTCAGCTCTGGGCTCAGCCATGGTGCTCAGGGCTTGATCCAGTCTGGTCTTGGAAACCTCTGAGGGAGGAGACGGCACAGCCTCTCTGGGCAACCAGTTCCAACGCCTAACCATCCTCTTAGTGGAAAAGCGTCTCCTTATCCCCTGCATGAACCTCTCTTCTTTCAACTTATGCCCATTGTCACTTGTCCATCTACCATGCACCATGGTGAAGATCCTGGCTCCATCTTCCTGGTGACCTCCTTGTAGCCTTTGGAAGGCTGTTATGAGGTCCCTCCAAAGCCATCTGTTTTGCAGGTTGAACAAGCCCCGTATCTTCACAGACAAAGTGCTCCAGCTCCCCAAGTATCGCGAGGGCCCTCTGCCAAACTTGCTCCCAGTTACCAACCTCTTTCTTTTTCTGGGGACCCAAACTGGATGCAGTACTCTATACGTGGTCAAATGAATACTGACTAGAGGGGGATCATCCTTTCCCTCCACGTCCTGGCTGTGCTCCTGGTCCTACAGCCCACAGTGCTTTTTCACCTTCTTTGCTGCCAGGGAACGCTGCCGGCTCGTATTTTGGCTCCTGTCCACCAGGACCCTCAAGGCCTTTCCGCAGAGCCACTCCTCAGGCCCCAGCCTGTAACACTGTGGGGTATTGGTCTATGCCAGGTGCAAGACCTGGCATTTGTCCTTGCTGAATTTTGTGAGGTTTCTGAAGCTCATTCCTCCTGCCTGCCTATGTCCCTCTGAATGGCAGCCCTCAAGCATATGACTGGTCTCCCCTTCCATTTTGGGGCAATCTACAGGCATGATGAGTGTTGCTTCCTCCGTGTCACTAATAAAGATGATAAACAGGACAGGTTCCTGGAGAGATCAGTGGTACTCCACTTATCTCTGGCTACCAGGGAGAGTGCTACCCATTCACCAGTGCCCTCTGAGCCTGACTATCCAAGCAGCTTTTTACCTATCCAGTTGTCCATCTGCCTAGGCAGTAATGTTCTAACTTGCATACAAGAATATTGTTGAAGATAGTGTCCAACACCTTGCTAAAGTCCAGAAAAAAGTCATTTACTCTTCTCCAGCCACAAATACAGTTATTTAATCATAGAAGTCAATCACGTTGGTGAGGCACAATTTACCCTGGGTAAATCCATGCTGACTGCTCTCTATCACCTTCTTCTCCTTCATGTGCCCAGAAATGTGATCTGAGAGGATTCACTCCATGAGACGCTCCTCACCAAAGTGAGGCTAAATTGCCTGTAGCTCCCCAGGTTGTCCTGTTGGCCTTTTTTGAAGATGGATGTAACATTTGCGTTTTTCCAGGCATTGGGACCTCTCCCTATCTCCACAGCCTTTCAAAGACGATAGCGAGTGGCCCTGCTATGACAGCAGCCAGCTCTCACAGCATCCTTGTATATAGCCCATCCAACCTCATTGACTTGCATAGTTTGAGGTCTCACAAGTAATCCCTCACTAACCTCATCCCCTGTTGGTTGTTCTTCTCCTCAGGAGTCCTGACTCAAGGCACAACAGTCCGGGAGACCTTTTTTGTGAAAATGGAAGCTAACAAAGCATTGGTTTCTTCAGATCTATCTGCATCTGCTGTTACTAGATTCCCTGCCCCATTCAGCAGTGAGCCCATCTTTTCCTTTTTATTCTTACTGGAGCAGTAGCAGCTCATCCTCATGCTCTTGACACCCTCTGCAAGTGTCAATCCTAGGGGAGCTTTGTCTTCCCAAACACCATGCCTACCTTGCCAGACAATATTTCTAAATTCCTCCTTTGCAGCCTCTCTCTCCTCCCCCTTCCCATACGCTACCTTATTGTCCTGGAGCTCAGGTGCGAGTTCCCTCTTTAGCCAAGCTGGTCACCTAACATGGCTACTGGTTTTACTGTGCATCAGGATGGACCATTCTCGTGCTTGGTGGGTGCCGTCCTTAAAGCCCTGCCAGTTTTCCAGAGCTGCCTCTCATGGGCTCCCCCACCAGTCCCGAGGACAGGCCCAAGTCTGCTCCTCTGAAGCCCAGCCTCTGTACTCTGCTGCTGTCCTTCCTCACTCCCTTCAGGATCTGCGACTCCACTTTTTCATGGTCACTGTAGGCGAGGCTGACACTGACTATCCCATGCCTGAGCAGTTCCTCCTTGTTTGCAATTTCCACATCCAGGAAAGCATCACCTTTATTGGCCCATCTGGCAGCTGTGCTAAGAAGTTTTTCCTGACATCTTCCAAAAACCTCCTGGACTCCTTGCACTCTGCTCTTTGTCCTTCCAGTGAATGTCAGGGAGATTACGGTCTCCCCATAAGAACCAGAGCCCATGAGCCACAGATTTCCTCAGGTTGCTTAAAGGAGATTGCGTCCACCTCCTCACCCAGATCACATGGTCTGTAGCTCCCATCACAATGCCATCCTTCTTCTCATGCTTACCCACAAGCTCTCATGCAGCTCCTTGTCCATCCCAGGGACGAGCTCCATACATCTGAGCTGCCCCTTCACAGAAAGGCCATTCCCCCTCCTCATCTTCCCCAACAGTTTCTCCTGAAGAGCTTGTACTGTGCTATCATAGGCCTCCAGTCATGTGAGTGATCCCACCACATCTCAGTTATTCTGGCAACGCTGTAGTCCTGTGACAACTTGTGCATCTCCATCTGCTATTGTCTGTGCCCCAGGCCACATTCGCTTGCATATATTTGGGTTGCAGAGCCTCAGCTGTGGCACAGAGCACAGATTGCTCATGGTGAACCATGTTACCAAGAGTCAAGGACACTGTATGTGCAATGGCCCACTTCAGTGCAGGGACATGCTGGCATAGACAGCAGGTGTCAATGTAATGGTGAAAGGAGGTTCCCACTAAGGGAGCAAACCCTGCAGCACCTGAGGCCGGAGGAAAACAGAGCTGGGCTGTGCAGAAATGGCAGGAAAGGGCTTTGCTGCCTGAGCTGGCTTTGTAGCACCACAGGGCCTGTGAAAGAGGTCAACCGATCTCCAGGAAGGACAAGGTGCCACTGAAGAAGTCCCTGGGCCTGAACAGCCTGTGATCCAGCCATCCTGTGGACATCATTAGCACAGTCCCTGTTCATATCATGTGGGATGAGAAGAGGTTCAGGGGTGGGAGAGCTTGAAGGGTTTGAGAGTGCAGAAACTACAGCGGAGGCCTCGGTGTGATGTGCCTCCCAGTTATGCAGCTGCTTGAATGTAGATGGGATGGACTTTGCCTAGAGGCAGTGGTGGAATTCAGTTATTTGGGCACAGGCAGAAAACCTGAGATGCCCTTGGGAACTTGCCCAGCAACCACCCCAAAAGGATATGGCTTTCCTGTAGGTCCCATGCTGTATCTGCTAGAAACCTGTGGTTGTGCTGGACACCCCAGGCATCTGACATGGCCCTGACAACCTATCTTTATGTCACTGAATCAAGTGTCTGCACTGAATTACATAAGCTGTTTGCACTGTAGGGGTTTGCCTGTGTCTTGGCTTTGTACTGAGTGGAGCTGTAGTAGTAGCAGTAGATCTCTAGAATCATTTCAGATGGCCAAGGAAATTCCCCACCTGGCCCCCACCTCATGCTCTAGAAGGATGCAGGTCTCACACTTGCTCCATCACAGCAAGCAGACACTGGCACATGTCTGGGAACACCCTGTCTCTTCAAAGGTCACCAGGTGTTTGTGTGTGGGCAACTGACTCCCAACCTCCATCTCCACTGATTATAATGGGAGCTTAGACAAGGAGCTTGCATGCAGACATCTCTGTTGAGCACACTTCAGCTTTGACAAGGGGAATCCCACCTCCTGTTTCTTTGTGGAGTTCACGGGAGGGATCTGAATCCCACTCTACCCCAGGAGCTTCTAAACTGGCATGACATGCCCAGACTGACTCATCTGAAGCAATACCTGAACCCTGGGAAAATGAGCTCCCTTCATGTCCCTGTCTAGGTGTCCTGTGTAGCTAAGAGGTGGGAATAAGGGTGTCCAGGGTGGGACATTTCCACGTCTTGTAGATAACCATCCCCTGATGTAACAAATTGCAATATTGGAATCAGTCTCTCTCCACTGTTTAGAGAGAGACCATAGGTCTACCTCAGTGAGCATCTCCCAGGAGAAGGGAGCACAAGGGAGAGAGAAGTTTACGCCTTCAAGCACAGCCTCTGCCAGGCTCCTGGGATAGAGGAAGCTCCTGGCAACCTGGCAGCACTGCGCAGAGACTGCTCTGTGCAGGAGCAGCTCTTCTGCAAAGAGCAGCAGGGCTCCGGGCACTGCCTGCTCTTGCTAACAGAAGATGACAGAAGACAGAGAAGTGAAAGGCAGTGTGGAGTGGGAGGACAGAGGAGAGCTTATTGTGGGAGAAATCTTCACAGCCCTTGACATGGTAATTCTGTACTCCTGGCTGTAGAGCAATGCTACTGAGGGTCCTGGAGGGGTCTTCTAAATCCATCCCATTCCATGACTGTTTTTTAAGGATCACTCTCCCAGCTTCTCGAGTGCAAAGCAAGAGGAGGAGATGCTTCAGAGCAGGGATTCCCTGCCACACTGTCAGAGGGACAGGGCATCCTGCTGCCTTCTCCCAGGATCGCTGCAGGGGGGTGAAGCCATGGTGTGCACACAGGTCTGCCCGGAGCTCTGATTCAGAGCAGTGTCCCTGCACCCCAGGGTGCTGTGTGCCTGGGCAATGACTCTGCCACCTGCGAGGGTCAGCACTCAAACTGCCCGGGGAGCTCCCCATGGCACTGCAGGGAGAAGTTCTGGGTGGGAGGATTGACCCCTGACAGGGCAGGTTCATTCTCCCATTGAGAGGGTGCTGTGTGAGTCAGGGCTGCTCACAGCTCCATCTCACCCTGGGAGCATTTCTGGAGGGGGGGTTCCAAAAGGAAGATCAAGGCAGGGATGCCTGAAAGGGAAGGAGCTTTCATGAGTCTCTGCTTTCAGTTTTATTCTCTTTGGGTGGCATGAAATGTTATTGGATCTGTCAGGTTTAAACAGGGGATTGAGACTCCAGAACAGCAACAGTGAGAGAGGAACAATTCTGGGAGGAACTCAGGAAATCCCTTCATCCACTGCTCAGCCTACAAGCAGAGCCAGCATCACCTTTCCAGCCTCATCAAGGTTTGTCTCACCTGCTCCATAGCACCTGCAAACTTGGAGGTGCCCCTGTGCAGTGCCCTGCCCCTGGAAGGTTTCTGTAGGGCAGAGCTGAGCACCCAGCGGGTGGGATGGGGTCTGTGAGCACTGACAGGGGAGAGACGTGGGGACAGAGAAGCAGCTCCCCACAGGGACAGCTCCAGGCAGCAGTGTCATGGTCAAAGTGTGAATGGAAACTGCAAACTTCATTGCCTCCTCTCCTCTCCCAGCCAGCACTGCCCTTGGCCCTCAGTGCTGTGGGGTCTAGGTCATGCATCATTTCCTTGGCAGACGGCCAACCAGAACAGGAGAAACTGCTAAGCGCCCTCATGTCTCTCCATGTCCCTGCCTCCCTTGGCAGAAATATCATGGTATTGCTTCATGTGTCCCCACTTGTCCATGCTGCTCTTGTCCTTCCCCTCGGACTTTCTGGGCAGGGGGATTTCAGATGCAGTTCCGACAATGACCCTGTGGGTCCTGTCACGCGGACGTGTCCTTGACAATGAGCTGCCAAGTCCCCCTCTCACCTCTGGGGCTCTGGGCAATGCAGTGGGGGGTGGGGGGGGGTGACAGTGTGCTCCTTCCCCCCCCTCCACGATGTGCTCTCTCCCCCTCAACCTAACCTCCCTGTAAACAGCATGTAGGCAGGGGCTAATTGAGCATGCGCCAACTAAGACCTGTCTAGCATGCAAATATGACTATGAATCAGTCATCTCCCCCCCCCCATAAATAGGGGGCAGCCCAGAGCCCATTGAGCTCTCCTGCACAGCAGCGGGCTGCATTGCAGTACCTTCTTTTGAGCAGGGACACCTCTCAAGGTTGCTCTTCGAGGTTGAGAGATTCCTTACCCACAACAGATCCTTGGTAAGTGATTAATAGCATGCTAAACTTTGCTAAGTTATATCTCTGATTAATTGTGCACGTAATCCCTTAGACATAAACCGCTGACCGAGTCTGAGACTATGATTGGATCCAGCCACACCTAGGCTCCTCTTAGAAGGAGTTTAGAAAGCAAGGGGGTCCTTTCTGAACCTCGTGACTCAACGGGAGGGTCCCCTTCACACATGCTCCTTTAGACATAAACAGTTGACAAAGTCTGGGGCTAAGATTGGATCCAGCTGCTCCTAGGCTCCTCTCAGAAGGAGTTTGGAAGGCAAGGGGGTCCACTCTGAACCTTGTGACTCAACGGGAGGGTCTCTGTTGCATGTGCATCTGACCCTGTCCTTCATGCAGTAAACAACTGAGTGAACGCTGCCAGTCGAACCTCATGAAATCATTCTTATTTATGACTGAACTTTGTTAAGTCGCTGACTTTCCACAATAAACATAGTGCTGCTTCCCTCTTATGAGTGAAGTGCATCACTCCTCTGCAAAAGGGGGATGGCTTGGAATGAGCCAGCTCTCTCTTCAGGACACCCCATCCATAGGACATTTGACCATTTGACTCTGGGGAGTCTGGCTGGGCTGCAAGCCAACATGGGGAGAGGTAATGTCTGCTTTTGGGGGAGGGCAGAGTTGTAATAAATAGAAAGTTTTGCTCAGAGAAGTCTGTCCTAACTTGTCAATGTCTTTCCCTCACTGGACAGTCCCCTGTGCCCAGAAGAAGCAAATGTCCAACAGCAGCTCCCCGAAAGAGTTCCTCCTCCGAGCATTCGCGGACACACGGGAGCTGCAGCTCTTGCACTTCTCGCTCTTCCTGGGCCTCTACCTGGCTGCCCTCCTGGGCAATGGCCTCATCATCACTGCCATAGCCTGTGACCACCGCCTCCACACCCCCATGTACTTCTTCCTCCTCAACCTCTCCGTCTTCGATCTTGGCACCATCTCCACCTCTGTCCCCAAATCCATGGCCATTTCCCTCTGGAACAGCAGGGCCATTTCCTACTCAGGATGTGCTGCCCAGGTCTTTTTCCTTGTCTTTTTCATTTTGGCTGAGTACTTTCTTCTCACTGTCATGGCCTATGACCGCTTTGTTGCCATCTGCAGACCCCTGCACTACAGCATGCTCATGGGCAGCAGAGCTTGTGTCAAAATGGCAGCAGCTGTCTGGGGAAGTGGTATTCTCAATGCTGTGCTGCACACTGCAAATACCTTTTCACTACCACTCTGCCGAGGGAATGCCGTGGAGCAGTTTTACCGTTCACTTCCCCAGCTCCGCAGGCTCTCCTGTTCAGGCTCCTACCTCAGGGAATCTGGAGTTACTGTGGTTAGTGCCTGTGTAGTCCTTGGGTGTTTCATTTTTATTGTGCTGTCCTACGTGCAGATCTTCACTGCTGTGCTGAGGATCCCCTCTGAGCAGGGACGGCACAAAGCCTTTTCCACGTGCCTCCCTCATCTGGTTGTGGTCTCCCTGTTTGTCAGCACTATCATATTTGCCCAGCTCAGTTTGTCCATCTCCTCCCCAGCTCAGGATCTGGTGATGGCAGTTCTGTACTCGGTGGTTCCTCCAATAGTGAACCCTCTCATCTGCAGCATGAGGAACAAGGAGCTCAAGGATGCGCTGAGGAAACTGATCCAATGGGTGCAATGTCAGCACCAATAACTGTCCCGTGTGCACACACTCCCCATTCCCAGGGTATTTGACATCAAAGCTATGTGTTGTTCATTTCTTTCTTTCTTCCTTTTCTCTGATGCCTTCTTGTAAAAAGGAAAAAGTTTTGGTTTGTGCCACTTCTCAGGAATCTCTCATTTGAATCTGGCCCAGAGACTGTGTTGAAGCAAGAAGGCATCTTTCCCCTTCATCAGCAGAGATGAAGCCCACTAGTCTGAGCTCCCTTGCATGTCCTCAGTGCAATGAGAAGAGTTTCCCTTGGAAGTGTCATTCTCAGCTCTGACAGCAAGGGAGCTCAGGGGGACAGAGTCAGGCTCAGACCAGTACAGACAGGGTGGGACCATGGTTCCTGTTTCATTGGGAGTGCTCACATCCCCTGGCCACAGTCAGGGTGGGATCTCACATCCCTCTCCTGAGAGGGTGGCTGCCAGCCATCATTGTGGGCTTGTACCTTCCCTCTACAGTGCTCCAATGCTCAGTGGAACAGGAGTGGAGGGGAGGAGAGTCTGGATGCAGCCTGTGGGGACAGATCCTGTGCTCCTCAGGACCGTCCCCCCACTGCCACAGCAGGCATTTCATCACTGAAGCCTTCACATTGGGGCTGCAGCTTCCCTGGAGATGGGGCCACCAACAGCAGCAGGACTGTCTCTTCTCAGAGCTGTTCTCCTCATTTCCACACTGTCTTGCCTTCCTCTGAAGTGTGTATATGGCCTTAATGCTCCTGTAAGGTGGTGGTGGTAGGGCTGTGCACGTGTTCTATGAGCACAGGCACCACCAGGCAATGGGCACCCTTATGCCAGAGCTGGCCTCCAGAATAACTTTTCTATAATAAAAGTGGTTCTTATCAGTGACCTACATGAAGTCTGGCCTTTCTTCAGAGGCTGGAGTCAAAACTATGCCCAGTGGATTGCACTACAAAAGGCCCTGCTGCTCTGCTTGTGAAATCTGTGGGTTCCGGGGGATGAGCTCAGAGCCCCAGTGTGATCTGACACACTCGCTTGGGGAAAGGCTCTCTGGGGAGCAGGAATGTCCCAGGAGAAAAGCAGGGCAGCATTCAGAGGTAGAAAATGAGAACAAGAAACGGTTTCTCTGTGCACCAGCTTGGGGCAGGCTGCTCTGTCCCTGGGGCAGCAGGAGCTGCCAGAGGGGCTGCAGGGCCAGAGCTCTTGGGCTGTCCTGGGCAGCGGGGTGGGCATGGAGAGGCTTCAGGCAGACAGGGAGGGGGATCTCCTGGACACAAGAGCAGGGGAGATGGAGAGCGACTGGTGTCATTGTGGGGCCTCCTCCCCTTCCGAGGAGCTGCTCCCCTTCTCCTTGGGTCTGGCCTGAGTTACAATGTGGACATGTCTGTGCCCAGCCCTGAACCTCTCGGGTGCTGACATGATCCTGTCCCCATCCTGATGACCTCACTTCTTGTCTCTGCCTCAGACCTGCCTCTACACTACAGTCAAGAAAGCCTCGGTAAGGAAAGTTGGGATCTAAGAAGATCCCAGAGAAGGTTGTAGGTCCCAAAGGTGACCGTATATGCCCACAGCAACAACCCTTGCCTGACAGCCAATTTAAAGGTGTAAGGAGTGCCACAGATTTGGACCCTCTACCCAGGTAACACTGCATACAGAGTCTTAGCTGGTTGAAAAAGCGAGGGCAGCCACCTGGGTGTGATTTTATAATGGATAGTTGGGAGAGCAGGTTTTCCTGTATCACAGCTCAAGTGTTTATGCACCATTTGTGACAGGGTTCCTGCTACAAAGAGTATGCTGTCGGGAGCAGCAAGAGCAGGGCTGCTCCGTACAGGAAGGGGAGTCGGGAGCCAAGGGTGCCGGCAAGGCAGGCAGGGCAGTGACCCACTGACGAGAGGTCCTGTCCCGCAGTGCCTGGACAAGAGGAGCAGAGCAGGTTTGGGGATAGTAACCAGGGTCAGGCACAGCCCAGCGGTTGCCAGACAAGGCTGAAGGGCTTCAAGCAGCCCTGCTTTGTACAGGAGGTTGGACTGGAGACCTCCAGAGGTGCCTTCCCACCAAAACTCCTCTGCGACTCCATGAATGGAAAGACCCTGGGCACAGAGACAGGCTCTGCCTGTCCCATCGGCTGCACTCCCAGTGGGTGAGGGGCAGAGTCCTTGGCCAGCCCCACACTCCCTCGTCCTCCTCTGCCTCTGAGCAGGACAAGGCCTGGGTCTGGGATAGGGCCCTGCTCACAGCCCCACCACAGGCTGCTCCCTGTAAAGGGTGAAACCCCGATGTTCCCAGCACAGAGCTGATGCCGAAGCAGCAAGCGGAGCTCAGCCGGCCCAGCGGCCTCAGCCCTCCCTGGCCCAGCTGTGGGGCCCCAAGTGGGGCTGGTCACCCTGCCCCACTGCCCCCCATGCTCCCTGTCCCACCATGCACCTTCCCAGCCCTGGTGCTGGCCAGCTGCCCTGGGCCGGGGCAGTTCCAACCCCCAGCGAGGGGGAAGGGACACAGACAAGGTGGCTTGGGAGAGGGCAGCTCCCCTCTGCCACACTGGGGCTGGGGCTGGGCATAGCTTTTCCCAGGGAGCTGCCTGAGGAGACGCTCCAGGTGATCCTCCACCTCTGCCCTGGCACAAACGGTGGAAAGGGGACAGGCATCAAGACCTTGTCCGTGCACGCAGGCGTGGAGCGAGGAAAGCCAGAGCTCAGCTGGAGCTGGAATCAGCCAGGGATGGGGTGGGCAACAAGAAGGCCTCCTGTCATTAGATGCAGATACTATGGCAGTGAAATTCATCATTACTGAGGCTTGGTTGAATACGATCCAAGACCTAAGTCACCTTTTCCCTCCCTAGGAACTGCCGATCACCTGGATGACTGAGTGAAATCCACTACTTGACCAGCATACCATGGAAAGTATCCACCTTGCAAGTAGTAAGCATCCTCGGGGACTTTGTTAACACTCTCGATGGTGTGGTGTTATCACCAGGGAGTATGTTGGCAATATCTAAAAATACAGGACCCCCTCATGTATCAGACAATTCTGACCCTTGTGTTGGGCAGTCCTGGATACTGTCACATAAATGTTGATGCACTCTGCAATAATCCAGTGAACCCACAGTGGCTGGCAACCTCTTCTGTGACATGGCGTGTGAGGCCCAACATATTTAAACCCACCAGTGGGGCAGTAGAAACCAAGGTATCCACCTGATTGCCCACACCAACCTTACCTTCTGCTTAAGTGTCAGCAGTCCCTGTCCAGGAGCCCGGACTTGAGTCAGAGAAACTAATGCTCACATTACAGGAGGAGACAACACCCCCCCAATATGATCACCATACTAACGAGTGGTCTATTAAGTTTGTCCTCTTACACAGCTGTACACATGTAAAAACAGCAGATAATTCCAACAAAGGGTGGCAATGTCCACAGGGCACGTAGCCATTAGGACTCATTATGGGAGTCTGTGAGCCAGCTAACCACTGACTTCATGGCTCATGCGCCACGGTGGGCAGTATGCAATTTCAAATTTCCCTGATTCCCACTACCACTACTGCAATACCAGTAATAGCTGTCCAAGGATTTCCAAAAAGATTGGCAGTTTTTACTTCTGAAGTACATGCATTTTAAGGTAAGATTCGATGAGACAATGTTAACATTAGTAAGATATATTCAAATTGCTCACAATGGACAATACCGTATGTGATCAATAGTTTAAGTCCCATTGGAAAACCTGCAGAGTTAGGGATCTTTCCACTGGACTGGAAGCTGCGGGATTGGGTGCAGGAGTGTCTCTTCCAGATACTCTTCTCTCTCTCTGCACTGACAAGATGGGAGGAAGCTAACTTGCTCAAACTGAAGTGCCTGACTTTTAGACATCTAAAACATCACCCTGCTTAGTATTATTTTGTTCTGGATGCTTCCTATGTCAAATAATCAAAAGGACAGCCTTTAAGTTCTTTAAGATGAGAAGATTTTCCCCTTCCCCTAAAGGGAAAGCAAGGCATTTAGGTCAGGACATTTAATAACAATGTTTCCTCAATGTTTCCGGAGAAACAGAGAGGAAGAAGATGTAGAAGAAAGCAGGGGATTACAAAAGAGATCCTCGATATTGGCTTGTTTTGAAAGCAACAGCCTCACAGATGTTCCAGCTCAAAAAAGGCAAGTACTGAAAAATAGAAGGAATAACTTTCCAAATACTTATCTAAATGGATGGACTGGCATCTGTAGATACTAGTAAGTACTTTTGCCAGGAGATGAGGTTGGCTTTTGAAACACAGATGTGATGGATGTTTGCAATAGGTCGAAGTGAACAGGGAATTTCCCAGGCATGGCATGAACTAGTTCACAACCTCTTTACAATACTGTGCTTGTGAGAAAGAATCCTTTGTGAGCATTTGGAGAAGGTAGAAAGAAGACAGTAAAATCTCTGAGGACTGTAAATGTGAAGCGGAGAAATCAGGGTGCGATGAATGGCTGAGAGGAATATTTCTGTCTGTGCTACCTAGGAAGCAAGCAAGGGAGCAAAGAAGGAAGGATCTACTCTCCCGTCGAGACTGTGAAATTCTCACACTTGTTTCTTCATGCTCCTGTCTCAGCAGGATGTACTGAAATTAGACATGGGAGCAGGAAATGAAACTATAGTTGCTGAGTTCATCCTGGAGGGTTTCTCAGGGCTTGATCAAAGACTACAGCAATTTCTCTCCCTGCTCCTTCTACTCATATACCTGACAACAGTGACAGGGAACACAATGATCATTTTCCTTGTGTATGTGGATCACCGCCTGCAAACTCCCATGTACTTTTTCATCAGCAATCTGGCATTCCTGGAAATCTGGTTCACATCCTCCACAATCATCACATTGTTGGCGATTCTGAGCTCTGGAAGGAGACCAATCTCATTAAGCAGCTGCTTTGCCCAATCCTATTTCTATTTTGCCCTGGGTTTTATAGAGTTTGCTCTCCTTGTTGTCATGTCCTTTGATCGCTATGTTGCCATCTGCCAACCTTTGCATTATGCTGCTGTCATGAAGTGGCAGCTGTGCACCCACCTGGTTGCTGCTGTGCGGGTCCGAGGCTTCACACTCTTCAGCTATCGCCTGGTCCTCCTCTCAAAGCTGACTTTCTGTGGCCCCAACAAGATCCACCATTTCTTTTGTGACAACTCCCCCTTATTCACACTGTCCTGCTCTGATGCCAGCCTGCTTTGGAAAGTAGACACCATTTTCATATCGCTTGTAGTGCTGGGTTCCTTATGTCTAATCATAGTGTCCTACATGGGCATCTTCCACTGTATTCTGCACATGCCAGCAGCATCTGGGAGGAAGAAAGCTTTTGCTACATGTTCTTCCCATCTCACTGCCTTAGCCATCGCATATGGAAGCTGCATTGTTCTCTATGCACGGCCCTCAGAAGGGGTTTCCTTGGAGACCAACAGAATTGTAGCTTTGCTGAACACTGTCCTGTACCCATTCTTAAACCCCTTCATCTACAGTCTCAGAAACGAGACTGTGAATCTGGCCCTGAAGGAAGCCATTGACTGTGCAAAGGTTTGGCTTTTCCCCAGTCATGATGCTTTTCATGACAGCAATTCTAATTATGTATCATGTATTATATCACACACACACATATATATAGCTATTAAATACAGGTGCCTCAGGAGATTTATTTTCTCATTGGATTGTAGCAGTGAAAGGAAGGAACGTGAACTGTGTGCCTTGGTTGCAGGGGATTATTATAAACAAAATCTAAAAAATATTGATAAAATGTTGAACACACACACGTACGCACACACGCACACACGCACACACACACTTCTTAGGACTGCGACATAGACTGCCAGTGCATGCTGACACAAGGAAGTTTTCATAAGTCATCTCAGGAAATTTAGCTGAAAACTCGGGGGACAATGTCCAAGGGTTGTTGAGAAAAGCTCAGAACACCTTCTCTCCCTGAATAACAGAAGGTGCTCAGCATGAAAATTAAGCTCAGACACTACAATGGGTTCAAATTCATTGGATTCTAATCCATAATACACTTCTCAGTTTCATTAGTGTGATGAAGACAGCCTCATTGATTTGTCAATGATAGCCTGCAGACAGTAGTTTTATTATTCACTCTGGAGGGAGATTTCTTAAAAATTCATATTTTCGTAAGGTACTGTCAGCATGTCCACTGTTTAAAGCCCTGCTTTATCTATCTCCATTGATGACTCTAGGATGCATTCTCCTGCAGGAAAAAAAAAAAGAACATCATATTTCTTCTTGGAGAATTAGGCATTTTCTATCTTCTTTTTCTTTGCTAAAGAAGTTTGCCATGATCAAGAATTATTTCAAATAAACTAAGTATGCTCCTATAACTTTTTTTTCTACCTGTCTCTCAATGAAATTATATATTCCCCCATTATTTTACATTTCTTTCTCCATCCATGTCTTTACATGGCAAAGTGAATGGCAGAAGCATGTAGTATTGCTGAAAGGAAGCATATTTTAGAGATTCCTTTTCTCCTTTGTTGCATTCCACAGGGAAGAAAAAAAGCACAGAGGAAGGGAAAACATTGCCATTGCTTTACTCCTGTGCAGTTGTTTCTAATCAGCATTTCATTTTGTTAGGGCCTCTGAGGGGCAGAATTACTGCTAACAGCTCTTTTAAAGTTTGTGTGTGAGCGTCCCATTTCCGAAGGGAATTCTACAAGGGTGAACTCTTTTTAGGAAAACTGGGTCCAGTTCATCGCTGCAGCCCGTCTCCTCACGTGGGACCCCAGGGAAGCTATGGCATTTTGGGTGACCAAAGCTCAGCCCAGCAGAGCACTAGGGCCCTCTTGGGCAGCTTGGTCATCCTGCTCCAGGTGGGTCCTTGTGCACCACAGTGAAGGATGTGGTGGCCCTGGGTCTTCCCATCCAGGCCCGCAGCTCCACCGGCAACACAGGGTTAGGGTATGCAGGCAGACGACTAGGCTCTGCCTCGGGGTTGAGATAACTGAACAGGACGTGAGAAACTAGTGGCTATGAGAAATCATTGGATACTGCAGGGAACAGAATGAGACCCTGCCAAGTTCCAGACAGCACAGTGAGCGATGGCTGGATTTCAGCAGTGATTAAGGGAGAGTTATATGAGAAAAGGACAAGCTTCACACATAACTGGCATATTGGGGATCCTTCAGGGAGTAGACTCTTGCAGCACCAGCAGTACTGAGGTAACGATATCAGAAGCACCATATGAGCCAGGGGTTACCTAGCTAACAGTACCAGAAATATTAAACTTGAGTACATAGGCAGTAAAACTGGGACCAATGAAGAAAAAAATACTTAGAGACGGGCTGTTTATTTCAAAGGGGATAAAGCTGGAGAAAGGGAGGGATCAAGCTGCATCATGGAAGAAGCAGCATGGGAAAATGGAGGCAAAGGGAATAAAAGGGGCCAGTCATGTGTAAGCAAGCTGCTGGCGGGGACACTTGTCTGGCCAGGCTGTGTACCTGGTCTCTGCAGTGTAGCCTATCATTGTATTAAATCCTATTCCTAGCTCTTTTCTGGGTGAGCGTGCTCGCTGTTCTGCGTGAGTGCATGTGTGGAAGGCTTGCAGATGTCAAGGCAGCCAGCTACCAGAGGCACCCGTGCGAGGGTGCGTGTGAGGTCTCCTGCAAGCTTTGAGTCTGATTAGCTGGTGAGCAAGAACAGGACCAGGCCGTTTGTATCGTTCATGTTCATGAGTGCTACTCGTGTCTCCGTGGTGCCTGTAAAGGTACTGTGCCCCTGCCGGAGTTGATTTTTTGGTGGTCAACCATGTCCGTACAGAGCGTGTGTATGCCTCTTGGAAGTACGTGCCCTGTCTTGCTGCTGGCAGGACCAGGGAACAGAGAACTGCAGTAGTTTCCCTTCCAGTGGACCAGGAAGGAGGAATCCTTTCTTCAAAAATCCACTGGATCCAGCGTCCTCTAACAGTGCAGGCCTTGGAGGTGCTGCAGCCACTTGGTCTTGATGTCGAGGTCCCCCTTCTCTGTCACCTTGTGGTTCCCAAAGGACACAGAGGCTTAGGCTTTGGGGCTGCAGCATGAAGGACCAGCTTTGGCACACATCGTTCTAGTTCCCCACTATTGATTTAAGCAATACAAATACCGAGATCTTATAAGTGTTTGGGTCAGTGATCCCCTAGAGTCAAAGGGAGTTTTGTTTTGTTTTGTTTTGTTTCTGATCAGACTTTCCATCTGCCAGCCTTTAGCATAAAAGTGGTTGGAGTTGGACAGGCAGTGCCATATGATCTACCCTCCATTTCTAAACCAACCACAGAAAGTAGCACTATTTAGTCAGTCTAAATAGCAGGGGCAATGGCCACTGTTTTGTTGGCGGTCCATAAACAGGACAGTTGTGCTGAGCAAAACTCCATTGTCTAAGGATCTGCTACACATTACTCTACACATCT
This sequence comes from Apteryx mantelli, assembly GCF_036417845.1. Taxonomy (NCBI): domain Eukaryota; kingdom Metazoa; phylum Chordata; class Aves; order Apterygiformes; family Apterygidae; genus Apteryx; species Apteryx mantelli. Next base: position 2,284,879 of record NW_027118682.1, on the reverse strand, counting down.
TCATCATGTCCAAGGGTTAAAAAAAAGCTGGGGGATATTTAAGCCAAATAACTATCTCAAATATCTCAAGACCTCTTCTCCTTTTGCACAACAAACATTACTCTCCTGTTAAGGATGGTAGGAAGGTGTTTGGGTCAAGAAACTTTTTTGAGCTTTGTCAGGCATTGCACAAACATTTCCATAGCTGTATTATTGCCATTTCTGCCTGCTCTGAGACTGCAGATAACACGGGCACAAGAATAAGGTGCCTTAACTGCAAGCTGATGTGTAGATCGGGGGCAGCACAAGGCCCTGGCTATTAGTCTTTAAATGGTTTGTCCAGGATTTTGTGAGAGAGGTGCCCAGTCCACATGGAAAAGCACCACAAATGTAAAAGCTGGGAATGCTTTTTGTACCGTGAAAAGATCTTGAATGTCAGCCAGCACCAGTGTTTCACACCTGTGGCCGAACCCCAGAAATAGGGAAGGGCTGTATTTGCTGTGATGTGTAACACGTGCAGGAAACTGGAACCAACCACATTTCTCTCCTGGAGGTAGCACTGGAAGTAGCGTGGGATGAAGAAGGGGTGGAAAGGAAAGCTCGGGGAGAACGGGAGTTCAGGAGGGTCACGAATCTCAAGGACTTTCTGGGGTTGGCTCCGCCCATGCTGGCTCGAAGGTCTCCATGGCGAGGGACAGTCTGCAAGGCACCACGCCCCACCTCTATGGTCGCCTGGAGGGGACACCCTCCCTACCATCTCTGTGCTCAGGTGGCTCCTCTGGGCCGGCCTCCAGCACCTCTCTATGCTCTCCCGGCAGAGGGACACGCTGGGATCCCCCCTCCAGCCCCTTTCTTGGGCTGCTGATGGAGACAAAATTTCAGGGCCACCCGCTCATGGCAGATAATGCCAAAGGCTGCGATGGCCCCTGGGTTGTTCGCCCACTTCTGAAAAAAAGGCCACGGCCTCCCGGGACTCGCGTGACGTGCACGTGCGTCCCCCTGCAGAGACTTGCCCAGGCCCCGGGGCAGAGCGGGGCCCTGTGGCAGCAGCGCCCCGGCAGCAGCGTTTCCCCGCCGACGCTCCCCTGCAGCCCAACTCCCGCAGCCCAGGGCCAGCCCGGCACCGATCCCCCTCGCTCCCCGACCCCGGCGCGGATCCCCCTCGCTCCCCGCCCCCGGGCCCAGCTGGCATCAGCCGCCGCAGGCTCCGGCCACACGAGCACACGCCGGGCTGCAGCGTCGCTGCGGGCTCCCTGCGCAGCAGCCGCCAACACCTGCCGCTGCTGCAGCTGCTTCTCCGCGGCCTCGAGAGCGGTGCCGCGGCGAGGCCCAGCGGGGGCGGGGCCGGCGGCACCATGGGCGGTGGCCATGGACACACAGGCCCTGCCCCCCACAAGGCCGGAAGTGCCGCCTCCCACGGAGCATGCGCACTGGCGCAGAGGAGGGCGGTGAGGGGCGGGGCAGGGGTGGGGCCGGGGCTGCCCGGGCCCTGCGGGGAGGGAGGGGGCGAGAGGCAGCTGATGCCGCGTGGGGCAGCGTCTCCCGGCGCGGGGCCGTCCGGAGCCTCGAGCCGCAGCGCCGGGAGCTGCCGCACCGGGGCCGAGGGCCGAGGGCTGGGCAGAGCGAGCGGCTGTGCGCGCAGGGGCAGTCGGAGCTGCCGCGGCCCGGTGTGTGCGAGCAGCTGCTGGGGAAGGCCCGGCCTGGCCTGGGCCTCCTGCGGCCCCGCGGGAGCCCCTGGCTCTTGCGCCCTTGTGCTGGCGGCCCCGCGGCTCAGTGCCGGCTGCGGTGGCTGTTTGTCAGCGCCGTCCCGGCCGCGAGGGGAGGGCACGGGTGGAGCTGGGCTTGTGGTGGCTCCAGGCTGGAGGTGACAGCAGGCGTGGTGGAGCCAGCAGAGGTGCTGCTGGTGCTGCCTGTGGGCAGAGTGGTGTGAAGGCGCTTTCTGAGCTTCCTCGCAGACCTGCTGGTCTCTCCGTGGGCTTCAGAGTCTCGGGCTCCTTTCCCTTCCCCCCACCGCAGCAGCACGGATCTGGAAGCAGAGGCTCAGGGAAACTCCTTGCCTTTGGTGTCGTCCCTGCCTGAAGCTTCCTGCTGAGAAGCCCCTGGGGAAGTGTCGTGGGGGTGAGCGGGAGCTGTGAGAAGCCCTGCCCCACGCAGCCCCTCTGCATGGGGAATGAGCCTGCACTGCCGGGGCCGCTCCTTCCCCCAGAGCTTCCGCAGCCCATGTTCACCCTGTTTGTAGTTACCCCTGGATGTTGCCGGGAGAAGGCTGGGTTGTGCTTTGTGTGTGCTGGGAGACCGATGCTGGCGAGTTGTGACTGAAGGATCAGCATGAAATGTGCCTCTGGCTAAAAGCTGGACTGGAGCACACAGGCATTTTTTGTCACCTTGGGTTTTGCCTTCTGAAATACCAGCATGTGCTGACCGAGAATGGATTTTGACAGGAATGGATTTGCACTTAAAATCGACGCCCTGATTTTTTTGTAAGTCAAATTCAGTAGCATATTGACAGCCGATGTTCTCTGTATGACAGGAAAGGTGCAGTTAAGGATATCGGCTTTGGTCTGTGGACACTTTGTACATCTGATACCCTCGACGCTTGGGCCGCTGGCCAGCAGAGCACCGGCACAAGAGCACCGTGATCCAATGCTGCCACTTCACCGTGGAGCGCGAGAGAGTCAGTGCAAGAGGGACGGGGGCTTCAGCCAGTGCCTGTGGGGTGGCCTTGGCCCTGGCACAGTGATGCACCCAACATGCTGCCAGCAGCAGCAGCCGTGCAGATCTGAGCATGCACTGATGCAAGAAGAAGAAATATTTCCTGAGGAGTCATGTTTTAACTCTGCATTTTGGATACCGTAATTCATATTGCTGTCATGTACCCTGATAGCAGTTTTTTCATGACCATCCCTTCCCTCATGTGTGTTGCTTCTGTGTGAAAGTGCACAAGTGATAATTTCTGCTGTTTTACTGTCCCTGTAGTTCACACCCTGTAAAGCCTGATCGGAAACCTGTTGTTAAAAGTGAGGGCTGGCTAAGATAAGAAGTGGAGCACAATGAAGACACCTGCCTTGCTCTGCCCTGCCCCTGGAAGTGGTCTGCTGCAGGCTAGGCTGCCTCTTGGAAGGCTTTGTCATCTCAAAAGTGATCATTTCAGCAGTGTGTCCCTGGCAACTCTCGGTGCTAAATTCCACACAGATGCAGAATTGGTTCACTTTTTAGGTCATTTTCACTGTACAGGTTTTGGAAGGAAATGATTTCTTCTGTGTGTCTGAGAGGGCTTGCAAGCATTTCCATACATAATGTTCTGTTGTCTTCCCTCTGCTGTTCATTCTTGTATCTCTTTTTTGTTCTCTCCCTCCCCACTTATGCTTTCTCGCTCTTAGCATGCTGCTGAAGCAAAGGAAAGGAACTAAGGGGTGTGTGGGGGGGGAGGCGGGAGGGAGAGAGGGTGCTTAAAAGGTGCAGAAGGCAGGTATGTGAAACTAGGGAGCCCTTTTAAAAGATATGGATTTTCTGCTCTCCTGTTCTGGGGAAAATCAGGAAATTGAGAGGAAGAAGAGAAAAGAAACTTTTTTCTTAAATGAAAGTCAGTAGGTTGTATATTAAACGCAAATAATTAATGGTGTTAACTCCATTCCCCCACCCTTCAATCTCAAGGGCTTAATTTCATTCTGGCTGTGCCAGGGGCACGATGGGAAAGGGCAGAGTCAAGAGGCTGTGGCCTGGCTCTTCAGTGCAGCCGCAGGGCAGAGGGCTCGAGGGTAGTAAATGAGCGTGGGGAGAAACAAGCCCATCTTCTGAAGCTCAGCACCCAAGTTCAGCTTTTTTTTCTCTTTTTATGGTAGCAGGTTGGGGGTCGATGTCACATCGAGCTGAGGGGGGTGTAAAACCATGCTGCAGCAGCACATGGTCCATCGCCTACAGTCCTGCTCTCAGCCCGTGCCAGTCCTTGCAGTTTTGTGATGAGAGGGATTTCTGGCTGAAAACAAACCCCATGAGTAGGAAGAGGATCGCAGGAGAGGGGAGCACCTGCTTTGCGGGCTGGCCTGGGGTTACAGCAGCTGGAGGAGATGCTGAAGCCGAGCCCGCAGTGAGGGAGTGAAGCTGCAGGTTGTCACGCTTCATTTGCAAGGAGACTGTTCCCATCTGCCAACCTGATGGTCAACCAGGTGGCCAAGCTGGTGAGGAGAGCCTTCAAGTGGGACTGAGTGGGAGGAGAGGGTGACTCAGCAAAGAGTGAGGATGTAATGGTGTGGGACAGCAATGAAAAGGTGCAGGGTGATGTGGGGAAGAGAAACGCCGAGAGAGCAGTGGGAATGCAGGGAGCTCTGCCTAGGGACGGACGGTGAGGCATTCGAGAGTGTGTGGGTGAGGATTAGGGGGCAGACCAACAGGGGTGGCCTTGTAGTGGATTTCTGCAATGGATTGTCTGAAGAAGGGCAGCCTCCACAAGGCCCAAGGAACGCTGAGCTGGGGAGAGGAAAATTTGTCCTGCTCTGCAGATCCCAGTTCCCAGCCGGGCTCAGAGCTGGAACAAGAGGCTTGGAGGCAATGACGTGGTGATGGATGTCCCCACGGTGGCCACCAAGGCATTGTGATGGGGGGTCCCCATGGTCACCACCAAGGCATTGTGATGGGGGGTCCCCATGGTCACCACCAAGGCATTGTGATGGGGGTCCCCATGGTCACCACTAAGACATTGTGATGGGATCCCCACGGCGACCACCAGGGCTTTGTTGATGGGGAGTCCCCATGGTCACCACCAAGGCATTGTGATGGGAGTCCCCCCAGAGACCACCAGGGCTTTTTGATGGAGGTCCCCACAGCGACCACCAGGGCTTTGTGATGGTAGTGGCGTCGTGCCCACAAGGCCATTGTGATGGGGCAGTCCCTGTGGTGACCGTGTCTTTCCTGGGGCCAGAGCCCTGAGGTCCTCACTCCGAGGAGAGCGGCTCGATCAGGAGGAAGCAGCTCCCCTTGGTGCCAGAGTGGCAGGTCTCTGGAAGAGGATCCTGGAGATGGGCAAGGAGCGGCAGGCAAACGTCTGCTCCCAGCCCATGGATGGGCTTCCAGGCACACAGGAGCGCAGGAGGAGAGGCCACATCCCAGACTAGCCTCCTTCAGGCCTTCAGCTTCACAACGTGTCACAGCTTCAAATGAGCTCTCTAGAGCAGCACTTTCCATGCCCCTGCTGTGGAGAGAAGACTTTGGGTAGACAAGCAGGAGACAGGGGAGAGAAAGGGCAGAGACACCAGGCTGCAGAGCTGGGGCTCCCAGCATCACAGAGGGGGTGCCACAGGCTCAAGAAGCAACCCAAAGAAGTCAACAAGTCCTTCCTTTTGCAGTGACTTGGAAAGCCACATCTCTCACAGTATTCAAGGCAAATGGAGTCTCCCTTCTGTAAGATTTGTCCCAGGCCTGTGTGGAGACTAGCAAGAGCAGGAAGGTCGGTTGCAGGGATGCTCTCAAGCTTCAGCAGCTGCAGAGCTGGGAGCTGGTCATCTCACAAACTTGGGAGTGAGTCAAAATGCACGTCCTGAGGCATTGCACTGCCTCATAGGCTCTGCACTGGAGCCTGGACAGCAGCACTGCAGTGTGTGGGCGTGTCCTGAGAAGCCCAGAGTCATAAATTGTGGGAGATCCAGGATGTCAGGGCTGTACAGACCCCGGGAGAGCAAGGGTGCCTTCAGGGAGGAGGAGAGCAGGGGGCTGAGGAGCGTACCCAGGGGAGAAGCACAGCCCCAAGGTGACACTGAAAAGCACAAGGACCAAATGAGGCCCAGGGATGAGAAATGGCTTCCTCAGGCTCAGCCAGAAGGAAAGATGGGCAAATTTCATGGGAAATGGGAAAACTTCCCCACATTTGCTACCTGGCCTCGCCCATGGCTTTGAAACCTGGCAGGCTCCAGGGTCCTGGATAAGGGCCTTGGGATGATGTGTGTTAAGGCTATGTTTGCTCTTCTCTGGCATAGCATCTCTAGCTCAAGCACTGCCGACTGAGAAACCTTGCCGAGCACTTTTAAAAGCAGAGAGCCTGCCTTGGTGCCTAAAGGAGGAAGGCTACGTCCTGTCCCACATTGTCCTACATCCTGCTTCCACAAAAAGAGTGGCCCACAGCAGAAACCAGTTTTGAGGCTCACCAAAGCATTTCTCAGCCTGTGGCCATGCTTTGTGCTGGTTCATCCCACATGCCTTGGATCCTGTAAAAATGCCTGTCCTGAGCCCCAAGGCTTCTGTGTGGCCAGCTCCATCACCTCTTAGGGTGGGGAGGGCATGGGAATCCATGATAGGTTTTCCTGGAAGTGGGTCCCCCTTTGGGCTCTGGCTCTGAGAGGAAAGGGGTCCTGCATCCCAGAGGATGAGGTGGCCTGCAGCTCCATGGGGCTCTCAAGACCCTGCTGGAAATGTCCATATACCATAATGAAACCATCACCTTGGAATAACACCAAGTCCACTGTGTGTTTGGGAAAAATCTCTGTTCCTTCCCCCTCGATCCTTCCAACTTGGCGCAGCATGTTTTGCGCTCAGAGATGCCATCTTCAGATGGCCACTGCCCCTGTACTCCTGCAAATTGGGCTCAAATCACTGCACCCAAAAGAACATACATTTGAGAGAGCAGATTGGAAACAGGCGGAGGTGCAATCCTCATTCAATAGGTCCTGGCTGACGCCAAGGTCTTTTCTCTGAGCTGGGGTGGGCAGTGCTGGGGTGATCCCAACACAGCCATCTCCCCCATCCCCCTCACGACACGACACCACCGCTCCCTAGCCGAGCCTGCCGTGGGCAGGGGGCCGGGGCAGGAGGGGGAGAGGACACTGCCCTGCCCTGCGGGCAGCAGGACACTGCCCGTGGGCTCCGCAGCCCTGGCCAGCCCCAGGGCCCCCATGCCGGTGCCAGGGATGCCACCAGCACACGCCCCAGCGCTGCCCCCCCGCGCCCCGCATGGCCCCCAGGGCGCAGGGCACCCAGCAGCCCCGTGGGGCCCCTGCCGCAGAGCCCAGCCCCGCCGGGTCAGCGGCCGCGCCGCGGGGCCCCGCACTGCCCGCCAACACGGCGCCGCGCTGCCCCCAGGCCCCGCCGCGCCCCGCGCTGCCGCCCACAACATGGCGCCCGACCGCCCAGCGTTGCCATGGCATCGCCCAGTGCAGCCCTCCTATTGGCTGTCAGGAGGAGGAGGGCGGGCATCGATTTCACTGATGGCTCTGTCAGCCAATTGCAGTCCAACATATGGAAAAAAAAAGACGTTAAAGACGTGAAAGAGGAGCGGGAGCAAAGCAGGCGAGAAGCGAGCGGGCGAGAGGGTTTGGTGGGGGCTGCGGGCGCGTTCAAATGGCGGCGGGTGCCCTCCCGCCGGGGCGGGGCAGCGGTGCCAGCGCCAGGGCTGCTTTGCTGCAGGAGCTGCAGCAGGGGCTGGTGGGGCCGTGAGCAGGGGCCAGAGCGACGTGGGCCAGAGGGGGGAGCTGCCCTGCAGCCAGACGTGGCGGCCTGCCGCGAGCAGCTGGGCCGGGGCGGCTCGGTGGGGTTTGGGTGCAGGAACCTTTGTCCCTGTGGTGGGTCTGGGATCCCTGTTAAAGCGTTTCCCTGAGGTGCTGCTGCCAGCGCAGCCCCAGGTGCTGCTCGGAGGTGCGTTTGGGAGGTGCTGGGCAAAGTGTGAGCAGGCTGCTGGTGTCCTCACGAGGTGCCCTTCCCAATGGTGATTTTGTTGTGAAAACTGCATTTCCGAGTGTCTCTGAGAGAGGCTGTGCCCGCATGTCGTGCCGTGCCTTAGCTGTTGTTTTTGCTTCCTGCCTCTTGCTTTGCGCCGAGACCTGTGAGCCTGGCAGCAGGGTGAAGGGTGTTTGCAGAAGAGCTCTGTAAGTGTGAGCTGTTTTGCTTGTCAGGGCCTTGAAAGTTGATAAACGGCCAGTGCTTGCACTTGCCGTTGTTCTTTCCATGCTCCTAGGTCAGGGTGAAGAGTTGCTGAATTGTGTCTCTGCTGGTTTCACCAACTGAGATGCCCTGGCCTGAGTCCTTCCACGTGTCTCCAATTGTCAGGGCCTAAAACAGGAGAATGCTTGTTGTGCTGGATGTGTAGAGGATTTTCTGGTTTTGTTCAGCATTGGGGAAGGAAGCAGACTTGTGAGTTGCTGAAAGCTTCTCCCTGTGCCTGGGACATGAGGCCCTGCTGTCTTCAGTTTCATGATCGCTGTTCCCATGCAATCCTCCCATTAGAAAATGTTGCCAAGAATTACTTGCAGGCTCTTCTCCAATTCTTAAGTTTCGTAGGCTAGGTGTTGATAATGCATAGCAGAAGCTAATCTTTTGGTGTAGTAACTGGTAGGCAATGGGTGTTTCAGAGTACTGTGAGTATTATGAGGCCTTGATGTGAATCTGTGATGTGATGATGTGAATCAGGGAGGCCGTTCAGTAGGTGGCTCAGCCCTGGAGGATGGCAGGGGGAGCTGCAGGTGGCAAGAGCCCCATGGTCAGGGTGTGGGGAGTGAGGTCAGCACTGTCTGTGAGAGCTATGCCAGAAAATCACCAGCGTCAAATCAATTCTTTGCAAGTAGCTGATAGGCCAGCAGGAGGCAGATGACTGGGCTCTTGCTGATGAGGTCATTTCTACTTGAGTACCTGAAAGGCCATCTGGAGGAAGAAGGCTTGTCTGTTGCTTGTGAGGTCACTTGTGAGTGATGAACTGATTGGATCTCAGGAGCTCTGTGAGTGGAAAGGTGTTTCTGAGGTCGTTTCTACCTGAGCAGTTGGTAGGGCAGCAGCAGGTCCACATCTGGGATATATTTGGGATATGGTTTTTTTTGAGATGATTTCAGGCTGAGGCGCTGATAAGGCAGGATTTGTCTCATGGCTGGGGAACTTATAGTGAGGTAGTTTCTATCTTGGAGGCTTCTAGGCCAGTGACAGAGACATGGCTGTGTAGGTGACTGTGAGGTCATGTCTTTCTGAGTCCCTGCTAGGCCAGCAGCAGGCAGTTAGGCATGGGCGTTGCTTGTGAGGTCTCTTTTGTCAGAGTACCTGCTAGGCGGGCAGTAGTTGATGGCTGGGGAAGTTATTTGGAGGAAACTTCTGTCCCTGATAGGCCATCAGCAGGCATGTGGTGGGGGTATGGACTTGTGAGGTCACCTCTATGTGAGCAGCTGAGAGGTGAGGAGAAGACACATGGCTTGGATGGTGGTGGTGAGGTCACTTCTGGGGTGGTAGCGTGTGCTCAGAGGAGGGATTGACCCCTGCAGAGCTCTACAGCAATACAGAAGTGCAACTCATTAATCAAGCAGAAGTGGATGTTCCACATCATCTGACACAAATTTTATTCCACTCTGTCATCATGAGTTAGTACTGCTACATTTCAAATGTGGATGATGTTCTGTGGTAGGCATGGACATGGAGTTTGCCTTTCCGCTTGTTGCTAAGTAGGAGCTTGCAGCGTCCTCGCAGTCATCTAGGGAGTCCAGCTAGACTTTTGAGGCTGTTAAATGAATCTAGTGCTGGTGTAAATGAATGTAGTGCTGGTGTGAGCAGTGGTGTGAGTAATCTCTTCTTGCCAGGGTGTGTGTGCTTTAGAAATTCCCCTGTCAAAAGAGCAGGGAGCTTGTGAGATTTTCCTGCAAGGTCTGAATGCTGTCTCCCAAACACGACCCGGGATACAGACATGGTGTCAGCTGTGCCAAAAAGAGGGGTGGAAGATCTCGGTGGATCTGCTGGCTGTGCTCTCACCAGTAGAGCTCAGCACAGAGAGGAGGCATTTGCCTCTGCCTGTTGCGACTCTGTAAGGCCAGCAGAACTGCCAGTAACACTCCAATTCTTTCTTTCTTTCTAGGTTGCTCCACTCATGGAGGTTCCCAGTACAGTGCTAGAGCCGCTGAGGATGGAGGCAGGATGCCAGGCAGTGTCCCTGTACCTGTCAACATCTTGGCCAGCGTTGTGAGCCCCCTGTGAAAGCAGCTGCAAGTGACTGAGAAGAGGCTACGTATGGATGCGAAGGCTTCCATAAACGCAGCTGTCTTCCCTGGGTGACTTGGGGTGTGGGTTCACCTCCTGGTACCTCTGCTGTGCTGCAAATTCCATGTCCCACAAGTGCTGTTCCTGCCAGCCCGCTCAACAAATGCTACGGTGCCCCCTCCTTTTCCTAGGAGGTTGTGTGCCATACAGGATGAGTCCAAGGGCCTTATAATAGATGCCAGCATGTCTCGAGTGCCTTTGTGTGAGTGCCCCAAAGCGTCCGTAGCTTGACCTGAGGAAGTCTCAGAGCTCTTGGGCTGCTGGCTCTGGGAGGGGTGAAGATGTGCCCAGGGCCAGGTTGCCCGTGGCACCCAGCCCTCCGTGCTCTGTGAAGCCAACTGCGGAGCCGGGACTGCTGCTGCAGAGGCTGTGCAGCCAGGAGAGCTGTCATTTCAGCAGCTGTCCAGTGTGGGGCTGTCTCATTGCTTGGGCCTCATGTCAAAGCCTCTGCCCCCTTTTTCCCTTCCCCGGGGCTCCTTGTCCAAGTAACTAAAGGAAAGGAGGTGAGGATACTTTGGTCTCAGGAGGCCTTCCGGGCTCTCAAGTGTTTCTGTGTTGTATCTGTATCTTTTGTATTACTACAGAAAATCCCCATGCCCCCATCGATAGCAGGAGGTTCGTGAGGGGATGGGGGTGGAAAGCAGCAGCCTGCTGTGCCCAAAGAAAGCAGGATGCTTCCCTCTGAAAAGAGCAGCATCACCCAAGGAGGCAGCTCTGTGCCTGATCTTGTGCTGCTCATTTGCACATGCCTTGTGAGCCTAGAGTGCCTTGGCCACCTTGTGGTGTTTCCACAGGAGCTTGGTTGTGTGTCTGGGTTGCGGAGCCAAGGGAAGGCAGCGAGCAGAGCAGTGGCTGTGGAGTGTGCAAGTGGTGAGTGTCCTGCAGGCATCTCTTCTTGCTGGCGCTTGGTTGTATCTAGCAGAAGAGGCAGGTCTGTGGGGCAGAGGCAGTGTGTTTGTAGAGCAGGTGGCAGAGCAGAGGTCTGGCGTCAGGTTGATGCCTGGTGCAGTGCTGAGTTGATCTGAGAGTGTCAGAAAGCCTTTGCAGTGCAGCTGCTCCCTCAGCTGATCTCTGTCCCTAGAAATGCACTAGAAATGGAAGTGGCATGCTGCTGTCATTGTGCAGGTGCTGCAGTGCAAAGGCTCCCAGCTGGGACTTGATGGTACTAAAGGAAAAGCGAGACCAATTGTTCCTTTTGTGATTTGTGCGCAGGGTGCCAGAGTGGAGCTGTGCCATGATCTGGAGAGAGTCTTGCCAGGACATGAAAGCCATTTGCAGAAGACTGTTCTGTGTGGAGTGATCACAGCGTAATCAAGGGACGTGCAAGTGGCCCAGGTGAGCTTGTCCTCTGTGAAGGTTTGCACTTTTCAGCTCCCTTGTGACTCAGTCAAAGATAGGGCAGCAGCAGGCAGGTCGATGCCATTTGTGCTTGTGAGGTGAGTTGTGCTTCTGAGGCTGGTAGGCCAACAGCATGCATGTAGCTTTGGTGATGATGGTGAGGTCTCTTGTGCCTCCATGCCTCATAAAGGGGGAGCAGGCCCATTGCTGCTGTTGGTGCTTTTGTGGTGAGTTGTGCATCAGTATGTGACTGGCGATCAGCATGGACATTGCTGCTGTTTGTGCTTGTTTAGGTCAATTGTGCCTCAGTGGCAAAGAGGCCAGGAGCAGCTATATGGCTTCATGGCTGCCTGTGAGGTCACTTCAGCCTGAGGACCTGACAGTCCAGCTCGATGGATATTGCTGCTGCTTGTGTTTGTGGAGTCATTTGGCCTCAGTATCTGCTAGGCCACCAGCAGCCACACTGCTCCTTTTTTGTATTTGTGAGGTAACTTTTCCTTCACCACCTGATTAGACAGCATCAAGCATGTTGTTCCTTTTGTGGTTGTGATGTCACTTGTGGCTGAGTGCCTGATAGGCCAGTGCTGGTGATGTGGGTGCAGTTTGTGGTTGTGATGTCACTTGTGGCTGAGTGCCTGATAGGCCAGTGCTGGTGATGTGGCTGCAGTTTGTGGTTGTGATGTCAGTTGTGGCTGAGTGCCTGATAGGCCAGTGCTGGTGATGTGGGTGCAGTTTGTGGTTGTGATGTGACTTGTGGCTGAGTGCCTGATAGGCCAGTGCTGTTGATGTGGTTGCGGTTTGTGGTTGTGATGTCACTTGTGGCTCAGTGCCTGATAGGCTGATGCTAGTCCTGTGGGTGGATTTTGTGTTTGTGATGTCACTTGTGGCTGAGTGCCTGATAGGCCAGTGCTGGTCACATGGCTACAATTTGTGATGTCAGTTGTGGCTGAGTGCCTGATAGGCCAGTGCTGGTGATGTGGCTGCAGTTTGTGGTTGTGATGTGACTTGTGGCTGAGTGCCTGATAGGCCAGTGCTGGTGATGTGGCTGCAGTTTGTGTTTGTGATGTCACTTGTGGCTCAGTGCCTGATAGGCTGATGCTAGTCCTGTGGGTGGATTTTGTGTTTGTGATGTCACTTGTGGCTGAGTGCCTGATAGGCCAGTGCTGGTCACATGGCTACAATTTGTGATGTCAGTTGTGGCTGAGTGCCTGATAGGCCAGTGCTGGTGATGTGGCTGCAGTTTGTGGTTGTGATGTGACTTGTGGCTGAGTGCCTGATAGGCCAGTGCTGGTGATGTGGCTGCAGTTTGTGGTTGTGATGTCACTTGTGGCTCAGTGCCTGATAGGCCAGTGCTTTTCATGTGGGTGGAGTTTGTGGTTGTGATGTGACTTGTGGCTGAGTGCCTGATAGGCCAGTGCTGGTGATGTGGGTGCAGTTTGTGGTTGTGATGTGACTTGTGGCTGAGTGCCTGATAGGCCAGTGCTGGTCCTGTGGCTGCAGTTTGTGGTTGTGATGTGACTTGTGGCTCAGTGCCTGATAGGCCAGTGCTGGTCACATGACTGCAGTTTGTGGTTGTGATGTCACTTGTGGCTGAGTGCCTGATAGGCCAGTGCTGTTGATGTGGTTGCAGTTTGTGGTTGTGAGGTAGCTTGTGACTCAGTGCCTGATAGGCCAGTGCTGGTCCTGTGGCTGCAGTTTTTGGTTGTGATGTCACTTGTGGCTGAGTGCCTGATAGGCCAGTGCTGGTGATGTGGGTGGAGATTGTGGTTGTGATGTCACTTGTGGCTGAGTGCCTGATAGGCCAGTGCTTTTCATGTGGGTGGAGTTTGTGGTTGTGATGTCACTTGTGGCTCAGTGCCTGATAGGCCAGTGCTGGTGTTGTGGCTGCAGTTTGTGGTTGTGATGTCACTTGTGGCTGAGTGCCTGATAGGCCAGTGCTGGTGATGTGGCTGCAGTTTGTGGTTGTGATGTCACTTGTGGCTCAGTGCCTGATAGGCCAGTGCTGTTCCTGTGCGTGAAGTTTGTGGTTGTGATGTGACTTGTGGCTCAGTGCCTGATAGGCCAGTGCTGGTGATGTGGGTGCAGTTTGTGGTTGTGATGTCACTTGTGGCTGAGTGCCTGATAGGCCAGTGCTGTTGATGTGGTTGCAGTTTGTGTTGTGATGTCGCTTGTGGCTGAGTGCCTGATAGGCCAGTACTGGTCCTGTTTGTGCAGTTTGTGTTTGTGATGTCACTTGTGGCTGAGTGCCTGATAGGTCAGTGCTGATGATGTGGGTGCAGTTAGTGTTTGTGAGGTCACTTGTAGCTCAGTGCCTGATAGGCCAGTGCTGGTGATGTGGGTGCAGTTTGTGTTTGTGATGTCATTTGTGGTTCAGTGCCTGATAGGCCACTGGTGGTCGTGTGGGTGCAGTTTGTGTTTGTGATGTCAGTTGTGGCTGAGTGCCTGATAGGCCAGTGCTGGTGATGTGGGTGCAGTTTGTGTTTGTGATGTCACTTGTGGCTGAGTGCCTGATAGGCCAGTGCTGGTCCTGTGGCTGCAGTTTGTGTTTGTGATGTCAGTTGTGGCTGAGTGCCTGATAGGCCAGTGCTGTTGATGTGGCTGCAGTTTGTGGTTGTGATGTCACCTGTGGCTCAGTGCCGGATAGGCCAGTGCTGGTGATGTGGTTGCAGTTTGTGGTTGTGATGTCACTTGTGTCTCAGTGCCTGATAGGCTGATGCTAGTCCTGTGGGTGGATTTTGTGGTTGTGATGTCACTTGTGGCTGAGTGCCTGATAGGCCAGTGCTGGTCACATGGCTGTAATTTGTGATGTCAGTTGTGGCTGAGTGCCTGATAGGCCAGTGCTGGTGATGTGGGTGCAGTTTGTGGTTGTGATGTGACTTGTGGCTCAGTGCCTGATAGGCCAGTGCTGGTGATGTGGCTGCAGTTTGTGGTTGTGATGTCAGTTGTGGCTCAGTGCCTGATAGGCCAGTGCTGGTGATGTGGCTGCAGTTTGTGGTTGTGATGTGACTTGTGGCTCAGTGTCTGATAGCCCAGTATGGTTCTTGTGGGTGCAGTTTGTGGTTGTGATGTCACTCGTGGCTCAGTGCCTGATAGGCCAGTGGTGGTCCTGTGCGTGCAGTTTGTGGTTGTGATGTCACTTGTGGCTCAGTGCCTGATAGGCCAGTGCTGGTGATGTGGGTGCAGTTTGTGGTTGTGATGTCAGTTGTGGCTGAGTGCCTGATAGGCCAGTGCTGGTCCTGTGCTTGGAGTTTGTGGTTGTGATGTCACTTGTGGCTGAGTGCCTGATAGGCCAGTGCTGGTGATGTGGCTGCAGTTTGTGGTTGTGATGTCACTTGTGGCTGAGTGCCTGATAGGCCAGTGCTGGTGATATGGGTGCAGTTTGTGGTTGTGATGTCACTTGTGGCTCAGTGCCTGATAGGCCAGTGCTGGTCCTGTGGGTACAGTTTGTTTTTGTTGTGTGACTTGTAGCTCAGTGCCTGATAGGCCAGTGCTGGTCCTGTGGGTGGAGTTTGTGTTTGTGATGTCACTTGTGGCTCAGTGCCTGATAGGCCAGTGCTGGTGATGTGGGTGCAGTTTGTGGTTGTGATGTCAGTTGTGGCTGAGTGCCTGATAGGCCAGTGCTGGTCACATGGCTGCAGTTTGTGGTTTTGATGTCACTTGTGGCTCAGTGCCTGATAGGCCAGTGCTGGTCACATGACTGCAGTTTGTGGTTGTGATGTCACTTGTGGCTGAGTGCCTGATAGGCCAGTGCTGTTGATGTGGTTGCAGTTTGTGGTTGTGAGGTAGCTTGTTACTCAGTGCCTGATAGGCCAGTGCTGGTGATGTGGCTGCAGTATGTGGTTGTGATGTCACTTGTGGCTGAGTGCCTGATAGGCCAGTGCTGGTCCTGTGGCTGCAGTTTGTGGTTGTGATGTCACTTGTGGCTCAGTGCCTGATAGGCTAGTGCTGGTCACATGACTGCAGTTTGTGGTTGTGATGTCCCTTGTGGCTGAGTGCCTGATAGGCCAGTGCTGGTGATGTGGGTGCAGTTAGTGTTTGTGAGGTCACTTGTGGCTGAGTGCCTGATAGGCCAGTGCTGGTGATGTGGCTGCAGTTTGTGTTTGTGATGTCACTTGTGGCTCAGTGCCTGATAGTCCAGCGCTGGTCACATGGCTGCTGTTTGTGGTCGTGATGTCACTTGTGGCTCAGTGCCTGATAGGGCAGTGCTGGTCCTGTGGCTGCAGTTTGTGTTTGTGATGTCGCTTGTGGCTGAGTGCCTGATAGGCCAGTGCTGGTCACATGGCTGCAATTTGTGATGTGACTTGTGGCTGAGTGCCTGATAGGCCAGTGCTGGTGATGTGGCTGCAGTTTGTGGTTGTGATGTCACTTGTGGCTGAGTGCCTGATAGGCCAGTGCTGGTGATGTGGGTGCAGTTTGTGGTTGTGATGTCACCTGTTGCTCAGTGCCTGATAGGCCAGTGCTGGTGATGTGGCTGCAGTTTGTGGTTGTGATGTCACTTGTGGCTGAGTGCCTGATAGGCCAGTGCTGGTGATGTGGGTGGAGATTGTGGTTGTGATGTCACTTGTGGCTCAGTGCCTGATAGGCCAGTGCTGGTGATGTGGGTGCAGTTAGTGTTTTTGAGGTCACGTGTGGCTCAGTGCCTGATAGGCCAGTGCTTGTGATGTGGCTGCAGTTTGTGGTTGTGATGTCACTTGTGGCTGAGTGCCTGATAGGCCAGTGCTGTTCCTGTGCGTGAAGTTTGTGGTTGTGATGTGACTTGTAGCTCAGTGCCTGATAGGTCAGTGCTGGTGATGTGGGTGCAGTTAGTGTTTGTGAGGTCACGTGTGGCTCAGTGCCTGATAGGCCAGTGCTGGTCCTGTGGGTGCAGTTTGTGTTTGTGATGTCACTTGTGGCTGAGTGCCTGATAGGCCAGTGCTGGTGATGTGGCTGCAGTTAGTGTTTGTGATGTCACTTGTGGCTCTGTGCCTGATAGGCCAGTGCTGGTCATGTGCCTGCAATTTGTGGTTGTGAGGTCACATATAATCTGTGCAGAGTGAATGTGACGGTATGCTCTATTTCTAGTGCCAGCAGGAGAGATGCTCACGTCAGCAGAGTGCCCTGGACTCTAGGCATTGTTTTCTGGCTCTGTGCCTCTCCCCATGGGCAGCAGCGAGAGCATTTCAGCCAAAAGTCTAAGATCTTTTGGTCGAGGAAGTCTAAATCAGCTGGAGCATTTATGCTAATATAGCTTCTGTTGGAAGCTGTAGAATACAACAAGCTCTCTCTGGAAAGAAAGGAAAAAAAAAGGGGGGGGGAACAACCCTCCTGGCTCGTTACTGGCTGAAGTGGCTTTGTAAGGTTTTTGTGAAAGGGAAAATGCATGTTGAAAGTGAATGAGAGCCTTTATTGTGCCAGTGGCTCTTTTAGGCGTAGTCTGAACTCCCTTCTCCTAGGGGTGACCTTTGTAGTGTCCTGCCGTTTGCAGTAATGGTGGAAGATAATTCCTTGTGCAGCCTTAGGAGCCCTTTACTTAAATTAAGGTAGAGTTTAGAGAAGACTCTTAAATAATCCCTTTGTAACTCTTTGGTGTGTGAATGGTTTTTTTTGTTTTCTTGTTTGTTTGTTTTATGATGGCAGAGCTTCCAAACCAAGTAAGCAAATCACATCTTTTCTGGACAAGGCCCGTTCCACTGTTTTGATCAAGGTAGTTTCTTTTCTGGACCTTCTCTAGAAAATTGGAGGTATGTAACTTGTGAGGGTGTCCTGAACTGTGCCCTGCAGAGAGGTCAGGTTAAACTGGTTTCCTGACAAACAATTTTCTTCTCTAGCCTGCAGTTTGTAAGAATGTCATGTGTACACATTTACTATTGCCCCAAAGAGTTTTTTTTTTAATCCTCTTTGTTATTTAAATAATAGTTCACAAGTACTTCTTTTTACGTGTCTGATGTTATTATGCAGATATATGGGTTTTGTAATTATTTTTGAGTAGGTGCTGGAATTAGGGGCCTAATTTGGTCCGGTGTGGAGTCTCAACATTAAACCCCTAGCAGCTGCCTTGCTTCCGTGCTCATGAACTTTCACAGGACATTCGAAAGGCCTGTTTGTCAGAGTTCGGGCTTCGTGCTCAGCAGTGAGTGTTAGGAAGCTGTCTGCACTGTCCCCCATAAACTGGCAGCCCCGTACATCTAATTGTCCTTGAAAGTTGACTCGTGCTTTTTCTCTTAACAACACTTTGCCTTCCTTAAACACACTTGGATGCCAACAGCCATATTGCAGCCAGTCGAACACACACCATGGTGTTCCGATTGCCTGATTCGTGTTGTCATCTGTTTCCCCTTGTGTTGTCAGCTCAGCTCCCTTTGAAGCTCAGCACCTTCAAGACCTTCCTGGCTCCTGTCCTAGGTGCCTTGGTGTGGGCAATGCCTGCTGTGGTTGGCTCCTTCCTTGGAGATATTCAAGCCATCTAGACACAGTGCTGGGCAACATGTGCTAAGTGCCCCTTCCTGAGCAGGAGGGTCGGACTAGATGATCTCCAGAGGTCCCTTCCAACCTCAACCATTCTGTGATTCTGTGAACTCTAGGATAAAAAGCAAAGATAAATTCATATACTTCAGGAATCTCTGTGGATGTCTTTTTTTTGTTGTTGTTGTTTTTTTTTAAAAACTTGTCCTGGGCCATGAATCAACATATTAACAGAGAGACAAAGTAGGCCATGAACTAAATTGAAAAGTACAGGTTTTCTTCTTGTCTTAAAATATGCATCCATTTTCTCATCTCTCTTAGACTGACAGATATAGGCCTAAAACAGAATGTGCCTCTTGTGAAAACAGGTAGAACTAGATGGTTGGATTCCAGCAATGCTTCCTTGCTTTCTGCATCGTAGAACTGCATGCTCATCTTTTGTGTCCATGCAGAGCCTTGATAAAGTTACTGTGTAGGCACCAAGTGTGCATACGTCAGATTTTCGGCATGTTTGTGACTGATCCTTCTTGTTTCTTGTCATTAGGAAAACTTGGATACGTACTCCCGAGGAGAACTGATGAGGAAATCGCTGACACTCAAGATGGCAGTGCAGGTTAGTTCTGGCTTTCAATTTTCTTTACTGTGTTCTGGCCAAAAGCCTCCTCTGAAACAGCTGAAATGAGCTGAACTACTGGATGTTTTTTTATCTATTCACATTTCTGTATAGCCTTAGTGCTTACAAGCCATAGTCAGGGACTCCAGGGCCCTGCCCATAAGCTCCGGACAGAGTCAGCAAACAAAACCAGTCCTTTTCCCAAATGCTTATAACCGAGCACAAGAGAAAAGGCAAGAGATGGCTGTCAAGAGGTGGGAATACAAGGAAATGCGCAGTCCTACTCTGAATGATGAGCACTGCTCTCCCTGCAGCAGTAGCCTGAGAGTTTTCATGGGTTTTGAGCAGCCCAGCAAGAATTTTCAGGAGGTAAGGAAGACTGCCAGGTGCATATGAAAACCTTCTCCCAAGCGTGAAGGTGGCAGGTGAGAA
The DNA here is from genome assembly GCF_036417845.1 of Apteryx mantelli. Taxonomy (NCBI): domain Eukaryota; kingdom Metazoa; phylum Chordata; class Aves; order Apterygiformes; family Apterygidae; genus Apteryx; species Apteryx mantelli. Next base: position 2,266,083 of record NW_027118682.1, on the reverse strand, counting down.
GAGAACATGCTTCTGCACTTTTGTATTGAGGGCTTAGTCAGTGAGAGGTGCTGTCAGGGCCGGCTCAGAATTCAGAGCTGTTTTCTGGGCACTCAGTGGGAAATAATGTAGGAAGGAGGGTAATTCATGAAAGGCCTTAGCAACTCTGTTTGCTGTGAGAGGAAACACTTGAAGGGTTTCAGGAGAATGCGCTTTGTGATGAAGGGAATAAGTTTAGAAGATGATCTTTAGAGCAACTTTCTGAATGGATGTGAGTGGGGCAAGGCTGTACTTCAGGACAGAAGAGGATGTTGCAGTAGTTGAGCTGATCATGCCTTGAGGAAGAGGTGTAATTATGCAATACCTCGTGAAGGCAGTACCTCGCCCGTGTTCCACAGCCTGTGCAAGACTTGAACAAGGGGAATAAAAACCTATAAAAAGGTTCAAGCCCAAACCTGTATGCATCATGATTATCATCCTGTACGCATCGTAATTAATTGAAGCTCTCTCAGGAGCTCCCTTCTTGACTTGTCCTGCTGTTTTTGGTAACAGCTGTGAATACGAAGTTCAGGGGAAATCAGGGGCAATAGATTCACAAATACAGTTATTTTGCAAGGCTCTGGCCTATCATATGCCAAAGTCAAGGTGCATATAAGTACCATGTGCCTTTTTTTTTTTTTAACTTCCCAACAAAGATGGAATTTTGCTCTCCCAAGGAAGAACATGTAATGCAGTTTGGAATCAGATGCACGACAAATACATAGAATGGGCTGGAAACGTCATAGATCTCACAGTACCTTCTGGGGTAGACTGCACTTGATTTTTGACTTAGTGTGACCTAATCTTGTTTTTGTTATTGCCTTTGACATGCTTGCAGATGGAAACATGCAGCCTACAGCAGCAATTCCCCATCCTCCGCTGATGATGATGAGCAACATTTTGCCCAGGAATCTACTGCAGAGGAGGAGCAAGTGCCTGACTGTGAAGCATTCTCCTCCCTGCTCTTGTAGAGAGTCTAAATGGTGGCAATACTTAATGCGTTGGCATAATATGTAAGTTGTTGGCACTGGTGGCTCTTAACTGGGCTCTCTACCATTGGACTTTTAGAATTGATTCTTTAAGAGCAATTGGATTTCTTTGGAGAGGTTAGGCATAAACTCTAAATAGTTTAATGTAAAATTCTGCTGCCCCTGCGCTTTACAGTAGGCTATTCAGAAAGAACCCCCCCTAACAGAAAATGTATAAATAGAGGCAAGGATGGGGTTTCTTTACCTTGCTTTAACCTAGGACATGGGTTCTGTTGAATTTATCTTTAGGTAAACTGAGGCATCAATACATTTGTGTGCTTGAAAAACTTCTGCCAACACTGAGCTTTTATAGTAGTAGTAAAAAGCCAGTTCTTAAGAATTTTTAAAATGCAGACTATATGTAGGTTCAAGGTAGAGGGAATCCCTTGCCATAGTTAAAGGCTTAGTGACTTGTGTGATCAAAGGAAAGTCTACTCCAAAAGTGTCCTGGTTTAAAAAGGTGCTTTGGGGTTTTGTTGTCTTTGAGTGTTTCATGTACATGTGACCTTGATTAGTGAGTGTATAAGCAGGAGAGGGTTATCTGTTAGAAGTCAATTGTAATCTTTTGCTTGAAAGACCAGGTGTTTCCCTTTGTGGGCACAATAGCTGAAGATTTAAGAGTTAGCTGTATATATTCTCTATCATCAGCAAAACTCAATTCACGGCATGATGAAATAGAACTTTAAATTCTTCTCTTTCAATAAGGGTAAAAGTACTGCAAATAAGGAAACCAAAACCTTCAAATGTTTTGCTGCTTTCTTCTTTGACATTCTCTTCTAAACAACAGTAGGTTAGCTTTGCTATTTGGTAATTAAGTATTATCTGGAAATGCAGAATACCTTTTTCTTCCTCCCACCTTTACCCTTTCTCCTCAGCTCTTGCCGACCAATTCTGGGAGACAAAATCCAATAACTTGCAACTTTTTAAGAAGGAATGAAAGGCTTTGCTATCAAGTCCTGCTTGTCTATCTGGAGATAGATCAGATCCATGGACTAGTAGACTGAGTTTAGTGAACTGTTAAAGATATGAAGTGGAAATGGGAGGAGGCAGATGGACTGTGGGGAAGCAGCAAAAGTTTGTGGAGAAGCTGCAAGGCTTTAGATAGCAGGACAGCATGAGTCGTGATATTTGATGATGTCATTTGAAGGAAGTGCAAGAAAGGCTTCAGGTAGAGCCTCAAAGATGTCAGTGATGTCTGGGGTAGTGCTACTTGGGCTGAAGGGCTTTGAACTCTTTGAGGAGGCCTACGTTAATGTTATATCCTAAATCCATTTTCTTCTCATCCTTTGGAAAGATAAGGTGGAACCTTTGCACCTTGGCTACTGGACATCAGAGAGCAACATGGCTTCCCCCAGCCTGAGGAAATGGAGGACTATTTCCAGGGTCAGCACTGACCCCTGACCTGGGGGCTTAGCCCTGAACTACTGGAGCCTTCTGTCAGAAGAGGGGCCCGCTTTGATGCCAGAAACTCTTGACGTGCTGGAATTTCAGTATTCAATTTTAGAAGGAATTTACCAACAGTATCCAAGTTAAGCACTTTCAAAGCCTTTGATGGTAAACACATCCAGTTAGGGTTTGTGTTTCCATGTTCAGGAAGACATCATCAGCTGGAGAGTAACCTGTTTCATCTTTCAAACACCTCCCTTCAAGGCCAACTCTCAGAAGCCTGGAAGGTGAAGGCTGTACTCCTCCTGAAGCCTGCTGATGGAAATCGAGGTAGTTGTTGTCTTCCTAAAGTCGCTGAAACACAAGATGGGATTGAGCTTCGTAATTTTTCAAGCTTTGGCCTTTATGAAGCAAGAGCTGACACTGTAGTTAAGGCGTTGAAGTGCTCAACTGATTTCTCTGCTGAACAATGTAACAACTCTACTTTGCAGTGGCAGACTGTGGGAAGGTATGCTTTTAGTGAACACATCTTGATTGCCTTTTACATTGCACTCGTTGCATGCACTGGGTGCAGGATATAAACAGCCATCTCAAAGTCACCGCAGTGATTCCCCTAGGCAAATTTACACTTACAGATCTGTCGAGTAAGCCTGTGTGTGTGAGAACGTGGGGAAGGCTGGGTCCAAGTGAATCTTGACTCCGAAAACACTTCAGAAAAAAGTTTTCAGTATTGTTTTCCGGCTAAGCAAATGTTAATAGGTTCAGGTAGGGTGCCCTCGTGATAACAGTATCCAGTTGCTTGGGAAAGCACAGCATTCAGGTGCTTCATCTTCACTGAAGTGCCCTTGAAACTGGAAAAGGAAACTCCAAACAATACCTATCCATCCATGTGAATTTGCAAGCAACAAAACTTGTGCATATGCTGGACTGTTGTGTAGTAATGTTGTAAATGGAGCTTCCCAGGAGACTCCAAAAGCCTCCCACCTTACGTGGACATGTGGAACATAAATGAGAGTTGGTGTTGTCCTCTGGCCTGCCTGTGTGCTGGTGAAAAGGAAGTTTGTATGAGAATATTGAGCCATGTAGAATAGGCTGCTATGTAACTAATACCTATGTATCTATGCAAACTAACACATGTAAACAGGATGTAAAATGTAAACTGATGAAAACTGTATCAACCAGATAGATAGTACATCGAGACAAAGTGTCAGAACACACCTACCAAGACAAACCAATGACTTAATAATAGGGTATAATTTCTGCTCCGCTTAAATTACAGACCTAGCTACACAGACAGAAATAGACCTTAACCTCTGCCTGACTTCAGAGCTACTGAGATGTAAGTCACTCCTAAGGAGCCTCGCAGCTCGGTTTGTGTGGGGCGTGCTTGAGAAAAGAAGCCGAGCCCTTCAGCAAGGTGGATGAGCCTGGGTGCGCTGCTGCACCCCCGGGACTGCTGAGTTTTCAGCTCAGGATGGACTTGTGCCCAAGTCAGTCTGGAGCACAAGGCAGGAAAGGTGAGGGCAGGCACTGTCCTATTCGCCTGGTCATGAATCATAATCTCAAAGGTCATTTTGGAAGAGGTGACCAGCCTTCAACCTGTCTGAAGAGCTCCCCAGCTCACAGCCTGCTGCCTCATTTCCAGAGGCTCCTTCAGACCAGGTTTCTTGCTCAGGAACATCACAAGCCATTGCCTGTACGTGGTGCCTCAAGCACATTAGCACATGCTGTTGGTACATGGGGGCACTGACTAGACATTATTGGTAGATGACCAGAGAGGCAACCGTCAGATAACCCAAATGGAGATCTTCCTCTTGTGTGACAGATGAGCCCTCAACCATGTAACATGTCTGCCCATACTGTCACAGCTCTCAAATGTTTCTAGTAAAGGTCCAGCTGCTGTAATACAGTGAATCTTCTGTAAATTCTTTCCCTGCCACCCTGGAGCATGGTTTCTGAAATACTCATGGATAGCTGGTGCCGCTTGCTGGACCAATACGCTCACTGCCAGCCTTTCATTAACATTTTCCACAGACATCCCTCCATAGCATAAGAGCAGACTTTGCCACAAGCAAATATTCCAAAAATCGAGCGTTCCTCAGACTTTTGCTAACGCTAGTACCTTTTCTGAGATAACCCCCATTTGCCCTGCAGTTCTTAGAGCTAAAACCAGATTTTGGCATGCCATTTCACATGCTGCCCAATCATTTGTATTATTATAATCCCAATTCAGATCTGCTCGTGGTCAAGGCTGTCGGTTATCATCTCAGTCTGGCAATTCCCTATCCTTCTTTCAATATCCATTCTCTATCCCCTGGCTGAAATATCTGTTGTAACAATACTTGAACATCCCCCTAACAAATGGGATGTCCCTCTACTCTTGTACAAAACAGTGGGGCTGCCTTTTCCGGGTCCTCCCACACGCGGGGCATTTGCTGTGCCCATTGAAGTAGATCTCTGGGAGCCCACGGCCAATAAACATAGGCATGCAAGACCAGTGCCAGTGCTCACCAGATGGCAACCTCGCTGTGTTCTATCTGGGTTGCCAAACAAATAAGATAATCTGTTCCATTTTGTTTGCTCTCGGGTACTGGTGATGAGAAAAAGGAGTCGTATTTCTAAGTTTTTAAGTATTATTGCTGGCAATAAGGTCCTTCTTATGCTCTCAGCCATGTACTGAGAATCTGCATCGAAACCATGTGCTTCCTGCTGCCCTATAAGGTACAGGGGCATAATGACCTCACAACGACAAAGAGGAGCCATGTGCCTAACGTGGCAGTATGTGGTGCTGAGGTGGAAGTAACCTGACAAGTAAAAACAGCACCCACAGGACAAGCACTGGCCTATCAGGCACTGAGCCACAAGTGACCTCACAACCACAAACTGCACCCACATGACCAGCACCGGCCTATCAGGCACTGAGCCTGACGGGTGAGTGAAGAGTTAACAGGACTGAGGTTTGGCAATTGATATGCACAAGAACTGATATGCGCAAAGCTGTTGAACAGAGGAGTTAACAGGACTAAAGTCGTCTACCAACCGATATGCGCAAGGATTGATATGCGCAAGGGTGCAGGATGGAAGAATTAACAAGACTGAAGAAGTCTGCCACCTGGAATCTGCATGGACCCCCAGGGAGGGAAGAAACAATACGGAGGTATTGTGGTCTCACCTTGCTAGCAGGGTCCTTCCAAACAGACAAACAAACAAAAAATCAGCAAAAGCAGTGTCTGCCCAGAGCCCCAGCCGTATAAAAAGAGACTTGGAAGCTAAGAGAGTTTGAGCAGGGACAGGAACGTGACCTGATCATCTTCTCTGGCTGGACTGTGAGTATTCCTCTCCCCCCCTTTTCCTGGGACACTGGGTTAAGGTAACTCCTCGAGGTTGAGAGTTCTCTCACTAAGAGAGTGAACAAGAAAGCTTTCAAGTAGGGATAAGCAGTGCTTCCAATTAATAGCGCAGTAATCAACAGTTTTGGGTTATCCTTTCTAAATGAGTAATCGCATTATTTTAATGGATGTTACTAATCCAAGAATTTGTGTGAGGAAATAAACATAATTTTTTATTACGTTACTGTCTCAGTTGTTACTATTGAACCTTCATAGTGTGACAGTCTTATCAATTATTACAATCTAATTATACCTTAAGTCAAGATTTATTGCCTACCCACATCGGAATGAATCTTACATTGGTGAAGAAACTACTACAACATGATGACCTGTGTCAACTGTTAAAACGCATCCAAAACAATGGACAAAAAACTCTAATCACTGTTCATCATGATACAGAAGAGATACACCACATCTTGGAAAGAGTGAAGAAGGATGGAGAATACCATTGGTGAGAGACTCTTCTGGGATGGTCACCAACCACAACAGGGTTCTATAATCACATGTTGCACCCAGTAGTAGTTGTGTTAAGTTTAACCGTGCTATGCCTATTGCTTACAATCATATTGCACCTAAGATTATGGAGAGTGATAGTACGCCTCGAAAGGCTTGGAGAACTCTGCTTAACATATTAGCAGGGATGCTTAATAAAAACAAAGGGAAGACTGTTAGAGAATATTGGACTGAAGCTGTCTAGAGTTGATTGCTTAGCATAACTTGCTTAGCATTAGTAGCTAAATTTGCTGAAGCCTTAGGCTGCAAGCTGTGAACTCTCTCCTGGATATTACCTAGTTATGTGAAAGAGGGCCCCAGCGCTGGTTCAAGCTGGAAAGATAAAGAAGTTAGAACCAAGAGCAGAAGCTGCAGCTTTGAAAATAGGATAAGAAGCAGCCTGCTAGAGACAATGAAGGAGCGCAATGAAGAAGGGGAAGACCCCAGATCTAAATATTACTATTGGTCCAAACTACTGCATAAGGGGTGGGGAACTTAGATTGTAAGGGTATAATAGCCCAGGAATTTCTTTGTTTAGGGTCCCTCTCTGGAGGCACCCAGCTCGAGCTGTAATTATTGCACACGTGTAATTAAAATTTATTTTGTTCTGATCTGACTTCAAACTTCTGCGGGAACCTAGGGTCGGACTCTGTTATGGTGGCTGGTGAGCTTAATTTTCAATAACAGGTATACTGATCCAAAGTTAATGTAGGTCTGTACTACTTTTAGAATGACAGTGTATGAAGCAAAAAACCATGCATTTTTGTTTGATGGTAACTTCTTTATACAACTAAAATTGGAAAGCATAAAACCAAGGACTCAGAAGCACCATCTTCTGCAGTTGAAATATAGGCTATCTGAGAAAGAAAACCCATGGAAGCTAATATCAAAGGTAATTCACAGGTGCTGGGAAATACAAAGAAAAGTGAAATAAAGTTAAATGTTTACAGAATGCTTTGTCTTTTATATATATATATATATATATATATTCTCCATGATTTCCCTCCCTTATTTGATTTGGGCTTTCCTGTCCCATGTTTAACCAAAGACATAAGATAGCCCAGCTCTCTTGTGAAATACATATAAATATGCAGCTTAGAATATCTGGATTATAAGAGGTCATCTTTCAGAAAGGGTTCACTGGAGGAGTTTCTTCAAGATAACACTTCTGAGACCTTTAAATCTCAAGTTTTCTTAGAGTAAAGGCATAGTAGTTGCCTCTATCTCCTGTTAATAAAGTCTTATGGGGGGAGGGGGGTACTACCAATAAATGTAATTGGTGCAGACACTCTTTTCTTCTAATAAGGCAGTATCCTAGAAACTCTTTGCTCTTAATTAACCATCCAAGTAACCCCCCCCCCCAATCCACTGAAATAAGGGGGAAGGAGGGAGGGCGGGGTCCTGAGCTCTCCCTGCCAAAGGGCTCACTGCCTTGCAGATCTCTGCTGCAACCTGCACACTGCACACTGCCCCAGGCCCTGAAGAAGACATCCAGGGGCTGATAGCCAAGAAGAGGCCTCAGAGAGCAGTTTTGACATGGTGGGACTTTTTTCTCTGGCATAGTTAACAAGGAAATGGTCTTGCTATGACGGAGCACTCAGAGGTACTCTTTTGAGCAGCAGTGCCACAGTCGTTACCTTTCAAAATGGGCACATAAGGAAAAACTTCCAAAGTATTTCTTCAGAAAAGAATTGGCCTCTTACAACAAGTTTTCCCAGATGCGCATACAACAGTGAGTGATGTTTCAAGGGCTCAGAGCTTATTTTTTGTGCTGAAAACTAAGAAAATTACACCATTGCTTTTGGACCCTGAAAATTGTTGCCTGATGCTCAAGCACATTCCTGCAAGTCGGCAGGAAATACTTGAAAGGTCATAGTTGAGAATCAGCTTGCAAAGTTGAGGTGGCTTTATGCAAATAACTCTGCAACCCCCCCTAAGTGTTATGTTCCTCACCTTTCCAGATGCTCCTCTCTTCTCTAAGGGAGTCATTTCTAACCTGACAGTTCAGGTGTCTATCTCAGCTGAGCACATTTTGCAAGGTGTCACTAGGTTGCTGGAGGCCTGCAGGTTCTGCAATTTTTGCCAGGATCTCCTGCCAGGATGCTAATTAAACCCCTGCTTTCAGCTGATCACATACAACTAACCTTACCATTATCATCCAAGCCATGTGCCTGCTGCTGGTCTATCAGCTGCTAAGGCAGGAGTGACTTCACATGCCCATGCCCCAGCCATGAGCCTATCAGAGGCTGAGTCAGAAGTGATCTCCCAAACAAGAACACAAACCTTGTCCACCAGAGAAGCTGAAAGGCCATCAGCAGCCACGTGGGCTTGGTAGATGATTGTAAGGTCACCTCTATCTGAGCAGCTGATGTGCCAGCACTTGACTAATGCTTGGGGCAATTGTTTGTGAGGTCACTTCTGCCTGAGGACCTGATAGGCCGCCAGGCGGCACAGGGCTAGGATGTTGATTGTGAGGTCATTCAGAACTGAGTAGCTGATGGGTCAGAAACGGTTATGTGGCTTGGATAGTGACTGTGAGATCACCTCTGTCTCAGCCTCTGATAGGTCAGCAGCAGGCACATGGCCCAGGTGATGATTGTGAGGTCATTGCTGCATGAATACCTGACTGGATGGAAGCCAAAAACATGCTGAGGTCATTTCCCTAAGGGAAGATGAAAGACCAGCAGCAGGCCCATTGGCTTGGCAGGTGATTATGAGGTCAGTTGTATCTGATCAGCTGGTAGGTCACCAGGAAGCTGATGGCTGGGGGCATTTTTATGAGATTAGTTGTTTCTTAGAAGCTCATAGGAGAGTAGGAGGCTCATGATCATAAAGATGAAAGTGAGGTCACTTCTGCCTCTACAGGTGATGGACCAGGAGCAGGCACATGGGTGGGAAAGTGGCTGTGAGGTGACTTGTATGGGTGAAGCTGATAGGCCATCACTTGACTCCTGTCTGGGGTAAGAGGTTGTGAGGTCCTGCCTGCCTGAGTACCTGCTAGGCCACCAACAGGCACAGGGCTAGGATGTGGGTTTAGTGGTCACTCCTGTCTCTGGTGGGTGCGACTTGGTCTGTGCAGAGAGTGAGGAGTGGCATGGACAGCCCTGGGCCGTGAGTGGTTTTGGGCCACTGGGCTCTGTGCGAGACACAGAAATATATTTTTTAATGGTGCAGGCCTGATAATACCAGAGATATTTAGAAAATGTCAATAAAAAATGAAACAAGAAAGAAAAATAAGAAAATGATCTAAAATGAAGAAATGTTTTGTTACACTTCCCAGCTTTTAAATTTTTTTTGTGTTCTTATTGTCTGTCTTTGCTTTGTTGTCTTTTTTTTTTTTAATAGACTGGTCGTCTTCTTTTTTTATTTTTTGGAAAAGGAAAGTGATTTCTGGAATTGGGGTGGGATGCAGTCACAGGGTCACTGACGGCTGGTGCCATTGTAGGTGCCCTGGTCCACTCTACCCACCCTCCATCTGCAGCTTCAAGGGGCTCCGGTCTGCCGCAGGTCCCCTGTGAGAGCTGCCAGGCCTAGGGAGGTACCTCAGACATACCAGGACCTCTCCACATGCCACTGGGTGCTTGTGGTTAGAACAGAGCTCTGCCTGAAAAGGTGAAGAACTGTTTTCAACTTGTAAAAAATATGAGCACACTTTCATCAGCTAAAATGAATGACTAATTTTAATGTCCCTTTTTCCCATGATAAAATAGTGGAGATGTTCAGGCAGGGTATGAATCTCAGGAGAAGAAATCTTGATCTGCCCCTCAATTTGTTACCACTGCTCTGTCTATTATGCTGTGGATGTAATCTCAGTAATTCCTCACATATTTTCACATGTCCTGATTAAATTGATCATTTCTAAAGGCATCTTTGCATCAGACGAACTAGACATATCTTACTCTTTATCCATCAGATACCTCTCAACTCTCCGGCTGCTGCTCTGAGCTTCAGGGCGTCTGAAGCCTGCCTCGTTGTTCAGGAGTCTAATTATCTCTTTAGCCAACTCCTTAGTTCTGTTTCTATCTTTCCTTTCCTATCTATCTGTCAAAATCATTTCAAGGAGGGTTATTCCTTGTGGAAAGTGGACCACACTGGAGGCAGCTTGCACTTAACATACAGTTGAGGAGGGTCTTTTACCTTTCATTAAACTGTATCCTATTTTATTTTTGCTTGTTTGCAGTTGAGAAAAATCCTCCTGTGTCTGCAGCTAGTTGTCTAAGGGAAGCAGGTGGTAAATTGTGCGTAGGAGTTGTAACATTCAGCTACAGACTCAGGTGGAAAAAAGTTAGATTTTAACAAGAGTCATATAAGTCCCCCAGTGGCTGATGGCAGGGTTGGGGAGGTGAGGAGGAAAGTTGTCCATAAAGGTCTCATATGGAAAATACTGCTTTTCCTGCATGTCTGGACTTCATTAGGAGACCCTCTGGGTCAGTATGACTTGGAGAATGTGGCTATCACTTATTCTGTAAGCTGAAAAATAAAGGAAGCTTAAAAAGGAGAAATCCTTTCATTTTCAGGTGCTCATGGAAATCTTGCTCTTGTAAATACACTCCTGAATCCTCTCCAGTTAGGCACACAAGAATTGAAGAACTGAAGAAAATTAGGGGGAGTGAGATTGGTTGTTAGGGCTTTTGGCATTTTAATGGTGCCTCTGCTGTATTTGGTGCTGAGTCCATGAACCTCAGATACTGAGAGGAGATTGAACAAGCCTCTCAAGAAGTTGAAGTCAGAAGCAAATGCTAAAGTTTCTTGGAGTATTAATGGGTCCCACTGAGGGTCGTTACTCACAAAGTCTCCCCAGGGGCTGATTACAGCAGAAAGTTGGAGGCACTAACTGCAAGTAGGCAAAGGGAATGTGCAGGTGGCTCTGATGCCAAGTAAACCTGGATGAGTTTTGTGAAGCAGAATGGCCAGGCACTGACACCCAGCCCCTGGGCAGGGTGATCTTTTCCCTCGCGCTTTGCTCAGGGCTCTTCCTGGGGGTAGCGTGAATGTGGGGGTGTGCACTCCCACCCCAGGATCTCCCTACCTCTTCTCATGTCTCTCTGTCCTCACTTGCTTTTCCTTGAGACACAAAGCCCGTAGCTGATCACAGACTCCCTCTGGGTGACCTGTAGCACCGCAGTTCTACCCTTCAAGTGACATTTCCTTTTCCTGAAGTCACATCTGAACCCCACAAGCTGCAGTTTGTGGCTGTTTCCGCTTCTCATGCTGTTTCCCACTTTCCATCATCTCTGAAACTGCCTTTCAAGCACTCACAGGCTACTACTCTACTGCCCTTCACCTCCACTTCATCAGGCTAAAGAAGCCCAGGTAACCCAACCTCTCCTCATGGATGCTGTTATTCCTCCCTGCTCACAGGACTTGACACTTCTCTTGTAAATCTCCATGAGGTGTCTGTTGGCTGAATCACCCAAGTTTCTCAAGGTCCTTCTAGACTGAAGTTCCTCTGTGTAAAACAAAATAAGACAAAACAAAAAAACAACACAAAACAGTACCAATGGGGAAAGGGTAAGCAGAGGTGGGCTGATTGTATTGGAGGGGATCAGCATGGTAAAAGAGACAAACTGAAAAGAGGGAAAAGAAATAAAAAGTGGAAATGAAAAGTGAAGCGAAGGATTGATCAGGGCTGTTTTGGAGATTTCTGCCAGGAAGCCCTTCATCTGAGCCATTCTGACTGGAGGAAGACAAGAAAGCTGACCCCACTGTTATGGGGAACCTGTGTGTTTTCTGTGACATTGACAAGTGAAGACCCAGAGGGAAAAGAGTCACGGACTCCTTCAGCATGAAAGGGACCTCAGGAGCTCTCTAGCCCAATCTCCTTGCTTGCAGCAGGATCAGCTCTGGGGTCAGACCAGGTTGCTCAGGGCTTAATCCAGTCTGGTCTTGGAAATCTCCGAGGGAGGAGACTGCACAGCCTATTTGGACAGCCAGTTCCAATGCTTGACCATCTTCTTAGCAGAAAAGCTTTTCCTTATTTCCTGCATAAACATCCTCCCATCATGCACTGTGGTGTAGAGCCTGGCTCCATCTTCTTGGTGACCTTCTTGTAGCCATTCGAAGGCTGCCATGAGATCCGTCCAAAGCCATCTCTTCTCTGGATTGAGCAAGCCCTGTATCTTCACAGAGCAAGTGTTCCAGCTCCCCGATTATTCATGTGCTCAGAAATGTGGCGCAAGAGGATTCACTTCACGACACACTCCTCACCAAAGTGAGGCTGAACTGCCTGCAGCTCCCCAGGTTGACCTGTTGGTCTTTTTTTGAAGATGGACGTAACATTTGCCTTTCTCCAGTCATTGGGACCTCGCCCCATCTCCACAACCTTTTAAAGATGATAGCGAGTGGCCTTGCTGTGACAGCAGCCAGCTCTCACAGCATCCTCATATGCAGCCCATCCAACCCCCTTGACTTGTATGGTTTGAGTTCTCACAAGTAATCCCTCATTAACCCTCATCCATTGTTGGTTGTTTTTCTGCTCTGGAGTTGTGATGCCAAAGCACAACAGCCTGGGAGACCTTGTTTGTGAAAACTGAAGCTAACAAGGTGCTGCGTTCCTCAGACCTATCTGCATCTGCTGTTACTAGATTCCCTGCCCCATTCAGCAGTGAGCCCAACCTTTCCTTTTTCTTCTTTGATTGTTACTGAAGCAGTAGCAGCTCATTTTCATGCCCTTCACATCCCCTGCAAGGGTAAGTCCTAGGAGAGCTTTTGGTTCCCTAACACCATGCCTGTGTTGCTGGACAATATTTCTAAATCCCTCCTTTGCAGCCTCTCCTTCCTTCCCATTCCCATTCACTGCCTTATTGCCCTGGAGTTCAGGCGCGAGTTCCCTGTTTAGCCAAGCTGGTCCCCTGACATGTCTGCTAGCTTTACTGAATATTGGGGTGGACCATTCCTGCATTTGGCGGGTGCTGTCCTTAAAGGCCTGCTGGCTTTCCTGCGCTCTTCAAAGCTGCCTCCCATGGGATTCCCCACCAGTCCCCTGAAGAGGCCAAAGTCTGCTCCTCTGAAGCCCACGGTCTGCACTCTGCTACTGTCCTTCCTCATGCCCTTCAGGATCTGGGACTTCACGTTTTCACGGTCACTGTAGGCAAGGCTGACACTGACTATCCCATCCCTGATCAGTTCCTCTTTATTTGCAATTTCCACATCCAGGAAAGCATCACCATTATTGACCAGTCTTAGCTGTGCTAAGAAGTTGTTCCTGACACCCTGCAGAAACCACTGGTCTCCTTGCATGCTGTTGTTTTCCCTTCCAGTGAATGTTAGGGCCATTAAGGTCTCCCCATAAGGACCAGGGCCTGTGATCCACAGACTTCCTCAGGTTGCTTAAAGGAGATTGCATCCACCTCCTCATCCTGATCATGTGGTCTGTAACTCCAGTCACAATGTCGCCCTTCCTCTCATGCTCACCCACAAGGTCTCATTCAGCCCCTTTTTCATCCCAGAGAAGAGCTCCATGCATCTGAGCTGCCCCTTTGCACAAAGGGCATCCTCCCTCCTCATCTCCCTTGATGGTCTCTCCCGAAGAGCTTGTACCCTGCCAACACAGCCCTCTAGCTCTGTGAGTTGTCCCACCACATCTCAGTTATTCCAACCATGTGGCAGTCCTGTGACAGCTTGTGTATCTCCATCTGCTCCTGTCCGTGCCCCACGCTGCATGCATTTGCACATATTTGGGCTGCAGAACCTCAGCTGTGGCACAGAGCGCAGACTGATCATGGTGAACCATGTTACCAAGAGCCAAGGACATTGTACATGCAACGGCCCCACTGCAGAATAGAGACGTGCTGGCATAGATAGCAGGTGGCAATGTAATGGTGAAAGGAGGTTCCCACTGAGAGAGCAAAACCTGCAGTGTCCAAGGCCAGGGAGAAACAGAGCTGGGCTGTGCAGAAAAGGCAGGAGAGGGCTTTGCTGCCTGAACTGACTTCGTATCACTTTGGGGCCTGTGACAGAGGTGAAATAATCTCCAGGAAGGACGAGGTGTCACTGAAGAAGTCCCTGGGCCTGGAAAGCCTGTGATCCAGCCATCCTCTGGAGATCATTATCACAGTCCCTTTCCATATCATCTGGGAGTGAGAAAAAGTTTAGGAGGAAGAGAGTTGGAAGGGTTTGAGAGTGCAGGGACATAAGTGGAGACCTTGGTGTGATGTGTCTCCCAGTTATGCAGCTGCTTGGATGTAGACATGATGGACTTTGCCTAAAGGCAGTGGTGGGATGCAGTTGTTTGGGCTCGGATAGGAAACTTGAGATGTCCTGAGCTGTTTGCCCAGCAACCGCTGTAAAAGGGCATGGTTTTCCTGTAGGTTCCATGCTGTATTTGCTGGAGATGTGTGCTTGTGCTGGACACCCCAGGCATCTGACACGGTCCTGCCGGTCTATTCTTATGTCATTAATTCAAGGCTCTGCACTGAATTAAATTAACTGTTTGCAATGTAGAGATGTGCATGAGTCTCAGCTTCCTAGTGAGTGGAGCTCTAGGAGCAGTAGTAGGCATCAAGTGTCATTTCAGATGGCCAAGGAAATTCCCCACCTGGCCCCCACCTCATGCTCTAGAAGGATGCAGGTCTCCTAGTTGCTCCATCACAGCAAGCAGACACTGGCACATGCCTTGCACCACCTCTGTCTCTTCAAATGTCACCAGATGTTTGTGTGTGAGCAACTGACTCCCATCCTCCATCTCCATTGATTATACTGGAAGCTTAGACAAGGAGCTTGCGTGCCCACATCTCTGTTGTGCACACTTCAGCTTTGGCAAGGGGAATCCCACCTCCTGTGTGTTTGTGGAGTTCACGGGAGGGATCTGAATCCCACTCCACTCCAGGGGTTTCTAACCCGGCATAAGATGTCCAGATTGACTCATCTGAATCAGTACCTGAACCATGGGTGAATGAGCTCCTTTCTTGTCCCTGTCTAGGTGTCCTGCTTAGTAAAGAGATGGGAATAGGGGCTTCCAGAGTGGGATGTTTCCATCTCTCATAGATAACCATCCTCTGATGAGACAAATTGCAATTGCTGGAATCAATCTCTCTTCTGTCTTTAGAGAGACACCACAGATGATTATTTTAGTCTACCTCAGTGAACATTTCCCAAGAGGAGAGAGTACAAAGGAAAAATAAAGTCACACCTTCAGCTGCGCCACTCTTCCAGAGTGGAGCTAGGCACCTGGGATGGAGGGGGCTCATGGCAACCTGGCAGCACTGCGCAGAGACAGCTCTGTCCAGGAGCAGCTCCTCTGCAAAGAGCAGCAGGGCTCTGGGCACTGCCTGCTCTTGCTGACATGAGTTGAGACAAGACAGAGAGAAGTGAAAGGCAGTGTGGAGTGGGAGGACAGAGGAGAGCTTATTGTAGAAGAAATCTTCACAGCCTTTGACACGGTAAGTCTCTGACTGCAGGGCAATGCTACTGAGGTTTCTGGACAGGTGCTCTAACCCTAGTCCATGACTGACAGGATTTTTAAGGCTCACTCTCCCGGCTTCTCCAGTGCGGAGGAGGAGGAGAGGCTTCCGAGCTGTGATTCCCTGCCACACTGTCAGAGGGACAGGTCATGCTGCTACCTTCTCCCAGGGACGCTGCAGGGGTGTGAAGCCAGGGAGTGCACCCAGGTCTGCCCAGGGCTGTAGTTCAGAGCAGTGTCCCTGTGCCCCAGCATACTGTGTGCCCAGGGCAGCGACCCTGCCACCTGCAAGGGTCAGCACTCAGCCTGCCCGGGGAATTCCTCACAGTGCAGTGGGGAGAAGCTCTGGGTAGGAGGATCGACCCCCAGCAGGGCAAGTTCATTTTCCCATTGAGAGGGTGCTGCATGGGTGAGGGCTGCTCACAGCTCTAGCTCATGCACAGGGCATATTTGAGGGATCTTTTCAAGAGCAAGGTGAAAAAACGGCTGTTTGAAAGGGAAGGAGCTTTCCTTCTGGCATCTGCACTTTCAGTTTCCTTATTTTGGCAGGGAGAAAAAAGGAAAGAGTTTTCTGGTTTGGCAAGGGACTGGGACTCCTCAACCTTCACGCTCAGAGATCAGTAGGTTTGTGAGAAGCCTCAGCAAACCCCTTCATCCCCACCTCAGCCTACAGGCAGCACCAGCATCCCCTTTATGGCCTCATCGGGGTTTATCTGACTTGCTCCTTAGGACCTGCGAGCACAGAGATGCCCCTGCCCAGTGCCCTGAGCCAGGAAGTTTCTATAGGGCAGAGCTGAGCACACAGAGGATGGGATGGGATCTGTGAGCACTGATTGGGAATAGTCGTTGGGACAGAGAAACAGCTCCTCGCAGGGACACCTACAGGCAGCAGAGATGGGCAGGGAAGGAGATGAACAAACAGAATCATCATGGGAGGATGGATTTGGACAAGTCATGGGCAGTCTCTCAGATACAGACACCCTCTTCCTCTGAGCAAGCCCCCCACGTGTCCTCTCCCACCAAGCAGAGCCTCTGCCCTGACAGCCATGGAGTCCGGGGCATGAGCCACCTCCTCTGCAGCCAGACCTCCAGCAGAGGAGAGGGGCATCTCACCTGCCACGGGCCCATTTCATGCTGCCCAACAAAGGGGCTGACAGTGACTGCCCTGCGATGTTGCTGTCTGCAAGGCAGCTTGCCTAGCTGGGTAGGGTGAAGACCCTCCTGAGTGCCTCTCTGCCTGTCTCCTTGCCTCCCTTGGCAGCCAGATCATGGTCTCCTTATTTCCCCTCCTGTCCATGCTGCTTCTGCACTTCTCTCAGGCTCCCTGGGGTTGGGGGGGGGAGGGGAGCGTTCAGCTGCAGTTCTGACACTGACCCTGTGAGTTGTGCAACAGAGGGATATGCATGGGAGGGAGGTTACCCCAATCCCCTTCTGACCTATAGGGCTCCAGGAAATGTAGTCCATGGGGTTGGAAAAAGAGCAGACCCTCCTTAAGGGAGACCATCTTTAGGACATTCGATCCTTTCCCTGTGGCATCCTGCCAGGCTGCAAGCTGCCCTCCAGAAGGGCACAGCTGTCTCATATAGCATCTCTGTGCTATCTGAGAGACCCATGAAGAAGCTGCAGAGATGTGAAGAGTATGGAAATGGTGGTGGGCAGCTGTATAGGGGCAGCTGAAAAGAGCCCTGTGTGTGCTTGGCTAGAAGGGGAGTGTGGAGACCTCCCTCTGGTGAGCTGAGAAAGGGAGAGAAGTTTGGAGATCTGCACTTTGAAACCGGACTCCTCTGCTCTCAGCAGCGGCTCGTTTCTTTTTAGGGCAACATATGAGTGTGATCATCCTCCAGCTCAAAGAGGTGGGAACACAGGACAGCTGGGATCAAGGCTAATAGACAGACTAGCCATCCTCACTCTGCACCAAGTGACAGTGAATTCTTTCATCACAGGACTCACAGCAGAAATGCCACAGATTGCTACCTTTGAGGAACGCTCCCCAGGGGTGACAAGGACATCTGAAAGAAAATAAACAATGTTGAAAAATCCCTAAAACTCTGTTCCTCAACCCTCATTTATTAGAACTGGTGGTGAAGATGCTGAAAAGCCCTTCCACATGACAACTGGATTTCACCTGGAAGAAATTGTGAGTGTCAGAGCTACTCCCTCCCATTTCCTCCTTCCCACCACTGTACAGCAGGACTGACTCCTCTGCAGCTCAAGGGCAGAGGCCCCTGCTCATCACAGCACACTCAGCCAGAGCAAAGTGGAGCACACAGATCCTCTCAGCAAAGAGAGAGGCAATATGGGGGGTTGTATGAAAACTGGAACTTTTTTTTTTTTCTTGAAAAATCTCTGCTTACTTCTCAATTTATTTTCTTCTTTGGACAGTCCCCTATGCTCTAAAGGAGCAAATGTCCAACAGCAGCACCTTCAATGAGTTCCTCCTCCTGGCACTCATGGACACACAGGAGCTGCAGGTCTTGCACTTTGTGCTGTTTCTGGGCATCTACCTGGCTGCCCTCCTGGCCAATGGCCTCATCATCACTGCCATAGCCTGTGACCACCGCCTCCACACCCCCATGTACTTCTTCCTCCTCAATCTCTCCATCCTCGACCTTGGCTCCATCTCTGTCACTGTCCCCAAATCCATGGCCAATTCTCTGTGGGACACCAGGGCCTTTTCCTTTTGGGATGTGCCACCCAGGTCTTTCTGCTTCTCTTCTTGCTGTCAGCAGAATATTGTCTTCTCACTGTCATGGCCTATGACCGCTTTGTTGCCATCTGTAGACCCTTGCACTACGGGACCCTCCTGGGCAGCAGAGCTTGTGTCAAAATGGCAGCAGCTGCCTGGGGCACTGCTTTTCTCTATGCTGCCCTGCACACTGCAAACACATTTTCACTACCACTCTGCCAAGGCAATGTTGTAGAGCAGTTCTTCTGTGAAATGGCCCAGATCCTCAAGCTCTCCTGCTCAGACTCCTACCTCAGGGAAGTTGGGGTTATTGTGGTTAGTATTTGTTTAGCTTTTGGGTGTTTTCATTGTGCTGTCTTATGTGCAGATCTTCACAGCTGTGCTGAGGATCCCCTCTGAGCAGGGACGGCACAAAGCCTTTTCCACGTGCCTCCCTCACACGGTTGTGGTCTCCCTGTTTGTCAGCACTATCATATTTGCCCACCTGAAGCCCCCCTTCCTCTCCTCCCCAGTTCTGGATCTGGTGGTGGCTGTTCTGTATGCAGTGGTGCCTCCAACAGTGAACCCTCTCATCTACAGCATGAGGAACAAGGAGCTCAGGGATGCGCTGAGGAGACTAGTTCAATGGGTACAATGTCAGTCCCAATAATTATCCCACGTGCATCCACTCATCATTCACAGGGCATTTGGCCTCAAGGTTATGTGTTCTTCACTTCTTTCTTTCCTTTCCTCTGTTGCATTCTTGTAAAAAGAAAAAAAAAGGTTTGGTTCATGCCACTTGTCCTCAGGAATCTCTTGTTTGAATCTGACTGAGACACCATGTTGAAGCAGGAAGCCAGGCTTCGCCCTTCATCAGCAGAGGTGGGGGAACCTCAGAGCCCACTAGTCTGAGCTCCCTCAGATGCCTTCAGGGCAATGAGGAGAGTATCCCTTTGCAGTGGCTCCTTTGCACTGACACCAAGGGATCTCAGGGGACAGAGTCAGGCTCAGACAAACAAAGATGGGTGAGACCATGGCTCCCATGTCCATTAGGAGAGCTCAGCTTCCCTGGCCGTTGTCAAGGTGTAATCTCACACCTCTCTCCTATGAGGGTGGTAGCCAGTTGTCACCTTGGGCCGGTCCCTTCCCTCTCCAGTGCTCCAATGCTACAAGTGGAGGGGAAGTAGAGGGGAGGGGAGTCAGGCAGCAGCTTGTGGGGACAGACCCTGTGTTCCTCAGGACCATCCCCCACTGCCACAGCAGGCATTTCCTCACTGCAGCCTTTGGGTGGTGGCTGCAGCTTTCCTGAGACATGTCCACCAACAGCAGCAGGACTTTCTCTTTTCAGAGTTGTTCTCTTCATTTCCATGCTGTCCTTCTGCACTCTGTTCTGGGTATATGGCCCAGTAGTTCTCATAACCTGGTAGCGGTAGGGTTGTGTTTCCATGTGCATGTGTCCTGTAAGTTCAGGCAGGACCAGGCAATGGGCACCCTTATGCCAGACCTGGCCTCCAGAATAACATTGCTATAATAAAAAGAGATCTCCTCTGTGATGTGCCTGAAGTCTGGCCTTTCTTCAGAAGTTGGGGTCAAAAATACACCCAAGGGATTGCACCATAAAAGGGCCTGCTGCTCTGCCTGTGCACTCCCTGGGCTCCAGGGGATGAGCTGAGTCCCAGCGTGATCTTTCAGGGACCAAGGGCTGGATTCAGGGTTCATTTCTCAGTGACCACTGCCAGTGGAGATGCTGAATGGTCTCTGAATTGCATGCCTGGGATTGTCGCACAGGTGACAATGCTGATGACAGATGCCTATCCTTCTGGAAGGGAACCTGAGCCCCCAGGAGAGCTCAGGGGATCTCCGGGGATATTGTGGGCCTGGGGGTGGGCAGTGAGTGGAGCCTCACCAAACAAGGGACAGTCCGTGGTAGAGTCACCCAAAGACAAAGCACTAAAGCCAGGTATGCATAGGGAAAGGAGGGCTCTGCAATGCCTGGAGAGGCAGTAGGGACCCAGGAGGCCCAGGGAAGGGGCACTGGAGAGTGATTCATGTATCCCCAGTGAAACACCACAGGCCAGAGCTAGCGCACACCCGAAAACATCTCCTGCTACTGCAAACGCCCTGGGGTCACTCTGAGCACCACCCATGAGGGCAGACACGTGCCAGCAGTGTCAGCGGTGGTGAGCCCTGTTTGGCTGGGTCTGCTTCCCACCCCAACCAGCATGGCCTGTGCGGAGTCAGGAGTCACCCTGTGGCCCCATGGTCCCACAGCCTGCTCGCTCTGCACAGCAGCACCACCAGCCCGGGGCTCTGTGGGGAGCACCAGGGAGGGGTACAGGAATGGCCAGGCCGGCCAGCATGGACACACTCACCTGGGGAAAGGCTCTCTGGTTAGCAGGAACATCCCAGGAGAAAAGCAGGGCAGCATTCGGAGATGGAAATGAGAATGAGGTTGCTCTGTCCCTGGAGCAGCAGGAGCTGCCAGAGGGGCTGCAGGGCCAGGGCTCTCGTGCTGTGCTGGGCAGTGGGGTGGGCATGGAGGGGCTGCAGGCAGACAGGGAGGGGGATCTCCTGGACACAAGAGCAGGGGAGATGGAGAGTGACTGGCGTCATTGTGGGGCCTCCTCCCCCTTGCCGGGGAGCTGCTCTCCTTGTCCTTAAGCCTTGTCCAAGTTATGCTGTGGACATGCCTGTGCCTGGTCCTGCACCTCTCAGGTCCTGACCTGACCCTGTCCTTGTCCTGCTGACCTGCCCCCTCACTACAGTCAAGAAAGCCTTTGCAAGGGAAGCTGGGAACTGAGCGGATCCCAGGGAAGGCTGTAGGTAGAAAAGCCCGCTGTATATCCACATCAGCAACTCTTGCCCAACAGCTCAATTAAAGGTGTAAGGAGTGCTTTAGGTTTGGACCCCCTACTCAGGTAGCCCTGCATGCAGAGTCTGAGTGAGCACAGCCGCTTGGGTCTGATTTTACGATGCATAGTTAGGAGAGCAGGTTTTTCTGCTTCATAGCTCGAGTGTTTATCCACCATTTGCCCTGAGCTGGGGCAGCTCCAGCTCCCCACAAGGGGGAAGGGGCACAGGGGGAGTGGGCCAGGGGGCTTGAGGAGAAGCCAGCGTCCCACTGCCTGGCTGGAGCTGGATCCCCAGCATGGGGGGGGGCAGGGGCCAGGGAGCTCCTTCCTGTAGAGCTGGTCACCATGGTGCCAGGAGAGGGGCTGGGAGCAAGGGGGGCAGCAGGCTGGGCAGGGGCAGGCAGGGCTGCGGTGGTGGCCACAGGGAGGGGGCGCAGCCAGTGCTGCTGCAGCACAGTGGTTGTCACGGTCGTCTCCCTCGCAAGAGGTCCCGCACTGCCCCCGGGCAGGAACAGGCTGTTCCCCCGTCCCCGTGCTGCCCTCCCAGCAGGACGGGACATGCGAGGAGGAGCTCGGCCTGCCCTGTGCTCAGGGAGAGCTCCCCAGGGCTGGCACAGCTTGGCCTGAGGCACCTCCAGCTCCTCGGCCTCTGCTCTGGCATGGCTGGCACGGGGACGAGAGCTCCTAGGGCAGGGCAGAACAAGCCCGTTTTGGGTCTTCCCCCTGACGCTCTCCCAAGGTCCCTGGCTCAGCCTTGTGCTCCCCCTCCCATCGGCCAAAGCAAAGTCCAGCATCGCCTGGGGACTCCCTTCCCCATGGGGAGGAGAGGGAGGGTGTGACATGGCAATAGAGGGACATCCGGGATTCTTTCAGATTCTGGGGTTAGTCACACTGAACTCGAGAGATCAGCATTTGTCAAGTATAAGAATTTAATAGACCTAAGCAGTTCTACACATATGACAGATGCTGGACAACACTAAACAATTAACACTAGACGATCTACAAGTATAACAAAGCTAAAAAGCATAGTAAAGCTATATATATAACAGAACTAAACATATATATACACACATATGAGAGCTCTATGGTTAAGCCATGGATGCACGGTACAATGACCGTTTTCGCCCTTTCCTTGTCCTTATGGGCCACCCCTCTGGTAGAGTTTTCCCCAGATTGTTCTCACCACAGTTGAGCTGCGCCAGGATGATTCAGGTTCTCCCTGGCAGTCAGCATCAGGGGCGTCCCTGCTGATGGGTGGGTTGTCGGGTCCGCAAGCCAGCTGACGGTGAGTCCGAGTCCACGCAGAGGTATGTGGCTTACTTGCTTTTATCCTTCCCGGGCTTAGTTCATTATCCATCCAAACCATGCCAGACCACGGTTACACAACAGAACTGATGGCCTCAGCCATCAGGATGGTCAACAATATGGTCAACAAATAACTGTACGCATATTCAACAGATAACCCAGGGCAAAATTCCACAGTACCTAGATGCTTACAGTGCAAGTCTGGTGTCACTTCTTGGCTGACTAGGTCTGCTCAGCACCCGTGGGGTTATTGGAGGGCTACAGCAACCCAAGAGTGTGGTGACTCCAGCTGTGGTACACCCAAGGTTCCTTAACTCTTGGGGAGCACCCCAGAGCAAACCCCTCTTCTATGGGCTGCACCATCCTGAGTCCCACGCTTGCCTGTGCAGCACCTATCAAGGGAGAAAACCTGAGAAATCATTACTGTGGGTCAAAGCAAAGAAACAGTGGCCGAGCAGTTACAACAAAGGTTCACAAAGCTTGCTGCCCTTTTGTACCATTGCGTCAAAACATTTGGTGGTCTTCTTTCATCTATGACCTCTTATTAAGACACAGTTGTTAAATGAGACACAGCACAACCTTAGGCTGCAATCAGAATAAAACCACAATGACTTGTCTTGCTTGCTTGCGCTCCTCATCCAGTTCTAAGGAAAAGCCACTTTGACTCACCACCAGGCCCGCTGCATTCTCAAGTCACTAGGCACTAGGACACAGTCCTGCTGTGAGAGATACACCCCTCTGGTCCATTTTCTTACTGCTGTGTAGCCCCCAGAAATTAGTTTTGGATAGAAGAAAGTAGAGAAAGCATAACCACTACATAGCCTTCCTTCCTTCTTTACACCACAAGATTCATGCAGGAATCCGTGATCGGTATAATAAACAGTGAGCTTTGAGAGGAAAAATACAACACTGGTTTACCAAATGAAAAGTACAGCCATGCTAATCTGCTGGCCACCCTGGAGTAGAGAAAACTCTCCCTGCCTGAGAAAACTCCAGTCGTAGCTTTTATTCTGAGACTTGCATGTGGCTACCTCTTCAGAGTTTGCTGGAAACGTTTGTCATTCACTCCAGTTAATCTGGACTTGAATATGACCAACTCTGGGAAGCAGCACCAGACAAGAAGTGCAGGTGCTATCAGAAATACTGCGCCCTTCAAGGCTGAAAATCAGAGCCTGAACACAGACACTTCTGAGATCTGCAGGGGGGGGGGGGGGGGGGGGCAGCAAAGAACTTGGAAAAGAAAACTCACATACACGGTCAAGGGGTATTTCTCAATACACATTGCATGAGAACACCACTCTGCTGCAGCAAGTTTTACCTCATTTCAGAGCCAGGCATGCTTCCTTAGTGGGTGGACATCCTCACGGGTGACAGCGAGGTTGAAAGCACTGCTCATGATATCCTCTGGCTTGCCGTCCTCAAATGCAGCAAGGACTCCTCTCACCGTAGCCTGAAAAAACACAGTTACAGGGGAAAGGGCTCATGAGACAAAGTACAGAGCACATGAACCTGTGCACAGCAGTCAGCTAAACAAGGCCTGTCAAAGCCTGTTAAGCAAGGTCAGATTGTTTGACTAGCAGACAATGCAGAAAGTCTTGCTCAGGAATAAAATTGAAGGATATTTTGTACTCACCATCAACCAGCAAATTCCTCTTTTTCCATACTCCCAAGTTCCTTTTTAGGGATGGCTGCTTTCAAAATGTGCACCCATGTGCCACTACTTCCACAGTTAAATTGAGGCAAGAGAGCCACAAAGTTGCTTTGGTTTGAACAAGCATTAAGCAGCTCAGCAAAGTCTCCCTATATAGCTCTTGAGTTGAGATTGAGACTAATAATTCTCATTTCCACGGCTAAGCTTGTATTTCTCATCTCAGTCCTTATCACAGCAGAAAGTCAAAAAGATGCACCACATATCTCACAAAACACCTAAGAGGAGACTAAACACATGTTGCAACCTCGTACTATCAGTCAACTAAGCCTGTGCACTGGGAGCTTTCAAGGGTTACCTGATAGAGAAGAGGCAAAGGATTAAAACAGCAGAGTGCAGAGTGCTCAGAATGATACAGAAACAAAATAAGTGACAGCAGGAAACCTCTGTGAAAGTGCCATTTGTTGAAGAATGCTGCTCCTTCCCATGGAAGAAACAACTGGCATGAGGGCATTCTTCACTCAACAACACACACGTAAGAGTGCAAACATTTATGGTGGAAAATGCTTAATCATCATTCCCTAAAAAAGAAATAATAAACAACAGAAGTTACCTCTGCACTGGCCTGCTTCATGGGTCTGTCCTGGTCACAAGCATTTTCTGCTGGTCTGTAATGCCTGAGAGAAGCAGAGAAAGACAGAAATGGGTTGTTTCAACGTTGTCACATTCAGTTCTAATGAATCCACCTCCTGGTTAAGAAAGGCTTTTTGCCGTGCTACATCTGGCTACAACCCATGTTAAATACATGAACAAGAGCAAATATCACATCAGCTTCCAGCACTACTCTTACGGAGCAGCAAGACTGGGAGAGAAGGGAGAGCTGGGGTCCTTCCCCACTTTCTTCCCTCAATACATGGCAGGAGCCCTTTTCTTTCATTGTATCAGTTTATTTCATTAGTTGAAAAACAGGGAAGCCACCAGCACCTTCTCTGTAAAGGGCTTGGTGATCTACTGGGGAGGAAGACTGCAAGCTAGGTGTTATCCTGCAAGAAAAAACAGGAACATTTCCAACCATACTTGCATCCAAGCACAGTTAGCTCACTCAAACTGAAGACCAGCACACCGAGTTACAAATGGACGTCTTAAAGATGTTTACTTGCTTCCCAGAAGCTAGTCAGGAGGGTGACTATCTCCATTTGGAAAGGAGTATCATTAAAACCACACAGACTCTGAAGACCAAGCAAACACCCAGACATTGAAGATGCCCCTATGTGTGTCCCTTCTCCTCCAAAAAATGAGTGTTTGTATTGTCATCAGTGATGTGACTGTTCACTCCGCTCCTGCTAAAACTTTGGGCCTAACACGTGGCTCGTGCTAATGCCTGAGGTATGCTGGGAGCAGCACCATTAGGCTAAAACGAGAGCAACACATACACCACATCCTCAAGGACAAAAAGAATGACGTCTGTGATTCTTGGGATTTTTTTAAGTAATTGCTTGTTAGCATCTGATAAGACTAAAACTCTTTGGAATTAAGTAAATCCTTTCCCAGTAACCAAAATGACCATTGGGGATGGTATAGAGCAGACTTCCGAGCTGGAAGGTACAAATACGTCAGCTCACCCAAACAGCCTTTGGAGTGGATCCAGCAGCAGCTGGACTGCCCACTGCAATTCAGGGGATGCCACACTTTGGCAGAGGAGGAAGGATGAGCACTCTCACTGTCGGTTAGGTAACTATTTTGCTCATAAGCACACAAGTTAATGAATTATCAAGTTAATGAATCAGCGAACTAGCAAATTAAGTAACTAGAAAATTAATAATTTAGGCTAGTCTACAGAGAAAGGATTAACCCCTTGTTGGCTTTCATATGTATATTTTTTTTAACCTAATGAGCTCATAAAAATAAAGTTTGTTTCACAAAGTACGCTGTCCTGTAAATTAGAGAGATCACAATGAACCGAGACACAAAGATCCTACAACAGACCCTCATGGGGTCATTCATTGTGCTTTGAAAGCCTTCAATGCACTATGGTAACAAGAGACTCTGTTTCTGACCAAATCATTTCTCTGAGACCCCTGGGGTCCCAAGTATCATTTGCTATCTGTGGCAAAAAATGGGAAAGCGTTAAGAGAAAAAGCACGAGTCAACTTCCAAGGACAATTAGATGTACGGGGCTGCCAGTTTATGGGGGACAGTGCAGACAGCTTCCTAACACTCACTGCTGAGCACGAAGCCCGAACTCTGACAAACAGGCCTTTCGAATATCCTGTGAAAGTTCATGAGCACGGAAGCAAGGCAGCTGCTAGGGGTTTCATGTCGAGACTCCACACTGGACCAAATTAGGCCCCTAATTCCACGGCCTACTCAAAAATAATTACAAAACCCATATATCTGCATAATAACCTCAGACACGTGAAAAGAAGTACTTGTGAACTATTCTTTAAATAACAAAGAGGATTTAAAAAAAAAACCTATTTGGGGCAATAGTAAATGTGTACACATGACATTCTCACAAAGTACAGGCTACAGAAGAAAATTGTTTGTCAGCAAACCAATTTAACCTGACCTCTCTGCAGGGCACAGTTCAGGACACCCTCACAAGTTACATACCTCCAATTTTCTAGAGAAGGTCCAGAAAAGAAACTACCTTGATAAAAACAGTGGAACGGGCCTTGTCCAGAAAAGATGTCATTTGCTTACTTGGTTTGGAAGCTCTGCCATCATAAAACAAACAAACAAGAAAACAAACAAAAAACCCATACACACACACCAAAAAGTTACAAAGGGATTACTTAAGAGTCTTCTTTAAACTCTACCTTAATTTAAGTAAAGGGCTCCTAAGGGTGCACAAGGAATTTATCTTCCACCGTTACTGCAAACGGCAGGACACTACAAAGGTCACCCCTAGGAGAAGGGAGTTCAGACTATGCCTAAAACAGCCACTGGCACACTGAAGGCTCTCATTCACTTTCAACATGCGTTTTCCCTTTCACAAAAACCTTACAAAGCCACTTCAGCCAGTAACTAGCCAGGAGGGTTGTTTCCCCCCCAACCCCCCTTTTTTTTCTTTCTTTCTAGAGAGAGCTTGTTGTATTCTACAGCTTCCGACAGAAGCTATATTAGCATAAATGCTCCAGCTGATAGAGACTTCGGCGACCAAAAGATCTTAGACTTTTGGCTGAAATGCTCTTGCTGCTGCCCATGGGGAGAGGCACAGAGCCAGAAAACAATGCCTGGAGTCCAGGGCACTCTGCTGACGTGGGCATCTCTCCTGCTGGCACTAGAAATAGTGTATCCCGTCACATTCACTCCGCACAGATTATATGTGACCTCAAAACCACAAATACCAAACCCAAGACCTGCATTGACCTATCAGGGACCGAGCCACAAGTGACCTCACAACCACAAACTGCAACCACATCACCAGCACTGGCCTATCAGGCACTCAGCCACAAGTGACATCACAACCACAAACTCCACCCACAACACCAGCACTGGCCTATCAGGCACTGAGCCACAAGTGACATCACAACCACAAACTGCACCCACATCAACAGCACTGGCCTATCACACACTGAGCCACAAGTGACATCACAAACACAAACAGCAGCCACATCACCAGCACTGGCCTATCAGGCACTGAGACATAAGTGACATCACAAAAAAAAAACTGCAGCCACAGGACCAGCACTGGCCTATCAGGCACTGAGACACAAGTGACCTCACAACCACAAAGTGCAGCCACATCACCAGCACTGGCCTATCAGGCACTGAGACACAAGTGACCTCACAACCACAAACTACACCCACAGTACCAGCACTGGCCTATAAGGCACTGAGACACAAGTGACATCACAACCACAAACTGCAGCCACATCAACAGCACTGGCCTATCAGGCACTCAGTCACAAGTGACATCACAACCGGAAAATGCAGCCATGTGACCAGTACTGGCCTTTCAAGCACTCAGCCACAAGTGACATCACAAACACAAACTGCACCCACATCACCAGCACTGGCCTATCAGGCTCTCAGCCACAAGTGAAATCACAACCACAAACTGCAGCCACATCACCAGCACTGGCCTATCAGGCACTCAGCCACAAGTGACATCACAAAAACAAACTGCACCCACAGGACCAGCACTGGCCTATCAGGCACTGAGCCACAAGTGACATCACAACCACAAACTGCAGTTATGTGACCAGCACTTGCCTATCAGGCACTGAGCCACAAGTGACATCACAACCACAAACTGCAGCCATATTACCAGCACTGGCCTATCAGGCACTGAGACACAACTGACATCACAAACACAAACTGCAGTTATGTGACCAGCACTGTCCAATCAGGCACTGAGCCACAAGTGACATCACAAACACAAACTGCACCCATATCACCAGCACTGGCCTATCAAGCACTGAGCCACAAGTGACATCACAACCACAAACAGCAGCCACATCACCAGCACTGGCCTATCAGGCACTGAGCCACAAGTGATCTCACAACCACAAACTGCAGCCACATCACCAGCACTGGCCTATCAGGCACTGAGCCACAAGTGACATCACAACCACAAACTGCAGCTATGTGACCAGCACTGGCCTATCAGGCACTGAGGCACAAGTGACATCACAACCACAAACAGCAAACACAGGACCAGCAGTGGCCTATCAGGCACTGAGCCACAAGTGACATCACAACCACAAACTCTACCCACAGGACCACCACTGGCCTATCAGACACTGAGCCACAAGTGACATCACAACCACAAAATCCACCCACAACACCAGCACTGGCCTATCACACACTGAGACACAAGTGACATCACAACCACAAACTCCACCCACATCACCAGCACTGGCCTATCAGGCACTCAGCCACAAGTGACATCACAACCACAAACTCCACCCACATCACCAGCACTGGCCTATCAGGCACTCAGCCACAAGTGACATCACAACCACAAACTGCAGCCAAATCACCATCACTGGCCTATCAGGCACTCAGCCACAAGTGACATCACAAACACAAACTGCAGCCCTGTAACCAGCAGTGGCCTATCAGGCATTCAGCCACAAGTGACATCACAACCACAAACTCCACCCACGTTACGAGCTCTGGTCTAGCAGGAACTCAGCCAAAGGTGACATCACAACCACAAACTCCACCCACATCACCAGCACTGGCCTATCAGGCACTGAGACACAACTGACATCACAACCACAAACTGCAGCCACATCAACAGCACTGGCCTATCAGGCACTCAGCCACAAGTGACATCACAAACACAAACTGCAGCCACATCAACAGCACTGGCCTATCAGGCACTGAGCCACAAGTGACATCACAAACACAAACTGCACCCACATCACCAGCACTGGCCTATCAGGCACTGAGCCACAAGAGACATCACAACCACAAACTGCAGCCACATCACCAGCACTGGCCTATCAGGCACTGAGCCACAACTGACATCACAACCACAAACTGCACCCACATCACCAGCACTGGCCTATCAGGCACGAAGCCACAAGTGACATCACAACCACAAACTGCAGCCACATCACCAGCACTGGCCTATCAGGCACTCAGCCACAAGTGACATCACAACCACAAACTCCACCCACAGTACCAGCACTGGCCTATGAGGCACTCAGCCACAAGTGACATCACAACCACAAACTCCACCCACATCACCAGCACTGGCCTATCAGGCTCTCAGCCACAAGTGACATCACAAACACAAACTGCAGGCACATTACCAGCACTGGCCTATCAGGCACTGAGCCACAAGTGACATCACAACCACGAACTGCTGCCACAGGACCAGCACTGGCCTATCAGGCACTCAGCCACAAGTGACATCACAACCACAAACTCCACCCACAGTACCAGCACTGGCCTATCAGGCTCTCAGCCACAAGTGACATCACAACCAGAAACTGCACCCACAACACCAGCACTGGCCTATCAGGCACTCAGCCACAACTGACATCACAACCACAAACTGCACCCACATCACCAGCACTGGCCTATGAAGCACTGAGCCACAAGTGACATCACAACCACAAACTGCAGTTATGTGACCAGCACTTCCCTATCAGGCACTGAGCCACAAGTGACATCACAACCACAAACTGCAGCCATATTACCAGCACTGGCCTATCAGGCACTGAGACACAAGTGACATCACAAACACAAACTGCAGTTATGTGACCAGTACTGTCCGATCAGGCACTGAGCAACAAGTGACATCACAACCACAAACTGCACCCACATCACCACCACTGGCCTGTCAGGCACTGAGACACAAGTGACATCACAATCAGTAAAAAAGCAGCAACATCACCAGCACAGGCCTATCAGGCACTCAGCCACAAGTGACATCACAACCACAAACTCCACCCACAGCACCAGCACTGGCCTATCAGGCACTCAGCCACAAGTGACATCACAACCACAAACTCCACACACATCACCAGCACTGGCCTATCAGGCACTGAGACACAAGTGACATCACAAACACAAACTCCACCCACAGGAACAGCACTGGCCTATCAGGCACTAAGCCACAAGTGACATCACAACCACAAACTGCACCCACATCAACAGCACTGGCCTGTCAGGCACTGAGACACAACTGACATCACAACCACAAAGTGCAGCCACAGGACCACCACTGGCCTATCAGGCACTCTGCCACAAGTGACATCACAACCACAAACTCCACCCACATCACTAGCAGTGGCCTATCAGGCACTGAGCCACAAGTGACATCACAACCACAAACTCCACCCACGTGACCAGCACTGGCCTATCAGGCACTCAGCCACAAGTGACCTCACAACCACAAACTGCACCCACATCACCACCACTGGCCTATCACACACTGAGACACAAGTGACATCACAAACACAAACAGCAGCAACATCACCAGCACTGGCCTATCAGGCACTGAGACATAAGTGACATCACAAAAAAAAAACTGCAGCCACAGGACCAGCACTGGCCTATCAGGCACTGAGACACAAGTGACATCACAACCACAAACTGCACCCACAGGAACAGCACTGGCCTATCAGGCGCTGAGCCACAAGTGACATCACAACCACAAACTGCACCCACAGGACCACCACTGGCCTATCAGGCACTCAGCCACAAGTGACATCACAACCACAAACTGCACCCACAACACCAGCACTGGCCTATCAGGCACTGAGACATAAGTGACATCACAAAAAAAAAACTGCAGCCACAGGACCAGCACTGGCCTATCAGACACTGAGCCACAAGTGACATCACAACCACAAACTGCACCCACAACACCAGCACTGGCCTATCACACACTGAGACACAAGTGACATCACAACCACAAACTGCAGCCACATCACCAGCACTGGCCTATCAGGCACTGAGACACAAGTGACCTCACAACCACAAACTACACCCACAGTACCAGCACTGGCCTATAAGGCACTGAGACACAAGTGACATCACAACCACAAACTGCAGCCACATCAACAGCACTGGCCTATCAGGCACTCAGTCACAAGTGACATCACAACCGGAAAATGCAGCCATGTGACCAGTACTGGCCTTTCAAGCACTCAGCCACAAGTGACATCACAAACACAAACTGCACCCACATCACCAGCACTGGCCTATCAGGCTCTCAGCCACAAGTGAAATCACAACCACAAACTGCAGCCACATCACCAGCACTGGCCTATCAGGCACTCAGCCACAAGTGACATCACAAAAACAAACTGCACCCACAGGACCAGCACTGGCCTATCAGGCACTGAGCCACAAGTGACATCACAACCACAAACTGCAGTTATGTGACCAGCACTTGCCTATCAGGCACTGAGCCACAAGTGACATCACAACCACAAACTGCAGCCATATTACCAGCACTGGCCTATCAGGCACTGAGACACAACTGACATCACAAACACAAACTGCAGTTATGTGACCAGCACTGTCCAATCAGGCACTGAGCCACAAGTGACATCACAAACACAAACTGCACCCATATCACCAGCACTGGCCTATCAAGCACTGAGCCACAAGTGACATCACAACCACAAACAGCAGCCACATCACCAGCACTGGCCTATCAGGCACTGAGCCACAAGTGATCTCACAACCACAAACTGCAGCCACATCACCAGCACTGGCCTATCAGGCACTGAGCCACAAGTGACATCACAACCACAAACTGCAGCTATGTGACCAGCACTGGCCTATCAGGCACTGAGGCACAAGTGACATCACAACCACAAACAGCAAACACAGGACCAGCAGTGGCCTATCAGGCACTGAGCCACAAGTGACATCACAACCACAAACTCTACCCACAGGACCACCACTGGCCTATCAGACACTGAGCCACAAGTGACATCACAACCACAAAATCCACCCACAACACCAGCACTGGCCTATCACACACTGAGACACAAGTGACATCACAACCACAAACTCCACCCACATCACCAGCACTGGCCTATCAGGCACTCAGCCACAAGTGACATCACAACCACAAACTCCACCCACATCACCAGCACTGGCCTATCAGGCACTCAGCCACAAGTGACATCACAACCACAAACTGCAGCCAAATCACCATCACTGGCCTATCAGGCACTCAGCCACAAGTGACATCACAAACACAAACTGCAGCCCTGTAACCAGCAGTGGCCTATCAGGCATTCAGCCACAAGTGACATCACAACCACAAACTCCACCCACGTTACGAGCTCTGGTCTAGCAGGAACTCAGCCAAAGGTGACATCACAACCACAAACTCCACCCACATCACCAGCACTGGCCTATCAGGCACTGAGACACAACTGACATCACAACCACAAACTGCAGCCACATCAACAGCACTGGCCTATCAGGCACTCAGCCACAAGTGACATCACAAACACAAACTGCAGCCACATCAACAGCACTGGCCTATCAGGCACTGAGCCACAAGTGACATCACAAACACAAACTGCACCCACATCACCAGCACTGGCCTATCAGGCACTGAGCCACAAGAGACATCACAACCACAAACTGCAGCCACATCACCAGCACTGGCCTATCAGGCACTGAGCCACAACTGACATCACAACCACAAACTGCACCCACATCACCAGCACTGGCCTATCAGGCACGAAGCCACAAGTGACATCACAACCACAAACTGCAGCCACATCACCAGCACTGGCCTATCAGGCACTCAGCCACAAGTGACATCACAACCACAAACTCCACCCACAGTACCAGCACTGGCCTATGAGGCACTCAGCCACAAGTGACATCACAACCACAAACTCCACCCACATCACCAGCACTGGCCTATCAGGCTCTCAGCCACAAGTGACATCACAAACACAAACTGCAGGCACATTACCAGCACTGGCCTATCAGGCACTGAGCCACAAGTGACATCACAACCACGAACTGCTGCCACAGGACCAGCACTGGCCTATCAGGCACTCAGCCACAAGTGACATCACAACCACAAACTCCACCCACAGTACCAGCACTGGCCTATCAGGCTCTCAGCCACAAGTGACATCACAACCAGAAACTGCACCCACAACACCAGCACTGGCCTATCAGGCACTCAGCCACAACTGACATCACAACCACAAACTGCACCCACATCACCAGCACTGGCCTATGAAGCACTGAGCCACAAGTGACATCACAACCACAAACTGCAGTTATGTGACCAGCACTTGCCTATCAGGCACTGAGCCACAAGTGACATCACAACCACAAACTGCAGCCATATTACCAGCACTGGCCTATCAGGCACTGAGACACAAGTGACATCACAAACACAAACTGCAGTTATGTGACCAGTACTGTCCGATCAGGCACTGAGCAACAAGTGACATCACAACCACAAACTGCACCCACATCACCACCACTGGCCTGTCAGGCACTGAGACACAAGTGACATCACAATCAGTAAAAAAGCAGCAACATCACCAGCACAGGCCTATCAGGCACTCAGCCACAAGTGACATCACAACCACAAACTCCACCCACAGCACCAGCACTGGCCTATCAGGCACTCAGCCACAAGTGACATCACAACCACAAACTCCACACACATCACCAGCACTGGCCTATCAGGCACTGAGACACAAGTGACATCACAAACACAAACTCCACCCACAGGAACAGCACTGGCCTATCAGGCACTAAGCCACAAGTGACATCACAACCACAAACTGCACCCACATCAACAGCACTGGCCTGTCAGGCACTGAGACACAACTGACATCACAACCACAAAGTGCAGCCACAGGACCACCACTGGCCTATCAGGCACTCTGCCACAAGTGACATCACAACCACAAACTCCACCCACATCACTAGCAGTGGCCTATCAGGCACTGAGCCACAAGTGACATCACAACCACAAACTCCACCCACGTGACCAGCACTGGCCTATCAGGCACTCAGCCACAAGTGACCTCACAACCACAAACTGCACCCACATCACCACCACTGGCCTATCACACACTGAGACACAAGTGACATCACAAACACAAACAGCAGCAACATCACCAGCACTGGCCTATCAGGCACTGAGACATAAGTGACATCACAAAAAAAAAACTGCAGCCACAGGACCAGCACTGGCCTATCAGGCACTGAGACACAAGTGACATCACAACCACAAACTGCACCCACAGGAACAGCACTGGCCTATCAGGCGCTGAGCCACAAGTGACATCACAACCACAAACTGCACCCACAGGACCACCACTGGCCTATCAGGCACTCAGCCACAAGTGACATCACAACCACAAACTGCACCCACAACACCAGCACTGGCCTATCTGGCACTGAGACATAAGTGACATCACAAAAAAAAAACTGCAGCCACAGGACCAGCACTGGCCTATCAGACACTGAGCCACAAGTGACATCACAACCACAAACTGCACCCACAACACCAGCACTGGCCTATCACACACTGAGACACAAGTGACATCACAACCACAAACTGCACCCACATCACCAGCACTGGCCTATCAGGCACTCAGCCACAAGTGACATCACAACCACAAACTGCACCCACATCACCAGCACTGCCCTATCAGGCACTGAGCCACAAGTGACATCACAACCACAAACTGCAGCCACAGGACCAGCACTGGCCTATCAGGCACTGAGCCACAAGTGACATCAAAAACACAAACTGCAGCCACATCACCAGCACTGGCCTATCAGGCACTGAGCCACAAGTGACATCACAACCACAAACTGCAGCCACATCACCACCACTGGCCTATCAGGCACTGAGCCACAAGTGACATCACAACCACAAACTGCAGCCATGTGACCAGCACTGGCCTATCAGACACTGAGACACAAGTGACATCACAAACACAAACTGCACCCACAACACCAGCACTGGCCTATCAGACACTGAGCCACAAGTGACATCACAACCACAAACTGCACCCACAACACCAGCACTGGCCTATCACACACTGAGCCACAAGTGACATCACAACCACAAACTGCAGCCACATCACCAGCACTGGCCTATCAGGCACTCAGCCACAAGTGACATCACAACCACAAACTGCACCCACATCACCAGCACTGGCCTATCAGGCACTCAGTCACAAGTGACATCACAACCGGAAAATGCGCTCACAACACCAGCACTGGCCTATCAGGCACTCAGCCACAAGTGACATCACAAACACAAACTGCAGCCACATCACCAGCACTGGCCTCTCAGGCACTCAGCCACAAGTGACATCACAACCACAAACTGCACCCACAGGACCAGCACTGGCCTTTCAGGCACTGAGCCACAAGTGACATCACAACCACAAACTGCAGCCACATCACCAGCACTGGCCTATCAGGCACTCAGCCACAAGTGACATCACAAACACAAACTGCAGCCATGTGACCAGCACTGGCCAATCAGGCACTCAGCCACAAGTGACATCACAACCACAAACTGCAGCCACATCACCAGCACTGGCCTATCAGGCTCTCAGCCACAAGTGACATCACAAACACAAACTGCACCCACAGGACCACAACTGGCCTATCATGCACAGAGCCACAAGTGACATCACAACCACAAACTGCACCCACATCACCAGCACTGGCCTATTAGGCACTCAGGTACAAGTGACATCACAACCACAAACTGCACCCACAGGACCAGCACTGGCCTATCAGGCACTGAGCCACAAGTGACATCGCAACCACAAACTCCACCCACAGGACCAGCACTGGCCTATCAGGCACTCAGCCACAAGTGACATCACAACCACAAACTGCACCCACAACACCAGCACTGGCCTGTCAGGCACTCAGCAACAAGTCACCTCACAACCACAAACTCCACCCACAGGACCAGCACTGGCCTATCAGGCACTGAGACACAAGTGACATCACAAACACAAACTGCAGCCACAGGAAGAGCACTGGCCTATCAGGCACTGAGCCAAAAGTAACATCACAACCACAAACTGCATCCACAGCAACAGCACTGGCCTATCAGGCACTCTGCCACAAGTGACATCACAACCACAAACTCCACCCACAGCACCAGCACTGGCCTATCAGGCACTGAGACACAAGTGACATCACAACCACAAACTCCACCCACATCACCAGCACTGGCCTATCAGGCACTGAGCCACAAGTGACATCACAACCACAAACTGCAGCCACAGGAAGAGCACTGGCCTATCAGGCACTGAGCCAAAAGTAACATCACAACCACAAACTGCATCCACAGCAACAGCACTGGCCTATCAGGCACTCTGCCACAAGTGACATCACAACCACAAACTCCACCCACAGCACCAGCACTGGCCTATCAGGCACTGAGACACAAGTGACATCACAACCACAAACTCCACCCACAGAACCAGCACTGGCCTATCAGGCACTGAGCCACAAGTGACATCACAAACACAAACTACACCCACTTCACCAGCACTGGCCTATCAGGCACTGAGCCACAAGTGACATCACAAACACAAACTCCACCCACATGATCAGCACTGTCCTATCAGGCACTTAGCCACAAGTGACATCACAAACACAAACTGCAGCCATGTGACCAGCACTGGCCTATCAGGCACTCAGCCACAAGTGACCTCACAAAGAAATACTGCACCCATGTGACCAGCACTGGCCTATCAGGCAGTGAGCCAAACCTGACATCACAACCACAATTGCAGCCACATCACCAGCACTGGCCTATCAGGCACTCAGCCACAAGTGACATCACAACCACAAACTGCAGCCACATCACCAGCACTGGCCTATCAGGCACTCAGCCACAAGTGACATCACAAACACAAACTGCACTCACAACACCAGCACTGGCCTATCAGGCACTCAGCCACAAGTGACATCACAACCACAAACTGCATCCACAGAAACAGCACTGGCCTATCAGGCACTGAGACACAAGTGACATCACAAACACAAACTGCAGCCACGTGACCAGCACTGGCCTATCATGCACTGAGCCACAAGTGACATCACAAACACAAACTGCAGCCCTGTAACTAGCACTGGCCTATCAGGCACTGAGCCACAAGCGACCTCACAGCCACAAACTGCACCCACAAAACCACCACTGGCCTACCAGGCACTCAGCCACAAGTGACATCACAACCACAAACTGCAGCCACATCAACAGCACTGGCCTATCAGGCACTCAGTCACAAGTGACATCACAACCGGAAAATGCAGCCATGTGACCAGTACTGGCCTTTCAAGCACTGAGCCACAAGTGACATCACAAACACAAACTGCAGCCACATCATCAGCACTGGACTATCAGGCACTGAGACACAAGTGACATCACAAACACAAACTCCACCCACATCACCAGCACTGGCCTATCAGGCACTCAGCCACAAGTGACATCACAACCACAAACTGCACCAACATCACCAGCACTGGCCTAGCAGGCACTGAGCCACAAGTGACATCACAACCACAAACTGCAGCCACATCACCAGCACTGGCCTATCAGGCACTGAGCCACAAGTGACCTCACAACCACAAACTGCAGCCACAGGACCAGCACTGGCCTATCAGGCACTCAGCCACAAGTGACATCACAAACACAAACTCCACCCACATCACCAGCACTGGCCTATCAGGCACTGAGCCACAAGTGACATCACAACCACAAACTCCACCCACATCACCAGCACTGGCCTATCAGGCACTGAGCCACAAGTGACATCACAACCACAAACTCCACCCACAACACCAGCACTGGCCTATCAGGCACTCAGCCACAAGTGACATCACAACCACAAACTGCACCCACAGGACTAGCACTGGCCTATCAGGCACTGAGCCACAAGTGACCTCACAACCACAAACTGCAGCCACAGGACCAGCACTGGCCTATCAGGCACTGAGCCACAAGTGACATCACAACCACAAACTGCACCCACAACACCAGCACTGGCCTGTCAGGCACTGAGCAACAAGTCACCTCACAACCACAAACTCCACCCACAGGACCAGCACTGGCCTATCAGGCACTGAGACACAAGTGACATCACAAACACAAACTGCACCCACAGGACCACCACTGGCCTATCAGGCACTCAGCCACAAGTGACATCACAACCACAAACTGCACCCACATCACCAGCACTGGCCTATCAGGCACTCAGCCACAAGTGACATCACAACCACAAACTGCACCCACAGGACTAGCACTGGCCTATCAGGCAGTCAGCCAAAAGTGACATCACAACCACAAACTCCACCCACATCACCAGCACTGGCCTATCAGGCACTCAGCCACAAGTGACATCACAACCACAAACTGCATCCACAGGAACAGCACTGGCCTATCAGGCACTGAGACACAAGTGACATCACAAACACAAACTGCAGCCACGTGACCAGCACTGGCCTATCATGCACTGAGCCACAAGTGACATCACAAACACAAACTGCACTCACATCACCAGCACTGGCCTATCAGGCACTGAGCCACAAGCGACCTCACAGCCACAAACTGCACCCACAAAACCACCACTGGCCTACCAGGCACTCAGCCACAAGTGACATCACAACCACAAACTGCAGCCACATCAACAGCACTGGCCTATCAGGCACTCAGTCACAAGTGACATCACAACCGGAAAATGCAGCCATGTGACCAGTACTGGCCTTTCAAGCACTCAGCCACAAGTGACATCACAAACACAAACTGCAGCCACATCATCAGCACTGGACTATCAGGCACTGAGCCACAAGTGACATCACAACCACAAACTGCAGCCACATCACCAGCACTGGCCTATCAGGCACTGACCCACAAGTGACATCACAACCACAAACTGCAGCCACATCATCAGCACTGGACTATCAGGCACTGAGCCACAAGTGACATCACAACCACAAACTGCAGCCACATCACCAGCACTGGCCTATCAGGCACTGAGCCACAAGTGACATCACAACCACAAACTGCAGCCACAGGACCAGCACTGGCCTATCAGGCACTCAGCCACAAGTGACATCACAACCACAAACTCCACCCACAGGACTAGCACTGGCCTATCAGGCACTCAGCCACAAGTGACATCACAACCACAAACTGCACCCACAGGAACAACACTGGCCTATCAGGCACTCAGCCACAAGTGACATCACAAACACAAACTCCACACACATCACCAGCACTGGCCTATCAGGCACTGAGCCACAAGTCACATCACAAACACAAACTGCAGCCACATCACCAGCACTGGCCTATCAGGCACTGAGACACAAGTGACATCACAAACACAAACTGCACCCACAGGACCACCACTGGCCTATCAGGCACTCAGCCACAGGTGACATCACAACCACAAACTGCACCCACATCACCAGCACTGGCCTATCAGGCACTCAGCCACAAGTGACATCACAAACACAAACTGCAGCCACAGGACCAGCACTGGCCTATCAGGCACTGAGCCAAAAGTAACATCACAACCACAAACTGCATCCACAGCAACAGCACTGGCCTATCAGGCACTCAGCCACAAGTGACATCACAACCACAAACTGCACCCACAACACCAGCACTGGCCTATCAGGCACTCAGCCACAAGTGACATCACAACCACAAACTCCACCCACAGAACCAGCACTGGCCTATCAGGCACTGAGCCACAAGTGACATCACAAACACAAACTACACCCACTTCACCAGCACTGGCCTATCAGGCACTGAGCCACAAGTGACATCACAAACACAAACTCCACCCACATGATCAGCACTGTCCTATCAGGCACTTAGCCACAAGTGACATCACAACCAGAAACTGCAGCCATGTGACCAGCACTGGCCTATCAGGCACTCAGCCACAAGTGACCTCACAAAGAAATACTGCACCCATGTGACCAGCACTGGCCTATCAGGCAGTGAGCCAAACCTGACATCACAACCACAATTGCAGCCACATCACCAGCACTGGCCTATCAGGCACTCAGCCACAAGTGACATCACAAGGACAAAAGCAGCAATGTGCTTGATGCTGTCTCATCTGGTACTGAAGCAACTGTACCTCACAAGTACAAAATGAGCACTGTGGCTGCTCGTGGCCTAGCATATACTGAGGCCAAATGACTCCACAAACACAAACAGCAGCAATATGCAGCAAGCTGGACTGTCAGGTGTTCTGGCTGAAGTGACCTCACAGGCAGCCATGAAGCCATATAGCTGCTCCTGGCCTCTTTGAGACTGAGGCACAATTGACCTAAACAAGCACAAACAGCAGCAATGTCCATGCTGATCGCCAGTCACATACTGATGCAAAACTGACCACAAAAGCACCAACAGCAGCAATGGGCCTGCTCCCCCTTTATGAGGCATGGAGACACAAGAGACCTCACCATCATCACCAAAGCTACATGCATGCTGTTGGCCTACCAGCCTCAGAAGCACAACCCACCTCACAAGCACAAATGGCATCGACCTGCCTGCTGCTGCCCTATCTTTGACTGAGTCACAAGGGAGCTGAAAAGTGCAAACCTTCACAGAGGAGAAGCTCACCTGCGCCACTCGCACGTCCCTTGATTA
Source organism: Apteryx mantelli (assembly GCF_036417845.1). Lineage (NCBI taxonomy): Eukaryota > Metazoa > Chordata > Aves > Apterygiformes > Apterygidae > Apteryx > Apteryx mantelli. Next base: position 2,224,787 of record NW_027118682.1, on the reverse strand, counting down.
CGCTGTGATCACTCCACACAGAACAGTCTTCTGCACATGGCTTTCATCTCCTGGCAAGACTCTCTCCAGATCATGGCACAGCTCCGCTCTGGCACCCTGCGCACAAATCACAAAAGGAACAATTGGTCTCGTTTTTCCTTTAGTACCATCAAGTCCAAGCTGGGAGCCTTTGCACTGCAGCACCTGCACAATGACAGCAGCATGCCACTTCCATTTCTAGTGCATTACTAGGGACAGAGATCAGCTGAGGGAGCAGCTGCCCTGCAAAGGGTGTCTGACACTCTCAGATCAACTCGGCACTGCACCAGGCATCAACCTGATGCCAGACCTCTGCTCTGACACCTACTCTACAAACACACTGCCTCTGCCCCACACAGCTGCCTCTTCTGCTAGATACAACCAAGTGCCAGCAAGAAGAGATGCATGCAGGACACTCGCCACTTGCACACTCCACTGCCACTGCTCTGCTCTCTGCCTTCCCTTGGCTTCTCAACCCAGACACTCAGGCAAGCTCTTGCGGTACCACCACAAGGTGGCCAAGGCACTCTAGGCTCACAAGGCATGTGCAAATGAGCAGCACAAGATCAGGCACGGAGCTGCCTCCTTGGGTGATGCTGCTCTTTTCAGAGGGAAGGATCCTGCTTTCTTTGGCCACAGCAGGCTGCTGCTTTCCACCCCCATCCCCTCACAAACCTCCTGCTATGGATGGGATCATGGGGATTTTCTGTAGCAATACAAAAGATACAGATACAACACAGAAACACTTGAGAGTCCGGAAGGCCTCCTGAGCCCAAAGGAACCTCCCTTCCTTTCCTTTAGTTACTTGGACAAGGAGCCCCGGGGAAGGGAAAAAGGGTGCAGAGCCTTTGAAATGAGGCCCAAGCAGTGAGACAGCACCACACTGGACGGCTGCTGAAATGACAGCTCTCCTGGCTGCACAGCCTCTGCAGCACCAGTCCAGGCTCCACCGCTGGCTTCACAGAGCACACAGGGCTGGGTGCCATGGGCAACCTGGCCCTGGGCACATCTTCACCCCTCACAGAGCCAGCAGCCCAAGAGCTCTGAGACTTCCTCAGGTCAAGCTACGGACGCTTTGGGGCACTCACACAAAGGCACTCAAGACATGCTGGCATCTATTATAAGGCCCTTGGACTCATCCTGTATGGCACCACAACCTCCTAGGAAAAGGAGGGGGCACCGTAGCATTTGTTGAGCAGGCTGGCAATAACAGCACTTGTGGAATGTGGAATTTGCAGCACAGCAGAGGTACCAGGAGGTGGACCCACACCCCAAGTCACCCAGGGAAGACAGGCGCATTTATGGAAGCCTTCGCATCCACACGTAGCCTCTTCTCAGTCACTTGCAGCTGCTTTCACAGAGGGCTCACGACACTGGCCAAGATGTTGACAGGTACAGGGACACAGCCTGGCATCCTGCCTCCATCCTCAGCGGCTCTAGCACTGCACTGGGAACCTCATGAGTGGAGCAACCTAGAAAGAAAGAAAGAATCGGAGTGTTACTGGCAGTTCTGCTGGCCTTACAGAGTCGCAACAGGCAGGGGCAAATGTCTCCCCTCTGTGCTGAGCTCTATTGGGGAGAGCACAGCCAGCAGGGCTACCAAGACGTTCTACCCCTCTTTTTGGCACAGGTGACACCATGTCTGTATACCAGGTCCCATTTGGGCTCTCCAGTTCTGCACAGGCACTAACACACAGCAGGGAGTCCAGCACAGGGACACCAAGATGGTCAGGGGCTGCAGCGTGGGGCATAAAAGGAGAGGCTGCGAGAGCTGGCTTTGTTCAGCCTAGACAAGAGAAGGCCAAGGGAGATCTTCATGCTGTGCACAGCTACCTTATGGAGGGCACAGAGAAGACGGAGCCGGATTTTCTTGGAGGTGCACACTAGTAGCATGGGAGGCAACAGGGACAAATCGGACAATGGGAAATGCTTCTGAGACATTAAGCAGAAACCTTTTTCTCCGTTAGGGTGGCCAAATTGCGGCACACGGATCCAGAGAGGTTCCCAGATCTCCATCCTTGGACATAATCAAAGCTTCACCGGAAAAGGCACCAAGATACCTCCTCTACTGGCACCTGCCTGGAGCAGGGTGTTGGAGCCCTGCTACCTCCACATGGCTCCCCCATTGCAGCCTCAAGGAATATGCTATTGGGAGACTCTTGCCAAAGGCACCAGAGGCTTTGCAGATGCCGCCTCCACCGCTCAACAACGACAGGTGTCTCAGAGCCACCCATCACCCTCACAGGCCTGACTTCTTGTGAGGGGGCATCTCCCCTCTCTGCAAGGCTCTGCGTAGGCACAACGTGCAGAAATGCTTCTCACTGCTTTCATTAACTACCCATCTCGCTGAGGGACTGGAACGCATTAGCGTCTGAGATGGGAAGATGCAATGAGGGTCCAGATTCAACAGAAAGCGTTTAAGGAGGGAGAAGAGAATTCTCTCCAGCAGTCACTAAAATCCCAAAGACTCACGGAAGCATCAAACCCTTCCGAAACTGCAAGCCTGAACCTCAGCTGACACAAACCACCAAACCGTGAGCAGCCCTGCCTCGCACCACGATGCTCCAAGGAGGCAACACGGTCACTAACAGTCCTCACCCAGGTCTCCCAGAAGGACACTGTGATGGCAGGCTGGGCCTTGGGAGCAGAGCACTGCTCTCTCCAGACACCTCCTCCCACGCTGAGCAGCAAAACACTGGCGCCACCACCCGGCTCCACCACAGGGCATCTCGCACTGTAACACGCCGTTACCTCCACACCTCACAGAGGGTTGGCAACCAACACACGCCTCTGCATCAGCGACACACAGCCCACAGCACCACACATGGCACCACACAGGCCACCCCAAGCACCCCACAACACACAAAGCCCAACTCTCCAGACCTTCCATTCCTTTCTAGTCCTCCAAGGCCTTGCAACAGGCTCTGCCTCTCAACAGCCACTCACAGCCCGGGGCCTGCTCACTTCCCAACTTCCCACGAGGAAGCAGAGAAGAAGTGCTCTCACAGTGGCTGATCAGGCCAGCTCTTGCCTCTCGCTTGTGCCTCAACTTCTCTGAACAAGAAATCTCTTTCAAAATGTGGCCCATACCCTTTCTGGGGGGTGACATTCCTTCCATCTCCTCCAACAGCCTTTGCACCCATTCTCCAATGACTGCATACGTGGACAGAAAATCAGAGACCTCTAATGCGTTACAGTTCCAAACGTGTCATAAAAGCAGCTAGACACCTCAAAGACAGACACAGCATTCAGACCTTGCAGGAAAATCTCACAACTCCCTGCTCTTTTGACAGGGGCAACTTCTAAAGCACACACATCCTGGCAATAAGAGATTACTCACACCACTGCTCACACCAGCACTACATTCATTTACACCAGCACTAGATTCATTTAGCAGCCTCAAAAGTCTAGCTGGACTCCCTAGCTGACTGCGAGGACGCTGCAAGCTTCTACTTAGCAACAAGTGGAAAGGCAAACTCCATGTCCATGCTCACCACAGAACATTATCTGCATTTTAAGTGCAGCAGTATTAACTCATGATGACGGAGTGGAATAAAATTTGTGTCAGATGATGTGGAACATCCACTTCTGCTTGATTAATGAGTTGCATTTCTCTATTGCTGTAGAGCTCTGCAGGGGTCAATCCCTCCTCTGAGCACACGCAACAAACCCAGAAGTGACCTCACCACCAACATCCAAGCCATGCGTCTCCTCCTCACCTCTCAGCTGCTCACATAGAGGTGTCATCACATCACAGATTCACATCATGGCCTCATAATACAATGCTCTCAAACACCCATTGCCTACCAGTTACTACACCAAAAGATTAGCTTCTGCTATGCATTATCAACACCTAGCCTATGAAATTTAAGAATTGCAGAAGAGCCTGCAAGTAATCCTTGGCAACATTTTCTAATGGGAGGATTGCATGGGAGCAGCGATCATGAAACTGAAGACAGCAGGGCCTCATGTCCCAGGCACAGGGAGAAGCCTTCCTTCAACTCAGAACTCTGGTTCCTTCCCCAATGCTGAACAAAACCAGAAAATCCTCTACACATCCAGCACAACAAGCATTCTCCTATTTTAGGCCCTGACAACTGGAGACACGCGGAAGGACTCAGGCCAGGGCATCTCAGTTGGTGAAACCAGCAGAGACACAATTCAGCAACTCTTCACCCTGACCTAGCAGCATGGAAAGAACAACGGCAAGTGCAAGCACTGGCCGTTCATCAACTTTCAAGGCCCCTGACAAGCGAAACAGCTCACACTTACACAGCTCTTCTGCAAACACCCTTCACCCTGCTGCCAGGATCACAGGTCTCGGCGCAAAGCAAGAGGCAGGGAGCAAAAACAACGGCTAAGGCACAGCGTGACATGCGGGCACAGCCTCTCTCAGAGACACTCGGAAATGCCGTTTTCACAACAAAAGACACCATTGGGAAGGGCACCTCGCGAGGACACCAGCAGCCTGCTCACACTTTGCCCAGCACCTCCCAAACGCAGCTCCCAGCAGCACCTGGGGCTGCGCTGGCAGCAGCACCTCAGGGAAACGCTTTAACAGGGATCCCAGAGCCACCACAGGGCCAAAGGTTCCTGCACCCAAACCCCACCGAGCCGCCCCGGCCCAGCTGCTCGCGGCAGGCCGCCACGTCTGCCTGCAGGGCAGCTCCCCCCTCTGGCCCACGTCGCTCTGGCCCCTGCTCACGGCCCCACCAGCCCCTGCTGCAGCTCCTGCAGCAAAGCAGCCCCGGCGCCAGCACCGCTGCCCCCGACCTGGCAGGAGGGCACCCGCCGCCATTTGAACGCGCCCGCAGCCCCCACCAAACCCTCTCGCCTGCTCGCTTCTCACCTGCTTTGCTCCCGCTCCTCTTCCACCTCTTTCTTTGACGTCTTTTTTTTTTTCCCACATGTTGGACTGCAATTGGCTGACAGAGCCATCAGTGAAATCGATGCCCGCCCTCCTCCTCCTGACAGCCAATAGGAGGGCTGCACTGGGCGATGCCATGGCAACACTGGGCCCTCCTGCCCTGGCAGCCAGCTCCGCCCCCTCCCCCGCGGTGGGGCGCCATGTTGTGGGCGGCAGCGCGGGGCGCGGCGGGGCCTGGAGGCAGCGCGGCGCCGTGTGGGCGGGCAGTGGGGGGCCCCCGGGCGCGGCTGCTGCCCCAGCGGGGCTGGGCTGTGTGGCAGGGGCCTCGCGAGGCTGCTGGCTGCCCTGCGCTCTGGGAGCCGTGCGGGGCATGGGGTGGCAGCACTGGGGCGTGTGCTGGTGGCATCCGTGGCACCGGCATGGGGGCCCTGGGGCTGGCCAGGGCTGCAGAGCCCGCGGGCAGTGTCCTGCTGCCCCCAGGGCAGGGCAGGGCAGGGCAGTGTCCTCTCCCCCTCCTGCCCCAGGCCCCTGCCCACAGCAGCCCCAGGGCTTGGCTAGGGAGCGGTGGTGGGGGGTCATGAGGGGGCTGGGGGAGATGGCTGTGTTGGACTCACCCCAGCACTGCCCACCACAGCTCAGAGAAAAAACCTTGGGGTCAGCCAGGACCTATTGAATGGGGATTGCACCTCCGCCTGTTTCCAATCTGCTCTCTCAAATGTATGTTCTTTTGGGTGCAGTGATTTGAGCCCAATTTGCAGGAGGACAGGGTCTGTGGCCATCTGAAGATGGCATCTCTGAGCGCAAAACATGCTGCGCCAAGTTGGAAGCATAAAAGGATCGAGGGGGAAGGAACAGAGATTTTCCCAAACACCCAGAGGACTTGGGGTTATTAAAAGGTGAAGGTTTTATTATCATATATGGACATTTCCAGCAGGGTCTTGAGAGCCCCATGGAGCCCCATGCAGGCCACCTCATCCTCTGGGATGCAGGACCCCTTTACTGCCAGAGCCAGACCCTAAGGGGGGACCCACTCCCAGGGGAACCTGTCATGGATTCCCATGCCCCCCCCCCCACACCCTAAGAGGCAATGGAGCTGGCTGCACAGAAGCCTTGGGGCTCAGGACAGACCAAGCCCCAGGACCCGGGAGTCCTGGCTGCCACATTGTCCCCTGAGCCAGAGGGGACCCTCAGGCAGGGCTCTTGCAGTAGCCCCCAGCCCTGTCCAGCCACTCCCACAGCCTGGGATCCACAGCAGTTTTTACAGTTAACAGTCTATGGGAAGGAGCTCCCGAAGCCCTTACTTTCAGTGGAGAGCCGCAGTAGCGTTGGGAACAAGGAACTGCAGTCCCGGCTGATGGTGTCCATCCAGCAGTCCTCCATCTCGCTTGCCCGCTTGCCCTCAGATCACCTCTGCATCCAATGAGTAAGGACGCTCTTCCTGTCTTGTCACCCAAAACTCCTTTTCAACATGCCCCTGCTCCTCCGCCTGTTGGTGAGGCCCCAACGTGGTCCCACTGCCTCCTGTCCCCTCTCCTTGACATGGAGCCACTAGGAAGGGCAGCTGTGGGGAGGGTATGAGCAGTGCCCAGGAGTGCCTGGGCCTCACAGGGAAGTGAGGGTCCCCACAACGACACCAGGGAGACATCCCTGTGATGTGGCACGTCCCATTGGGACCTCAGCTCGTGTCATCTGGGGGCTCAGTAGGTCACTGCCATGGAGTTGGCACAGGCAGGGAGAGAGCAGAGAGATTTCCCCTCATGTGCTGGAAAGCAGCCACCTGCCTTCACTGCAGTTATTTTCCATAATTTTCTGATAAATCCTTCAGGAATGTCTCCAGACAGTGCCAAAGCATGTCAAATATCTCAAATGGGGCACTGGAGACGTCACTTCTGCGCCCCTGCACTGACAGGTCACTGCACTGGGCAGACCCGTGCAGGAATCTGGGGTTTGGGGGTTGGCGTTTTTACAGGATCCAAGGCATGTGGGATGAACCAGCACAAAGCATGGCCACAGGCTGAGAAATGCTTTGGTGAGCCTCAAAACTGGTTTCTGCTGTGGGTCGCTCTTTTTGTGGAAGCAGGTTGTAGGACAATGTGGGACAGGACGTAGCCTTCCTCCTTTAGGCACCAAGGCAGGCTCTTTGCTTTTAAAAGTGCTCGGCAAGGTTTCTCAGTCAGCAGTGCTTGAGATGGAGATGCTATGCCAGAGAAGAGCAAACATAGCCTTAACACACATCATCCAGAGGCCCTTATCCAGGACCCTGGAGCCTGCCAGGCTCCAAAGCCATGGGCGAGGCCAGGTAGCAAATGTGGGGAAGTTTTCCCATTTCCCATGAAGTTTGCCCATCTTTCCTTCTGGCTGAGCCTGAGGAAGCCATTTCTCATCCCTGGGCCTCATTTGGTCCTTGTGCTTTTCAGTGTCACCTTGGGGCTGTGCTTCTCCCCTGGGTACGCTCCTCAGCCCCCTGCCCTCCTCCCCGCAGGCACCCTTGCTCTCCTGGGGTCTGTGCAGCCCTGACATCCTGGATCTCCCACAATTTATGACTCTGGGCTTCTCAGGACATGCCCACACACTGCAGTGCTGCTGTCCAGGCTCCGGTGCAGAGCCTATGAGGCAGTGCAATGCCTCAGGACGTGCATTTTGACTCACTCCCAAGTTTGCGAGATGACCAGCTCCCAGCTCTGCAGCTGCTGAAGTCTGAGAACATCCCTGCAACCAACCTTCCTGCTCTTCCTAGTCTCTGCACAGTCCTGGGACAAATCTTGCAGAAGGGAGACTCCATTCGCCTTGAATAGTGTCAGAGATGTGGCTTTTCAAGTCACTGCAAAAGGAAGGACTCCTTTACTTGTTTGGGTTGCTTCTTGAGCCTGTGGCACCCCCTCTGTGATGCTGGGAGCCGCAGCTCTGCAGCCTGGTGTCTCTGCCCTTTCTCTCCCCTGTCTCCTGCTTGTCTACCCAAAGTCTTCTCTACACACCAGGGGCATGGGAAGTGCTGCTTTAAAGAGCTCATTTGAAGCTGTGACATGCTGTGAAGCTGAAGGCCTGAAGGAGGCTAGTCTGGGACATGGCTGTGCCCCCACACCCCCTCCTGCTGCCAGCCTGAGGATGCAGGAAGCTCTCCAGGGAGAGCAGTGGGTTTGGTGTGGGTGAGATGGGTTTCCCTCAACATCCCTGGGTCCTGCATGGGTTTCTCTAAGTGCTCGGGAAAATCCCTCTTCTCTAGGGGCTTGCATCAAGGCTTTTCCAGACTTTTGTACAGAAACACAGCCTGGTCTGGGATCCCCAAGAGCAGCACGGCCCCCAGCATCGCCCGGGGAACCCCAGGAGCTGTCTGGCTCTCTCTTCTGTTCCCATGTTCCCCGATTAAATTGACAGTTTGTAACCTCACCTTTACAACACACCATCTGGACACTGCAACATTGTGACTCCTCCCCTAGCTCATTCCCATAGGCAGCTGCTGATTTGTGACCTGCCTATTGGCTGGCAGGAGGAGGGGGGGCGGGTCTGGATTTCACTGATGGCTCTGTCAGCCAATTGGAGTCCACCATGTGGAAGAAAAAAAGACATGAAAGAGAAGTGAAAGAGGAGAGGGAGCGAAGCAGGGGAGGCTTTGGGTGGAAAGCAAGACTGGGCATGGGCAGCTTGCTTCTCACAAGAACGTGAGAAACGCTCTGCCCGCCCTGCCCAGTATAACTGCTCTGCCTGGCACTGAGGCACTGGAGGACTCAGGGTGGAGATCGGGCTCTGCAGATAAGAGCCCCAGGGGCAGAGTTAGGAAACAAGAAAAGACCTCGAATGCGGGAAGCCAGCATCTTTAAGTATACCAGAAACCAGCAGGGGCTGGAAAATGCCCCAAGCCGTAGTAAAAGTTTCTGAGCATAAAGAAAAATCAATGAAAAAAATAAAACTGTTCAAATTTGAATAATAGATGGATGTAACCGAGTAACCTTAAAAGAAGTAGCTTCAGCAGTTACAGTTAAAACCAAACTATAACAACCTAATGGCCTTGGTAGTGTTTTCTTTTTGTTTGGGTTTTACAGAGTGACCCTCTGAAGAGCAACAACTTGAAAAGAAGCAGCCAGAAAGAGTGGTAGAATTGTTAGGCTAAGTAATGTGTTTTTTAAAAGTATCTGAATAATAGAATGAATCTGGGAGCCAGAAGAGAAGTAACATCAAAGGAAGATGGCAGACCTAAGAATGAGAGGATACTCATACCAGGCTGATAACGAAACTCAACAGCTGTATTCTAGTGTTTGTAAAAACTGATGATCCTAAGTAAGGGGCTAACACCTTCCCTTGGTGAAAGGAAAGGAAAGAAAGAGAAAAAGATGGTAAAATCTATGCATAAGTGTAACAGCTGTTGATCTGAAGTTAAAGTTGTCTGTTTACTATAGAGAAGACAGGGAAATACAGAAAAATAATAAAAAAAAGGTGACCAACTCTATCTGAAGCTCCTCTAAAGGGAACTATTCCAGCTTGGGGAACAAACTGATCTTTCGGTGCAGGAAAGAAATGCTTGCAATTAAAGGAAATAAGATTTCTGTGTTAACATATTGAACTGGAACAACACTCGGATTCACCGAATGCGGGTCAATAGGCCAGACCAATCATGTTGCTATTAGGATTAAGACTGTTACTTTTAACAGTTGTTTACGTGTTACTACAAATGGGCATGCTTTGCTTTTGGCATCTATTAATAGCAGTGTGCATTTCCCCAGTACACTGTGCTTACCAAAAAGCCGCCCACTGCACACCAAGGGGAATTTGCTGACTTCTGAAATAAATGCGTGTGTCTGACAGTGTCAAGGGGTGGAGTGACAGGCGCCACCCAGGCAAGCGTGGCACTCCGGATGGTGCAGCCCACAGAAGAGGGGTTTGTTCTGGGGTGATCCCAGGAGTTAAGGAACCCCGGGTGCATCACGGCTGGAGCCACCACACTTTGAGGTTGCTGCAGCCTGCGGACACACCATCTAACAACCCCACGACTGACAAGTCCAGACGGAGGAGAAGTGACACCACAGACTCACCCCATAAACATCTAGGTGCTGTGGAACCATTCCCCACAGAACGACCTGTTCATGGGTGCTGTTGCCAAGTGAGCAGTGCTGTGGGCTGAGCACTAGGCTACCTGTTGATGTGCACGCTGTTATTGACTGAGGCCATACAGCCTTTGTGTAACTGTGGGCTGGCGTTGTTTTGACTCGCTATAGAAAAGAGTAAGCCACAGAAGTTGGTGTGGACTCTGACCAACCATCAGCTGGCCTGTGGATTTCAATGGCGTGATGAGGAGAATCCAGGCAAAACTGTACCGGAAGGGTGGCCAATAAAGGGCAAGAGCAGTTGCAGTATCGTGCATCTGTGAATAACTGTAGAGCTCTGATATGTATATATATTTTTTCAGTTCTCTTATATTTCTAGCTTTTTTGTTATAACCTCTTATCTCTAATAAATTCTTATACTTGACAAATGATGATCTCTTGGAGTTCAGTGCAAATAATCCCCGAATCTGAAAGAGATTCGGCCCCTCTATTGGCATGTCACAGGTAACACTCACAAGGGGCATCAAATCTCTTGAACGGGATGGTTGGTTACTGTCCAGATGGTGGTGGCAGTCTCCTTTGCCAGGGTCCTTCCAACAGTGGCTTCCACTGGATCAGATGAGACTCCCCAAACTGTTCTTCTGGGGAATTTTTATAGTCCAGCTGGCTTGTGGTCCTGTGTGACCTCTCCAGTATATGCATGATCTATTGCTACTGATTACCTTAAACTGCGTATCAAAGCATCTCCTAACTCTCCTAAGAATGCACAGAAGACTGTCCTACTTGGCCACTTCTTCATTTGCAGGAGCAGTTTATACTGTCGATTTTCAAGGGCCTTAAGTATTTACAGTTTAATCAGTTCTGTAGCTGGCATCTCTGCAGGGATCTCCGAAACAGCCGGATACTTCACCTGTGATAGTAGTCACCCCATTTAAGAACAGGAATTGGACCAGGCACAGCAGGATTTGCCTCTGCAAATCTCTAGAACTGTCTGAAATACCCACTTGGAGAGGTTCTGCACCAGTCAGTCCAACACTTAATTTGGAAAGTGGTAGCAGTTCAGTCAATCTCCTAGTTTCAAGTCCATCCCCTGTCTCAAACCTGCCCATCAGCTCACCTGTGTGGATTACTAGATGGGGGAGTTCCTGGGCCACCCAGGGGATTAATGACTTGAGTGGTCTGAGTGTGCACACAGGCACAGGCCTGATAGCCTGTTGCCCACCCACACCACAATTCTAACTGTAAGAGAAACCTGAACTTGATTTCCAAAGCTTTTGCCACAAGTACTGGCTCTTAGCTAGCACTCTGGCCTACCTCTGCAAGCAAGTGAGGCAGGAGAGTTGTTTCCTGTGTCTAAAGACAGGTGGGATGAATCAACCTTTATTTCATGGCATTGCATATAGACAAAGAGAAAATGAGAATCCCTTGTGCAGTTCTGGTCTCCCACCTCAAGAAAGAAAAGTAGGACTAGGAAAAGGGAAGGGAAAGTTGATGAAGGTAGCAAGGAGAATTTCACCACACATGACATTAGTTACTCTTGTCACACCTTCAACTGACTGGATTCTGAAATGGATCCTCCCAACCATACCATAGTGGGAAAATTCTTCCTCAAGGCCTTTTCAGTCATTCATGAAATGCAAATCCTCTTCTTCACACTGCTGTGGGTGATTTATCTGCTCACTGCCATGGGGCATATGGTCATGATAGCCATCATTTGACTCAACCACCAGTTCCACCCCTAGTGTATCCCTTCCCCAGCAGCTTCTCCTTCCTAGATATTTGGTTCCCTTTGCCCCTAAAAGGTTTGTCAGCCTCATCTTGGAGATTAAGACCATCCCACAGCTGCTTGCCGATCCCAGATCTTCCTTTCCATCTTCCTGGGCACAGCTGAGTTCAGTCTGCTTGTTGTGATGTCTTTCAATTGCTGTGGGGCCATTTGCAACCTGTTGCACTGCACCATCTTTATGAAGCCCTGGTTGGGCTCCATGCTCATCTTTACCCATTGGGTGATGGCATCTCTGTCCTTGCTCAGCCCCACCATCTTATGTACCAAGGTACCCTCTGCTCCATTTTTGGCTACGTGGGGCCTGAATACAGCAAATACTTTGCACCAACCAAAGCCAGATAAAAGGCTTCAATACAGGGTTACCCCCATGGTGAGCAGAGAAGCTGCTTTGCTGTAAGCTCTCAGCAGCTTTGCAAGTTCCTCTAAGAAGGTGCATTCAGGAGAAGCATGATTTTAGGTGACATCCAGCAGACTAAGAAGACACAACATTTTGAGTGCTGGAACTTACTCAGCAAATGGGAAGCTGGGACTGTCACCTCTGATTCACTGGGGCTACAGTGATATTGCTGTAGGTGACCGGGCTTGAGCTTTTGCTCAAATAATTACAGCTAGTGGTTCAATTTCAGCAAATCTTCCAGATGAACCCAGTCCAGAGATTCCCCTCTGCCAGACTAGAAGCAGAGAGCAAGACAGGGCATTTGGGATCTAGGACTAACCTGAGCTCCAGGTTAAAACACCAATGCAAACATGGGGTATTGCCCACTACTGAGCTTCCCGTTTTACTCTCTGTATAAGAGTCACCCATTACACTCTGAGACAGGGTCTGGGGGACAACAGAGTCTGTGGAGAACCTCTGGTTCACTCCTTGAAATCCATCATCTCCTTCTCCCCTCCGCACCTCCATTTTTGAAGCATCCTATTTGTGGAGTCATCTGCTCCTTTCCTTTATATGTCTAAAACTAAATGCAAAGGTGGAGGGAAAAATGTCAGTATTTACCGCCTATGTTTTCCTTGGACTTCCTTCTGTTAGACATGTTCTTTGGTTTGAAAAAGAAATTAGCTACTTAGTAAATTAAGAAGTTTGAGACAGAAGTAGTGAGTTTCACCAGCTTCATTAGAGGTGTCTGTGCGCAGCTGGTGTCTGCACTTGTTTTCCCTTGTTCCCTATGTTGTTAATGGGGGCAAAGAGAGAGCTCTAGAGAGAGGCTGGCTCCTCCCAGACTATAAATGGCATGTGAAAGAAGTGTTACCAGTCTCTTCCAGACACTCTTCTCTCTCTCTGCACTGACAAGATGGGAGGGAGCTAACTTGCTCAAACTGAAGTGCCTGACTTTTAGACATCTAAAACATCACCCTGCTTAGTATTATTTTGTTCCAGATGCTTCCTATGTCAAATAATCAAAAGGACAGCCTTTAAGTTCTTTAAGATGAGAAGATTTCCCCCTTCCCCTAAAGGGAAAGCAAGGCATTTAGGTCAGGACATTTAATAACAATGTTTCCTCAATGTTTCTGGAGAAACAGAGAGGAAGAAGCTGTGGAAGAAAGCAGGGGATTACAAAAGAGATCCTCGATATTGGCTTGTTTTGAAAGCAACAGCCTCACAGAAGTTCCAAGCCAAAAAAGGCAAGCACTGAAAAGTAGAAGGAATAACTTTCCAAATACTTATCTAAATGGATGGACTGGCATCTGCAGATACTAGTAAGTACTTTTGCTGGGAGATTAGGTTGGCTTTTGAAACAGTGATGTGATAGATGTTTGCAATAGGTCTAAGTGAACAGGGAATTTCCCAGGCATGGCATGAACTAGTTCACAACCTCTTTACAATACTGTGCTTGCGAGAAAGAATCCTTTGTGAGCATTTGGGGAAGGTAGAAAGAAGACAGTAAAATCTCTGAGGACTGTAAATGTGAAGCAGAGAAATCAGGGTGCGATGAATGGCTGAGAGGAATATTTCTGTCTGTGCTACCTAGGAAACAAGCAAGGGAGCAAAGAAGGAAGGATCTACCCTCCTGTCGAGACTGTGAAATTCTCACACTTGTTTCTTCATGCTCCTGTCTCAGCAGGATGTACTGAAATTAGACATGGGACCAGGAAATGAAACTGCAGTTGCTGAGTTCATCCTGGAGGGTTTCTCAGGGCTTGATCAAAGACTACAGCAATTTCTCTCCCTGCTCCTTCTACTCATATACCTGACAACAGTGACAGGGAACACAACGATCATCTTCCTCGTGTGTGTGGATCACCGCCTGCAAACTCCCATGTACTTTTTCATCAGCAATCTGGCATTCCTGGAAATCTGGTTCACGTCCTCCACAACCATCACCTTGTTGGCGATTCTGAGCTCTGGAAGGAGACCAATCTCATTAAGCAGCTGCTTTGCCCAATCCTATTTCTATTTTGCCCTGGGTTTTATAGAGTTTGCTCTCCTTGTTGTCATGTCCTTTGATCGCTATGTTGCCATCTGCCAACCTTTGCATTATGCTGCTGTCATGAAGTGGCAGCTGTGCACCCACCTGGTTGCTGCTGCGTGGGTCCTAGGCTTCACACTCTCGAGTTACCACCTGGTCTTGCTCTCAAAGCTGACTTTCTGTGGCCCCAACAAGATCCACCATTTTTTTTGTGACAACTCCCCCTTATTCACACTGTCCTGCTCTGATGCCAGCCTGCTTTGGAAAGTAGACACCATTTTCATATCGCTTGTAGTGCAGGGTTCCTTATGTCTAATCATAGTGTCCTACATGTGCATCTTCCACTGTATTCTGCACATGCCATCAGCATCTGGGAGGAAGAAAGCTTTTGCTACATGTTCTTCCCATCTCACTGCCTTAGCCATTGTCTATGGATGCTGCATTGTTCTCTATGCACGGCCCTCAGAAGGGGTTTCCTTGGAGAACAACAGAATTGTAGCTTTGCTGAACACTGTCCTGTACCCATTCTTAAACCCCTTCATCTACAGTCTCAGAAACGAGACTGTGAAACTGGCCCTGAAGGAAGCCATTGGCCATGCAAAGGTTCGGCTTTTTCCCCAGTCATGATGCTTTTCAAGACAGCAATTCTGATTATGTACCATATATTATATCACATACACATATGTATAGCTATTAAATACAGGTGCTTCAGGAGATTTATGTTCTCATTGGATTGTAGTGGTGAAAGGAAGCAATGTGAATTGTGTGTCTTGGTTACAGGGGGTTCTTATAAACAAAATCTAAAAAATATTAATAAAATGTTGAACACACACACACATACTTCTTAGGACTGCGACATAGACTGCCAGTGCATGCTGACACAAGGAAGTTTTCATAAGTCATCTCAGGAAATTTAGCTGAAAACTCTGGGGACAATGTCCAGGGGCTGTCGAGAAAAGCTCAAAACACCTCTCCCTGAAAAACAGAAGATGCTAAGCACGAAAATTAAGCTCAGACATTACAATGGGTTCAGATTCACTGGATTCAAATCCATAAAGCACTTCTCAGTTTCATTACGGTGATGAAGACAGCCTCACTGATTTGCCAGTGATAGCATGCAGACAACAGCTTTTTTTATTCACTTTGTCTTATGGGGGGGGCCACTACCAATAAGCATAATTGGTGCGGACTCTCTTTTCTTCTAATATAGCAGTATCCTAGAAACGCTTTGCTTTTAATTAACCATCCAAGTAACCTCCCAATCCAGTGAAATGGGGGGGGGGGAGGGTGGCAGGGTTCTGAGCTCTCCCTGCCAAAAGGCTTGCTGCCTTGCGGATCTCTGCTGCAGCCTGCACACCATGCACTGCCCTGGGCCCTGAAACAAGACATCCAGGGGCTGACTTCCAGGAGGAGGCGGCAGAGAGCAGTTTTGACATGGTGGGACTTTTTTCTCTGGCATAGTGAACAAGGAAATGGTCTTGCCGTGACAGAGCTCTCAGAGGTACTCTTTTGAGCAGCAATGCCACAGTCATTACCTTTCAAAATGGGCACATAAGGAAAACTTCCAAAGACAAAGTATTTCTTCAGAAAAGAATTGGCCTCTTACAACAAGTTCTCCCAGATGCACATACAACAGTGAGTGATGTTTCAAGGGCTCAGAGCTTATTTTTTGTGCTGACAACGAAGAAAATCACAGCATTGCTTTTGGACCCTGAAAATCATCGCCTGCATGAATACCTGACTGGATAGAAGCCAAAAACATGCTGAGGTGATTTCCATAAGGCAAGGTAAAAGACCAGCAGCAGGCCCATTGGCTTGGTAGGTGATTAGGAGGTCAGTCGTGTCTGATAGGCCACCAGGAAGCTGATGGCTGGGGACATTTTTATGAGATTAGTTGTTTCTCAGAAGCTCATAGGAGAGTAGGAGGCCCACGATCATAAAGATGAAAGTGAGGTCACTTCTGCCTCTACAGGTGATGGACCAGGAGCAGGCACATGGGTGGGAAAGTGGCTGTGAGGTGACTTCTATGGGTAAAGCTGATAGGCCAGCACTTGACTCCTGTCTGGGGTAAGAGGTTGCGAGGTCCTGCCTGCCTGAGTACCTGCTAGGCCACCAACAGGCACAGGGCTAGGATGTGGGTTTAGTGGTCACTCCTGTCTCTGGTGGGTGTGACTTGGTCTGTGCAGAGAGTGAGGAGTGGCATGGACAGCCCTGGGCTGCGAGTGGTTTTGGGCCACTGGGCTCTGTGCGAGACACAGAAATATCTTTTTTAATGGTGCAGGCCTGATAATACCAGAGATATTTAGAAAATGTCAATAAAAAATGAAACAAGAAAGAAAGAAAGAAAATGATCTAAAATGAAGAAATGTTTTCTTACACTTTCCAGCTTTTAAATTTTTTGTGTTCTTATTGTCTGTCTTTGCTTTGTTGTCTTTTTTTTAGTATACTTTTTTTTTTTTTTTGGAAAAGGAAAGTGATTTCCAGAATTGGGGAGGGATGCAGTCACAGGGTCACTGGTGGCTGGTGCCATTGTAGGTGCCCTGGTCCAATCTACCCACCCTCCATCTGCAGATTCAAGGGGCTCCGGTCTGCCGCAGGTCCCCTGTGAGAGCTGCCAGGCCTAGGGAGGTACCTCAGACATACCATGGCCTCTCCACGTGCCCCTGCGTGCTTGTGGTTAGAACAGAGCTCTGCCTGAAAAGGTGGAGAAGAATTTTCAACATTTAAAAAATATGAGCAGACTTTCATCAGCTAAAATGACTAATTTTAGTGTCCACTTTTCCTATGATAAAATAGTGGAGATGTTCAGGCAGGGTATGAATCTCAGGAGAAGAAATATTGATCTGCCCCTCAATTTCTTACCACTGCTCTGTCTATTATGCTGTGGATGTAATCTCAGTAATTCCTCACATATTTTCACATGTCCTGATTAAATTGATCATTTCTAAAGGCATCTTGCATCAGACGAACTAGACGTATCTCACTCTTTATCCATCAGATACCTCTCAACTCTCCAGCTGCTGCTCTGAGCTTCAGGGCGTCTGAAGCCTGCCTCGTTGTTCAGGAGTCTAATTATCTCTTTAGCCAGCTCCTTAGTTCTGCTTCTATCTATCCTTTCCTATCTATCTGTCAAAATCATTTCAAGGAGGGTTATTCCTTGTGGAAAGTGGACCACACTGGAGGCAGCTTGCACTTAACATACAGTTGAGGAGTGTCTTTTACCTTTCATTAAACTGTATCCTATTTTATTTTTGCTTGTTGGCAGTTGAGAAAAATCCTCCTGTGTCTGCAGCTAGTTGTCTAAGGAAAGCAGGTGGGAATTGGTGCGTAGGAGCTGTAACATTCAGCTACAGACTCGAGTGGAAAAAAGTTAGATTTTAACAAGAGTCATATAAGTCCCCAGTGGCTGATGAGAGAAATGGCAGGGTTGGGGAGGTGAGGAGGAAAGTTGTCCATAAAGGTCTCATATGGAAAATACTGCTTTTCCTACATGTCTGGACTTCATTAGGAGACCCTCTGGGTCAGTATGAATTGGAGAATGTGGCTGTCACTTATTCTGTAAGCTGAAAAATAAAGGAAGCTTAAAAAGGAGAAATCCTTTCTTTTTCAGGTGCTCATGGAAATCTTGCTCTTGTAAATACACTCCTGAATCCTCTCCAATTAGGCACACAAGAATTGAAGAACTGAAGAAAATTAGGGGGAGTGACATGCCTTGTTAGGGCTTTTTGCATTTTAATGGCCTCTTGAGTGTATTTGGTGCTGAGCCTGTGAACCTGAGGGGGGACATTGAACTGCCTCTCAAGACTGAGGGGACATTGAACAAGCCTCTCAAGAAATTAAAAGCAGAAGTAAATTCCAAAGTTTCTTGGAGCGTTAATGGGTCCCACTGAGGGTTGTTACCAAGGAAGGCTCCCCAGGGGCTGATGAGAGCAGAAAGCTGGAGGCCCTGATTGCAGGTAGGCAAAGGCAATGTGCAGGTGGCTCTGATGCCAAGTAAACCTGGATGAGTTTTGTCAAGCAGAATGGCCGGGCACTGACACCCAGCCCCTGGGCAGGGTGATCTTTTCCCTTGCGCTTTGCTCAGGGCTCTTCCTGGGGGCAGTGTGAGGGTGGGGGTGTGCAACGCCGAGTGCAGGACAGTGATACAGCACCTCCTGAGTCCCCGGGGATGAGAAGGCAGCGAGGTCACAGTGCTTTAAGGAAACATCTTCTTGAGGGCCTCAGTGGCAGGGACCATGCCATAGCCAAGAGCACAAAGAGCTCAGTTTTGTATGCAGCCTTCAGCCTTGGCAGTGCCCATGGCTGTCTGCACTACAGGCTGTCCTTCGCTGTCCCACGCCTGTGTCTGTTTCCCTGCAGACTGTACACACCAGCCTGCTTTGCCACCTTGTTCTCACCCATGGATGTCCCTACCTCTACTCATGTTTCTCTGTCCTCACTTGGTTTTCCTTGAAGCACAAAGCCAGGGGCTGATCACAGACTCCCTCTAGGTGACCTGTAGCACCACAGCACTGCCCTTCAAGTGACATTCCCTTTTCCTGATGTTACATCTGAACCCCACAAGCTGCTGTTTGTGGCTTTTTTTCCCTTCTCAAGCTTTTTCTCACTATCAAGAAAAGCTCCATCATCTCTGAAATCACCCTTCAAGCAGTCACAAGCTACTACTCTCCTGCCCTTCACCTCCACTTCACCAGGCTAAAGAAGCCCAGGTACCCCAACCTCTCCTCATGGATGCGGTTATTCCTCCCTACTCACAGGACTTGACACTTCTTTTGTAACTCTCCATGAGGTGTCTGTTGGCCGAATCACCCAAGTTTCTCAAGGTCCTTCTAGACTGAAGTTCCTCTGTGTCAAAAAAAAAAAAAGAAAAAAAGAAAAAAACCCCCCACAAAACGGGAAAGGATTAGCAGGTGTGGGCTGACTATATGGGAGGGGATAAGGATGTTAAAAGGCACAAACTTAGAAGGGGGAAAGGCGGGAAAAAAAAGGGGGAAATTAAAAGTGAAGCAAAGGATTGATCGAGACCTTTGGGGGAGTCCTGCCAAGAAGCCCTGCATCTGAACAATTCTGAATGGAGAAGGAGAAGAAAGCTGACCTACTTCCACTGTTAAGGGGAACCCGTGTGCTTTCCCTGACATCGACAAGCTAAGACCCAGAGGGGGAAGAATCACAGACTCCATCAGGGTGGAAGGGACCTCAGGAGCTCTCTAGCCCAATCTCCTTGCTTGCAGCAGGGTCAGCTCTGGGGTCAGCCATGTTGCTCAGGGCTTGATCCAGTCCGGTCTTGGAAACCTCCGAGGGAGGAGATGGCACAGCCTCTCTGGGCAACCAGTTCCAACACCTGACCATCCTCTTAGCAGAAAAGCTTCTTATCCCCTGCATGAACCTCTCTTCTTTCAACTTATGCCCATTGTCACTTGTCCATCTGCCATGCAACGCAGTGAAGATCCTGGCTCCATCTTCCTGGTGACCTCCTTGTAGCCTTTGGAAGGCTGTTATGAGGTCCCTCCAAAGCCATCTGTTCTGCAGGTTGAACAAGCCCCGTATCTTCACAGACAAAGTGCTCCAGCTCCCCAAGTATCGCGAGGGCCCTCTGCCAAACTTGCTCCCAGTTACCGACCTCTTTCTTTTTCTGGGGACCCAAACTGGATGCAGTATTCTATACGTGGTCGAATGAATACTGACTAGAGGGGGATCATCCTTTCCCTCCACCTCCTGCCTGTGCTCCTGGTCCTACAGCCCACAGTGCTTTTTCACCTTCTTTGCTGCCAGGGAACGCTGCTGGCTCGTATTTTGGCTCCTGTCCACCAGGACCTTCAAGGCCTTTCCGCAGAGCCACTGCTCAGGCCCCAGCCTGTAACACTGTGGGGTATTGGTCTATGCCAGGTGCAAAACCTGGTATTTGTCCTTGCTGAATTTTGTGAGGTTTCTGAAGCTCATTCCTCCTGCCTGCCTATGTCCCTCTGAATGGCAGCCCTCAAGCATATGACCGGTCTCCCCTTCCATTTTGGGGCAATCTACAAGCATGATGAGTGTTGCTTCCTCCGTGTCACTAATAAAGATGATAAGCAGGACAGGTTTCAGGAGAGATCAGTGGTACTCCACTTATCTCTGGCTACCAGGGAGAGTGCTACCCATTCACCAGTGCCCTCTGAGCCTGACTATCCAAGCAGCTTTTTACCCATCCGGTTGTCTATCTGTCTAGGCAGTAATGTTCTAACTTGCAAACAAGAATATTGTTGAAGACAGTGTCAAACACCTTGCTAAAGTCCAGAAAAAAGTCATTTACTCCATCCACAAATACAGTTATTTAATCATAGAAGTTAATCATGTCGGTGAGGCACAATTTACCCCGGGTAAATCCGTGCTGACTGCTCTCTATCACCTTCTTCTCCTTCATGTGCCCAGAAATGTGATCTGAGAGGATTCACTCCATGAGATGCTCCTCACCAAAGTGAGGCTAAACTGCCTGCAGCTCCCCAGGTAGTCCTGTTGGCCTGTTTTGAAGATGGATGTAACATTTGCCTTTTTCCAGTCATTGGGACCTTTCCCAGTCTCCACAATCTTTCAAATATGATAGCGAGTGGCCTTGCTATGACAGCAGCCAGCTCTCACAGCATCCTTGTATATAGCCCATCCAACCTCATTGACTTGCATAGTTTGAGTTCTCACAAGTAATCCCTCACTAACCTCATCCCCTGTTGGTTGTTCTTCTCCTCAGGAGTCCTGAAGTAAGGCACAACAGCCTGAGAGACCTTTTTTTGTGAAAACGGAAGCTAATAAAGCATTGGTTTCTTCAGATCTATCTGCATCTGCTGTTACTAGATTCCCTGCCCCATTCAGCAGTGAGCCTGCCTTTTCCTTTTTATGCTTACTGAAGCAGTAGCAGCTCATCCTCATGCTCTTGACATCCTCTGCAAGTGTCAGTCCCAGGGGAATTTTGTCTTCCCAAACACCATGCCTACCTTGCCAGACAATATTTCTAAATTCCTCCTTTGCAGCCTCTCTCTCCTCCCCCTTCCCATTCGCTACCTTATTGTCCTGGAGCTCAGGTGAGAGTTCCCTGTTTAGCCAAGCTGGTCCCCGGACATGGCTCCTGGTTTTACTGTGCATCAGGATGGACCATTCTGGTGCTTGGTGGGTGCTGTCCTTAAAGCCCTGCCAGTTTTCCAGAGCTGCCTCTCATGGGCTCCCCCACCAGTCCCGAGGACAGGCCCAAGTCTGCTCCTCTGAAGCCCAGCGTCTGTACTCTGCTGCTGTCCTTCTTTGCTCCCTTCAGGATCTGGGACTCCACTTTTTCATGGTCACTGTAGGCGAGGCTGACACTGACTATCCCATGCCTGAGCAGTTCCTCCTTGTTTGCAATTTCCACATCCAGGAAAGCATCACCTTTATTGGCCCATCTGGCAGCTGTGTTAAGAAGTTTTCCCTGACATCTTCCAAAAACCTCCTGGACTCCTTGCACTCTGCTGTTTGTCCTTCCAGTGAATGTCAGGGAGATTACGGTCTCCCCATAAGAACCAGAGCCCGTGAGCCACAGATTTCCTCAGGTTGCTTAAAGGAGATTGCGTCCACCTCCTCACCCAGATCACATGGTCGGTAGCTCCCATCACAGTGTCATCCTTCTTCTCATGCTTACCCACAAGCTCTCATGCAGCTCCTTGTCCATCCCAGGGAAGAGCTCCATGCATCTGAGCTGCCCCTTCACAGAAAGGCCATTCCCCCTCCTCCTCTTCCCCAACAGTTTCTCCTGAAGAGCTTGTACTGTGCTATCATAGGCCTCCAGTCATGTGAGTGATCCCACCACATCTCAGTTATTCTGGCAATGCTGTAGTCCTGGGACAACTTGTGCATCTCCATCTGCTCTTGTCTGTGCCCCAGGCTGCATTCACTTGCATATATTTGGGTTGCAGAGCCTCAGCTGTGGCCCAGAGCATAGATTGCTCATGGTGAACCATGTTACCAAGAGTCAAGGACACTGTATGTGCAATGGCCCACTTCAGTGCAGGGACATGCTGGCATAGACAGCAGGTGTCAATGTAATGGTGAAAGGAGGTTCCCACTAAGGGAGCAAACCCTGCAGTGCCTGAGGCTGGAGGAAAAGAGAGCTGGGCTGTGCAGAAATGGCAGGAAAGGGCTTTGCTGCCTGAGCTGGCTTTGTAGCACCACAGGGCCTGTGAAAGAGGTCAACCGATCTCCAGGAAGGACAAGGTGCCACTGAAGAAGTCCCTGGGCCTGCACAGCCTGTGATCCAGCCATCCTGTGGACATCATTAGCACAGTCCCTGTTCATATCATCTGGGATGAGAAGAGGTTCAGGGGTGGGAGAGCTTGAAGGGTTTGAGAGTGCAGAAACTACAGCGGAGGCCTTGGTGTGATGTGCCTCCCAGTTATGCAGCTGCTTGAATGTAGATGGGATGGACTTTGCCTAGAGGCAGTGATGGAATTCAGTTATTTGGGCACAGGCTGGAAACCTGAGATGCCCTTGGGAACTTGCCCAGCAACCACCCCAAAAGGATATGGCTTTCCTGTAGGTCCCATGCTGTATCTGCTAGAGACCTGTGGTTGTGCTGGACACCCCAGGCATCTGACATGGCCCTGACAACCTATCTTTATGTCACTGAATCAAGTGTCTGCACCGAATTACATAAGCTGTTTGCACTGTAGGGGTTTGCCTGTGTCTTGGCTTTGTACTGAGTGGAGCTGTAGTAGTAGCAGTAGATCTCTAGAATCATTTCAGATGGCCAAGGAAATTCCCCACCTGGCCTCCACCTCATGCTCTAGAAGGATGCAGGTCTCACACTTGCCCCATCACAGCAAGCAGACACTGGCACATGTCTGGGAACACCCTGTCTCTTCAAAGGTCACCAGGTGTTTGTGTGTGGGCAACTGACTCCCAGTCTCCATCTCCACTGATTATAATGGGAGCTTAGACAAGGAGCTTGCATGCAGACATCTCTGTTGAGCACACTTCAGCTTTGGCAAGGGGAATCCCACCTCCTCTTTGTTTGTGGAGTTCACGGGAGGGATCTGAATCCCACTCTACCCCAGGAGCTTCTAAACTGGCATGACATGCCCAGACTGACTCATCTGAAGCAATACCTGAACCCTGGGAAAATGAGCTCCCTTCATGTCCCTGTCTAGGTGTCCTGTGTAGCTAAGAGGTGGGAATAGGGGTTTCCAGGGTGGGACATTTCCACGTCTTGTAGATAACCATCCCCTGATGTAACAAACTGCAATATTGGAATCAGTCTCTCTCCACTGTTTACAGAGAGACCATAGGTCTACCTCAGTGAACATTTCCCAGGAGAAGGGAGCACAAGGGAGAGAGAAATTTACGCCTTCAGCACAGCCTCTGCCAGGCTCCTGGGATGGAGGGAGCTCCTGGCAACCTGGCAGCACTGTCCAGAGACAGCTGTGTCCAGGAGCAGCTCCTCTGCAAGGAGCAGCAAGGTTCCAGGCACTGCCTGCTGCTGCTGACATGAGATGAGGCAAGGCAGACAGAGAGATGTGAAAGGCAGTGTAGAGTGGGGGGATAGAGGAGAGCTCGTTGTGAGAGAAATCTTCACAGCCCTTGACATGGTAAGTCTTTGGCTGCAGGGCAATGCTACTGAGGTTCCTGGAGGGCTCTTCTAAACCCATTCCATCCCATGACTGAAAGATTTTTAAGGATTGCTCTCCTGACTTCTCTGGTGTGGGAGAGGAGGAGATGCTTCAGAGCAGGGATTCCCTGCCACACCGTCACAGGGACAGGGCATGCTGCTACCTTCTCCCAAGGATGGTGCAGGGCTGTGAAGCTGGGAGAAGCACCAAGATCTGCCCAGGGCTGTGATTCAGAGCAGTGTCCCTGCACCACTGCCTGCTCTTGCTGAAATTAGATGACAGAAGACAGAGAGAAGTGAAAGGCAGTCTGGAGTGGGAGGGCAGAGGAGAGCTCATTATGGGAGAAATCTTCACAGCCCTTTGCACAGTAAGTCTCTGGCTGTGGAGCAATGCTACTGAGGTTCCTGGAGAAGTCTTCTAAACTCATCCCATTCCATGACTGTTTTTTTAAGGATCATTCGCCCAGCTTCTCCAGTGCAGAGGAGGAGGAGATGCTTCAGAGCAGGAATTCACTGCCACATCATCAGAGGGACAGGGTGTCCTGCTGTCTTCTCCCAGGGACACTGCAGGGGGATGAATCTAGTATATGCACACAGGTCTGCCCAGAGCTGTGATTCAGAGCAGTGTCTCTGCCCCCCAGGGCGCTGTGTGCCTGGGGCACTGACTCTGCCGCCTGTGAGGGTCAGCACTCAAACTGCCCGGGGAGCTCCCCATGGCACTGCAGGGAGAAGTTCTGGGTGGGAGGATCGACCCCCCAGTCAGGGCAGGTTCATTCTCCCGTTGAGAGGGTGCTGTGTGAGTCAGGGCTGCTCACAGCTCCATCTCACCCTGAGAGCATTTCTGGAGGGGGGTTCCAAAAGGAAGATCAAGGCAGGGATGCCTGAAAGGGAAGGAGCTTTCATAAGTCTCTGCTTTCAGTTTTATTCTCTTTGGATGGCATGAAATGTTATTGGATCTGTCAGGTTTAAACAGGGGATTGAGACTCCAAAATAGTGACAGTGAGAGAGGAATAGTTCTGGGAGGAACTCAGCAAATCCCTTCATCCACTGCTCAGCCTACAGACAGAACCAGCATCACCTTTCCAGCCTCATCAAGGTTTGTTTCACCTGTTCCTTAGCTCCTGCAAACTTAGAGGTGCCCCTGTGCAGTGCCCTGCCCTCGGGAGGTTTCTGCAAGGCAGAGCTGAGTGCTCAGTGGGTGGGATGGGGTCTGCGGCCGCTGACCGGGGAGAGATGGGGGTACAGAGAAACAGCTCCCCGCAGGGACAGCTCCAGGAAGCAGTGTCATGGTCAAAGAGCGAGTGGAAACTACAAACTTCAGCACCTCTTCTCCTCTCCCACCCAGCACAGCCCTCAGTCCTCAAGGCTATGGGGTCTAGGGCATGAGTCATTTCTTTGGCAGCCAGATATTCAGAGGAGGAGAAACTCCTGAGTGCCCTCATGGCTCTCCGTGTCCCTGCCTCCCCCAGCAGAAATATCATGGCATTGCTCCATATGTCCCCACCTGTCTGTGCTGCTCTTGTCCTTCCCTTTGGACTCTCTGAGCAAGGGGGTTTCAGATGCAGTTCAGACAATGAACTTGTGGGTCCTGCCATGCAGACGTGTTCTTGAGAATGAGGTGCCCAAGTCCCTCTCTGACCTGTGAGGTTCTGGGCAATGCAGTAGGAGGGTGAGGGGGGCTGGCTGGGAATGAGCCAAATCTCTCTTCAGGATACCTCATCCATAGGACATTTGACAATTTGACTCTGGGGAGTCTGGCTGGGCTGTAAGCCAACGTGGAGAGAGGTAATGTCTGCTTTTGGGGGAGGGAGAGTTTGGGAGAGTTGTAAGAAATAGAAAGTTTTGCTCAGAGAAGTCTGTCCTAACTTGTCAATGTCTTTCCCTCCTTGGACAGTCCCCCATGCCCAAAGGAAGCAAATGTCCAATGGCAGCTCCTTCAATGAGTTCCTCCTCCTGTCATTTGCAGACATGCAGGAGCTGCAGCTCTTGCACTTCTCGCTCTTCCTGGGCATCTACCTGGCTGCCCTCCTGGCCAATGGCCTCATCATCACTGCCATAGCCTGTGACCACCGCCTCCACACTCCCATGTACTTCTTCCTCCTCAACCTCTCCATCCTCGACCTTGGCTCCATCTCCACCTCTGTCCCCAAATCCATGGCCAATTCCCTGAGGGACACCAGGGCCATTTCCTACTCGGGATGTGCTGCCCAGGTCTTTTTCCTTGTCTTTTTCATTTTGGCTGAGTACTTTCTTCTCACTGTCATGGCCTACGACCGCTTTGTTGCCATCTGCAGACCCCTGCACTACAGCACACTGATGGGCAGCAGAGCTTGTGTCAAAATGGCAGCAGCTGCCTGGGGCACTGGTTTTCTCAATGCTGTGCTGCATACTGCTGGCACATTTTCAATACCACTCTGCCAAGGCAATGCTGTGGAGCAGTTCTTCTGTGAAATCGCCCAGTTCCTCAAGCTCTCTTGCTCAGACTCCTACCTCAGAGAAGCTGGAGTTATTGTGGTTAGTGCCTGTTTAGTCCTTGGGTGTTTCATTTTTATTGTGCTGTCCTACGTGCAGATCTTCACCGCTGTGCTGAGGATCCCCTCTGAGCAGGGCCAGCACATAGCCTTTTCCACGTGCCTCCCTCACATGGTTGTGGTCTCCCTGTTTGTCAGCACTATCATATTTGCCCAGCTGAAGCCCCCCTCCATTTCCTCCCCAGCTCTGGATCTGGTGATGGCAGTTCTGTACTCAGTGGTGCCTCCAGCAGTGAACCCTCTCATCTACAGCATGAGGAACAAGGAGCTCAAGGATGCTCTGAGGAAACTGATCCAATGGGTACAATGTCGGCACCAATAACTGTCCCATGTGCACACACTCCCCATTCCCAGGCTGTTTGGCATCAAAGCTATGTGTTGTTCATTTATTTCTTTCTTAGTTTTCTCTGATACATTCTTGTAAAAAGAAAAAAGAAATAGATGCTACTTGTCCTCAGGAATCTCTCATTTGAATCTGACCCAGAGACAGTGTTGAAGCAGGAAGCCAGGTTTCCCCCTTCATCAGCAGAAATGGGGGGACCTCAAAGCCAGCTAGTCTGAGCTCCCTCGGATGCCACCAGTGCAACGAGGAGAGTTTCCCTTTGCAGTGTCTCTTTCGGCACTGACACCAAGGGAGCTCAGGGGAACAGAGTCAGGCTTGGATGAGTACAGATGGTGTACATGGGAGCCCATGGGTCCCATGTCCATTAGGAGAGCTCAGCTCCCCTGGCCTCAGTCAGGGTGTGATCTCATACCCCTTTTCTGCAAGGGTGGCAGTCAGCTGTCACGGTGGGCTGGTCCCTTCCCTCTACAGTGCTCTAATGCTCACAGCAGAGCAGGAGTGGAGGAGAGGAGAGTCCGGACGCAGCCTGTGGGGACAGACCCTGTGCTCCTCAGGACCATTCCCCCACTACCACAGCAGGCATTTCCTCACTGCAGCCTTCCTGTGGGGGCTGCAGCTTTCCTGCAGACATATCCACCAACGGCAGCAAGGCTTTCTCCTTTCAGAGCTGTTCTCTTCATTTCCACACTCTCCTGCTGTGCTCTGATGTGTGTATAAGGCCTAAGCACTCTCCTAACGCAGTGGCGGTAGGGTTGTGCTTCCTTGCGCATTCCTGTGAGCACAGGCAGGACCAGGCTTTGGGCACCTTTATGCCAGACCTGGCCTCCAGAATAACATTTCTTCAATAAAAGGGGATCTCCTCAGTGATGCACCTGGAGTCTTGCTTTTCTTCAGAAAGGGGAGTCAAAAATATGCCCAAGGGTTGCACCCTAAAAGGACCTGCTGTTCTGCTTGTGAACTCCGTGGGCTCCAGGGGATGAGCTCAGAGTCCCAGGGTGATCTGTTAGGGACCAAGGGCTGGATTCAGGGCTCATTTCTTGGTGACCGGTGCCAGCAGAGATGGTGAATGGTCTCTGAATAGTCTGCCCCAGGGCTGTCCCACAGGTGACAGTGCTGTTGACAGATGCCTGTCCTTCTTGAAGGGAATCTGAGCCCCCAGGAGAGCTCAGGGGATCTCCAGGAACAGCATGTGCCTGGGGGTGGGCAGGGAGTGGAGGCTCATGAAGTGAGGGACTGTCCATGGTGGAGTCACACAAAGGTAAAGCACTACACCCAGATATGCATAGGGAAAGGAGGGCTCTGCAAGCCCTGGAGAGGCAGTGGGGACCCAGGAGGCCCAGGGAAGGGGCACTGGAGAGTGATTCCTGCACCCACAGTGAAACACCACAGACCAGAGTCAGTGTACACCCAAACACATCTCCTGCCATTGCAAACTCCCTGGGGTCACTCTGAGCACCATCCATGAGCACAGACACACGCCAACAGTGTCAGTGGTATTGAGCCATGTCTGCCTGGATCTGCTTCCTGCCCCAATCAGCACGGCCAGTGCAGGAGTCACCCCGTGGCCCCATGGTCCCACAGCCTGCTCGCTCTGCAGAGCAGCACCAGTCCAGGGCCCTGCGGGGAGCACCGGGAAGGGGTGCAGGATCAGCCAGCCAGGCCAGCATGGACACACTCACCTGGGGAAAGGCTCTCTGGGGAGCAGGCACGTCCCAGGAGAAGAGCAGGGCAGCATTCAGAGACAGAAAATGAGAAGCAGGTTTCTCTGTGTCCCAGCTCGGGGCAGGCTGCCAGAGGGGCTGCAGGGCCAGGGCTCTTGGGCTGTGCTGGGCAGCGGGGTGGGCACGGAGGGGCTTCAGGCAGACAGGGAGGGGGATCTCCTGGACACAAGAGCAGGAGACGGAGAGTGACTGGCATCATTGTGGGGCCTCCTCCCCCTTGCCAGGGAGCTGCTCCCCTTGTCCTTGGGTCTGACCTGAGTTACAATGTGCACATGTCTGTGCCCAGCCCTGCACCTCTTGGGTCCTGACCTGATCCTGTCCCCGTCCTGCTGACCTGACTCCCCATCTCTACCTCAGACCTACCTCTGCACTACAGTCAAGAAAACCTTGGCAAGGGAAGCTGGGATCTCAGCAGATCCTAGAGAAGGTTGTAGGTACAAACAGTGACCATATATGCACAGCAGCAACTCTTGCCTGACAGCCAATGCAAACGTGTAAGGAGTGCTTTGGATTTGGACACCCTACCCAGGTAACACTGCAAGCAGAGTCTTAGCTGGATAGAAGAAGCTAGGGCAGCCACTTGGGTCTGATTTTACGATGGGTAGCTGGGAGAGCAGGTCTCTCTGCATTCAGGTCAATTGGTTATGCTCCATTTGTGACTGGGGTCCTGCTACAAAGAGTGTTGTTGAGAGCGGCAAGAGCAGGGCTGCTCTGTACAGGAAGGGGAGTTGGGAGCCAAGGGTGCCGGCAAGGCGGGCAGGGCAGTGACCCACCGACAAGAGGTGCTGTTCCGCAGTGCCCAGACAAGAGGAGCAGAGCAGGTTTGGGGATGGTAACGGGGCTCAGGCACAGTCCAGCAATCGCCAAACAAGACTGTAGGCCTCTGACCAGCCCTGCTTTGTGTGGGAGATTGGACTGGAGACCTCCAGGAGTCCAATCCCACCAAAACTCCTTGGCGACTCCATGAATAGAAAGACTCCAGCCTGGGGGGAAGTGGGTGTCCCACTGCCTGGCTGGGGCTGGATCCCCGGCTTGGGGAGAGGAGGGGAGGGCTGGGGGCTGGGGAGCTTAAGTGTGGCAGCTGTCATGGTCACCTCCCTTGCAAAAGGTCGCACACTGCCCCTGGGCAGACACAGGCTGTTCCCCCATCCCCATGCTGCCCTCCCAGCAGGACGGGACATGCAAGGAAGGGCTCAGCCTGCGCCGTGCTCAGGGAGAGCTCACCAGGGTCGGCACAGCTTGGCCTGAGGCACCTCCAGCTCCTCAGCCTCTGCTGTGGCATGACTGGCATGGGGACGAGAGCTCCTAGGGCTGGGCAGAAGGAGCCTGGCTGGGAGAGCGTCAAGGGGAAGATCCAAAGGTCCCTGGCTCAACCCCAGGCTTTGGAAAACTCCCTCACACACCCCAGGATGGTCCATCTGCCTCTTCCACCATGCCCTGTACTCCCCTCCCATCAGCCAAAGCATAGTCCAGCACTGCCTGGGAACTCTCTTCCCCGTACGGAGGAGAGGGAGGACGTTCACCAGCCCCACACTGACGTTTCCACCGCCGGCCTTTGCAGTTGCCTGTGCCTGAGTCTGCCCACTTGCCTTCACCACAGTCTCGGTTGCACTGGAAGCCCATGAAAACCCCAGTGCTCCACCCCAAACCTGGAGCCTGGACGGTCACAGAGGCATCACCTGTCTAATGCCCTGGTCGTGAAGCCAAGGGCAGGGGTCTTCACCCCAATTTCCCTGCTCCTCCCCCTGCTCCCGGCATTACTGCTGCTGTGCCTATGTCAACCCTCCTCCTGCCAGACTGGCCCAGGGCCCGAGGCAGCTCCAGCTCCCTTGAGGGCTACACTGAAGCCTTTCAGGAGAGGGCTGAGGTGGGGCTGGCACTGCCAGGGTGGGACGGGAGAGGGCAGCTCTCCTCTGCCACTCTGGGGCTGCGGCTGAGGCTGGGGCTGGGCACAGCTTTTCCCAGGGGAGCTCCCTGAAAAGCCAGAGGTGTTTGCCAGGCACCCTCCCACTGCGCAGGGGAAGCCAGAGCGCCAAGGAAAAGATGGAGCTCCAGGATGCTGGCCATGCCACGCAGCATGGGCAGGAGGTGCCCATCATCCCCCTGCTGGGTAAGGCCTTTGGGAGCTCCTTCCCCAGGGTCACTGTTGAGAGCCTGAACTCCCAGCTTGGCTGCGCACACCCTGGGGCTGTGGGGGTGGCTGCACGTGCTGGTGGTGCCCCAAGAGCCCCGACTGTGATGGTGGGCTCCTTTCCCTCCCACACTGATGTGCTCTCTCCCCCTCAACCTGACCTCTCTGTGAACAGCATGTACGCAGGGGCTAGTTGAGCATGCGCCAACTAAGGCTCGTCTAGCATGCAGATATGACTATGAGTCAATCATCTCTCCCCATAAATAGGGGGCAGCCCAGAGCCCATTGAGCTCTCCTGCATGGCAGCGGGCTGCACTGCAGAACCTTCTTTTGAGCAGGGATGCCTCTCAAGGTTACTCCTTGAGGTTGAGAGATTCCTTACCCACGACAGATCCTTGGTAAGTGATTAATAGCATCCTGAACTTCTGAGAACTTCGCGAAACTTTGGTGAGTTATATCTCTGATTAATTGTGCACATAATTCCTAGGACATAAACCGTTGACCAAGTCTGAGACTAGGATTGGATCCAGCCACACCTAGGTTCCTCTCTCAAGGAGTTTAGAAAGCAAGGGGGTCCACTCTGAACCTCGTGACTCAACGGGAGGGTCTCCGTTGTGCATGCATCTGACCCTGTCCTTCACGCAGTAAATAACTGAGTGAACCTTGCCAATCAAACCTTGTTAAATCGTTCTTATTCACGACTGAACTTTGTTCAGTCGCTGTCTTACTGCAATAAATGTAGTGCTGTTCCCTCTTATGAGTGAAGTGCATCACTCCTTTTACAACAAATATTGATAAAAGGAAGAGTATTTTAGAGATTCCTTTTCTCCTTTGTTGCATTCCACAGGGACGAAAAAAAAGCACAGAGGAAGGGAAAACATTGACATTGCTTTATTCCTTTGCAGTTGTTTCTAATCAGCATTTCGTTTTGTTAGGGTGTCTGAGGAGCAGAACTGCCCTTAACAGCTCTTTTAAATTTTGTGTATTAGCATCTCATTTCCAAAGGGAATTCTACAAGGGTGAACTCTTCATAGCAAAATCCATCTCCTCATGTGGGACCCCAGGGAAGCTATGGCATTTTGGGTGACCAAAGCTCAGCCCAGCAGAGCACTTGGGCCCTCTTGGGCAGCTTGGTCATCCTGCTCCAGGTGGGTCCTTGTGCACCACAGTGAAGGATGTGGTGGCCCTGGGTCTTCCCATCCAGGCCCACACCTCCACTGGCAACACAGGGTTAGGGTATGCAGGCAGACGACTAGGCTCTGCCTCAGAGTTGAGAGAACTGAACAGGGCGTGAGAAACTAGTGGCTATGAGAAATCATTGGACACTGCAGGGAACAGAATGAGACCCTGCCAAGTTCCAGACAGCACGGTGAGCAATGGCTGGATTTTAGCAGTGGTTAAGGGAGAGTTATATGAGAAAAGGACAAGCTTCACACATAACTGGCATATTGGGGATCCTTGGGGAGTAGACTCTTGCAGCACCGGCAGTACTGAGGTAACGATATCAGAAGCACCACATGAGCCAGGGGTTACCTAGCTAACAGTACCAGAAATATTAAACTTGAGTACATAGGCAGTAAAACTGGGACCAATGAAGAAAAAAATACTTAAGAGACGGGCTGTTTATTTCAAAGGGGATAAAGCTGGAGAAAGGGAGGGATCAAGCTGCATCATGGAAGAAGCAGCATGGGAAAATGGAGGTAAAGGGAATAAAAGGGGCCAGTCATGCATAAGCAAGCTGCTGGCAGGGACACTTGTCTGGCCAGGCTGTGTACCTGGTCTCTGCAGTGTAGCCTATCATTGTATTAAATCCTTTTCCTAGCTCTTTTCTGGGTGAGCGTGCTCGCTGTTCTGCGTGAGTGCATGTGTGGAAGGCTTGCAGACGTCAAGGCAGCCAGCTACCAGAGACACCCGTGCGAGGGTGCGTGTGAGGTCTCCTGCAAGCTTTGAGTCTGATTAGCTGGTGAGCAAGAACAGGACCAGGCCGTTTGTATCGTTCATGTTTATGAGTGCTACTCACGTTTCTGTGGTGCCTGTAAAGGTACTGTGCCCCTGCCAGAGTTGATTTTTTTGGTGGTCAACCATGTCTGTACAGAGTGTGTGTATGCCTCTTGGAAGTACGTGCCCTGTCTCGCTGCTGGCAGGACCAGGGAACAGAGAACCGCAGCAGTCTCCCTTCCAGTGGACCAGGAAGGAGGAATCCCTTTATTCAAAAATCCACTGGATCCAGCATCCTTTAACAGTGCAGGCCTTGGAGGTGCTGCAGCCACTTGGTCTTGATGTCGAGGTCCCGCTTCTCTGTCACCTTGTGGTTCCCAAAGGGCACAGAGGCTTAGGCTTTGGGGTTGCAGCATGAAGGACCAGCTTTGGCACACATCGTTCTAGTTCCCCACTATTGATTTAAGCAATACAAATACAGAGATCTTATAAGTGTTTGGGTCAATGATCCCCTAGAGTCAAAGGGAGTTTTGTTTTGTTTTTTTCTGATCAGACTTTCCATCTGCCAGCCTTTATCGTAAAAGCGGCTGGTGTTGGACAGGCAGTGCCATATGATCTACCCTCCATTTCTAAACCAACCACAGAAAGTAGCACTATTTAGTCAGTCTAAATAGCAGGGGCAATGGCCACTGTTTTGCTGGTGGTCCATAAACAGGACAGTTGTGCTGAGCAAAACTCCATTGTCTAAGGATCTGCTACACATTACTCTACACATCTTCATCATGTCCAAGGGTAAAAAAAAGCTGGGGGATATTTAAGCCAAATAACTATCTCAAATATCTCAAGACCTCTTTTCTCCTTTTGCACAACAAACATTACTCTCATGTTAAGGATGGCAGGAAGGTATCTGGGTTGAGAAACTTTTCTGAGCTTTGTCAGGCATTGCACAAACATCTCCATAGCTGCATTATTGCCATTTCTGCCTGCTCTGAGACTGCAGATAACACGGGCACAAGAATAAGGTGCCCTAGCTGCAAGCTGATGTGTAGATCTGGGGCAGCACAAGGCCCTGGCTATTAGTCTTTAAATGGTTTGTCCAGGATTTTGTGAGAGAGGTGCCCAGGCTACATGGAAAAGCACCACAAATGTAAAAGCTGGGAATGCTTTTTGTACCGTGAAAAGATCTTGAACGTCAGCCAGCAACCAGTGTTTCACACCTGTGGTCGAACCCCAGAAATAGGGAAGGGCTGTATTTGCTGTGATGTGTAACACGTGCAGGAAACTGGGACAAATCACATTTCTCTCCTGGAGGTAGCACTGGAAGTAGCGTGGGATGAAGAAGGGGTGGAAAGGAAAGCTCGGGGAGAACGGGAGTTCAGGAGGGTCACGAGTCTCAGGACTTTCTGGGGTTGGCTCCGCCTGCGCCGGCTCGAAGGTCTCCATGGCTAGGGACAGTCTGCAAGGCACCACGCCCCACCTCTATGGTCGCCTGGAGGGGACACCCTCCCTACCATCTCTATGCTCAGGTGGCTCCTCTGGACCGGCCTCCAGCGCTTCTCTATGCTCTCTCGGCAGAGGGACACTCTGGGATCCCCCCTCCAGCCCCTTTCTTGGGCTGCTGATGGAGATGAAATTTCAGGGCCACCTGCTCATGGCAGATAATGCCAAAGGCTGCGATGGCCCCTGGGTTGTTTGTCTACTTCTGAAAAAAAGGCCGCAGCCTCTCGGGGCTCCCGTCATGTGCACGTGCATCTCCTCGCAGATACTCGCCCAGGTCCCAGGGCAGAGCGGGGCCCTGTGGCAGCAGCGCCCCAGCAGCAGCGTTTCCCCGCCGACGCTCCCCTGCAGCACAACTCCCGCAGCCCAGGGCCAGCCCGGCGCTGCTCCCCCTTGCTCCCCGCCCCCGGCCCCAGCCGGCAGCAGCCGCCGCAGGCTCCGGCCACACGAGCACACGCCGGGCCGCAGCGTCGCTCCGGGCTCCCTGCGCAGCAGCCGCCAACACCCACCGCTGCCGCAGCTGCTTCTCCGCGGCCTCAAGAGCGGTGTCGCGGCGGGGCCCGGCTGGGGCGGGGCCGGCGGCACCAGGGCGGTGGCCATGGACACACAGGCCCCGCCCCCCAGGGGGCCGGAAGTGTTGCCTCCCATGGAGCATGCGCACTGGTGCAGAGGAGGGCGGTGAGGGGCGGGGGCGGGGCCGGGGCTGCCGGGCCCCTGCGGGGAGGGAGGGAGGGAGGGGGCGAGAGGCGGCTGGTGCCGCGCGGGGCAGCGTCTCCCGGCGCGGGGCCGCCCGGAGCCTCGAGCCGCAGCGCCGGGAGCTGCCGCGCCGGGACCGAGGGCCGAGGGCCGCGGGCTGGGCAGAGCGAGCGGCTGTGCGCGGGGGCAGCCGGAGCCGCCGCGGCCTGGTGAGTGCGAGCAGCTGCTGGGGAAGGCCTGGCCCAGCCTGGGCCGCCTGCGGCCCCGCGGGAGCCCCCGGCTCTTGCGCCCTTGTGCTGGCGGCCCCACAGCTCGGTGCCAGCTGCGGTGGCCGTCTGTCAGCGCCGTCCCGGCCGCAAGGGGAAGGCGCGGGTGGAGCTGGGCTTGTGGTGGCTCCAGGCTGGAGGTGACAGCAGGCGTGGTGGAGCCAGCAGAGGTGCTGCTGGTGCTGCCTGTGGGCAGAGTGGTGTGAAGGCGCTTTCTGAGCTTCCTTCCAGACCTGCTGGTCTCTCCGTGGGCTTCAGAGTCTCGGGCTCCTTTCCCTTCCCCCCACGCCAGCAGCAGGGATCTGGAAGCAGAGGCTCAGGGAAGCTCCTTGCCTTTGGTGTCATCCCTGCCTGGAGCTTCCTGCTGAGAAGCCCCTGGGGAAGTGTTGTGGGGGCGAGCGGGAGCTGTGAGCAGCCCTGCCCCACGCAGCCCCTCTGCATGGGGAATGTCCCTGCCCTGCCGGGGCCGCTCCTTCCCCCAGAGCTTCCGCAGCCCATGTTCACCCTGTTTGTAGTTACCCCTGGATGTTGCCGGGAGAAGGCTGGGTTGTGCTTTGTGTCTGCTGGGAGACCGATGCTGGCGAGTTGTGACTGAAGGATCAGCATGAAATGTGCCTCTGGCTAAAAGCTGGACTGGAGCACACAGGCATTTTTTGTCACCTTGGGTTTTCCCTTCTGAAGTACCAGCATGTGCTGACCAAGAATGGATTTTGATAGGAATGGATTTGCACTTAAAATCGACGCCCTGATTTTTTTGTAAGTCAAATTTGGTAGCATATTGACAGCCGATGTTCTCTGTATGACAGGAAAGGTGCAGTTAAGGATATCGGCTTTGTTCTGCGGACTCTTTGTACATCTGATACCCTTGACGCTTGGGCCGCTGGCCAGCAGAGCACCGGCACAAGCACCGTGATGCAACGCTGCCACTTCACCGTGGAGCACAAGAGAGTCAGTGCAAGAGGGATGGGGTCTTCAGCCAGTGCCTGTGGGGTGGCCTTGGCCCTGGCACAGTGATGCACCCAACATGCTGCCAGCAGCAGCAGCCGTGCAGATCTGAGCATGCACTGATGCAAGAAGAAGAAATATGTCCTGCAGAGTCATGTTTTAATTCTGCATTTCGGATACCGTAATTCATATTGCTGTCATGTACCCTGATAGCAGTTTTTTCATGACCATCCCTTCCCTCATGTGTGTTGCTTCTATGTGAAAGTGCACAAGTGATAATTTCTGCTGTTTTACTGTCCCTGTAGTTCACACCCTGTAAAGCCTGATCAGAAACCTGTTGTTAAAAGTGAGGGCTGGCTAAGATAAGAAGTGGAGCACAATGAAGACACCTGCTTTGCTCTGCCCTGCTCCTGGAAGTGGTCTGCTGCAGGCTAGGCTGCCTCTTGGAAGGCTTTGTCATCTCAAAAGTGATTATTACAGCAGCGTGTCCCTGGCAACTCTCGGTGCTAAATTCCACACGGATGCAGAATTGCTTCACTTTTTAGGCCATTTTCACTGTACAGGTTTTGGAAGGAAATGATTTCTTCTGTGTGTCTGAGAGGGCTTGCAAGCATTTCCATACATAATGTTCTGTTGTCTTCCCTCTGCTGTTCATTCTTGTATCTCTTTTTTGTTCTCTCCCTCCCCAGTTATGCTTTCTCGCTCTTAGCATGCCGCTGAAGCAAAGGAAAGGAACTAGGGGGTGTGTGGGGGGGGAGGCGGGAGGGAGAGAGGGTGCTTAAAAGGTGCAGAAGGCAGGTATGTGAAACTAGGGAGCCCTTTTAAAAGATACGGATTTTCTGCTCTCCTGTTATGGGGAAAATCAGGAAATTGAGAGGAAGAAGAGAAAAGAAACTTTTTTCTTAAATAAAAGTGAGCAGGTTGTATATTAAACGCAATTAATTAATGGTATTAACTCCATTCCCCCACCCTTCAATCTCAAGGGCTTAATTTCATTCTGGCTGTGCCAGGGGCACGATGGAAAAGGGCAGAGTCAAGAGGCTGCGGCCTGGCTCTTCAGTGCAGCCGCAGGGCAGAGGGCTCGAGGGTAGTAAATGAGCGTGGGGAGAAACAAGCCCATCTTCTGAAGCTCAGCACCCAAGTTCAGCTTTTTTTTCTCTTTTTATGGTAGCAGGTTGGGGGTTGATGTCACATCGAGCTGAGGGGGGTGTAAAACCATGCTGCAGCAGCACATGGTCCATCGCCTACAGTCCTGCTCTCAGCCCGTGCCAGTCCTTGCAGTTTTGTGATGAGAGGGATTTCTGGCTGAAAAAAAACCCCATGAGTAGGAAGAGGATCACAGGAGAGGGGAGCACCTGCTTCGCGGGCTGGCCTGGGGTTACAGCAGCTGGAGGAGGTGCTGAAGCCAAGCCCGCAGT
This sequence comes from Apteryx mantelli, assembly GCF_036417845.1. Lineage (NCBI taxonomy): Eukaryota > Metazoa > Chordata > Aves > Apterygiformes > Apterygidae > Apteryx > Apteryx mantelli. Next base: position 2,187,582 of record NW_027118682.1, on the reverse strand, counting down.
GAGGGAGTGAAGCTGCAGGTTGTCACGCTTCATTTGGAAGGAGACTGTTCCCATCTGCCAACCTGATGGTCAACCAGGTGGCCAAGCTGGTGAGGAGAGCCTTCAAGTGGGAGTGAGTGGGAGGAGAGGGTGACTCAAAAAAGAGTGAGGATGTAACGGCATGGGATGGCAATGAAAAGGTGCAGGGTGATGTGGGGAAGAGAAACGCCGAGAGAGCAGTGGGAATGCAGGGAGCTCTGCCTAGGGACAGACAGTGAGGCATTCGAGAGTGTACGGGTGAGGACCTGGGGGCAGACCAACAGGGGTGGCCTTGTAGTGGATTTCTGCAATGGATTGTCTGAAGAAGGGCAGCCTCTGCAAGGCCCAAGGAGCACTGAGCTGGGGAGAGGAAAATTTGCCCTGCTCTGCAGATCCCAGCTCGCAGCCGGGCTCAGGGCTGGAACAAGAGGCTTGGAGGCAATGACGTGGTGATGGATGTCCCCCGGTGGCTACCAAGGCATTGAGATGGGGATCCCCACAGCGACCACCAGAGCTTTGTTGATGGGGGGTCCCCATGGTCACCACCAAGGCATTGTGATGGGAGTCCCCACGGCGACCACCAGGGCTTTGTTGATGGAGGTCCCCACGGCAACCACCAGGGCTTTGTTGATGGGGAGTCCCCATGGTCACCACCAAGGCATTGTGATGGGAGTCCCCACGGCGACCACCAGGGCTTTGTTGATGGAGGTCCCCACGGCAACCACCAGGGCTTTGTTGATGGGGGGTCCCCATGGTCACCACCAAGGCATTGTGATGGGAGTCCCCACGGCGACCACCAGGGCTTTGTTGATGGAGGTCCCCACGGCAACCACCAGGGCTTTGTTGATGGGGGGTCCCCATGGTCACCACCAAGGCATTGTGATGGGAGTCCCCACGGCGACCACCAGGGCTTTGTTGATGGAGGTCCCCACGGCAACCACCAGGGCTTTGTTGATGGGGGGTCCCCATGGTCACCACCAAGGCATTGTGATGGGAGTCCCCACGGCGACCACCAGGGCTTTGTTGATGGAGGTCCCCACGGCAACCACCAGGGCTTTGTTGATGGGGGGTCCCCATGGTCACCACGAAGGCATTGAGATGGGGGTCCCCATGGTCACCACCAAGGCATTGTGATGGGAGTCCCCACGGCGACCACCAGGGCTTTGTTGATGGAGGTCCCCACGGCAACCACCAGGGCTTTGTGATGGGAGTGGCGTCGTGCCCACAAGGCCATTGTGATGGGGCAGTCCCTGTGGTGACCATGTCTTTGCTGGGGCCAAAGCCCTGAGGTCCTCACTCCGAGGAGAGCGGCTCGATCAGGAGGAAGCAGCTCTCCTTGGTGCCAGAGTGGCAGGTCTCTGGAAGAGGATCCTGGAGATGGGCAAGGAGCAGCAGGCAAACGTCTGCTCCCAGCCCATGGATGGGCTTCCAGGCACACAGGAGCGCAGGAGGAGAGGCCACATCCCAGACTAGCCTCCTTCAGGCCTTCAGCTTCACAACGTGTCACAGCTTCAAATGAGCTCTCTAGAGCAGCACTTCCCATGCCCCTGGTGTGGAGAGAAGACTTTGGGTACACAAACAGGAGACAGGGGAGAGAAAGGGCAGAGACACCAGGCTGCAGAGCTGGGGCTCCCAGCATCACAGAGGGGGTGCCACAGGCTCAAGAAGCAACCCAAAGAAGTAAAGGAGTCCTTCCTTTTGCAGTCACTTGAAAAGCCGCATCTCTCACAGTATTCAAGGTGAATGGAGTCTCCCTTCTGCAAGATTTGTCCCAGGACTGTGCAGAGACTAGCAAGAGCAGGAAGGTCGGTTGCAGGGATGCTCTCAAAGTTCAGCAGCTGGAGAGCTGGGAGCTGGTCATCTCACAAACTTGGGAGTGAGTCAAAATGCAGGTCCTGAGGCATCGCACTGCCTCATAGACTGCACCGGAGCCTGGACAGCAGCACTGCAGTGTGTGGGCATGTCCTGACAAGCCCAGAGTCATAAATTGTGGGAGATCCAGGATGTCAGCACTGTACAGACCCCGGGAGAGCAAAGGTGCCTGCGGGGAGGAGGAGGGCAGGGGGCTGAGGAGCGTACCCAGGGGAGAAGCACAGCCCCAAGGTGACACTGAAAAGCACAAGGACCAAATGAGGCCCAGGGATGAGAAATGGCTTTCCTCAGGCTCAGCCAGAAGGAAAGATGGGCAAACTTCATGGGAAATGGGAAAACTTCCCCACATTTGCTACCTGGCCTCGCCCATGGCTTTGGAGCCTGGCAGGCTCCAGGGTCCTGGATAAGGGCCTCAGGATGATGTGTGTTAAGGCTATGTTTGCTCTTCTCTGGCATAGCATCTCCATCTCAAGCACTGCTGACTGAGAAACCTTGCCGAGCACTTTTAAAAGCAGAGAGCCTGCCTTGGTGCCTAAAGGAGGAAGGCTACGTCCTGTCCCACATTGTCCTACATTGTGCTTCCACAAAAAGAGTGGCCCACAGCAGAAACCAGTTTTGAGGCTCACCAAAGCATTTCTCAGCCTGTGGCCATGCTTTGTGCTGGTTCATCCCACATGCCTTGGATCCTGTAAAAACGCCGACCCCCAACCCCCAGATTCCTGCACAGGTCTGCCCAGTGCAGTGACCTGTCAGTGCAGGGGCGCAGAAGTGACGTCTCCAGTGCCCCATTTGAGATATTTCACAGTCTTTGACAGTATCTGGAGACATTCCTGAAGGATTTATCAGAAAATTATGGAAAATAACTGCAGTGAAGGCAAGTGGCTGCTTTCCAGCACATGAGGGGAAATCTCTCTGCTCTCTCCCTGCCTGTGCCATCTCCATGGCAGTGACCTACTGAGACCCCAGATGACACGAGCTGAGGTCCCAATGGGACGTGCCCCATCACAGGGAGGTCTCCCCAGTGTCGTGGGTGGGGACCCTCACTTCCCTGTGAGGCCCAGGCACTCCTGGGTACTGCTCACACCCTCCCCACAGCTGCCCTTCCTAGTGGCTCCATGGCAAGGAGAGGGGACAGGAGGCAGTGGGACCACGTTGGGGCCTCACCAACAGGCAGACGAGCAGGGGCATGTTGGAAAGGAGTTTTGGGTAATGAGATGGGAAGAGCGTCCTGTTTCTCTGGCTGGAGAGGTGAAACGAGAGCAAGAGGGCAAGCGAGATGGAGAACTGCTGGATGGACACCATCAGCCAGGACCACAGTTCCTTGTTCCCAGTGCTCCTGTGGCTCTCCACTGAGGGTAAGGGCTTTGGGAGCTCCTTCCCAAGGTGTTGCACAGAGACTGTTAACTGCCAAAACTGCTGTGGATCCCAGGCTGTGGGGGTGGCTGGACAGGGCTGGGGGCTGCTGCGAGAGCCCTGCCTGAGGGTCCCCTCTGGCTCAGGGGACAATGTGACAGCCAGGACTGCTGGGTCCTGGGGCTGGGGCTGTCCTGAGCCCCAAGGCTTCTGTGCGGCCACCGCCATCACCTCTTAGGGTGGGGGGGGCATGGGAATCCATGACAGGTTTCCCTGGGTTTGGGTCCCCCTTTGGGGTGTGGCTCTGGCAGGAAAGGGGTCCTGCATCCCAGAGGATGAGGTGGCCTGCAGCTCCATGGGGCTCTCAAGACCCTGCTGGAAATGGCCGTATACCATAATGAAACCTTCACCTTTTAATAACCCCAAGTCCTCTGGGTGTTTGGGAAAAATCTCTGTTCCTTCCCCCTCGATCCTTCCAACTTGGCGCAGCATGTTTTGTGCTCAGAGATGCCATCTTCAGATGGCCACAGCCCCTGTCCTCCTGCAAACTGGGCTCAAATCACTGCACCCAAAAGAACATACATTGGAGAGAGCAGATTGGAAACAGGCGGAGGTGCAATCCCCATTCAATAGGTCCTGGTGGACACCAAGGTCTTTTCTCTGAGTTGGGGTGGGCAGTGCTGGGGTGAGCCCAACACAGCCATCTCCCCCAGCCCCCTCATGACCCCACACCACTGCTCCCTAGCCGAGCCCCGGGGCTGCTGTGGGCAGGGGCCCGGGGCAGGAGGGGGAGAGGACACTGCCCTGCCCTGGGGGCAGCAGGACACTGCCCGCAGGCTCCGCAGCCCTGGCAAGCTCCAGGGCCCCCATGCCGGTGCCACGGATGCCACCAGCACACGCCCCCCCCGCTGCCCCCCCGCGCCCCACACTGCCCGCCCACACGGTGCCGCGCTGCCCCCAGGCCCTGCCGCACCCCACGCTGCCGCCCACAACATGGCGCCCGACCGCGGGGGGAGGGGGCGGAGCTGCTTGCCAGGGCAGGAGGGCCCAGCGTTGCCATGGCATCGCCCAGTGCAGCCCTCCTATTGGCTGTCAGGAGGAGGAGGGCGGGCATCGACTTCACTGATGGCTCTGTCAGCCAATTGGAGTCCAACATGTGGAAAAAAAAAAAACGTTAAAGACGTGGAAGAGGAGCGGGAGCAAAGCAGGCGAGAAGCGAGCGGGCGAGAGCGTTTGGTGGGGGCTGCGGGCGCGTTCAAATGGCGGCGGGTGCCTTCCCGCCATGGCAGGGCAGCGGTGCCAGCGCCGGGGCTGCTTTGCTGCAGGAGCTGCAGCAGGGGCTGGTGGGGCCGTGAGCAGGGGCCAGAGCGACGTGGGCCAGAGGGGGGAGCTGCCCTGCAGCCAGACGTGGCGGCCTGCCCTGAGCAGCTGGGCCGGGGCGGCTCGGTGGGGTTTGGGTGCAGGAACCTTTGGCCCTGTGGTGGCTCTGGGATCCCTGTTAAAGCGTTTCCCTGAGGTGCTGCTGCCAGCGCAGCCCCAGGTGCTGCTGGGAGCTGCGTTTGGGAGGTGCTGGGCAACGTGTGAGCAAGCTGCTGGTGTCTTCACGAGGTGCCCTTCCCAATGGTGTCTTTTGTTGTGAAAACGGCATTTCCGAGTGTCTCTGAGAGAGGCTGTGCCCGCGTGTCATGCCGTGCCTTAGCCGTTGTTTTTGCTCCCTGCCTCTTGCTTTGCGCCGAGACCTGTGAGCCTGGCAGCAGGGTGAAGGGTGTTTGCAGAAGAGCTGTGTAAGTGTGAGCTGTTTTGCTTGTCAGGGGCCTTGAAAGTTGATGAACGGCCAGTGCTTGCACTAGCCGTTGTTCTTTCCGTGCTCCTAGGTCAGGGTGAAGAGTTGCTGAATTGTGTCTCTGCTGGTTTCACCAACTGAGATGCCCTGGCCTGAGTCCTTCCACGTGTCTCCAGTTGTCAGGGCCTAAAATAGGAGAATGCTTGTTGTCCTGGATGTATAGAGGATTTTCTGGTTTTGTTCAGCATTGGGGAAAGAACCAGAGTTCTGAGTTGCGGGAAGCTTCTCCCTGTGCCTGGGACATGAGGCCCTGCTGTCTTCAGTTTCATGATTGCTGCTCCCACGCAAATCCTCCCCTTAGAAAATGTTGCCAAGAATTACTTGCAGGCTGTTCTGCAGTTCTTAAATTTCATAGGCTAGGTGTTGATAATGCATAGCAGAAGCTAATCTTTTGGTGTAGTAACTGGTAGGCAATGGGTGTTTCAGAGTATTGTGAGTATTATGAGGCCATGATGTGAATCTGTGATGTGATGATGTGAATCAGGGAGGCCGTTCAGTAGGTGGCTCAGCCCTGGAGGATGGGAGGGGGAGCTGCAGGTGGCAAGAGCCCCATGGTCAGGGTGTGGGTAGTGAGGTCAGCACTGTCTATGAGAGCTATGCCAGAAAATCACCAGTGTGAAATCAATTCTTTGTAAGTAGCTGATAGGCCAGCAGGAGGCACATGACTCAGCTTTTGCTGATGAGGTCATTTCTGCCTGAGCAGCTGATAGGCCATCTGGAGGAAGAAGGCTTGTCTGTTGCTTGTGAGGTCACTTGTGAGTGATGAACTGATTGGATCTCAGGAGCTCTGTGAGTGGAAAGGTGTTTCTGAGGTCGTTTCTACCTGAGCGGTTGGTAGGGCAGCAGCAGGTCCACGTCTGGGATCTGTATTTTTGAGATGATTTCAGGCTGAGGAGCTGATAAGGCAGGATTTGTCTCATGGCTGGGGAACTTATAGTGAGGTAATTTCTGTCTTGGAGTCTTCTAGGCCAGTGACAGAGACATGGCCGTGAAGATGACTGTGAAGTCACGTCTTTCTGAGTCCCTGCTAGGCCAGCAGCAGGCAGTTAGGCATGGGCGTTGCTTGTGAGGTCTCTTTTGTCAGAGTACCTGCTAGGCCAGCAGTAGTTGATGACTGGGGAAGTTATTTGGAGGAAGCTTCTGTCCCTGATAGGCCAACAGCAGGCATGTGGTGGGGATATGGACTTGTGAGGTCACCTCTATGTGAGCAGCTGAGAGGTGAGGAGAAGACACATGGCTTGGATGCTGGTGGTGAGGTCACTTCTGGGTTTGTTGCGTGTGCTCAGAGGAGGGACTGACCCCTGCAGAGCTGTACAGCAATAAGGAAGTGCAACTCATTAATCAAGCAGAAGTGGATGTTCCACATCATCTGACACAAATTTTATTCCACTCCGTCATCATGAGTTAGTACTGCTACATTTCAAATGCAGATGATGTTCTGTGGTGAGCATGGCCATGGAGTTTGCCTTTCCACTTGTTGCTAAGTAGAAGCTTGCAGCGTCCTCGCAGTCAGCTAGGGAGTCCAGCTAGACTTTTGAGGCTGCTAAATGAATGTAGTGCTGGTGTGAGCAGTGGTGTGAATAATCTCTTCTTGCCAGGGTGTGTGTGCTTTAGAAGTTGCCCCTGTCAAAAGAGCAGGGAGCTTGTGAGATTTTCCTGCAAGGTCTGAATGCTGTCTCCAAAAAAACATCCTGGGATACAGACATGGTGTCAGCTGTGCCAAAAAGAGGGGTGGAAGATCTCGGTGGATCTGCTGGCTGTGCTCTGAGCAATAGAGCTCAGCACAGAGGGGAGACATTTGCCCCTGCCTGTTGCGACTCTGTAAGGCCAGCAGAACTGCCAGTAACACTCCGATTCTTTCTTTCTTTCTAGGTTGCTCCACTCATGAGGTTCCCAGTGCAGTGCTAGAGCCACTGAGGATGGAGGCAGGATGCCAGGCAGTGTCCCTGTACCTGTCAACATCTTGGCCAGCGTTGTGAGCCCCCTGTGAAAGCAGCTGCAAGCGACTGAGAAGAGGCTAAGTGTGGATGCGGAGGCTTCCATAAATGTGCCTGTCTTCCCTTGGTGACTTGGGGTGTGGGTTCACCTCCTGGTATCTCCGCTGTGCTGCCAATTCCATGTCCCACAAGTGCTGTTACTGCCAGCCCGCTCAACAAATGCTCTTGTGCCCCCTCCTTTTCCTAGGAGGTTGTGGTGCCATACAGGATGAGTCCAAGGGCCTTATAATAGATGCCAGCATGTCTCGAGTGCCTTTGTGTGAGTGCCCCAAAGCGTCCGTAGCTTGACCTGAGGAAGTCTCAGAGCTCTTGGGCTGCTGGCTCTGTGAGGGGTGAAGATGTGCTGTGGGCCAGGTTGCCCGTGGCACCCAGCCCTCCGTGCTCTGTGAAGCCAGCTGCGGAGCCGGGACTGCTGCTGCAGAGGCTGTGCAGCCAGGAGAGCTGTCATTTCAGCAGCTGTCCAGTGTGAGGCTGTCTCATTGCTTGGGCCTCATGTCAAAGCCTCTGCCCCCTTTTTCCCTTCCCCGGGGCTCCTTGTCCAAGTAACTATAGGAAAGGAAGGGAGGTTCCTTTGGGCTCAGGAGGCCTTCCGGACTCTCAAGTGTTTCTGTGTTGTATCTGTATCTTTTGTATTACTACAGAAAATCCCCATGCCCCCATCCATAGCAGGAGGTTTGTGAGGGGATGGGGGTGGAAAGCAGCAGCCTGCTGTGCCCAAAGAAAGCAGGATCCTTCCCTCTGAAAAGAGCAGCATCACCCAAGGAGGCAGCTCTGTGCCTGATCTTGTGCTGCTCATTTGCACATGCCTTGTGAGCCTGGAGTGCCTTGGCCACCTTATGGTGTTTCCACAAGAGCTTGTTTGTGTGTCTGGGTTGCGGAGCCAAGGGAAGGCAGCGAGCAGAGCAGTGGCTGTGGAGTGTGCAAGTAGTGAGTGTCCTGCATGCATCTCTTCTTGCTGGCGCTTGGTTGTATCTAGCAGAAGAGGCAGCTGTGTGGGGCAGAGGCAGTGTGTTTGTAGAGTAGGTGGCAGAGCAGAGGTCTGGCATCAGGTTGATGGCTGGTGCAGTGCCGAGTTGATCTGAGAGTGTCAGAAAGCCTTTGCAGTGCAGCTGCTGCCTCAGCTGATCTCTGTCCCTAGAAATGCACTAGAAATGGAAGTGGCATGCTGCTGTCATTGTGCAGGTGCTGCAGTGCAAAGGCTCCCAGCTCGGACTTGATGGTACTAAAGGAAAAGCGAGACCAATTGTTCCTTTTGTGATTTGTGCGCAGGGTGCCAGAGCAGAGCTGTGCCATGATCTGGAGAGAGTCTTGCCAGGACATGAAAGCCGTTTGCAGGAGACTGTTCTGTGTGGAGTGATCACAGCGTAATCAAGGGACGTGCGAGTGGCGCAGGTGAGCTTCTCCTCTGTGAAGGTTTGCACTTTTCAGCTCCCTTGTGACTCAGTCAAAGATAGGGCAGCAGCAGGCAGGTCGATGCCATTTGTGCTTGTGAGGTGAGTTGTGCCTCTGAATCTGGTAGGCCAACAGCATGCATGTAGCTTTGGTGATGATGGTGAGGTCTCTTGTGTCTCCATGCCTCATAAAGGGGGAGCCGGCCCATTGCTGCTGTTGGTGCTTTTGTGGTCAGTTGTGCATCAGTATGTGACTGGCGATCAGCATGCACATTGCTGCTGTTTGTGCTTGTTTAGGTCAATTGTGCCTCAGTGGCAAAGAGGCCAGGAGCAGCTATATGGCTTCATGGCTGCCTGTGAGGTCACTTCAGCCTGAGCAGCTGACAGTCCAGCTCGATGGATATTGCTGCTGCTTGTGTTTGTGGAGTCATTTGGCCTCAGTATCTGCTAGGCCACCAGCAGCCACATTGCTCCTTTTTTGTATCTGTGAGGTAAATTTTGCTTCACCACCTGATTAGACAGCATCAAGCATGTTGTTGCTTTTGTGCTTGTGAGGTCACTTGTGGCTCAGTGCCTGATAGGCCAGTGCTGTTCCTGTGGGTGCAGTTTGTGGTTGTGATGTCACATGTGGCTCAGTGCCTGATAGGCCAGTGCTTGTCACGTGGCTGCATTTTGTGGTTGTGATGTCACTTGTGGCTGAGTGCCTGATAGGCCAGTGCTGGTGATGTGGCTGCAGTTTGTGGTTGTGATGTCACTTGTGGCTGAGTGCCTGATAGGCCAGTGCTGGTGATGTGGCTGCAGTTTGTGGTTGTGAGGTCACTTGTGGCTCAGTGCTTGATAGGCCAGTGCTGGTGCTGTGGGTGCAGTTTGTGGTTGTGATGTCACTTGTGGCTGAGTGCCTGATAGGCCAGTGCTGGTCCTTTGGCTGCAGTTTGTGTTTGTGATGTCCCTTGTGGCTGAGTGCCTGATAGGCCAGTGGTGGTGATGTGGCTGCAGTTTGTGTTTGTGATGTCCCTTGTGGCTCAGTACCTGATAGGCCAGTGCTGGTGATGTGGCTGCAGTTTGTGGTTGTGATGTCGCCTGTGGCTGAGTGCCTGATAGGCCAGTGCTGTTCCTGTGGGTGCAGTTTGTGGTTGTGAGGTCACTTGTGGCTCAGTGCTTGATAGGCCAGTGCTGGTGCTGTGGGTGCAGTTTGTGGCTGTGATGTCCGTTGTGGCTGAGTGCCTGATAGGCCAGTGCTGGTCCTTTGGCTGCAGTTTGTGGTTGTGATGTCGCCTGTGGCTGAGTGCCTGATAGGCCAGTGATGGTGATGTGGGTGGAGTTTGTGTTTGTGATGTCACTTGTGGCTGAGTGCCTGATAGGCCAGTGCTGGTGATGTGGCTGCAGTTTGTGGTTGTGATGTCGCCTGTGGCTCAGTGCCTGATAGGCCAGTGCTGTTCCTGTGGGTGCAGTTTGTGGTTGTGATGTCACTTGTGGCTCAGTGCCTGATAGGCCAGTGCTGGTGTTGTGGGTGCAGTTTGTGGTTGTGATGTCACTTGTGGCTGAGTGCCTCATAGGCCAGTGCTGGTCCTTTGGCTGCAGTTTGTGTTTGTGATGTCACTTGTGGCTGAGTGCCTGATAGGCCAGTGGTGGTGATGTGGCTGCAGTTTGTGTTTGTGATGTCACTTGTGGCCAGGTGCCTGATAGGCCAGTGCTGGTGATGTGGCTGCAGTTTGTGTTTGTGATGTCCCTTGTGGCTGAGTGCCTGATAGGCCAGTGCTGTTCACAGGGCTGCAGTCTGTGGTTGTGATGTCACTTGTGGCAGAGTCCCTGATAGGCCAGTGCTTGTGATTTAAGTGCAGTTTGTGGTTGAGATGTCCCTTGAGGCTCAGTGCCAGATGGGCCCCTGCTGGTATTGTGGCTGCAGTTTGTGTTTGTGGTTGTGATGTCACTTGTGGCTGAGTGCCTGATAGGCCAGTGCTGGTCCTGTGGGTGCAGTTTGTGGTTGTGATGTCACTTGTGGCTCAGTGCCTGATAGGCCAGTGCTAGTGACGTGGCTGCAGTTTGTGTTTGTGATGTCACTTGTGGCTCAGTGCCTGATAGGCCAGTGCTGGTGATGTGGCCGTAGATTGTGGTTGTGATGTCACTTGTGGCTCAGTGCCTGATAGGCCGGTGCTAGTCACGTGGCTGCAGTTTGTGTTTGTGATGTCACTTGTGGCTGAGTGCCTGATAGGCCAGTGCTGGTCCTGTGGGTGCAGTTTGTGTTTGTGATGTCACTTGTGGCTCAGTGCCTGATAGGCCAGTTCTGGTCCAGTGGCTGCAGTTTGTGATTGTGATGTCACTTGTGGCTCAGTGCCTGATAGGCCAGTTCTGGTCCTGTGGGTGCAGTTTGTGTTTGTGATGTCACTTGTGGCTCAGTGCCTCATAGGCCAGTGCTGGTCACATGGCTGCAGTTTGTGTTTGTGATGTCCCTTGTGGCTGAGTGCCTGATAGGCCAGTTCTGGTCCTGTGGGTGCAGTTTGTGGTTGTGATGTCACTTGTGGCTGAGAGCTTGATAGGCCAGTTCTGGTCCTGTGGGTGCAGTTTGTGGTTGTGATGTCACTTGTGGCTGAGTGCTTGATAGGCCAGTGCTGGTGATGTGGGTGCAGTTTGTGTTTGTGATGTCACTTGTGGCTGAGTGCTTGATAGGCCAGTGCTGGTGATGTGGGTGGAGTTTGTGTTTGTGATGTCACTTGTGTCTCAGTGCCTGATAGGCCAGTGCTCGTCCTGTGGGTGGAGATTATGTTGTCACTTGTGGCTGAGTGCCTGATAGGCCAGTGCTGGTGATGTGGCCGTAGATTGTGGTTGTGATGTCACTTGTGGCTCAGTGCCTGATAGGCCAGTGCTGGTGTTGTGGGTGCAGTTTGTTGTTGTGAGGTCACTTATGCCTCAGTGCCTGATAGGCCAGTGCTGGTGTTGTGGGTGCAGTTTGTGTTTGTGATGTCACTTGTGGCTGAGTGCCTGAAAGGCCAGTGCTGGTGATGTGGGTGGAGTTTGTGTTTGTGATGTCACTTGTGGCTCAGTGCCTGATAGGCCAGTGCTGGTGCTGTGGCTGCAGTTTGTGGTTGTGATGTCACTTGTGGTTCAGTGCCTGATAGGCCAGTGCTGGTCACATGGCTGCAGTTTGTGTTTGTGATGTCACTTGTGGCTGAGTGCCTGATAGGCCAGTGCTGATCCTGTGGGTGCAGTTCGTGTTTGTTATGTCATTTGTGGCTCAGTGCCTGATAGGCCTTGCTGGTGATGTTGGTGCAGTTTGTGTTTGTGATGTCAGTTGTGGCTCAGTGCCTGATAGGCCAGTGCTGGTGATGTGGCCATAGATTGTGGTTGTGATGTCACTTGTGGCTCAGTGCCTGATAGGCCGGTGCTAGTCACGTGGCTGCAGTTTGTGGTTGTGATGTCACTTGTGTCTCAGTGCCTGATAGGCCAGTGCTCGTCCTGTGGGTGGAGATTGTGTTTGTGATGTCACTTGTGGCTCAGTGCCTGCTAGGCCAGTGCTGGTCCTGTGGGTGCAGTTTGTGGTTGTGAGGTCACTTGTAGCTGAGTGCCTGATAGGCCAGTGCTGGTGTTGTGGCTGCAGTTTGTGGTTGTGATGTCACTTGATGCTCAGTGCCTGATAGGCCTTGCTGGTGATGTTGGTGCAGTTTGTGTTTGTGATGTCAGTTGTGGCTCAGTGCCTGATAGGCCAGTGCTGGTGATGTGGCCGTAGATTGTGGTTGGGATGTCACTTGTGTCTCAGTGCCTGATAGGCCAGTGCTGCTGTTGTGGGTGGAGTTCGTGTCTGTGAGGTCACTTGTGGCTCAGTACCTGATAGGCCAGTGCTGCTGATGTGGGTGCAGTTTATTGTTGTGAGTTGACTTATGCGTCAGTGCCTGATAGGCCAGTTCTGGTCACATGGGTGGAGTTTGTGGTTGTGATGTCACTTGTGGCTGAGTGCCTGATAGGCCAGTGCTGGTGATGTGGGTGCAGTTTGTGTTTGTGATGTCACTTGTGGCTCAGTGCCTGATAGGCCAGTGCTTGTCCTGTGGGTGGAGTTTGTGGTTGTGATGTCATTTGATGCTCACTGCCTGATAGGCCAGTGCTGTTCCTGTGGGTGCAGTTTGTGTTTGTGATGTCACTTGTGGCTGAGTGCCTGATAGGCCAGTGCTGGTGATGTGGCTGCAGTTTGTGGTTGTGATGTCAGTTGTGGCTGAGTGCCTGATAGGCCAGTGCTGGTGTTGTGGGTGCAGTTTGTGGTTGTGATGTCACTTGTGGCTGAGTGCCTGATAGGCCAGTGCTGGTGATGTGGGTGCAGTTTGTGGTTGTGATGTCACTTGATGCTCAGTGCCTGATAGGCCAGTGCTGGTGATGTGGGTGCAGTTTGTGGTTGTGATGTCACTTGTGGCTCAGTGCCTGATAGGCCAGTGCTGGTGATGTGGGTGCAGTTTGTGGTTGTGATGTCACTTGTGGCTGAGTGCCTGATAGGCCAGTGCTGGTCACATGGCTGCAGTTTGTGTTTGTGATGTCACTTGTGGCTGAGTGCCTGATAGGCCAGTGCTGGTGATGTGGGTGGAGTTTGTGTTTGTGATGTCACTTGTGGCTCAGTGCCTGATAGGCCAGTGCCTGTACTGTGGGTGGAGTTTGTGGTTGTGATGTCACTTGTGGCTCAGTGCCTGATAGGCCAGTGCTGGTGCTGTGGGTGCAGTTTGTGGTTGTGATGTCACTTGTGGCTCAGTGCCTGATAGGCCACTGCTGGTCCTGTGGGTGCAGTTTGTGTTTGTGATGTCCCTTGTGGCTGAGTGCCTGATAGGCCAGTGCTGGTGATGTGGGTGCAGTTAGTGTTTGTGATGTCACTTGTGGCTCAGTGCTTGATAGGCCAGTGCTGGTGCTGTGGGTGCAGTTTGTGGCTGTGATGTCCGTTGTGGCTGAGTGCCTGATAGGCCAGTGCTGGTCCTTTGGCTGCAGTTTGTGGTTGTGATGTCACTTGTGGCTGAGTGCCTGATAGGCCAGTGCTGGTGATGTGGCTGCAGTTTGTGTTTGTGATGTCACTTGTGGCTCAGTGCCTGATAGGCCAGTGCTGGTGATGTGGGTGCAGTTTGTGGTTGTGATGTCACTTGTGGCTCAGTGCCTGATAGGCCAGTGCTGGTGTTGTGGGTGCAGTTTGTGGTTGTGATGTCACTTGTGGCTGAGTGCCTGATAGGCCAGTGCTGGTCCTGTGGGTGCAGTTTGTGGTTGTGATGTCACTTGTGGCTCAGTGCCTGATAGGTCAGTGCTGGTGATGTGGGTGCAGTTTGTGGTTGTGATGTCAGTTGTGGCTGAGTGCCTGATAGGCCAGTGCTGGTGATGTGGCTGCAGTTTGTGGTTGTGATGTCCCTTGTGGCCGAGTGCCTGATAGGCCAGTGCTGGTGATGTGGCTGCAGTTTGTGGTTGTGATGTCCCTTGTGGCTGAGTGCCTGATAGGCCAGTGCTGGTGATGTGGCTGCAGTTTGTGTTTGTGATGTCCCTTGTGGCTGAGTGCCTGATAGGCCAGTGCTGGTGTTGTGGGTGCAGTTTGTGTTTGTGATGTCCCTTGTGGCTCAGTGCCTGATAGGCCAGTGCTGGTGATGTGGGTGCAGTTTGTGTTTGTGATGTCACTTGATGCTCAGTGCCTGATAGGCCAGTGCTGGTGATGTGGGTGCAGTTTGTGGTTGTGATGTCACTTGTGGCTGAGTGCCTGATAGGCCAGTGCTGGTGTTGTCGGTGCAGTTTGTGTTTGAGATGTCATTTGTGGCTGAGTGCCTGATAGGCCAGTGCTGGTGTTGAGGCTGCAATTTGTGGTTGTGATGTCACTTGTGGCTGAGTGCCTGATAGGCCAGTGCTGGTGATGTGGGTGCAGTTTGTGTTTGTGATGTCACTTGTGGCTCAGTGCCTGATAGGCCAGTGCTGGTGATGTGGGTGCAGTTTGTGTTTGTGATGTCCCTTGTGGCTGAGTGCCTGATAGGCCAGTGCTGGTGATGTGGCTGCAGTTTGTGTTTGTGATGTCACTTGATGCTCAGTGCCTGATAGGCCAGTGCTGGTGATGTGGGTGCAGTTTGTGGTTGTGATGTCACTTGTGGCTGAGTGCCTGATAGGCCAGTGCTGGTGTTGTGGGTGCAGTTTGTGTTTGTGATGTCATTTGTGGCTGAGTGCCTGATAGGCCAGTGCTGGTGTTGAGGCTGCAGTTTGTGGTTGTGATGTCACTTGTGGCTGAGTGCCTGATAGGCCAGTGCTGGTGATGTGGGTGCAGTTTGTGTTTGTGATGTCACTTGTGGCTCAGTGCCTGATAGGCCAGTGGTGGTCACATGGCTGCAGTTTGTGTTTGTGATGTCACTTGTGGCTCAGTGCATCATAGGCCAGTGCTGGTGTTGTGGCTGCAGTTTGTGGTTGTGATGTCACTTGATGCTCAGTGCCTGATAGGCCAGTGCTGGTGATGTGGGTGCAGTTTGTGTTTGTGATGTCACTTGTGGCTGAGTCCCTGATAGGCCAGTGCTGGTGATGTGGCTGTAGTTTGTGTTTGTGATGTCTCTTGTGGCTGAGTGCCTGATAGGCCAGTGCTGGTGATGTGGGTGCAGTTTGTGTTTGTGATGTCACTTGTGGCTGAGTGCCTGATAGGGCAGTGCTGGTGTTGTGGGTGCAGTTTGTGTTTGTGATGTCACTTGTGGCTGAGTGCCTGATAGGCCAGTGCTGTTTCACATGGCTGCAGTTTGTGGTTGTGATGTCCCTTGTGTCTGAGTGCCTGATAGGCCAGTGCTGGTGATGTGGGTGCAGTTTGTGGTTGTGATGTCACTTGTGGCTGAGTGCCTGATAGGCCAGTGCTGGTGATGTGGGTGCAGTTTGTGTTTGTGATGTCTCTTGTGGCTCAGTGCCTGATAGGCCAGTGCTGGTCACATGGCTGCAGTTTGTGTTTGTGATGTCCCTTGTGGCTCAGTGCCTGATAGGCCAGTGCTGGTGGTGTGGGTGGAGTTTTTTGGTTGTGATGTCACTTTTGGCTGAGTGCCTGATAGGCCAGTGCTGGTGCTGTGGGTGCAGTTTGTGTTTGTGATGTCACTTGTGGCTGAGTGCCTGATAGGCCAGTGCTGGTTTTGTGGGTGGAGTTTGTGTTTGTGATGTCACTTGTGGCTCAGTGCCTGATAGGCCAGTGCCTGTACTGTGGGTGGAGTTTGTGGTTGTGATTTCACTTGTGGCTCAGTGCCTGATAGGCCAGTGCTGGTTCTGTGGGTGGAGTTTGTGGTTGTGATGTCAGTTGTGGCTCAGTGCCTGATAGGCCAGTGGTGGTGATGTGGGTGGAGTTTGTGTTTTTGATGTCACTTGTGGTTGAGTGCCTGATAGGCCAGTGCTGGTGATGTGGGTGGAGTTTGTGTTTTTGATGTCACTTGATGCTCAGTGCCTGATAGGCCAGTGCTGGTGTTGTGGGTGGAGTTTTTGTTTGTGATGTCACTTGTGGCTGAGTGCCTGATAGGCCAGTGCTGGTGCTGTGGGTGCAGTTTGTGGTTGTGATGTCACTTGTGGCTGAGTGCCTGATAGGCCAGTGCTGGTGTTGTGGCTGCAGTTTCTGGTTGTGAGGTCACTAGTGGCTCAGTGCCTGATAGGCCAGTGCTGGTGATGTGGGTGGAGTTTTTTGGTTGTGATGTCACTTGTGGCTGAGTGCCTGATAGGCCAGTGCTGGTGATGTGGGTGCAGTTTGTGGTTGTGATGTCACTTGTGTCTCAGTGCCTGATAGGCCAGTGCTGGTCCTGTGGGTGCAGTTTGTGTTTGTGATGTCACTTGTGGCTGAGTGCCTGATAGGCCAGTGCTGGTGATGTGGGTGCAGTTTGTGGTTGTGATGTCACTTGTGGCTGAGTGCCTGATAGGCCAGTGCTGGTGATGTGGGTGGAGTTTGTGTTTGTGATGTCAGTTGTGGCTCAGTGCCTGATAGGCCAGTGCTGGTGTTGTGGGTGCAGTTTGTGTTTGTGATGTCACTTGTGTCTCAGTGCCTGATAGGCCAGTGCTGGTGATGTGGGTGCAGTTTGTGGTTGTGATGTCACTTGTGGCTCAGTGCCTGATAGGCCAGTGCTGGTGATGTGGGTGGAGTTTGTGTTTGTGATGTCCCTTGTGACTGAGTGCCTGATAGGCCAGTGCTGGTGTTGTGGCTGCAGTTTGTGTTTGTGATGTCACTTGTGGTTGAGTGCCTGATAGGCCAGTGCTGGTCCTGTGGGTGCAGTTTGTCGTTGTGATTTCACTTGTGGCTGAGTGCCTGATAGGCCAGTGCTGGTGATGTGGGTGCAGTTTGTGTTTGTGATGTCACTTGTGGCTCAGTGCCTGATAAGGACCAGCACTGGCCTATCAGGCACTCAGCCACAAGTGACATCACAAACAAAACCTCCACCCACATCACCAGCACTGGCCTATCAGGCACTCAGCCACAAGTGACATCACAAACACAAACTGCAGCCACATCACCAGCACTGGCCTATCAGGCACTCAGCCACAAGTGACATCACAAACACAAACTGCAGCCACATCACCAGCACTGGCCTATCAGGCACTGAGCCACAAGTGACATCACAAACACAAGCTGCACCCCCAACACCAGCACTGGCCTATCAGGCACTGAGCCACAAGTGACATCACAACCACAAACTGCAGCCACATCACCAGCACTAGCCTATCAGGAACTGAGACACAAGGGACATCACAACCACAAACGGCAGCCACATCACCAGCACTGGCCTATCAAGCACTGAGTCACAAGTGACATCACAAACACAAACGGCAGCCACATCACCAGCACTGGCCTATCAGGCACAGAGCCACAAGTGACATCACAAGCACAAACTGTACCCACAGGACCAGCACTGGCCTATCAGGCACTGAACCACAAGTGACATCACAACCACAAACTGCAGCCACATCACCAGCACTGGCCTATCAGGCACTCGGCCACAAGGGACATCACAACCACAAACTGCACCCACATCACCAGCACTGGCCTATCAGGCACTGAGCCACAAGTGACATCACAAACACAAACTCCACCCACAACACCAGCACTGGCCTATCAGGCACTCAGCCACAAGTGACATCACAACCACAAACTGCACCCACATCACCAGCACTGGCCTATCAGGCACTGAGCCACAAGTGACATCACAACCACAAACTGCAGCCACATCACCAGCACTGGCCTATCAGGCACTGAGCCACAAGTGACATCACAACCACAAACTGCAGCCACTGGACCAGCACTGGCCTATCAGGCACTGAGCCACAAGTGACATCACAACCACAAACTGCACCCACAGGAACAGCACTGTCCTATCAGGCACTGAGCCACAAGTGACATCACAACCAAAAACTGCACCCACAGGACAAGCA
Source organism: Apteryx mantelli (assembly GCF_036417845.1). NCBI lineage: Eukaryota > Metazoa > Chordata > Aves > Apterygiformes > Apterygidae > Apteryx > Apteryx mantelli. The sequence goes on along the minus strand of NW_027118682.1, from coordinate 2,169,742 downwards.
CTGGCCTATCAGGCACTCAGCCACAACTGACATCACAAACACAAACTGCACCCACAGGACCAGCACTGGCCTATCAGGCACTCAGCCACAAGTGACATCACAACCACAAACTGCACCCACAGGACAAGCACTGGCCTATCAGGCACTCAGCCACAACTGACATCACAAACACAAACTCCACCCACATCACCAGCACTGGCCTATCAGGCACTCAGCCACAAGTGACATCACAACCACAAACTGCACCCACATCACCAGCACTGGCCTATCAGGCACTCAGCCACAAGTGACATCACAAACACAAACTGCACCCACATCACCAGCACTGGCCTATCAGGCACTGAGCCACAAGGGACATCACAACCACAAACTGCACCCACACCACCAGCACTGGCCTATCAGGCACTGAGCCACAAGGGACATCACAAACACAAACTGCACCCACAGGACCAGCACTGGCCTATCAGGCACTCAGCCACAAGTGACATCACAACCACAAACTGCAGCCACAACACCAGCACTGGCCTATGAGGCACTGAGCCACAAGTGACATCACAAACACAAACTGCACCCACAGGACCAGCACTGGCCTATCAGGCACTCAGCCACAAGTGACATCACAACCACAAACTGCACCCACAGGACCAGCACTGTCCTATCAGGCACTCAGGCACAAGTGACATCACAACCACAAACTGCAGCCACAGGACAAGCACTGGCCTATCAGGCACTCAGCCACAAGGGACATCACAAACACAAACTGCAGCCACATCACCAGCACTGGCCTATCAGGCACTCAGCATCAAGTGACATCACAAACACAAACTGCAGCCACAGCACCAGCACTGGCCTATCAGGCACTCAGCATCAAGTGACATCACAAACACAAACTGCAGCCACAGCACCAGCACTGGCCTATCAGGCACTCAGCCACAAGTGACATCACAAACACAAACTGCAGCCACACCACCAGCACTGGCCTATCAGGCACTCAGCCACAAGTGACATCACAAACACAAACTGCAGCCATGTGAAACAGCACTGGCCTATCAGGCACTGAGCCACAAGTGACATCAAAACCACAAACTGCAGCCATGTGACCAGCACTGGCCTATCAGGCACTCAGCCACAAGTGACATCACAAACACAAACTCCACCCACAGGACCAGCACTGGCCTATCAGGCACTGAGCCACAAGTGACATCACAAACACAAACTGCAGCCACATCACCAGCACTGGCCAATCAGGCACTCAGCCACAAGGGACATCACAAACACAAACTCCACCCACATCACCAGCACTGGCCTATCAGGCACTGAGCCACAAGTGACATCACAACCACAAACTGCACCAACAACACCAGCACTGGCCTATCAGGCACTCAGCCACAAGTGACATCACAACCACAAACTCCACCCACAACACCAGCACTGGCCTATCAGGCACTGAGCCACAAGTGACCTCACTACCACAAACTCCACCCACAGGACCAGTACTGGCCTATCAGGCACTCAGCCACAAGTGACATCACAACCACAAACTGCACCCACAACACCAGCACTGGCCTATCAGGCACTGAGCCTCAAGTGACCTCACAGCCACAAACTGCACCCACAACACCAGCACTGGCCTATCAGGCACTGAGACACAAGCGACATCACAACCACAAACTCCACCCACAGGACCAACAATGGCCTATCAGACACTCAGCTTCAAGTGACCTCACAACCAGAAACTGCAGCCACATCACCAGCACTGGCCTATCAGGCACTGAGCCACAAGTGACATCACAACCACAAACTGCACCCACATCACCAGCACTGGCCTATCAGGCACTGAGCCACAAGTGACATCACAACCACAAACTGCAGCCACATCACCAGCACTGGCCTATCAGGCACTGAGCCACAAGTGACATAACAACCACAAACTGCAGCCACATCACCAGCACTGGCCTATCAGGCACTCAGCCACAAGTGACATCACAAACACAAACTGCACCCACATCACCAGCACTGGCCTATCAGACACTCAGCCTCAAGCGACCTCACAACCACAAAGTGCAGCCACATCACCAGCACTGGCCTATCAGGCACTCAGCATCAAGTGACATCACAAACACAAACTCCACCCACAACACCAGCACTGGCCTATCAGGCACTCAGCCACAAGTGACATCACAAACACAAACTCCACCCACAGGACCAGCACTGGCCTATCAGGCACTCAGCCACAAGTGACATCACAACCACAAACTGCACCCACAGGTCCAGCACTGGCCTATCAGGCACTGAGCCACAAGTGACATCACAACCACAAACTCCACCCACATCACCAGCACTGCCCTATCAGGCAGTCAGCCACAAGTGACATCACAACCACAAACTCCACACACAGGACCAGCACTGGCCTACCAGGCACTGAGCCACAAGTGACATCACAAACACAAACTCCACCCACAGGACCAACACTGGCCTATCAGGCACTGAGCCACAAGTGACATCACAAACACAAACTGCACCCACATCACCAGCACTGGCCTATCAGGCACTCAGCCACAGGTGACATCACAACCACAAACTGCACCCACATCACCAGCACTGGCCTATCAGGCACTCAGCCACAAGTGACATCACAACCACAAACTGCACCCACATCACCAGCACTGGCCTATCAGGCACTGAGCCACAAGTGACATCACAACCACAAACTGCACCCACAGGACCAGCACTGGCCTATCAGGCACTGAGCCACAAGTGACATCACAACCACAAACTCCACCCACAACACCAGCACTGGCCTATCAGACACTCAGCCTCAAGTGACCTCACAACCACAAACTCCACCCACAACACCACCACTGGCCTATCAGATACTGAGCCTCAAGTGACCTCACAACCACAAAGTGCAGCCACATCACCAGCACTGGCCTATCAGGCACTGAGCCACAAGTGACATCACAACCACAAACTGCACCCACAGCACCAGCACTGGCCTATCAGGCAGTCAGCCACAAGTGACATCACAACCACAAACTGCACCCACATCACCAGCACTGGCCTATCAGGCACTCAGCCACAAGTGACATCACAACCACAAACTCCACCCACAACACCAGCACCGGCCTATCAGGCACTCATCCACAAGTGACCTCACAAACACAAACTGCACCCACAAGACCAGCACTGGCCTAGCAGGCACTCAGCCACAAGTGACATCACAATCACAAACTCCACCCACAGCACCAGCACTGGCCTATCAGGCACTGAGCCACAAGTGACATCACAACCACAAGCTCCACCCACAGGACCAGCACTGACCTATCAGGCACTCAGCCACAAGTGACATCACAACCACAAACTGCACCCACAACACCAGCACTGGCCTATCAGGCACTCAGCCACAAGTGACATCAAAACCACAAACTGCAGCCACAACACCAGCACTGCCCTATCAGGCACTCAGCCACAAGTGACATCACAACCACAAACTGCACCCACAGGACCAGCACTGGCCTATCAGGCACTGAGACACAAGCGACATCACAACCACAAACTGCACCCACAGGACCAGCACTGGCCTATCAGGCACTGAGCCACAAGTGACATCACAAACAGAAACTCCACCCACAACACCAGCACTGGCCTATCAGGCACTGAGCCACAAGTGACATCACAACCACATACTGCAGACACAGGACCACCACTGGCCTATCAGGCACTGAGCCACAAGTGACATCACAGCCACGAACTGCACCCACAACACCAGCACTGGCCTATCAGGCACTCAGCCACAAGTGACAGCACAACCACAAACTGCACCCACAGGACCAGCACTGGCCTATCAGGCACTGAGCCACAAGTGACATCACAATCACAAACTCCACCCACAACACCAGCACTGGCCTATCAGGCACTCAGCCTCAAGTGACCTCACAACCACAAACTCCACCCACAACACCAGCACTGGCCTATCAGGCACTCAGCCACAACTGACATCACAACCACAAACTGCACCCACAGGACCAGCACTGGCCTATCAGACACTGAGCCTCAAGTGACCTCACAACCACAAAGTGCAGCCACATCACCAGCACTGGCCTATCAGGCACTCAGCCACAAGTGACATCACAACCACAAACTGCACCCACAACACCAGCACTGGCCTATCAGGCACTGAGCCACAAGTGACATCACAAACACAAACTCCACCCACAACACCAGCACTGGCCTATCAGGCACTCACCCACAAGAGACATCACAACCACAAACTCCACCCACAGGACCAGCACTGGCCTATCAGGCACTGAGCCACAAGTGACAACACAACCACAAACTCCACCCACAGGACCAGCACTGGCCTATCAGGCACTGAGCCACAAGTGACATCACAACCACAAACTCCACCCACAGGACCAGCACTGGCCTATCAGGCAGTCAGCCACAAGTGACATCACAACCACAGACTGCACCCACATCACCAGCACTGGCCTATCAGGCACTCAGCCACAAGTGACATCACAACCACAAACTCCACCCACAGGACCAGCACTGGCCTATCAGGCACTCAGCCACAAGTGACATCACAACCACAAACTCCACCCACATCACCAGCACTGGCCTATCAGGCACTGAGACACAAGCGACATCACAACCACAAACTGCACCCACAGGACCACCACTGGCCTATGAGGCACTCAGCCACAAGTGACATCACAACCACAAACTGCACCCACAGGACCACCACGGGCCTATCAGGCACTGAGACACAAGTGACATCACAACCACAAACTGCACCCACAACACCAGCACTGGCCTATCAGGCACTGAGCCACAAGTGACATCACAACCACAAACTCCACCCACAGGACCAGCACTGGCCTATCAGGCACTCAGCCACAAGTGACATCACAACCACATACTCCACCCACAGCACCAGCACTGGCCTATCAGGCACTGAGCCACAAGTGACATCACAACCACAAACTGCACCCACAGGACCAGCACTGGCCTATCAGGCACTGAGACACAAGCGACATCACAACCAAGAACTGCACCCACAACACCAGCACTGGCCTATCAGGCACTCAGCCACAACTGACATCACAAACACAAACTGCACCCACAGGACCAGCACTGGCCTATCAGGCACTCAGCCACAAGTGACATCACAACCACAAACTGCACCCACAGGACAAGCACTGGCCTATCAGGCACTCAGCCACAACTGACATCACAAACACAAACTCCACCCACATCACCAGCACTGGCCTATCAGGCACTCAGCCACAAGTGACATCACAACCACAAACTGCACCCACATCACCAGCACTGGCCTATCAGGCACTCAGCCACAAGTGACATCACAAACACAAACTGCACCCACATCACCAGCACTGGCCTATCAGGCACTGAGCCACAAGGGACATCACAACCACAAACTGCACCCACACCACCAGCACTGGCCTATCAGGCACTGAGCCACAAGGGACATCACAAACACAAACTGCACCCACAGGACCAGCACTGGCCTATCAGGCACTCAGCCACAAGTGACATCACAACCACAAACTGCAGCCACAACACCAGCACTGGCCTATGAGGCACTGAGCCACAAGTGACATCACAAACACAAACTGCACCCACAGGACCAGCACTGGCCTATCAGGCACTCAGCCACAAGTGACATCACAACCACAAACTGCACCCACAGGACCAGCACTGTCCTATCAGGCACTCAGGCACAAGTGACATCACAACCACAAACTGCAGCCACAGGACAAGCACTGGCCTATCAGGCACTCAGCCACAAGGGACATCACAAACACAAACTGCAGCCACATCACCAGCACTGGCCTATCAGGCACTCAGCATCAAGTGACATCACAAACACAAACTGCAGCCACAGCACCAGCACTGGCCTATCAGGCACTCAGCATCAAGTGACATCACAAACACAAACTGCAGCCACAGCACCAGCACTGGCCTATCAGGCACTCAGCCACAAGTGACATCACAAACACAAACTGCAGCCACACCACCAGCACTGGCCTATCAGGCACTCAGCCACAAGTGACATCACAAACACAAACTGCAGCCATGTGAAACAGCACTGGCCTATCAGGCACTGAGCCACAAGTGACATCAAAACCACAAACTGCAGCCATGTGACCAGCACTGGCCTATCAGGCACTCAGCCACAAGTGACATCACAAACACAAACTCCACCCACAGGACCAGCACTGGCCTATCAGGCACTGAGCCACAAGTGACATCACAAACACAAACTGCAGCCACATCACCAGCACTGGCCAATCAGGCACTCAGCCACAAGTGACATCACAAACACAAACTCCACCCACATCACCAGCACTGGCCTATCAGGCACTGAGCCACAAGTGACATCACAACCACAAACTGCACCAACAACACCAGCACTGGCCTATCAGGCACTCAGCCACAAGTGACATCACAACCACAAACTCCACCCACAACACCAGCACTGGCCTATCAGGCACTGAGCCACAAGTGACCTCACTACCACAAACTCCACCCACAGGACCAGTACTGGCCTATCAGGCACTCAGCCACAAGTGACATCACAACCACAAACTGCACCCACAACACCAGCACTGGCCTATCAGGCACTGAGCCTCAAGTGACCTCACAGCCACAAACTGCACCCACAACACCAGCACTGGCCTATCAGGCACTGAGACACAAGCGACATCACAACCACAAACTCCACCCACAGGACCAACAATGGCCTATCAGACACTCAGCTTCAAGTGACCTCACAACCAGAAACTGCAGCCACATCACCAGCACTGGCCTATCAGGCACTGAGCCACAAGTGACATCACAACCACAAACTGCACCCACATCACCAGCACTGGCCTATCAGGCACTGAGCCACAAGTGACATCACAACCACAAACTGCAGCCACATCACCAGCACTGGCCTATCAGGCACTGAGCCACAAGTGACATAACAACCACAAACTGCAGCCACATCACCAGCACTGGCCTATCAGGCACTCAGCCACAAGTGACATCACAAACACAAACTGCACCCACATCACCAGCACTGGCCTATCAGACACTCAGCCTCAAGCGACCTCACAACCACAAAGTGCAGCCACATCACCAGCACTGGCCTATCAGGCACTCAGCATCAAGTGACATCACAAACACAAACTCCACCCACAACACCAGCACTGGCCTATCAGGCACTCAGCCACAAGTGACATCACAAACACAAACTCCACCCACAGGACCAGCACTGGCCTATCAGGCACTCAGCCACAAGTGACATCACAACCACAAACTGCACCCACAGGTCCAGCACTGGCCTATCAGGCACTGAGCCACAAGTGACATCACAACCACAAACTCCACCCACATCACCAGCACTGCCCTATCAGGCAGTCAGCCACAAGTGACATCACAACCACAAACTCCACACACAGGACCAGCACTGGCCTACCAGGCACTGAGCCACAAGTGACATCACAAACACAAACTCCACCCACAGGACCAACACTGGCCTATCAGGCACTGAGCCACAAGTGACATCACAAACACAAACTGCACCCACATCACCAGCACTGGCCTATCAGGCACTCAGCCACAGGTGACATCACAACCACAAACTGCACCCACATCACCAGCACTGGCCTATCAGGCACTCAGCCACAAGTGACATCACAACCACAAACTGCACCCACATCACCAGCACTGGCCTATCAGGCACTGAGCCACAAGTGACATCACAACCACAAACTGCACCCACAGGACCAGCACTGGCCTATCAGGCACTGAGCCACAAGTGACATCACAACCACAAACTCCACCCACAACACCAGCACTGGCCTATCAGACACTCAGCCTCAAGTGACCTCACAACCACAAACTCCACCCACAACACCACCACTGGCCTATCAGATACTGAGCCTCAAGTGACCTCACAACCACAAAGTGCAGCCACATCACCAGCACTGGCCTATCAGGCACTGAGCCACAAGTGACATCACAACCACAAACTCCACCCACAGGACCAGCACTGGCCTATCAGGCAGTCAGCCACAAGTGACATCACAACCACAAACTGCACCCACATCACCAGCACTGGCCTATCAGGCACTCAGCCACAAGTGACATCACAACCACAAACTCCACCCACAACACCAGCACCGGCCTATCAGGCACTCATCCACAAGTGACCTCACAAACACAAACTGCACCCACAAGACCAGCACTGGCCTATCAGGCACTCAGCCACAAGTGACATCACAACCACAAACTCCACCCACAGCACCAGCACTGGCCTATCAGGCACTGAGCCACAAGTGACATCACAACCACAAGCTCCACCCACAGGACCAGCACTGACCTATCAGGCACTCAGCCACAAGTGACATCACAAACACAAACTGCACCCACAACACCAGCACTGGCCTATCAGGCACTGAGCCACAAGTGACATCACAACCACAAACTGCAGCCACAACACCAGCACTGCCCTATCAGGCACTCAGCCACAAGTGACATCACAACCACAAACTGCACCCACAGGACCAGCACTGGCCTATCAGGCACTGAGACACAAGCGACATCACAACCACAAACTGCACCCACAGGACCAGCACTGGCCTATCAGGCACTGAGCCACAAGTGACATCACAAACAGAAACTCCACCCACAACACCAGCACTGGCCTATCAGGCACTGAGCCACAAGTGACATCACAACCACATACTGCAGACACAGGACCACCACTGGCCTATCAGGCACTGAGCCACAAGTGACATCACAACCACAAAGTGCAGCCACATCACCAGCACTGGCCTATCAGGCACTCAGCCACAAGTGACATCACAACCACAAACTGCACCCACAGGACCAGCACTGGCCTATCAGGCACTGAGCCACAACTGACATCACAACCACAAACTGCACCCACAGGACCAGCACTGGCCTATCAGGCACTGAGCCACAACTGACATCACAACCACAAACTGCACCCACAGGACCAGCACTGGCCTATCAGACACTGAGCCTCAAGTGACCTCACAACCACAAAGTGCAGCCACATCACCAGCACTGGCCTATCAGGCACTCAGCCACAAGTGACATCACAACCACAAACTGCACCCACAACACCAGCACTGGCCTATCAGGCACTGAGCCACAAGTGACATCACAAACACAAACTCCACCCACAACACCAGCACTGGCCTATCAGGCACTCACCCACAAGAGACATCACAACCACAAACTCCACCCACAGGACCAGCACTGGCCTATCAGGCACTGAGCCACAAGTGACATCACAACCACAAACTCCACCCACAGGACCAGCACTGGCCTATCAGGCAGTCAGCCACAAGTGACATCACAACCACAGACTGCACCCACATCACCAGCACTGGCCTATCAGGCACTCAGCCACAAGTGACATCACAACCACAAACTCCACCCACAGGACCAGCACTGGCCTATCAGGCACTCAGCCACAAGTGACATCACAACCACAAACTCCACCCACATCACCAGCACTGGCCTATCAGGCACTGAGACACAAGCGACATCACAACCACAAACTGCACCCACAGGACCACCACTGGCCTATGAGGCACTCAGCCACAAGTGACATCACAACCACAAACTGCACCCACAGGACCACCACGGGCCTATCAGGCACTGAGCCACAAGTGACATCACAACCACAAACTGCACCCACAACACCAGCACTGGCCTATCAGGCACTGAGCCACAAGTGACATCACAACCACAAACTCCACCCACAGGACCAGCACTGGCCTATCAGGCACTCAGCCACAAGTGACATCACAACCACATACTCCACCCACAGCACCAGCACTGGCCTATCAGGCACTGAGCCACAAGTGACATCACAACCACAAACTCCACCCACAGGACCAGCACTGGCCTATCAGGCACTGAGACACAAGCGACATCACAACCAAGAACTGCACCCACAACACCAGCACTGGCCTATCAGGCAGTCAGCCACAAGTGACATCACAACCACAAACTGCACCCACATCACCAGCACTGCCCTATCAGGCACTGAGCCACAAGTGACATCACAACCACAAACTCCACCCACAGGACCAGCACTGGCCTATCAGGCACTGAGCCACAAGTGACATCACAACCACAAACTGCACCGACAGGACCAGCACTGGCCTATCAGGCACTCAGCCACAAGTGACATCACAACCACAAACTCCACCCACAACACCAGCACTGGCCTATCAGGCACTGAGCCACAAGTGACATCACAACCACAAACTGCAGCCACAACACCAGCACTGGCCTATCAGGCACTCAGCCACAAGTGACATCACAACCACAAACTCCAACTACAGGACCAGCACTGGCCTATCAGGCACTGAGACACAAGTGACATCACAAACACAAACTGCACCCACAACACCAGCACTGGCCTATCAGGCACTGAGCCACAAGTGACATCACAACCACAAACTGCAGCCACATCACCAGCACTGGCCTATCAGGCACTGAGCCACAAGTGACATCACAACCACAAACTCCACCCACAGGACCAGCACTGGCCTAGCAGGCACTCAGCCACAAGCGACATCACAACCAAGAACTGCACCCACAACACCAGCACTGGCCTGTCAGGCACTGAGACACAAGCGACATCACAACCACAAACTGCAGCCACATCACCAGCACTGGCCTATCAGGCACTCATCCACAAGTGACATCACAACCACAAACTGCACCCACATCACCAGCACTGGCCTATCAGGCACTGAGACACAAGCGACATCACAACCACAAACTGCACCCACAGGACCACCACGGGCCTATCAGGCACTGAGCCACAAGTGACATCACAACCACAAACTCCACCCACAGGACCAGCACTGGCCTATCAGGCACTCAGCCACAAGTGACATCACAACCACAAATTCCACCCACAGGACCAGCACTGGCCTATCAGGCACTGAGCCACAAGTGACATCACAAACACAAACTCCACCCACAGGACCAGCACTGGCCTATCAGGCACTGAGCCACAAGTGACATCACAACCACAAACTCCACCCACAGGACCAGCACTGGCCTATCAGGCACTCAGCCACAAGTGACATCACAACCACAAACTCCACCCACAGGACCAGCACTGGCCTATCAGGCACTCAGCCACAAGTGACATCACAACCACAAACTCCACCCACATCACCACCACTGGCCTATCAGGCACTGAGCCACAAGTGACATCACAACCACAAACTCCACCCACAACACCAGCACTGGCCTATCAGGCACTCAGCCTCAAGTGACATCACAATCACAAACTGCACCCACAACACCAGCACTGGCCTATCAGACACTGAGCCTCAAGTGACCTCACAACCACAAAGTGCAGCCACATCACCAGCACTGGCCTATCAGGCACTCAGCCACAAGTGACCTCACAACCACAAACTGCACCCACAGGACCAGCACTGGCCTATCAGGCACTGAGCCACAAGTGACATCACAACCACAAACTCCACCCACAGGACCACCACGGGCCTTTCAGGCACTCAGCCACAAGTGACATCACAACCACATACTGCAGCCACAGGACCACCACTGGCCTATCAGGCACTCAGCCACAAGTGACATCACAACCACAAACTCCACCCACAGGACCAGCACTGGCCTATCAGGCACTCAGCCACAAGTGACATCACAACCACAAACTGCAGCTACAGCACCAGCACTGGCCTATCAGGCACTGAGCCACAAGTGACATCACAACCACAAACTGCACCCACAGGACCAGCACTGGCCTATCAGGCACTGAGCCACAACTGACATCACAACCACAAACTGCACCCACAGGACCAGTACTGGCCTATCAGGCACTCAGCCACAAGCGACATCACAACCACAAACTGCAGCCACAGGACCAGCACTGGCCTATCAGGCACTCAGCCACAAGTGACATCACAACCACAAACTCCACCCACAGGACAAGCACTGGCCTATCAGGCAGTCAGCCACAAGTGACATCACAACCACAAACTCCACCCACATCACCACCACTGGCCTATCAGGCACTGAGCCACAAGTGACATCACAAACACAAACTGCACCCACAACACCAGCACTGGCCTATCAGGCACTGAGACACAAGCGACATCACAACCACAAACTGCACCCACCGGACCACCACTGGCCTATCAGGCACTGAGCCACAAGTGACAGCACAACCACAAACTCCACCCACAGGACCACCACGGGCCTATCAGGCACTGAGCCTCAAGTGACATCACAACCACAAACTGCAGCCACATCACCAGCACTGGCCTATCAGGCACTGAGCCACAAGTGACATCACAACCACAAACTGCACCCACATCACCAGCACTGGCCTATCAGGCACTGAGCCGCAAGTGACATCACAACCACAAACTCCACCCACAGGACCAGCACTGGCCTATCAGACACTCAGCCTCAAGTGACCTCACAACCAGAAACTGCAGCCACATCACCAGCACTGGCCTATCAGGCACTCAGCCACAAGTGACATCACAAACACAAACTCCACCCACAACACCACCACTGGCCTATCAGGCACTCAGCCACAAGTGACATCACAACCACAAACTGCAGCCACAGGACCACCACTGGCCTATCAGGCACTGAGCCACAAGTGACAGCACAACCACAAACTCCACCCACAGGACCAGCACTGGCCTATCAGGCACTCAGCCACAAGTGACATCACAACCACAAACTCCACCCACAGGACCAGCACTGGCCTATCAGGCACTCAGCCGCAAGTGACATCACAACCACAAACTGCACCCACATCACCAGCACTGGCCTATCAGGCACTCAGCCACAAGTGACATCACAACCACAAACTGCAGCCACTGGACCAGCACTGGCCTATCAGGCACTGAGCCACAAGTGACATCACAACCACAAACTCCACCCACAGGACCAGCACTGGCCTATCAGGCACTGAGCCACAAGTGACATCACAACCACAAACTGCACCCACATCACCAGCACTGGCCTATCAGGCACTGAGCCACAAGTGACATCACAACCACAAGCTCCACCCACAGGACCAGCACTGGCCTATCAGACACTCAGCCTCAAGCGACCTCACAACCACAAAGTGCAGCCACATCACCAGCACTGGCCTATCAGGAACTGAGCCACAAGCGACATCACAACCACAAACTCCACCCACAACACCAGCACTGGACTATCAGGCACTGAGCCACAAGTGACATCACAACCACAAACTCCACCCACAACACCACCACTGGCCTATCAGGCACTCAGCCACAAGTGACATCACAACCACAAACTGCACCCACAGGACCACCACGGGCCTATCAGGCACTGAGCCACAAGTGACATCACAAACACAAACTCCACCCACAGGACCAGCACTGGCCTATCAGGCACTCAGCCACAAGTGACATCACAAACACAAACTCCACCCACAGGACCAGCACTGGCCTATCAGGCACTCAGCCACAAGTGACATCACAACCACAAACTCCACCCACAGGACCAGCACTGGCCTATCAGGCACTCAGCCACAAGTGACATCACAACCACAAACTCCACCCACAACACCAGCACTGGCCTATCAGGCACTGAGCCACAAGTGACATCACAACCACAAACTCCACCCACAGGACCAGCACTGGCCTATCAGGCACTCAGCCACAAGTGACATCACAACCACAAACTGCACCCACAGGACCACCACGGGCCTATCAGGCACTCAGCCACAAGTGACATCACAACCACAAACTCCACCCACAGGACCACCACTGGCCTATCAGGCAGTCAGCCACAAGTGACATCACAACCACAAACTGCAGCCACATCACCAGCACTGGCCTATCAGGCACTGAGGCACAAGTGACATCACAAACACAAACTCCACCCACAACACCAGCACTGGCCTATCAGGCACTGAGCCACAAGTGACATCACAACCACAAACTCCACCCACAGGACCAGCACTGGCCTATCAGGCACTCAGCCACAAGTGACCTCACTACCACAAACTCCACCCACAGCACCAGCACTGGCCTATCAGGCACTCATCCACAAGTGACCTCACAAACACAAACTGCACCCACAAGACCAGCACTGGCCTATCAGGCACTCAGCCACAAGTGACATCACAACCACAAACTCCACCCACAGCACCAGCACTGGCCTATCAGGCACTGAGCCACAAGTGACATCACAACCACAAGCTCCACCCACAGGACCAGCACTGACCTATCAGGCACTCAGCCACAAGTGACATCACAACCACAAACTGCACCCACAACACCAGCACTGGCCTATCAGGCACTGAGCCACAAGTGACATCACAACCACAAACTGCAGCCACAACACCAGCACTGCCCTATCAGGCACTCAGCCACAAGTGACATCACAACCACAAACTGCACCCACAGGACCAGCACTGGCCTATCAGGCACTGAGACACAAGCGACATCACAACCACAAACTGCACCCACAGGACCAGCACTGGCCTATCAGGCACTGAGCCACAAGTGACATCACAAACAGAAACTCCACCCACAACACCAGCACTGGCCTATCAGGCACTGAGCCACAAGTGACATCACAACCACATACTGCAGACACAGGACCACCACTGGCCTATCAGGCACTGAGCCACAAGTGACATCACAGCCACGAACTGCACCCACAACACCAGCACTGGCCTATCAGGCACTCAGCCACAAGTGACAGCACAAACACAAACTCCTCCCACAGGACCAGCACTGGCCTATCAGGCACTGAGCCACAAGTGACATCACAATCACAAACTCCACCCACAACACCAGCACTGGCCTATCAGGCACTCAGCCTCAAGTGACCTCACAACCACAAACTCCACCCACAACACCAGCACTGGCCTATCAGGCACTGAGCCACAACTGACATCACAACCACAAACTGCAGCCACATCACCAGCACTGGCCTATCAGACACTGAGCCTCAAGTGACCTCACAACCACAAAGTGCAGCCACATCACCAGCACTGGCCTATCAGGCACTCAGCCACAAGTGACATCACAACCACAAACTGCACCCACAACACCAGCACTGGCCTATCAGGCACTGAGCCACAAGTGACATCACAAACACAAACTCCACCCACAACACCAGCACTGGCCTATCAGGCACTCAGCCACAAGAGACATCACAACCACAAACTCCACCCACAGGACCAGCACTGGCCTATCAGGCACTGAGCCACAAGTGACAACACAACCACAAACTCCACCCACAGGACCAGCACTGGCCTATCAGGCACTGAGCCACAAGTGACATCACAACCACATACTGCAGCCACATCACCAGCACTGGCCTATCAGGCACTGAGCCACAAGTGACATCACAACCACAAACTCCACCCACAGGACCAGCACTGGCCTATCAGGCAGTCAGCCACAAGTGACATCACAACCACAGACTGCACCCACATCACCAGCACTGGCCTATCAGGCACTCAGCCACAAGTGACATCACAACCACAAACTCCACCCACAGGACCAGCACTGGCCTATCAGGCACTCAGCCACAAGTGACATCACAACCACAAACTCCACCCACATCACCAGCACTGGCCTATCAGGCACTGAGCCACAAGTGACATCACAACCACAAACTGCACCCACATCACCAGCACTGGCCTATCAGGCACTGAGCCACAAGTGACATCACAACCACAAGCTCCACCCACAGGACCAGCACTGGCCTATCAGACACTCAGCCTCAAGCGACCTCACAACCACAAAGTGCAGCCACATCACCAGCACTGGCCTATCAGGAACTGAGCCACAAGCGACATCACAACCACAAACTCCACCCACAACACCAGCACTGGACTATCAGGCACTGAGCCACAAGTGACATCACAACCACAAACTCCACCCACATCACCAGCACTGGCCTATCAGGCACTGAGACACAAGCGACATCACAACCACAAACTGCACCCACAGGACCACCACGGGCCTATCAGGCACTGAGCCACAAGTGACATCACAAACACAAACTCCACCCACAACACCACCACTGGCCTATCAGGCACTCAGCCACAAGTGACATCACAACCACAAACTGCACCCACAGGACCACCACGGGCCTATCAGGCACTGAGCCACAAGTGACATCACAAACACAAACTCCACCCACAGGACCAGCACTGGCCTATCAGGCACTCAGCCACAAGTGACATCACAAACACAAACTCCACCCACAGGACCAGCACTGGCCTATCAGGCACTCAGCCACAAGTGACATCACAACCACAAACTCCACCCACAGGACCAGCACTGGCCTATCAGGCACTCAGCCACAAGTGACATCACAACCACAAACTCCACCCACAACACCAGCACTGGCCTATCAGGCACTGAGCCACAAGTGACATCACAACCACAAACTCCACCCACAGGACCAGCACTGGCCTATCAGGCACTCAGCCACAACTGACATCACAACCACAAACTGCACCCACAGGACCACCACGGGCCTATCAGGCACTCAGCCACAAGTGACATCACAACCACAAACTCCACCCACAGGACCACCACTGGCCTATCAGGCAGTCAGCCACAAGTGACATCACAACCACAAACTGCAGCCACATCACCAGCACTGGCCTATCAGGCACTGAGGCACAAGTGACATCACAAACACAAACTCCACCCACAACACCAGCACTGGCCTATCAGGCACTGAGCCACAAGTGACATCACAACCACAAACTCCACCCACAGGACCAGCACTGGCCTATCAGGCACTCAGCCACAAGTGACCTCACTACCACAAACTCCACCCACAGCACCAGCACTGGCCTATCAGGCACTCAGCCACAAGTGACATCACAACCACAAACTGCACCCACAGGACCACCACTGGCCTATCAGGCACTGAGCCACAAGTGACATCACAACCACAAACTCCATCCACAGGACCAGCACTGGCCTATCAGGCAGTCAGCCACAAGTGACATCACAACCACAAACTCCACCCACATCACCAGCACTGGCCTATCAGGCACTCAGCCACAAGTGACATCACAACCACAAACTCCACCCACAGGACCAGCACTGGCCTATCAGGCACTCAGCCACAAGTGACATCACAACCACAAACTCCACCCACATCACCAGCACTGGCCTATCAGGCACTGAGACACAAGCGACATCACAACCACAAACTGCACCCACAGGACCAGCACTGGCCTATGAGGCACTCAGCCACAAGTGACATCACAACCACAAACTGCACCCACAGGACCACCACGGGCCTATCAGGCACTGAGCCACAAGTGACATCACAACCACAAACTGCACCCACAACACCAGCACTGGCCTATCAGGCACTGAGACACAAGCGACATCACAACCACAAACTGCAGCCACATCACCAGCACTGGCCTATCTGGCACTCAGCCACAAGTGACATCACAACCACAAACTCCACCCACATCACCAGCACTGGCCTATCAGGCACTGAGACACAAGCGACATCACAACCACAAACTGCACCCACAGGACCACCACGGGCCTATCAGGCACTGAGCCACAAGTGACATCACAACCACAAACTCCACCCACAGGACCAGCACTGGCCTATCAGGCACTGAGCCACAAGTGACATCACAACCACAAACTCCACCCACAGGACCAGCACTGGCCTATCAGGCACTGAGCCACAAGTGACATCACAACCACAAACTGCACCCACAGGACCAGCACTGGCCTATCAGGCACTGAGACACAAGCGACATCACAACCAAGAACTGCACCCACAACACCAGCACTGGTCTATCAGGCACTGAGCCACAAGTGACATCACAATCACAAACTCCACCCACAACACCAGCACTGGCCTATCAGGCACTCAGCCTCAAGTGACCTCACAACCACAAACTCCACCCACAACACCAGCACTGGCCTATCAGGCACTGAGCCACAACTGACATCACAACCACAAACTGCAGCCACATCACCAGCACTGGCCTATCAGACACTGAGCCTCAAGTGACCTCACAACCACAAAGTGCAGCCACATCACCAGCACTGGCCTATCAGGCACTCAGCCACAAGTGACATCACAACCACAAACTGCACCCACAACACCAGCACTGGCCTATCAGGCACTGAGCCACAAGTGACATCACAAACACAAACTCCACCCACAACACCAGCACTGGCCTATCAGGCACTCAGCCACAAGAGACATCACAACCACAAACTCCACCCACAGGACCAGCACTGGCCTATCAGGCACTGAGCCACAAGTGACAACACAACCACAAACTCCACCCACAGGACCAGCACTGGCCTATCAGGCACTGAGCCACAAGTGACATCACAACCACATACTGCAGCCACATCACCAGCACTGGCCTATCAGGCACTGAGCCACAAGTGACATCACAACCACAAACTCCACCCACAGGACCAGCACTGGCCTATCAGGCAGTCAGCCACAAGTGACATCACAACCACAGACTGCACCCACATCACCAGCACTGGCCTATCAGGCACTCAGCCACAAGTGACATCACAACCACAAACTCCACCCACAGGACCAGCACTGGCCTATCAGGCACTCAGCCACAAGTGACATCACAACCACAAACTCCACCCACAGGACCAGCACTGGCCTATCAGGCACTCAGCCACAAGTGACATCACAACCACAAACTCCACCCACATCACCAGCACTGGCCTATCAGGCACTGAGCCACAAGTGACATCACAACCACAAACTGCACCCACATCACCAGCACTGGCCTATCAGGCACTGAGCCACAAGTGACATCACAACCACAAGCTCCACCCACAGGACCAGCACTGGCCTATCAGACACTCAGCCTCAAGCGACCTCACAACCACAAAGTGCAGCCACATCACCAGCACTGGCCTATCAGGAACTGAGCCACAAGCGACATCACAACCACAAACTCCACCCACAACACCAGCACTGGACTATCAGGCACTGAGCCACAAGTGACATCACAACCACAAACTCCACCCACATCACCAGCACTGGCCTATCAGGCACTGAGCCACAAGTGACATCACAAACACAAACTCCACCCACAACACCACCACTGGCCTATCAGGCACTCAGCCACAAGTGACATCACAACCACAAACTGCACCCACAGGACCACCACGGGCCTATCAGGCACTGAGCCACAAGTGACATCACAAACACAAACTCCACCCACAGGACCAGCACTGGCCTATCAGGCACTCAGCCACAAGTGACATCACAAACACAAACTCCACCCACAGGACCAGCACTGGCCTATCAGGCACTCAGCCACAAGTGACATCACAACCACAAACTCCACCCACAGGACCAGCACTGGCCTATCAGGCACTCAGCCACAAGTGACATCACAACCACAAACTCCACCCACAACACCAGCACTGGCCTATCAGGCACTGAGCCACAAGTGACATCACAACCACAAACTCCACCCACAGGACCAGCACTGGCCTATCAGGCACTCAGCCACAAGTGACATCACAACCACAAACTGCACCCACAGGACCACCACGGGCCTATCAGGCACTCAGCCACAAGTGACATCACAACCACAAACTCCACCCACAGGACCACCACTGGCCTATCAGGCAGTCAGCCACAAGTGACATCACAACCACAAACTGCAGCCACATCACCAGCACTGGCCTATCAGGCACTGAGGCACAAGTGACATCACAAACACAAACTCCACCCACAACACCAGCACTGGCCTATCAGGCACTGAGCCACAAGTGACATCACAACCACAAACTCCACCCACAGGACCAGCACTGGCCTATCAGGCACTCAGCCACAAGTGACCTCACTACCACAAACTCCACCCACAGCACCAGCACTGGCCTATCAGGCACTCAGCCACAAGTGACATCACAACCACAAACTCCACCCACAGCACCAGCACTGGCCTATCAGGCACTGAGCCACAAGTGACATCACAACCACAAACTCCATCCACAGGACCAGCACTGGCCTATCAGGCAGTCAGCCACAAGTGACATCACAACCACAAACTCCACCCACATCACCAGCACTGGCCTATCAGGCACTGAGACACAAGCGACATCACAACCACAAACTGCACCCACAGGACCACCACGGGCCTATCAGGCACTGAGCCACAAGTGACATCACAACCACAAACTCCACCCACAGGACCAGCACTGGCCTATCAGGCACTGAGCCACAAGTGACATCACAACCACAAACTCCACCCACAGGACCAGCACTGGCCTATCAGGCACTGAGCCACAAGTGACATCACAACCACAAACTGCACCCACAGGACCAGCACTGGCCTATCAGGCACTGAGACACAAGCGACATCACAACCAAGAACTGCACCCACAACACCAGCACTGGCCTATCAGGCACTGAGCCACAAGTGACATCACAACCACAAACTGCACCCACATCACCAGCACTGGCCTATCAGGCACTCAGCCACAAGTGACATCACAACCACAAACTGCAGCCACTGGACCAGCACTGGCCTATCAGGCACTGAGCCACAAGTGACATCACAAACACAAACTCCACCCACAGGACCAGCACTGGCCTATCAGGCACTGAGCCACAAGTGACATCACAACCACAAACTGCACCCACATCACCAGCACTGGCCTATCAGGCACTGAGCCACAAGTGACATCACAACCACAAGCTCCACCCACAGGACCAGCACTGGCCTATCAGACACTCAGCCTCAAGCGACCTCACAACCACAAAGTGCAGCCACATCACCAGCACTGGCCTATCAGGAACTGAGCCACAAGCGACATCACAACCACAAACTCCACCCACAACACCAGCACTGGACTATCAGGCACTGAGCCACAAGTGACATCACAACCACAAACTCCACCCACATCACCAGCACTGGCCTATCAGGCACTGAGACACAAGCGACATCACAACCACAAACTGCACCCACAGGACCACCACGGGCCTATCAGGCACTGAGCCACAAGTGATATCACAAACACAAACTCCACCCACAACACCACCACTGGCCTATCAGGCACTCAGCCACAAGTGACATCACAACCACAAACTGCACCCACAGGACCACCACGGGCCTATCAGGCACTGAGCCACAAGTGACATCACAAACACAAACTCCACCCACAGGACCAGCACTGGCCTATCAGGCACTCAGCCACAAGTGACATCACAAACACAAACTCCACCCACAGGACCAGCACTGGCCTATCAGGCACTCAGCCACAAGTGACATCACAACCACAAACTCCACCCACAGGAACAGCACTGGCCTATCAGGCACTCAGCCACAAGTGACATCACAACCACAAACTCCACCCACAACACCAGCACTGGCCTATCAGGCACTGAGCCACAAGTGACATCACAACCACAAACTCCACCCACAGGACCAGCACTGGCCTATCAGGCACTCAGCCACAAGTGACATCACAACCACAAACTGCACCCACAGGACCACCACGGGCCTATCAGGCACTCAGCCACAAGTGACATCACAACCACAAACTCCACCCACAGGACCACCACTGGCCTATCAGGCAGTGAGCCACAAGTGACATCACAACCACAAACTGCAGCCACATCACCAGCACTGGCCTATCAGGCACTGAGGCACAAGTGACATCACAACCACAAACTCCACCCACAACACCAGCACTGGCCTATCAGGCACTGAGCCACAAGTGACATCACAACCACAAACTGCACCCACAGGACCAGCACTGGCCTATCAGGCACTCAGCCACAAGTGACCTCACTACCACAAACTCCACCCACAGCACCAGCACTGGCCTATCAGGCACTCAGCCACAAGTGACATCACAACCACAAACTGCACCCACAGGACCACCACTGGCCTATCAGGCACTGAGCCACAAGTGACATCACAACCACAAACTCCATCCACAGGACCAGCACTGGCCTATCAGGCAGTCAGCCACAAGTGACATCACAACCACAAACTCCACCCACATCACCAGCACTGGCCTATCAGGCACTCAGCCACAAGTGACATCACAAACACAAACTCCACCCACAGGACCAGCACTGGCCTATCAGACACTCAGCCTCAAGTGACCTCACAACCACAAACTCCACCCACAGGACCAGCACTGGCCTATCAGGCACTCAGCCACAAGTGACATCACAACCACAAACTGCAGCCACATCACCAGCACTGGCCTATCAGGCACTGAGCCACAAGTGACATCACAACCACAAACTCCACCCACAGGACCAGCACTGGCCTATCAGGCACTCAGCCACAAGTGACATCACAACCACAAACTGCACCCACAGGACCAGTACTGGCCTATCAGGCACTCAGCCACAAGTGACATCACAAACACAAACTCCAGCCACAACACCAGCACTGGCCTATCAGGCACTCAGCCACAAGTGACCTCACTGCCACAAACTCCACCCACAGGACCAGCACTGGCCTATCAGGCACTGAGCCACAACTGACATCACAACCACAAACTCCACCCACAGGACCAGCACTGGCCTATCAGGCACTGAGCCACAAGTGACATCACAACCACAAACTCCATCCACAGGACCAGCACTGGCCTATCAGGCAGTCAGCCACAAGTGACATCACAACCACAAACTGCACCCACATCACCAGCACTGGCCTATCAGGCACTCAGCCACAAGTGACATCACAACCACAAACTCCACCCACAACACCAGCACTGGCCTATCAGGCACTCATCCACAAGTGACCTCACAAACACAAACTGCACCCACAAGACCAGCACTGGCCTATCAGGCACTCAGCCACAAGTGACATCACAACCACAAACTCCACCCACAGCACCAGCACTGGCCTATCAGGCACTGAGCCACAAGTGACATCACAACCACAAGCTCCACCCACAGGACCAGCACTGACCTATCAGGCACTCAGCCACAAGTGACATCACAACCACAAACTGCACCCACAACACCAGCACTGGCCTATCAGGCACTGAGCCACAAGTGACATCACAACCACAAACTGCAGCCACAACACCAGCACTGCCCTATCAGGCACTCAGCCACAAGTGACATCACAACCACAAACTGCACCCACAGGACCAGCACTGGCCTATCAGGCACTGAGACACAAGCGACATCACAACCACAAACTGCACCCACAGGACCAGCACTGGCCTATCAGGCACTGAGCCACAAGTGACATCACAAACAGAAACTCCACCCACAACACCAGCACTGGCCTATCAGGCACTGAGCCACAAGTGACATCACAACCACATACTGCAGACACAGGACCACCACTGGCCTATCAGGCACTGAGCCACAAGTGACATCACAGCCACGAACTGCACCCACAACACCAGCACTGGCCTATCAGGCACTCAGCCACAAGTGACAGCACAAACACAAACTCCTCCCACAGGACCAGCACTGGCCTATCAGGCACTGAGCCACAAGTGACATCACAATCACAAACTCCACCCACAACACCAGCACTGGCCTATCAGGCACTCAGCCTCAAGTGACCTCACAACCACAAACTCCACCCACAACACCAGCACTGGCCTATCAGGCACTGAGCCACAACTGACATCACAACCACAAACTGCACCCACAGGACCAGCACTGGCCTATCAGACACTGAGCCTCAAGTGACCTCACAACCACAAAGTGCAGCCACATCACCAGCACTGGCCTATCAGGCACTCAGCCACAAGTGACATCACAACCACAAACTGCACCCACAACACCAGCACTGGCCTATGAGGCACTGAGCCACAAGTGACATCACAAACACAAACTGCACCCACAGGACCAGCACTGGCCTATCAGGCACTCAGCCACAAGAGACATCACAACCACAAACTCCACCCACAGGACCAGCACTGGCCTATCAGGCACTGAGCCACAAGTGACAACACAACCACAAACTCCACCCACAGGACCAGCACTGGCCTATCAGGCACTGAGCCACAAGTGACATCACAACCACATACTGCAGCCACATCACCAGCACTGGCCTATCAGGCACTGAGCCACAAGTGACATCACAACCACAAACTGCACCCACAGGACCAGCACTGGCCTATCAGGCAGTCAGCCACAAGTGACATCACAACCACAGACTGCACCCACATCACCAGCACTGGCCTATCAGGCACTCAGCCACAAGTGACATCACAACCACAAACTCCACCCACAGGACCAGCACTGGCCTATCAGGCACTCAGCCACAAGTGACATCACAACCACAAACTCCACCCACATCACCAGCACTGGCCTATCAGGCACTGAGACACAAGCGACATCACAACCACAAACTCCACCCACAGGACCAGCACTGGCCTATGAGGCACTCAGCCACAAGTGACATCACAACCACAAACTGCACCCACAGGACCACCACGGGCCTATCAGGCACTGAGCCACAAGTGACATCACAACCACAAACTGCACCCACAACACCAGCACTGGCCTATCAGGCACTGAGACACAAGCGACATCACAACCAGAAACTGCAGCCACATCACCAGCACTGGCCTATCTGGCACTCAGCCACAAGTGACATCACAACCACAAACTGCACCCACATCACCAGCACTGGCCTATCAGGCACTGAGACACAAGCGACATCACAACCACAAACTGCACCCACAGGACCACCACGGGCCTATCAGGCACTGAGCCACAAGTGACATCACAACCACAAACTCCACCCACAGGACCAGCACTGGCCTATCAGGCACTGAGCCACAAGTGACATCACAACCACAAACTCCACCCACAGGACCAGCACTGGCCTATCAGGCACTGAGCCACAAGTGACATCACAACCACAAACTGCACCCACAGGACCAGCACTGGCCTATCAGGCACTGAGACACAAGCGACATCACAACCAAGAACTGCACCCACAACACCAGCACTGGCCTATCAGGCACTGAGCCACAAGTGACATCACAACCACAAACTCCACCCACAGGACCAGCACTGGCCTATCAGGCACTGAGCCACAAGTGACATCACAACCACAAACTGCACCCACAGGATCAGCACTGGCCTATCAGGCACTCAGCCACAAGTGACATCACAACCACAAACTCCACCCACAACACCAGCACTGGCCTATCAGGCACTGAGCCACAAGTGACATCACAACCACAAACTGCAGCCACAACACCAGCACTGGCCTATCAGGCACTCAGCCACAAGTGACATCACAACCACAAACTCCAACTACAGGACCAGCACTGGCCTATCAGGCACTGAGCCACAAGTGACATCACAACCACAAACTGCACCCACATCACCAGCACTGGCCTATCAGGCACTCAGCCACAAGTGACATCACAACCACAAACTGCAGCCACTGGACCAGCACTGGCCTATCAGGCACTGAGCCACAAGTGACATCACAAACACAAACTCCACCCACAGGACCAGCACTGGCCTATCAGGCACTGAGCCACAAGTGACATCACAACCACAAACTGCACCCACATCACCAGCACTGGCCTATCAGGCACTGAGCCACAAGTGACATCACAACCACAAGCTCCACCCACAGGACCAGCACTGGCCTATCAGACACTCAGCCTCAAGCGACCTCACAACCACAAAGTGCAGCCACATCACCAGCACTGGCCTATCAGGAACTGAGCCACAAGCGACATCACAACCACAAACTCCACCCACAACACCAGCACTGGACTATCAGGCACTGAGCCACAAGTGACATCACAACCACAAACTCCACCCACATCACCAGCACTGGCCTATCAGGCACTGAGACACAAGCGACATCACAACCACAAACTGCACCCACAGGACCACCACGGGCCTATCAGGCACTGAGCCACAAGTGATATCACAAACACAAACTCCACCCACAACACCACCACTGGCCTATCAGGCACTCAGCCACAAGTGACATCACAACCACAAACTGCACCCACAGGACCACCACGGGCCTATCAGGCACTGAGCCACAAGTGACATCACAAACACAAACTCCACCCACAGGACCAGCACTGGCCTATCAGGCACTCAGCCACAAGTGACATCACAAACACAAACTCCACCCACAGGACCAGCACTGGCCTATCAGGCACTCAGCCACAAGTGACATCACAACCACAAACTCCACCCACAGGAACAGCACTGGCCTATCAGGCACTCAGCCACAAGCGACATCACAACCACAAACTCCACCCACAACACCAGCACTGGCCTATCAGGCACTGAGCCACAAGTGACATCACAACCACAAACTCCACCCACAGGACCAGCACTGGCCTATCAGGCACTCAGCCACAAGTGACATCACAACCACAAACTGCACCCACAGGACCACCACGGGCCTATCAGGCACTCAGCCACAAGTGACATCACAACCACAAACTCCACCCACAGGACCAGCACTGGCCTATCAGGCAGTGAGCCACAAGTGACATCACAACCACAAACTGCAGCCACATCACCAGCACTGGCCTATCAGGCACTGAGGCACAAGTGACATCACAAACACAAACTCCACCCACAACACCAGCACTGGCCTATCAGGCACTGAGCCACAAGTGACATCACAACCACAAACTGCACCCACAGGACCAGCACTGGCCTATCAGGCACTCAGCCACAAGTGACCTCACTACCACAAACTCCACCCACAGCACCAGCACTGGCCTATCAGGCACTCAGCCACAAGTGACATCACAACCACAAACTGCACCCACAGGACCACCACTGGCCTATCAGGCACTGAGCCACAAGTGACATCACAACCACAAACTCCATCCACAGGACCAGCACTGGCCTATCAGGCACTGAGCCACAAGTGACATCACAACCACAAACTCCACCCACATCACCAGCACTGGCCTATCAGGCACTCAGCCACAAGTGACATCACAAACACAAACTCCACCCACAGGACCAGCACTGGCCTATCAGACACTCAGCCTCAAGTGACCTCACAACCACAAACTCCACCCACAGGACCAGCACTGGCCTATCAGGCACTCAGCCAAAAGTGACATCACAACCACAAACTGCAGCCACATCACCAGCACTGGCCTATCAGGCACTGAGCCACAAGTGACATCACAACCACAAACTCCACCCACAGGACCAGCACTGGCCTATCAGGCACTCAGCCACAAGTGACATCACAACCACAAACTGCACCCACAGGACCAGTACTGGCCTATCAGGCACTCAGCCACAAGTGACATCACAAACACAAACTCCAGCCACAACACCAGCACTGGCCTATCAGGCACTCAGCCACAAGTGACCTCACTGCCACAAACTCCACCCACAGGACCAGCACTGGCCTATCAGGCACTGAGCCACAACTGACATCACAACCACAAACTCCACCCACAGGACCAGCACTGGCCTATCAGGCACTGAGCCACAAGTGACATCACAACCACAAACTCCATCCACAGGACCAGCACTGGCCTATCAGGCAGTCAGCCACAAGTGACATCACAACCACAAACTGCACCCACATCACCAGCACTGGCCTATCAGGCACTCAGCCACAAGTGACATCACAACCACAAACTCCACCCACAACACCAGCACTGGCCTATCAGGCACTCATCCACAAGTGACCTCACAAACACAAACTGCACCCACAAGACCAGCACTGGCCTATCAGGCACTCAGCCACAAGTGACATCACAACCACAAACTCCACCCACAGCACCAGCACTGGCCTATCAGGCACTGAGCCACAAGTGACATCACAACCACAAGCTCCACCCACAGGACCAGCACTGACCTATCAGGCACTCAGCCACAAGTGACATCACAACCACAAACTGCACCCACAACACCAGCACTGGCCTATCAGGCACTGAGCCACAAGTGACATCACAACCACAAACTGCAGCCACAACACCAGCACTGCCCTATCAGGCACTCAGCCACAAGTGACATCACAACCACAAACTGCACCCACAGGACCAGCACTGGCCTATCAGGCACTGAGACACAAGCGACATCACAACCACAAACTGCACCCACAGGACCAGCACTGGCCTATCAGGCACTGAGCCACAAGTGACATCACAAACAGAAACTCCACCCACAACACCAGCACTGGCCTATCAGGCACTGAGCCACAAGTGACATCACAACCACATACTGCAGACACAGGACCACCACTGGCCTATCAGGCACTGAGCCACAAGTGACATCACAGCCACGAACTGCACCCACAACACCAGCACTGGCCTATCAGGCACTCAGCCACAAGTGACAGCACAAACACAAACTCCTCCCACAGGACCAGCACTGGCCTATCAGGCACTGAGCCACAAGTGACATCACAATCACAAACTCCACCCACAACACCAGCACTGGCCTATCAGGCACTCAGCCTCAAGTGACCTCACAACCACAAACTCCAACCACAACACCAGCACTGGCCTATCAGGCACTGAGCCACAACTGACATCACAACCACAAACTGCACCCACAGGACCAGCACTGGCCTATCAGACACTG
Organism: Apteryx mantelli; assembly: GCF_036417845.1. Taxonomy (NCBI): domain Eukaryota; kingdom Metazoa; phylum Chordata; class Aves; order Apterygiformes; family Apterygidae; genus Apteryx; species Apteryx mantelli. The sequence goes on along the minus strand of NW_027118682.1, from coordinate 2,141,122 downwards.
AGCCTCAAGTGACCTCACAACCACAAAGTGCAGCCACATCACCAGCACTGGCCTATCAGGCACTCAGCCACAAGTGACATCACAACCACAAACTGCACCCACAACACCAGCACTGGCCTATGAGGCACTGAGCCACAAGTGACATCACAAACACAAACTGCACCCACAGGACCAGCACTGGCCTATCAGGCACTCAGCCACAAGAGACATCACAACCACAAACTCCACCCACAGGACCAGCACTGGCCTATCAGGCACTGAGCCACAAGTGACAACACAACCACAAACTCCACCCACAGGACCAGCACTGGCCTATCAGGCACTGAGCCACAAGTGACATCACAACCACAAACTGCAGCCACATCACCAGCACTGGCCTATCAGGCACTCATCCACAAGTGACATCACAACCACAAACTGCACCCACATCACCAGCACTGGCCTATCAGGCACTGAGACACAAGCGACATCACAACCACAAACTGCACCCACAGGACCACCACGGGCCTATCAGGCACTGAGCCACAAGTGACATCACAACCACAAACTCCACCCACAGGACCAGCACTGGCCTATCAGGCACTCAGCCACAAGTGACATCACAACCACAAATTCCACCCACAGGACCAGCACTGGCCTATCAGGCACTGAGCCACAAGTGACATCACAAACACAAACTCCACCCACAGGACCAGCACTGGCCTATCAGGCACTCAGCCACAAGACACATCACAACCACAAACTCCACCCACAGGACCAGCACTGGCCTATCAGGCACTCAGCCACAAGTGACATCACAACCACAAACTCCACCCACATCACCACCACTGGCCTATCAGGCACTGAGCCACAAGTGACATCACAACCACAAACTCCACCCACAACACCAGCACTGGCCTATCAGGCACTCAGCCTCAAGTGACATCACAATCACAAACTGCACCCACAACACCAGCACTGGCCTATCAGACACTGAGCCTCAAGTGACCTCACAACCACAAAGTGCAGCCACATCACCAGCACTGGCCTATCAGGCACTCAGCCACAAGTGACCTCACAACCACAAACTGCACCCACAGGACCAGCACTGGCCTATCAGGCACTGAGCCACAAGTGACATCACAACCACAAACTCCACCCACAGGACCAGCACTGGCCTATCAGGCACTCAGCCACAAGTGACAGCACAACCACAAACTCCACCCACAGGACCAGCACTGGCCTATCAGGCACTCAGCCACAAGTGACATCACAACCACAAACTGCACCCACAGGACCACCACGGGCCTATCAGGCACTGAGCCACAAGTGACATCACAAACACAAACTCCACCACAGGACCAGCACTGGCCTATCAGGCACTCAGCCACAAGTGACATCACAACCACAAACTGCAGCTACAGCACCAGCACTGGCCTATCAGGCACTGAGCCACAAGTGACATCACAACCACAAACTGCACCCACAGGACCAGTACTGGCCTATCAGGCACTCAGCCACAAGCGACATCACAACCACAAACTGCAGCCACAGGACCAGCACTGGCCTATCAGGCACTCAGCCACAAGTGACATCACAACCACAAACTCCACCCACAGGACAAGCACTGGCCTATCAGGCAGTCAGCCACAAGTGACATCACAACCACAAACTCCACCCACATCACCACCACTGGCCTATCAGGCACTGAGCCACAAGTGACATCACAAACACAAACTCCACCCACAACACCAGCACTGGCCTATCAGACACTGAGACACAAGCGACATCACAACCACAAACTGCACCCACCGGACCACCACTGGCCTATCAGGCACTGAGCCACAAGTGACAGCACAACCACAAACTCCACCCACAGGACCACCACGGGCCTATCAGGCACTGAGCCTCAAGTGACATCACAACCACAAACTGCAGCCACATCACCAGCACTGGCCTATCAGGCACTGAGCCACAAGTGACATCACAACCACAAACTGCACCCACATCACCAGCACTGGCCTATCAGGCACTGAGCCACAAGTGACATCACAACCACAAACTCCACCCACAGGACCAGCACTGGCCTATCAGACACTCAGCCTCAAGTGACCTCACAACCACAAACTGCAGCCACATCACCAGCACTGGCCTATCAGGCACTCAGCCACAAGTGACATCACAAACACAAACTCCACCCACAACACCACCACTGGCCTATCAGGCACTCAGCCACAAGTGACATCACAACCACAAACTGCAGCCACAGGACCACCACTGGCCTATCAGGCACTGAGCCACAAGTGACAGCACAACCACAAACTCCACCCACAGGACCAGCACTGGCCTATCAGGCACTCAGCCACAAGTGACATCACAACCACAAACTCCACCCACAGGACCAGCACTGGCCTATCAGGCACTCAGCCGCAAGTGACATCACAACCACAAACTGCACCCACATCACCAGCACTGGCCTATCAGGCACTGAGCCACAAGTGACATCACAACCACAAACTGCAGCCACTGGACCAGCACTGGCCTATCAGGCACTGAGCCACAAGTGACATCACAACCACAAACTCCACCCACAGGACCAGCACTGGCCTATCAGGCACTGAGCCACAAGTGACATCACAACCACAAACTGCACCCACATCACCAGCACTGGCCTATCAGGCACTGAGCCACAAGTGACATCACAACCACAAGCTCCACCCACAGGACCAGCACTGGCCTATCAGACACTCAGCCTCAAGCGACCTCACAACCACAAAGTGCAGCCACATCACCAGCACTGGCCTATCAGGAACTGAGCCACAAGCGACATCACAACCACAAACTCCACCCACAACACCAGCACTGGACTATCAGGCACTGAGCCACAAGTGACATCACAACCACAAACTCCACCCACAGGACCAGCACTGGCCTATCAGGCACTGAGCCACAAGTGACATCACAACCACAAACTCCACCCACAGGACCAGCACTGGCCTATCAGGCACTGAGCCACAAGTGACATCACAACCACAAACTGCACCCACAGGACCAGCACTGGCCTATCAGGCACTGAGACACAAGCGACATCACAACCAAGAACTGCACCCACAACACCAGCACTGGCCTATCAGGCAGTCAGCCACAAGTGACATCACAACCACAAACTGCACCCACATCACCAGCACTGGCCTATCAGGCACTCAGCCACAAGTGACATCACAACCACAAACTGCAGCCACTGGACCAGCACTGGCCTATCAGGCACTGAGCCACAAGTGACATCACAACCACAAACTCCACCCACAGGACCAGCACTGGCCTATCAGGCACTGAGCCACAAGTGACATCACAACCACAAACTGCAGCCACATCACCAGCACTGGCCTATCAGGCACTGAGCCACAAGTGACATCACAACCACAAGCTCCACCCACAGGACCAGCACTGGCCTATCAGACACTCAGCCTCAAGCGACCTCACAACCACAAAGTGCAGCCACATCACCAGCACTGGCCTATCAGGAACTGAGCCACAAGCGACATCACAACCACAAACTCCACCCACAACACCAGCACTGGACTATCAGGCACTGAGCCACAAGTGACATCACAACCACAAACTCCACCCACATCACCAGCACTGGCCTATCAGGCACTGAGACACAAGCGACATCACAACCACAAACTGCACCCACAGGACCACCACGGGCCTATCAGGCACTGAGCCACAAGTGATATCACAAACACAAACTCCACCCACAACACCACCACTGGCCTATCAGGCACTCAGCCACAAGTGACATCACAACCACAAACTGCACCCACAGGACCACCACGGGCCTATCAGGCACTGAGCCACAAGTGACATCACAAACACAAACTCCACCCACAGGACCAGCACTGGCCTATCAGGCACTCAGCCACAAGTGACATCACAAACACAAACTCCACCCACAGGACCAGCACTGGCCTATCAGGCACTCAGCCACAAGTGACATCACAACCACAAACTCCACCCACAGGACCAGCACTGGCCTATCAGGCACTCAGCCACAAGTGACATCACAACCACAAACTCCACCCACAACACCAGCACTGGCCTATCAGGCACTGAGCCACAAGTGACATCACAACCACAAACTCCACCCACAGGACCAGCACTGGCCTATCAGGCACTCAGCCACAAGTGACATCACAACCACAAACTGCACCCACAGGACCACCACGGGCCTATCAGGCACTCAGCCACAAGTGACATCACAACCACAAACTCCACCCACAGGACCACCACTGGCCTATCAGGCAGTCAGCCACAAGTGACATCACAACCACAAACTGCAGCCACATCACCAGCACTGGCCTATCAGGCACTGAGGCACAAGTGACATCACAAACACAAACTCCACCCACAACACCAGCACTGGCCTATCAGGCACTGAGCCACAAGTGACATCACAACCACAAACTCCACCCACAGGACCAGCACTGGCCTATCAGGCACTCAGCCACAAGTGACCTCACTACCACAAACTCCACCCACAGCACCAGCACTGGCCTATCAGGCACTCAGCCACAAGTGACATCACAACCACAAACTGCACCCACAGGACCACCACTGGCCTATCAGGCACTGAGCCACAAGTGACATCACAACCACAAACTCCATCCACAGGACCAGCACTGGCCTATCAGGCAGTCAGCCACAAGTGACATCACAACCACAAACTCCACCCACATCACCAGCACTGGCCTATCAGGCACTCAGCCACAAGTGACATCACAAACACAAACTCCACCCACAGGACCAGCACTGGCCTATCAGACACTCAGCCTCAAGTGACCTCACAACCACAAACTCCACCCACAGGACCAGCACTGGCCTATCAGGCACTCAGCCACAAGTGACATCACAACCACAAACTGCAGCCACATCACCAGCACTGGCCTATCAGGCACTGAGCCACAAGTGACATCACAACCACAAACTCCACCCACAGGACCAGCACTGGCCTATCAGGCACTCAGCCACAAGTGACATCACAACCACAAACTGCACCCACAGGACCAGTACTGGCCTATCAGGCACTCAGCCACAAGTGACATCACAAACACAAACTCCAGCCACAACACCAGCACTGGCCTATCAGGCACTCAGCCACAAGTGACCTCACTGCCACAAACTCCACCCACAGGACCAGCACTGGCCTATCAGGCACTGAGCCACAACTGACATCACAACCACAAACTCCACCCACAGGACCAGCACTGGCCTATCAGGCACTGAGCCACAAGTGACATCACAACCACAAACTCCATCCACAGGACCAGCACTGGCCTATCAGGCAGTCAGCCACAAGTGACATCACAACCACAAACTGCACCCACATCACCAGCACTGGCCTATCAGGCACTCAGCCACAAGTGACATCACAACCACAAACTCCACCCACAACACCAGCACTGGCCTATCAGGCACTCATCCACAAGTGACCTCACAAACACAAACTGCACCCACAAGACCAGCACTGGCCTATCAGGCACTCAGCCACAAGTGACATCACAACCACAAACTCCACCCACAGCACCAGCACTGGCCTATCAGGCACTGAGCCACAAGTGACATCACAACCACAAGCTCCACCCACAGGACCAGCACTGACCTATCAGGCACTCAGCCACAAGTGACATCACAACCACAAACTGCACCCACAACACCAGCACTGGCCTATCAGGCACTGAGCCACAAGTGACATCACAACCACAAACTGCAGCCACAACACCAGCACTGCCCTATCAGGCACTCAGCCACAAGTGACATCACAACCACAAACTGCACCCACAGGACCAGCACTGGCCTATCAGGCACTGAGACACAAGCGACATCACAACCACAAACTGCACCCACAGGACCAGCACTGGCCTATCAGGCACTGAGCCACAAGTGACATCACAAACAGAAACTCCACCCACAACACCAGCACTGGCCTATCAGGCACTGAGCCACAAGTGACATCACAACCACATACTGCAGACACAGGACCACCACTGGCCTATCAGGCACTGAGCCACAAGTGACATCACAGCCACGAACTGCACCCACAACACCAGCACTGGCCTATCAGGCACTCAGCCACAAGTGACAGCACAAACACAAACTCCTCCCACAGGACCAGCACTGGCCTATCAGGCACTGAGCCACAAGTGACATCACAATCACAAACTCCACCCACAACACCAGCACTGGCCTATCAGGCACTCAGCCTCAAGTGACCTCACAACCACAAACTCCACCCACAACACCAGCACTGGCCTATCAGGCACTGAGCCACAACTGACATCACAACCACAAACTGCACCCACAGGACCAGCACTGGCCTATCAGACACTGAGCCTCAAGTGACCTCACAACCACAAAGTGCAGCCACATCACCAGCACTGGCCTATCAGGCACTCAGCCACAAGTGACATCACAACCACAAACTGCACCCACAACACCAGCACTGGCCTATGAGGCACTGAGCCACAAGTGACATCACAAACACAAACTGCACCCACAGGACCAGCACTGGCCTATCAGGCACTCAGCCACAAGAGACATCACAACCACAAACTCCACCCACAGGACCAGCACTGGCCTATCAGGCACTGAGCCACAAGTGACAACACAACCACAAACTCCACCCACAGGACCAGCACTGGCCTATCAGGCACTGAGCCACAAGTGACATCACAACCACAAACTGCACCCACAGGACCAGCACTGGCCTATCAGGCAGTCAGCCACAAGTGACATCACAACCACAGACTGCACCCACATCACCAGCACTGGCCTATCAGGCACTCAGCCACAAGTGACATCACAACCACAAACTCCACCCACAGGACCAGCACTGGCCTATCAGGCACTCAGCCACAAGTGACATCACAACCACAAACTCCACCCACATCACCAGCACTGGCCTATCAGGCACTGAGACACAAGCGACATCACAACCACAAACTGCACCCACAGGACCAGCACTGGCCTATGAGGCACTCAGCCACAAGTGACATCACAACCACAAACTGCACCCACAGGACCACCACGGGCCTATCAGGCACTGAGCCACAAGTGACATCACAACCACAAACTGCACCCACAACACCAGCACTGGCCTATCAGGCACTGAGACACAAGCGACATCACAACCACAAACTGCAGCCACATCACCAGCACTGGCCTATCTGGCACTCAGCCACAAGTGACATCACAACCACAAACTCCACCCACATCACCAGCACTGGCCTATCAGGCACTGAGACACAAGCGACATCACAACCACAAACTGCACCCACAGGACCACCACGGGCCTATCAGGCACTGAGCCACAAGTGACATCACAACCACAAACTCCACCCACAGGACCAGCACTGGCCTATCAGGCACTGAGCCACAAGTGACATCACAACCACAAACTCCACCCACAGGACCAGCACTGGCCTATCAGGCACTGAGCCACAAGTGACATCACAACCACAAACTGCACCCACAGGACCAGCACTGGCCTATCAGGCACTGAGACACAAGCGACATCACAACCAAGAACTGCACCCACAACACCAGCACTGGCCTATCAGGCACTGAGCCACAAGTGACATCACAACCACAAACTGCAGCCACATCACCAGCACTGCCCTATCAGGCACTGAGCCACAAGTGACATCACAACCACAAACTCCACCCACAGGACCAGCACTGGCCTATCAGGCACTGAGCCACAAGTGACATCACAACCACAAACTGCACCCACAGGACCAGCACTGGCCTATCAGGCACTCAGCCACAAGTGACATCACAACCACAAACTCCACCCACAACACCAGCACTGGCCTATCAGGCACTGAGCCACAAGTGACATCACAACCACAAACTGCAGCCACAACACCAGCACTGGCCTATCAGGCACTCAGCCACAAGTGACATCACAACCACAAACTCCAACTACAGGACCAGCACTGGCCTATCAGGCACTGAGACACAAGTGACATCACAAACACAAACTGCACCCACAACACCAGCACTGGCCTATCAGGCACTGAGCCACAAGTGACATCACAACCACAAACTGCACCCACATCACCAGCACTGGCCTATCAGGCACTGAGCCACAAGTGACATCACAAACACAAACTCCACCCACAGGACCAGCACTGGCCTATCAGGATCTCAGCCACAAGTGACATCACAAACACAAACTCCACCCACAAGACCAGCACTGGCCTATCAGGCAGTCAGCCACAAGTGACATCACAACCACAAACTCCACCCACAGGACCAGCACTGGCCTATCAGGCACTCAGCCACAAGGGACATCACAACCACAAGCTCCACCCACAGGACCAGCACTGACCTATCAGGCACTCAGCCACAACTGACATCACAACCACAAACTCCACCCACAACACCAGCACTGGCCTATCAGGCACTGAGCCACAAGTGACATCACAACCACAAACTCCACCCACAGGACCAGCACTGGCCTATCAGGCACTCAGCCACAAGTGACATCACAACCACGAACTGCACCCACATCACCAGCACTGGCCTATCAGGCACTGAGACACAAGCGACATCACAACCACAAACTGCACCCACAGGACCACCACGGGCCTATCAGGCACTGAGCCACAAGTGACATCACAACCACAAACTCCACCCACAGGACCAGCACTGGCCTATCAGGCACTGAGCCACAAGTGACATCACAACCACAAACTCCACCCACAGGACCACCACGGGCCTATCAGGCACTGAGCCACAAGTGACATCACAAACAGAAACTCCACCCACAACACCAGCACTGGCCTATCAGGCACTGAGCCACAAGTGACATCACAACCACGAACTGCACCCACATCACCAGCACTGGCCTATCAGGCACTGAGACACAAGCGACATCACAACCACAAACTGCAGCCACATCACCAGCACTGGCCTATCAGGCACTGAGCCACAAGCGACATCACAACCACAAACTGCAGCCACATCACCAGCACTGGCCTATCAGGCACTCAGCCACAAGCGACATCACAACCACAAACTGCACCCACAGGACCACCACGGGCCTATCAGGCACTGAGCCACAAGTGACATCACAACCACAAACTCCACCCACAGGACCAGCACTGGCCTATCAGGCACTCAGCCACAAGCGACATCACAACCAAGAACTGCACCCACAACACCAGCACTGGCCTGTCAGGCACTGAGACACAAGCGACATCACAACCACAAACTGCAGCCACATCACCAGCACTGGCCTATCAGGCACTCATCCACAAGTGACATCACAACCACAAACTGCACCCACATCACCAGCACTGGCCTATCAGGCACTGAGACACAAGCGACATCACAACCACAAACTGCACCCACAGGACCACCACGGGCCTATCAGGCACTGAGCCACAAGTGACATCACAACCACAAACTCCACCCACAGGACCAGCACTGGCCTATCAGGCACTCAGCCACAAGTGACATCACAACCACAAATTCCACCCACAGGACCAGCACTGGCCTATCAGGCACTGAGCCACAAGTGACATCACAAACACAAACTCCACCCACAGGACCAGCACTGGCCTATCAGGCACTGAGCCACAAGTGACATCACAACCACAAACTCCACCCACAGGACCAGCACTGGCCTATCAGGCACTCAGCCACAAGACACATCACAACCACAAACTCCACCCACAGGACCAGCACTGGCCTATCAGGCACTCAGCCACAAGTGACATCACAACCACAAACTCCACCCACATCACCACCACTGGCCTATCAGGCACTGAGCCACAAGTGACATCACAACCACAAACTCCACCCACAACACCAGCACTGGCCTATCAGGCACTCAGCCTCAAGTGACATCACAATCACAAACTGCACCCACAACACCAGCACTGGCCTATCAGACACTGAGCCTCAAGTGACCTCACAACCACAAAGTGCAGCCACATCACCAGCACTGGCCTATCAGGCACTCAGCCACAAGTGACCTCACAACCACAAACTGCACCCACAGGACCAGCACTGGCCTATCAGGCACTGAGCCACAAGTGACATCACAACCACAAACTCCACCCACAGGACCAGCACTGGCCTATCAGGCACTCAGCCACAAGTGACAGCACAACCACAAACTCCACCCACAGGACCAGCACTGGCCTATCAGGCACTCAGCCACAAGTGACATCACAACCACAAACTGCACCCACAGGACCACCACGGGCCTATCAGGCACTGAGCCACAAGTGACATCACAAACACAAACTCCACCACAGGACCAGCACTGGCCTATCAGGCACTCAGCCACAAGTGACATCACAACCACAAACTGCAGCTACAGCACCAGCACTGGCCTATCAGGCACTGAGCCACAAGTGACATCACAACCACAAACTGCACCCACAGGACCAGTACTGGCCTATCAGGCACTCAGCCACAAGCGACATCACAACCACAAACTGCAGCCACAGGACCAGCACTGGCCTATCAGGCACTCAGCCACAAGTGACATCACAACCACAAACTCCACCCACAGGACAAGCACTGGCCTATCAGGCAGTCAGCCACAAGTGACATCACAACCACAAACTCCACCCACATCACCACCACTGGCCTATCAGGCACTGAGCCACAAGTGACATCACAAACACAAACTCCACCCACAACACCAGCACTGGCCTATCAGACACTGAGACACAAGCGACATCACAACCACAAACTGCACCCACCGGACCACCACTGGCCTATCAGGCACTGAGCCACAAGTGACAGCACAACCACAAACTCCACCCACAGGACCACCACGGGCCTATCAGGCACTGAGCCTCAAGTGACATCACAACCACAAACTGCAGCCACATCACCAGCACTGGCCTATCAGGCACTGAGCCACAAGTGACATCACAACCACAAACTGCACCCACATCACCAGCACTGGCCTATCAGGCACTGAGCCACAAGTGACATCACAACCACAAACTCCACCCACAGGACCAGCACTGGCCTATCAGACACTCAGCCTCAAGTGACCTCACAACCACAAACTCCACCCACAGGACCAGCACTGGCCTATCAGGCACTCAGCCACAAGTGACATCACAAACACAAACTCCACCCACAACACCACCACTGGCCTATCAGGCACTCAGCCACAAGTGACATCACAACCACAAACTGCAGCCACTGGACCAGCACTGGCCTATCAGGCACTGAGCCACAAGTGACATCACAACCACAAACTCCACCCACAGGACCAGCACTGGCCTATCAGGCACTGAGCCACAAGTGACATCACAACCACAAACTGCACCCACATCACCAGCACTGGCCTATCAGGCACTGAGCCACAAGTGACATCACAACCACAAGCTCCACCCACAGGACCAGCACTGGCCTATCAGACACTCAGCCTCAAGCGACCTCACAACCACAAAGTGCAGCCACATCACCAGCACTGGCCTATCAGGAACTGAGCCACAAGCGACATCACAACCACAAACTCCACCCACAACACCAGCACTGGACTATCAGGCACTGAGCCACAAGTGACATCACAACCACAAACCCCACCCACATCACCAGCACTGGCCTATCAGGCACTGAGACACAAGGGACATCACAACCACAAACTGCACCCACAGGACCACCACGGGCCTATCAGGCACTGAGCCACAAGTGACATCACAAACACAAACTCCACCCACAACACCACCACTGGCCTATCAGGCACTCAGCCACAAGTGACATCACAACCACAAACTGCACCCACAGGACCACCACGGGCCTATCAGGCACTGAGCCACAAGTGACATCACAAACACAAACTCCACCCACAGGACCAGCACTGGCCTATCAGGCACTCAGCCACAAGTGACATCACAAACACAAACTCCACCCACAGGACCAGCACTGGCCTATCAGGCACTCAGCCACAAGTGACATCACAACCACAAACTCCACCCACAACACCAGCACTGGCCTATCAGGCACTCAGCCACAAGTGACATCACAACCACAAACTCCACCCACAACACCAGCACTGGCCTATCAGGCACTGAGCCACAAGTGACATCACAACCACAAACTCCACCCACAGGACCAGCACTGGCCTATCAGGCACTCAGCCACAAGTGACATCACAACCACAAACTGCACCCACAACACCAGCACTGGCCTATCAGGCACTGAGCCACAAGTGACATCACAACCACAAACTGCACCCACATCACCAGCACTGGCCTATCAGGCACTGAGCCACAAGTGACATCACAAACACAAACTCCACCCACAGGACCAGCACTGGCCTATCAGGATCTCAGCCACAAGTGACATCACAACCACAAACTCCACCCACAGGACCAGCACTGGCCTATCAGGCACTCAGCCACAAGGGACATCACAACCACAAGCTCCACCCACAGGACCAGCACTGACCTATCAGGCACTCAGCCACAAGTGACATCACAACCACAAACTCCACCCACAACACCAGCACTGGCCTATCAGGCACTGAGCCACAAGTGACATCACAACCACAAACTCCACCCACAGGACCAGCACTGGCCTATCAGGCACTCAGCCACAAGTGACATCACAACCACGAACTGCACCCACATCACCAGCACTGGCCTATCAGGCACTGAGACACAAGCGACATCACAACCACAAACTGCACCCACAGGACCACCACGGGCCTATCAGGCACTGAGCCACAAGTGACATCACAACCACAAACTCCACCCACAGGACCAGCACTGGCCTATCAGGCACTGAGCCACAAGTGACATCACAACCACAAACTCCACCCACAGGACCACCACGGGCCTATCAGGCACTGAGCCACAAGTGACATCACAAACAGAAACTCCACCCACAACACCAGCACTGGCCTATCAGGCACTGAGCCACAAGTGACATCACAACCACGAACTGCACCCACATCACCAGCACTGGCCTATCAGGCACTGAGACACAAGCGACATCACAACCACAAACTGCAGCCACATCACCAGCACTGGCCTATCAGGCACTGAGCCACAAGCGACATCACAACCACAAACTGCAGCCACATCACCAGCACTGGCCTATCAGGCACTCAGCCACAAGCGACATCACAACCACAAACTGCACCCACAGGACCACCACGGGCCTATCAGGCACTGAGCCACAAGTGACATCACAACCACAAACTCCACCCACAGGACCAGCACTGGCCTATCAGGCACTCAGCCACAAGCGACATCACAACCAAGAACTGCACCCACAACACCAGCACTGGCCTGTCAGGCACTGAGACACAAGCGACATCACAACCACAAACTGCAGCCACATCACCAGCACTGGCCTATCAGGCACTCATCCACAAGTGACATCACAACCACAAACTGCACCCACATCACCAGCACTGGCCTATCAGGCACTGAGACACAAGCGACATCACAACCACAAACTGCACCCACAGGACCACCACGGGCCTATCAGGCACTGAGCCACAAGTGACATCACAACCACAAACTCCACCCACAGGACCAGCACTGGCCTATCAGGCACTCAGCCACAAGTGACATCACAACCACAAATTCCACCCACAGGACCAGCACTGGCCTATCAGGCACTGAGCCACAAGTGACATCACAAACACAAACTCCACCCACAGGACCAGCACTGGCCTATCAGGCACTGAGCCACAAGTGACATCACAACCACAAACTCCACCCACAGGACCAGCACTGGCCTATCAGGCACTCAGCCACAAGACACATCACAACCACAAACTCCACCCACAGGACCAGCACTGGCCTATCAGGCACTCAGCCACAAGTGACATCACAACCACAAACTCCACCCACATCACCACCACTGGCCTATCAGGCACTGAGCCACAAGTGACATCACAACCACAAACTCCACCCACAACACCAGCACTGGCCTATCAGGCACTCAGCCTCAAGTGACATCACAATCACAAACTGCACCCACAACACCAGCACTGGCCTATCAGACACTGAGCCTCAAGTGACCTCACAACCACAAAGTGCAGCCACATCACCAGCACTGGCCTATCAGGCACTCAGCCACAAGTGACCTCACAACCACAAACTGCACCCACAGGACCAGCACTGGCCTATCAGGCACTGAGCCACAAGTGACATCACAACCACAAACTCCACCCACAGGACCAGCACTGGCCTATCAGGCACTCAGCCACAAGTGACAGCACAACCACAAACTCCACCCACAGGACCAGCACTGGCCTATCAGGCACTCAGCCACAAGTGACATCACAACCACAAACTGCACCCACAGGACCACCACGGGCCTATCAGGCACTGAGCCACAAGTGACATCACAAACACAAACTCCACCACAGGACCAGCACTGGCCTATCAGGCACTCAGCCACAAGTGACATCACAACCACAAACTGCAGCTACAGCACCAGCACTGGCCTATCAGGCACTGAGCCACAAGTGACATCACAACCACAAACTGCACCCACAGGACCAGTACTGGCCTATCAGGCACTCAGCCACAAGCGACATCACAACCACAAACTGCAGCCACAGGACCAGCACTGGCCTATCAGGCACTCAGCCACAAGTGACATCACAACCACAAACTCCACCCACAGGACAAGCACTGGCCTATCAGGCAGTCAGCCACAAGTGACATCACAACCACAAACTCCACCCACATCACCACCACTGGCCTATCAGGCACTGAGCCACAAGTGACATCACAAACACAAACTCCACCCACAACACCAGCACTGGCCTATCAGACACTGAGACACAAGCGACATCACAACCACAAACTGCACCCACCGGACCACCACTGGCCTATCAGGCACTGAGCCACAAGTGACAGCACAACCACAAACTCCACCCACAGGACCACCACGGGCCTATCAGGCACTGAGCCTCAAGTGACATCACAACCACAAACTGCAGCCACATCACCAGCACTGGCCTATCAGGCACTGAGCCACAAGTGACATCACAACCACAAACTGCACCCACATCACCAGCACTGGCCTATCAGGCACTGAGCCACAAGTGACATCACAACCACAAACTCCACCCACAGGACCAGCACTGGCCTATCAGACACTCAGCCTCAAGTGACCTCACAACCACAAACTCCACCCACAGGACCAGCACTGGCCTATCAGGCACTCAGCCACAAGTGACATCACAAACACAAACTCCACCCACAACACCACCACTGGCCTATCAGGCACTCAGCCACAAGTGACATCACAACCACAAACTGCAGCCACTGGACCAGCACTGGCCTATCAGGCACTGAGCCACAAGTGACATCACAACCACAAACTCCACCCACAGGACCAGCACTGGCCTATCAGGCACTGAGCCACAAGTGACATCACAACCACAAACTGCACCCACATCACCAGCACTGGCCTATCAGGCACTGAGCCACAAGTGACATCACAACCACAAGCTCCACCCACAGGACCAGCACTGGCCTATCAGACACTCAGCCTCAAGCGACCTCACAACCACAAAGTGCAGCCACATCACCAGCACTGGCCTATCAGGAACTGAGCCACAAGCGACATCACAACCACAAACTCCACCCACAACACCAGCACTGGACTATCAGGCACTGAGCCACAAGTGACATCACAACCACAAACCCCACCCACATCACCAGCACTGGCCTATCAGGCACTGAGACACAAGGGACATCACAACCACAAACTGCACCCACAGGACCACCACGGGCCTATCAGGCACTGAGCCACAAGTGACATCACAAACACAAACTCCACCCACAACACCACCACTGGCCTATCAGGCACTCAGCCACAAGTGACATCACAACCACAAACTGCACCCACAGGACCACCACGGGCCTATCAGGCACTGAGCCACAAGTGACATCACAAACACAAACTCCACCCACAGGACCAGCACTGGCCTATCAGGCACTCAGCCACAAGTGACATCACAAACACAAACTCCACCCACAGGACCAGCACTGGCCTATCAGGCACTCAGCCACAAGTGACATCACAACCACAAACTCCACCCACAACACCAGCACTGGCCTATCAGGCACTCAGCCACAAGTGACATCACAACCACAAACTCCACCCACAACACCAGCACTGGCCTATCAGGCACTGAGCCACAAGTGACATCACAACCACAAACTCCACCCACAGGACCAGCACTGGCCTATCAGGCACTCAGCCACAAGTGACATCACAACCACAAACTGCACCCACAGGACCACCACGGGCCTATCAGGCACTCAGCCACAAGTGACATCACAACCACAAACTCCACCCACAGGACCACCACTGGCCTATCAGGCAGTCAGCCACAAGTGACATCACAACCACAAACTGCAGCCACATCACCAGCACTGGCCTATCAGGCACTGAGGCACAAGTGACATCACAAACACAAACTCCACCCACAACACCAGCACTGGCCTATCAGGCACTGAGCCACAAGTGACATCACAACCACAAACTCCACCCACAGGACCAGCACTGGCCTATCAGGCACTCAGCCACAAGTAACCTCACTACCACAAACTCCACCCACAGCACCAGCACTGGCCTATCAGGCACTCAGCCACAAGTGACATCACAACCACAAACTGCACCCACAGGACCACCACTGGCCTATCAGGCACTGAGCCACAAGTGACATCACAACCACAAACTCCATCCACAGGACCAGCACTGGCCTATCAGGCAGTCAGCCACAAGTGACATCACAACCACAAACTCCACCCACATCACCAGCACTGGCCTATCAGGCACTCAGCCACAAGTGACATCACAAACACAAACTCCACCCACAGGACCAGCACTGGCCTATCAGACACTCAGCCTCAAGTGACCTCACAACCACAAACTCCACCCACAGGACCAGCACTGGCCTATCAGGCACTCAGCCACAAGTGACATCACAACCACAAACTGCACCCACAACACCAGCACTGGCCTATCAGGCACTGAGCCACAAGTGACATCACAACCACAAACTCCACCCACAGGACCAGCACTGGCCTATCAGGCACTCAGCCACAAGTGACATCACAACCACAAACTGCACCCACAGGACCAGTACTGGCCTATCAGGCACTCAGCCACAAGTGACATCACAACCACAAACTGCAGCCACAGGACCAGCACTGGCCTATCAGGCACTCAGCCACAAGTGACATCACAACCACAAACTCCACCCACAGGACCAGCACTGGCCTATCAGGCACTCAGCCACAAGTGACATCACAACCACAAACTCCACCCACATCACCACCACTGGCCTATCAGGCACTGAGCCACAAGTGACATCACAACCACAAACTCCACCCACAACACCAGCACTGGCCTATCAGGCACTCAGCCTCAAGTGACATCACAATCACAAACTGCACCCACAACACCAGCACTGGCCTATCAGACACTGAGCCTCAAGTGACCTCACAACCACAAAGTGCAGCCACATCACCAGCACTGGCCTATCAGGCACTCAGCCACAAGTGACCTCACAACCACAAACTGCACCCACAGGACCAGCACTGGCCTATCAGGCACTGAGCCACAAGTGACATCACAACCACAAACTCCACCCACAGGACCAGCACTGGCCTATCAGGCACTCAGCCACAAGTGACAGCACAACCACAAACTCCACCCACAGGACCAGCACTGGCCTATCAGGCACTCAGCCACAAGTGACATCACAACCACAAACTGCACCCACAGGACCACCACGGGCCTATCAGGCACTGAGCCACAAGTGACATCACAAACACAAACTCCACCACAGGACCAGCACTGGCCTATCAGGCACTCAGCCACAAGTGACATCACAACCACAAACTGCAGCTACAGCACCAGCACTGGCCTATCAGGCACTGAGCCACAAGTGACATCACAACCACAAACTCCACCCACAGGACAAGCACTGGCCTATCAGGCAGTCAGCCACAAGTGACATCACAACCACAAACTCCACCCACATCACCACCACTGGCCTATCAGGCACTGAGCCACAAGTGACATCACAAACACAAACTCCACCCACAACACCAGCACTGGCCTATCAGACACTGAGACACAAGCGACATCACAACCACAAACTGCACCCACCGGACCACCACTGGCCTATCAGGCACTGAGCCACAAGTGACAGCACAACCACAAACTCCACCCACAGGACCACCACGGGCCTATCAGGCACTGAGCCTCAAGTGACATCACAACCACAAACTGCAGCCACATCACCAGCACTGGCCTATCAGGCACTGAGCCACAAGTGACATCACAACCACAAACTGCACCCACATCACCAGCACTGGCCTATCAGGCACTCAGCCACAAGTGACATCACAACCACAAACTCCACCCACAGGACCAGCACTGGCCTATCAGACACTCAGCCTCAAGTGACCTCACAACCACAAACTGCAGCCACATCACCAGCACTGGCCTATCAGGCACTCAGACACAAGTGACATCACAAACACAAACTCCACCCACAACACCACCACTGGCCTATCAGGCACTCAGCCACAAGTGACATCACAACCACAAACTGCAGCCACAGGACCACCACTGGCCTATCAGGCACTGAGCCACAAGTGACAGCACAACCACAAACTCCACCCACAGGACCAGCACTGGCCTATCAGGCACTCAGCCACAAGTGACATCACAACCACAAACTCCACCCACAGGACCAGCACTGGCCTATCAGGCACTCAGCCGCAAGTGACATCACAACCACAAACTGCACCCACATCACCAGCACTGGCCTATCAGGCACTAAGCCACAAGTGACATCACAACCACAAACTGCAGCCACTGGACCAGCACTGGCCTATCAGGCACTGAGCCACAAGTGACATCACAACCACAAACTCCACCCACAGGACCAGCACTGGCCTATCAGGCACTGAGCCACAAGTGACATCACAACCACAAACTGCACCCACATCACCAGCACTGGCCTATCAGGCACTGAGCCACAAGTGACATCACAACCACAAGCTCCACCCACAGGACCAGCACTGGCCTATCAGACACTCAGCCTCAAGCGACCTCACAACCACAAAGTGCAGCCACATCACCAGCACTGGCCTATCAGGAACTGAGCCACAAGCGACATCACAACCACAAACTCCACCCACAACACCAGCACTGGACTATCAGGCACTGAGCCACAAGTGACATCACAACCACAAACCCCACCCACATCACCAGCACTGGCCTATCAGGCACTGAGACACAAGCGACATCACAACCACAAACTGCACCCACAGGACCACCACGGGCCTATCAGGCACTGAGCCACAAGTGACATCACAAACACAAACTCCACCCACAACACCACCACTGGCCTATCAGGCACTCAGCCACAAGTGACATCACAACCACAAACTGCACCCACAGGACCACCACGGGCCTATCAGGCACTGAGCCACAAGTGACATCACAAACACAAACTCCACCCACAGGACCAGCACTGGCCTATCAGGCACTCAGCCACAAGTGACATCACAAACACAAACTCCACCCACAGGACCAGCACTGGCCTATCAGGCACTCAGCCACAAGTGACATCACAACCACAAACTCCACCCACAACACCAGCACTGGCCTATCAGGCACTCAGCCACAAGTGACATCACAACCACAAACTCCACCCACAACACCAGCACTGGCCTATCAGGCACTGAGCCACAAGTGACATCACAACCACAAACTCCACCCACAGGACCAGCACTGGCCTATCAGGCACTCAGCCACAAGTGACATCACAACCACAAACTGCACCCACAGGACCACCACGGGCCTATCAGGCACTCAGCCACAAGTGACATCACAACCACAAACTCCACCCACAGGACCACCACTGGCCTATCAGGCAGTCAGCCACAAGTGACATCACAACCACAAACTGCAGCCACATCACCAGCACTGGCCTATCAGGCACTGAGGCACAAGTGACATCACAAACACAAACTCCACCCACAACACCAGCACTGGCCTATCAGGCACTGAGCCACAAGTGACATCACAACCACAAACTCCACCCACAGGACCAGCACTGGCCTATCAGGCACTCAGCCACAAGTAACCTCACTACCACAAACTCCACCCACAGCACCAGCACTGGCCTATCAGGCACTCAGCCACAAGTGACATCACAACCACAAACTGCACCCACAGGACCACCACTGGCCTATCAGGCACTGAGACACAAGTGACATCACAACCACAAACTCCATCCACAGGACCAGCACTGGCCTATCAGGCAGTCAGCCACAAGTGACATCACAACCACAAACTCCACCCACATCACCAGCACTGGCCTATCAGGCACTCAGCCACAAGTGACATCACAAACACAAACTCCACCCACAGGACCAGCACTGGCCTATCAGACACTCAGCCTCAAGTGACCTCACAACCACAAACCCCACCCACAGGACCAGCACTGGCCTATCAGGCACTCAGCCACAAGTGACATCACAACCACAAACTGCAGCCACATCACCAGCACTGGCCTATCAGGCACTGAGCCACAAGTGACATCACAACCACAAACTCCACCCACAGGACCAGCACTGGCCTATCAGGCACTCAGCCACAAGTGACATCACAACCACAAACTGCACCCACAGGACCAGTACTGGCCTATCAGGCACTCAGCCACAAGTGACATCACAACCACAAACTGCAGCCACAGGACCAGCACTGGCCTATCAGGCACTCAGCCACAAGTGACATCACAACCACAAACTCCACCCACAGGACCAGCACTGGCCTATCAGGCACTCAGCCACAAGTGACATCACAACCACAAACTGCACCCACATCACCAGCACTGGCCTATCAGGCACTGAGACACAAGTGACATCACAACCACAAACTGCACCCACAGGACCACCACGGGCCTATCAGGCACTGAGCCACAAGTGACATCACAACCACAAACTCCACCCACAGGACCAGCACTGGCCTATCAGGCACTCAGCCACAAGTGACATCACAACCACAAACTGCAGCCACAGGACCAGCACTGGCCTATCAGGCACTCAGCCACAAGTGACAGCACAACCACAAACTCCACCCACAACACCAGCACTGGCCTATCAGGCACTGAGCCACAAGTGACATCACAACCACAAACTGCAGCCACATCACCAGCACTGGCCTATCAGGCACTGAGCCACAAGTGACATCACAACCGCAAACTCCACCCACAGGACCAGCACTGGCCTATCAGGCAGTCAGCCACAAGTGACATCACAACCACAAACTGCACCCACATCACCAGCACTGGCCTATCAGGCACTCAGCCACAAGTGACATCACAAACACAAACTGCACCCACAACACCAGCACTGGCCTATCAGGCACTGAGACACAAGCGACATCACAACCACAAACTGCACCCACAGGACCACCACTGGCCTATCAGGCACTGAGCCACAAGTGAGAGCACAACCACAAACTCCACCCACAGGACCAGCACTGGCCTATCAGGCACTCAGCCACAAGTGACATCACAACCACAAACTGCACCCACATCACCAGCACTGGCCTATCAGGCACTGAGCCACAAGTGACATCACAACCACAAACTGCACCCACATCACCAGCACTGGCCTATCAGGCACTGAGCCACAAGTGACATCACTACCACAAACTGCACCCACAGGACCAGCACTGGCCTATCAGGCACTCAGCCACAAGTGACATCACAACCACAAACTGCACCCACAACACCAGCACTGGCCTATCAGGCACTCAGCCACAAGTGACATCACAACCACAAACTCCACCCACAGGACCACCACGGGCCTATCAGGCACTGAGCCACAAGTGACATCACAACCACAAACTGCACCCACAACACCAGCACTGGCCTATCAGGCACTGAGCCACAAGTGACATCACAACCACAAACTGCAGCCACAGGACCAGCACTGGCCTATCAGGCACTCAGCCACAAGTGACATCACAACCACAAACTCCACCCACAACACCAGCACTGGCCTATCAGGCACTCAGCCACAAGTGACATCACAACCACAAACTGCACCCACAGGACCAGCACTGGCCTATCAGGCACTCAGCCACAAGTGACATCACAAACACAAACTGCACCCACAACACCAGCACTGGCCTATCAGGCACTGAGCCACAAGTGACATCACAACCACAAACTGCAGCCACATCACCAGCACTGGCCTATCAGGCACTGAGGCACAAGTGACATCACAAACACAAACTCCACCCACAGGACCAGTACTGGCCTATCAGGCACTGAGCCACAAGTGACATCACAACCACAAACTGCACCCACAACACCAGCACTGGCCTATCAGACACTGAGCCTCAAGTGACCTCACAACCACAAAGTGCAGCCACATCACCAGCACTGGCCTATCAGGCACTCAGCCACAAGTGACATCACAAACACAAACTCCACCCACAACACCAGCACTGGCCTATCAGGCACTCAGCCACAAGTGACATCACAACCACAAACTCCACCCACAGGACCAGCACTGGCCTATCAGGCACTCAGCCACAAGAGACATCACAACCACAAACTCCACCCACAGGACCAGCACTGGCCTATCAGGCACTGGGCCACAAGTGACATCACAAACACAAACTCCACCCACAACACCAGCACTGGCCTATCAGGCACTCAGCCACAAGTGACATCACAACCACATACTGCAGACACATCACCAGCACTGGCCTATCAGGCACTGAGACACAAGCGACATCACAACCAAGAACTGCACCCACAACACCAGCACTGGCCTATCAGGCACTGAGCCACAATTGACAGCACAACCACAAACTGCACCCACATCACCAGCACTGGCCTATCAGGCACTGAGCCACAATTGACAGCACAACCACAAACTGCACCCACAACACCAGCACTGGCCTATCAGGCACTCAGCCTCAAGTGACATCACAACCACAAACTGCAGCCACAGGACCAGCACTGGCCTATCAGGCACTCAGCCACAAGTGACATCACAACCACAAACTGCACCCACATCACCAGCACTGGCCTATCAGGCACTGAGACACAAGCGACATCACAACCACAAACTCCACCCACAGGACCACCACGGGCCTATCAGGCACTCAGCCACAAGTGACATCACAACCACAAACTGCACCCACATCACCAGCACTGGCCTATCAGGCACTGAGACACAAGTGACATCACAACCACAAACTCCACCCACAACACCAGCACTGGCCTATCAGGCACTGAGCCACAAGTGACATCACAACCACAAACTCCACCCACAACACCAGCACTGGCCTATCAGGCACTGAGACACAAGCGACATCACAACCACAAACTGCAGCCACATCACCAGCACTGGCCTATCAGGCACTCAGCCACAAGTGACATCACAAACACAAACTCCACCCACAGGACCACCACAGGCCTATCAGGCACTGAGCCACAAGTGACATCACAACCACAAACTCCACCCACAGGACCAGCACTGGCCTATCAGGCACTGAGCCACAAGTGACATCACAACCACATACTGCACCCACAGGACCAGCACTGGCCTATCAGGCACTGAGACACAAGCGACATCACAACCAAGAACTGCACCCACAACACCAGCACTGGCCTATCAGGCACTGAGACACAAGCGACATCACAACCACAAACTGCAGCCACATCACCAGCACTGGCCTATCAGGCACTGAGCCACAAGTGACATCACAACCACAAACTGCACCCACAGGACCAGCACTGGCCTATCAGGCACTGAGACACAAGCGACATCACAACCACAAACTGCAGCCACATCACCAGCACTGGCCTATCAGGCACTGAGCCACAAGTGACATCACAACCACAAACTGCACCCACAGGACCAGCACTGGCCTATCAGGCACTGAGCCACAAGTGACATCACAACCACAAACTCCACCCACAGGACCAGCACTGGCCTATCAGGCACTCAGCCTCAAGTGACATCACAACCACAAACTCCACCCACAACACCAGCACTGGCCTATCAGGCACTGAGCCACAAGTGACATCACAACCACAAACTGCAGCCACAACACCAGCACTGGCCTATCAGGCACTCAGCCACAAGTGACATCACAACCACAAACTCCAACTACAGGACCAGCACTGGCCTATCAGGCACTCAGCCACAAGTGACAGCACAACCACAAACTGCACCCACAGGACCACCACTGGCCTATCAGGCACTCAGCCACAAGTGACATCACAACCACAAACTCCACCCACAACACCAGCACTGGCCTATCAGGCACTCATCCACAAGTGACCTCACAACCACAAACTGCACCCACAGGACCAGCACTGGCCTATCAGGCACTGAGCCACAAGTGACATCACAACCACAAGCTCCACCCACAGGACCAGCACTGACCTATCAGGCACTCAGCCACAAGTGACATCACAACCACAAACTGCACCCACAACACCAGCACTGGCCTATCAGGCACTGAGCCACAAGTGACATCACAACCACAAACTCCACCCACAGGACCAGCACTGGCCTATCAGGCAGTCAGCCACAAGTGACATCACAACCACAAACTGCACCCACAGGACCCCCACGGGCCTATCAGGCACTGAGACACAAGCGACATCACAACCACAAACTGCACCCACAGGACCAGCACTGGCCTATCAGGCACTGAGCCACAACTGACATCACAAACAGAAACTCCACCCACAACACCAGCACTGGCCTATCAGGCACTCAGCCACAGGTGACATCACAACCACATACTGCAGACACAGGACCACCACTGGCCTATCAGGCACTGAGCCACAAGTGACATCACAGCCACGAACTGCACCCACAACACCAGCACTGGCCTATCAGGCACTCAGCCACAAGTGACAGCAAAAACACAAACTCCTCCCACAGGACCAGCACTGGCCTATCAGGCACTGAGCCACAAGTGACATCACAATCACAAACTCCACCCACAACACCAGCACTGGCCTATCAGGCACTCAGCCTCAAGTGACCTCACAACCACAAACTCCACCCACAACACCAGCACTGGCCTATCAGGCACTGAGCCACAACTGACATCACAACCACAAACTGCAGCCACATCACCAGCACTGGCCTATCAGACACTGAGCCTCAAGTGACCTCACAACCACAAAGTGCAGCCACATCACCAGCACTGGCCTATCAGGCACTCAGCCACAAGTGACATCACAACCACAAACTGCACCCACAACACCAGCACTGGCCTATCAGGCACTGAGCCACAAGTGACATCACAACCACAAACTCCACCCACATCACCAGCACTGGCCTATCAGGCACTCAGCCACAAGAGACATCACAACCACAAACTCCACCCACAGGACCAGCACTGGCCTATCAGGCACTGAGCCACAAGTGACCTCACAACCACAAACTGCAGCCACATCACCAGCACTGGCCTATCAGGCACTGAGGCACAAGTGACATCACAAACACAAACTGCACCCACAACAGCAGCACTGGCCTATCAGGCACTGAGCCACAAGTGACCTCACAACCACAAAGTCCACCCACAGGACCAGCACTGGCCTATCAGGCACTGAGCCACAAGTGACATCACAACCACAAACTGCAGCCACAACACCAGCACTGGCCTATCAGGCACTCAGCCACAACTGACATCACAAACACAAACTCCACCCACAGGACCAGCACTGGCCTATCAGGCACTCTGCCGCAAGTGACATCACAACCACAAACTCCACCCACAGGACCAGCACTGGCCTATCAGGCACTCAGCCGCAAGTGACATCACAAACACAAACTCCACCCACAGGACCAGCACTGGCCTATCAGGCACTCAGCCACAAGAGACATCACAACCACAAACTCCACCCACAGGACCAGCACTGGCCTATCAGGCACTGAGCCACAAGTGACATCACAAACACAAACTCCACCTACAACACCAGCACTGGCCTATCAGGCACTGAGCCACAAGTGACATCACAACCACAAACTCCACCCACAGGACCACCACTGGCCTATCAGGCACTGAGCCACAAGAGACATCACAACCACAAACTCCACCCACAGGACCAGCACTGGCCTATCAGGCACTCAGCCACAAGTGACATCACAAACACAAACTCCACCCACATCACCAGCACTGGCCTATCAGGCACTGAGCCACAAGTGACATCACAACCACAAACTCCACCCACATCACCAGCACTGGCCTATCAGGCACTCAGCCACAAGTGACATCACAAACACAAACTCCACCCACAGGACCAGCACTGGCCTATCAAGCAGTCAGCCACAAGTGACATCACAACCACAAACTCCACCCACAGGACCAGCACTGGGCTATCAGGCTCTGAGCCACAAGTGACATCACAACCACAAACTCCACCCACAACACCAGCACTGGCCTATCAGGCACTGAGCCACAAGTGACATCACAACCACAAACTGCAGCCACATCACCAGCACTGGCCTATCAGACACTCAGCCTCAAGTGACATAACAACCACAAACTGCACCCACAACACCAGCACTGGCCTATCAGGCACTTAGCCTCAAGTGACCTCACAACCACAAACTGCAGCCACATCACCAGCACTGGCCTATCAGGCACTGAGCCACAAGTGACATCACAACCACGAACTGCACCCACAACACCAGCACTGGCCTATCAGGCACTGAGCCACAAGTGACATCACAACCACAAACTCCACCCACAGGACCAGCACTGGCCTATCAGGCACTCAGCCACAACTGACATCACAACCACAAACTCCACCCACAGGACCAGCACTGGGCTATCAGGCACTGAGCCACAAGTGACATCACAACCACAAACTCCACCCACAGGACCAGCACTGGGCTATCAGGCACTCAGCCACAAGTGACATCACAACCACAAACTCCACCCACAACACCAGCACTGGCCTATCAGGCACTGAGCCACAAGTAACAGCACAACCACAAACTCCACCCACAGGACCAGCACTGGCCTAAAAGGCACTCAGCCTCAAGTGACCTCACAACCACAAACTCCACCCACAGGACCAGCACTGGCCTATCAGACACTCAGCCTCAAGTGATCTCACAACCACAAAGTGCAGCCACATCACCAGCACTGGCCTATCAGGCACTCAGCCGCAAGTGACATCACAAACACAAACTCCACCCACAGGACCAGCACTGGCCTATCAGGCACTCAGCCTCAAGTGACATCACAACCACAAACTGCACCCACAACACCAGCACTGGCCTATCAGGCACTGAGCCACAACTGACATCACAACCACAAACTCCACCCACAGGACCAGCACTGGCCTATCAGGCACTCAGCCACAAGTGACATCACAACCACATACTGCAGACACAGGACCACCACTGGCCTATCAGGCACTGAGCCACAAGTGACATCACAACCACGAACTGCAGCCACATCACCAGCACTGGCCTATCAGGCACTCAGCCACAAGTGACATCACAACCACAAACTGCAGCCACAACACCAGCACTGGCCTATCAGACCCTCAGCCTCAAGTGACCTCACAACCACAAACTGCAGCCACATCACCAGCACTGGCCTATCAGGCACTGAGCCACAAGTGACATCACAAACACAAACTGCAGCCACAACACCAGCACTGGCCTATCAGGCACTGAGCCACAAGTGACATCACAACCACAAACTGCAGCCACATCACCAGAACTGGCCTATCAGGCACTGAGACACAAGTGACATCACAACCACAAACTCCACCCACAGGACCAGCACTGGCCTATCAGGCACTGAGCCACAAGTGACATCACAACCACAAACTGCACCCACAGGACCAGCACTGGCCTATCAGGCACTCAGCCACAAGTGACATCACAACCACAAACTCCACCCACAGGACCAACACTGGCCTATCAGGCACTGAGACACAAGTGACATCACAACCACAAACTCCACCCACATCACCAGCACTGGCCTATCAGGCACTCAGCCACAAGAGACATCACAACCACAAACTCCACCCACAGGACCAGCACTGGCCTATCAGGCACTGAGCCACAAGTGACCTCACAACCACAAACTGCAGCCACATCACCAGCACTGGCCTATCAGGCACTGAGGCACAAGTGACATCACAACCACAAACTGCACCCACAACACCAGCACTGGCCTATCAGGCACTGAGCCACAAGTGACCTCACAACCACAAACTCCACCCACAGGACCACCACTGGCCTATCAGGCACTCAGCCACAAGTGACATCACAACCACAAACTGCACCCACAGGACCAGCACTGGCCTATCAGGCTCTGAGCCACAACTGACATCACAACCACAAACTCCACCCACAAGACCAGCACTCGCCTATCAGGCACTCAGCCACAAGTGACATCACAACCACAAACTGCACCCACAACACCAGCACTGGCCTATCAGGCACTGAGCCACAAGTGACATCACAACCACAAACTCCACCCACAGGACCAGCACTGGCCTATCAGGCACTGAGCCACAAGTGAAATCACAACCACAAAGTGCAGCCACATCACCAGCACTGGCCTATCAGGCACTCAGCCACAAGTGACATCACAAACACAAACTCCACCCACAACACCAGCACTGGCCTATCAGGCACTCAGCCACAAGCGACATCACAACCACAAACTGCAGCCACATCACCAGCACTGGCCTATCAGGCACTCAGCCACAAGTGACATCACAACCACAAACTGCAGCCACATCACCAGCACTGGCCTATCAGGCACTCAGCCACAAGTGACATCACAAACACAAACTCCACCCACAACACCAGCACTGGCCTATCAGGCACTAAGCCACAAGCGACATCACAACCACAAACTCCACCCACAACACCAGCACTGGCCTATCAGGCACTCAGCCACAAGAGACATCACAACCACAAACTCCACCCACAGGACCAGCACTGGCCTATCAGGCACTCAGCCACAAGTGACATCACAAACACAAACTCCACCCACAACACCAGCACTGGCCTATCAGGCACTGAGCCACAAGTGACATCACAACCACATACTGCAGACACAGGACCACCACTGGCCTATCAGGGACTGAGCCACAAGTGACATCACAATCACAAACTCCGCCCACAGGACCAGCACTGGCCTATCAGGCACTCAGCCACAAGTGACATCACAACCACAAACTCCACCCACAGGACCAGCACTGGGCTATCAGGCACTGAGCCACAAGTGACATCACAACCACAAACTGCACCCACATCACCAGCACTGGCCTATCAGGCACTGAGCCACAAGTGACATCACAACCACAAACTCCACCCACAGGACCAGCACTGGCCTATCAGACACTCAGCCACAAGTGACATCACAACCACAAAGTGCAGCCACATCACCAGAACTGGCCTATCAGGCGCTCAGCCACAAGTGACATCACAAACACAAACTCCACCCACAGGACCAGCACTGGCCTATCAGGCACTGAGCCACAAGTGACATCACAACCACAAACTGCACCCACAACACCAGCACTGGCCTATCAGGCACTGAGACACAAGCGACATCACAACCACAAACTGCACCCACAGGACCAGCACTGGCCTATCAGGCACTCAGCCACAAGTGACATCACAACCACAAACTGCAGCCACAACACCAGCACTGGCCTATCAGGCACTCAGCCACAACTGACATCACAAACACAAACTCCACCCACAGGACCAGCACTGGCCTATCAGGCACTCAGCCGCAAGTGACATCACAACCACAAACTCCACCCACAGGACCAGCACTGGCCTATCAGGCACTCAGCCGCAAGTGACATCACAAACACAAACTCCACCCACAGGACCAGCACTGGCCTATCAGGCACTCAGCCACAAGAGACATCACAACCACAAACTCCACCCACAGGACCAGCACTGGCCTATCAGGCACTGAGCCACAAGTGACATCACAAACACAAACTCCACCTACAACACCAGCACTGGCCTATCAGGCACTGAGCCACAAGTGACATCACAACCACAAACTGCACCCACAACACCAGCACTGGCCTATCAGACACTCAGCCTCAAGTGACATAACAACCACAAACTGCACCCACAACACCAGCACTGGCCTATCAGGCACTTAGCCTCAAGTGACCTCACAACCACAAACTGCAGCCACATCACCAGCACTGGCCTATCAGGCACTGATCCACAAGTGACATCACAACCACGAACTGCACCCACAACACCAGCACTGGCCTATCAGGCACTGAGCCACAAGTGACATCACAACCACAAACTCCACCCACAGGACCAGCACTGGCCTATCAGGCACTGAGCCACAACTGACATCACAACCACAAACTCCACCCACAGGACCAGCACTGGGCTATCAGGCACTGAGCCACAAGTGACATCACAACCACAAACTCCACCCACAGGACCAGCACTGGGCTATCAGGCACTCAGCCACAAGTGACATCACAACCACAAACTGCAGCCACATCACCAGCACTGGCCTATCAGGCACTGAGCCACAAGTAACAGCACAACCACAAACTCCACCCACAGGACCAGCACTGGCCTAAAAGGCACTCAGCCTCAAGTGACCTCACAACCACAAATTCCACCCACAGGACCAGCACTGGCCTATCAGACACTCAGCCTCAAGTGATCTCACAACCACAAAGTGCAGCCACATCACCAGCACTGGCCTATCAGGCACTCAGCCACAAGTGACATCACAAACACAAACTCCACCCACATCACCAGCACTGGCCTATCAGGCACTGAGCCACAACTGACATCACAACCACAAACTCCACCCACAGGACCAGCACTGGCCTATCAGGCACTCAGCCACAAGTGACATCACAACCACATACTGCAGACACAGGACCACCACTGGCCTATCAGGCACTGAGCCACAAGTGACATCACAAACACAAACTCCACCCACAGGACCAGCACTGGGCTATCAGGCACTGAGCCACAAGTGACAGCACAACCACAAACTCCACCCACAGGACCAACACTGGCCTATCAGACCCTCAGCCTCAAGTGACCTCACAACCACAAACTGCAGCCACATCACCAGCACTGGCCTATCAGGCACTCAGCAACAAGTGACATCACAAACACAAACTGCAGCCACAACACCAGCACTGGCCTATCAGGCACTGAGCCACAAGTGACATCACAACCACAAACTGCACCCACATCACCAGCACTGGCCTATCAGGCACTGAGCCACAAGTGACATCACAACCACAAACTACACCCACATCACCAGCACTGGCCTATCAGGCACTCAGCCACAAGTGACATCACAACCACAAACTCCACCCACATCACCAGCACTGGCCTATCAGGCACTGAGCCACAAGTGACATCACAACCACAAACTCCACCCACAGGACCAGCACTGGCCTATCAGGCAGTCAGCCACAAGTGACATCACAACCACAAACTGCACCCACATCACCAGCACTGGCCTATCAGGCACTGAGCCACAAGCGACATCACAACCACAAACTGCACCCACATCACCAGCACTGGCCTATCAGGCACTGAGACACAAGTGACATCACAACCACAAACTCCACCCACAGGACCAGCACTGGCCTATCAGACACTCAGCCTCAAGTGACATCACAACCACAAACTGCACCCACAGGACCAGCACTGGCCTATCAGGCAGTCAGCCACAACTGACATCACAAACACAAACTGCAGCCACAACACCAGCACTGGCCTATCAGGCACTGAGCCACAAGTGACATCACAACCACAAACTCCACCCACAGGACCAGCACTGGCCTATCAGACACTGAGCCTCAAGTGACCTCACTACCACAAAGTGCAGCCACATCACCAGCACTGGCCTATCAGGCACTGAGCCACAAGTGACATCACAACCACAAACTCCACCCACAGGACCAGCACTGGCCTATCAGACACTGAGCCTCAAGTGACATCACTACCACAAAGTGCAGCCACATCACCAGCACTGGCCTATCAGGCACTGAGCCACAAGTGACATCACAAACACAAACTCCACCCACATCACCAGCACTGGCCTATCAGGCACTGAGCCACAACTGACATCACAACCACATACTGCAGACACAGGACCACCACTGGCCTATCAGGCACTGAGCCACAAGTGACATCACAACCACAAACTGCAGCCACATCACCAGCACTGGCCTACCAGGCACTGAGCCACAAGTGACATCACAACCACAAACTGCAGCCACATCACCAGCACTGGCCTATCAGGCACTCAGCCACAAGTGACATCACAAACACAAACTGCACCCACAGGACCAGCACTGGCCTATCAGGCACTGAGCCACAAGTGACCTCACAACCACAAACTGCACCCACATCACCAGCACTGGCCTATCAGGCCTTGAGGCACATGTGACCTCACAAGCACAAAAGCATCAATGTGCTTGATGCTGTCTCATCAGGTACTGAAGCAACTGAACCTCACAAGTACAAAAATGATCACTGTGGCTGCTCGTGGCCTAGCAGATACTCAGGCCGAAGGACTCCACAAACACAAACAGCAGCAATATGCATCGAGCTGGACTGTCAGGTGTTCAGGCTGAAGAGACCTCACAGGCAGCCATGAAGCCACATATCTGCTCCTGACCTCTTTGAGACTGAGGCACAATTGACCTAAATAGGCACAAACAGCAGCAATGTGCATCCTGATCGCCAGTCACATACTGATGCACAACTGACCACAAAAGCACCAACAGCAGCAATGGGCCTGTTCCCCCTTTATGAGGCATGCAGACACAAGAGACCTCACCATCATCACCAAAGCTACATGCATGCTCTTGGCCTACCAGATTCAGAGGCACAACTCACCTCACAAGCACAAATGGCATCGACCTGCCTGCTGCTGCGCTATCTGGGACTGAGTCACAAGGGAGCTGAAAAGTGCAAACCTTCACAGAGGAGAAGCTCACCTGGGCCACTCGCACGTCCCTTGATTACGCTGTGATCACTCCACACAGAACAGTCTTCTGCACATGGCTTTCATCTCCTGGCAAGACTCTCCAGATCATGGCACAGCTCCACTCTGGCACCCTGCGCACAAATCACAAAAGGAACAATTGGTCTCGCTTTTCCTTTAGCACCATCAAGTCCCAGCTGGGAGCCTTTGCACTGCAGCACCTACACAATGGCAGCAGGATGCCACTTCCATTGCTAGTGCATTTCTAGGGACAGAGATCAGCTGAGGCAGCAGCTGCACTGCAAAGGCTTTCTGACACTCTCAGATCAACTCTGCACTGCACCAGGCATCAACCTGACGCCAGACCTCTGCTCTGACACCTAGTCTACAAACACACTGCCTCTGCCCCACACAGCTGCCTCTTCTGCTCGATACAACCAAGCGCCAGCAAGAACAGATGCATGCAGGACACTCGCCACTTGCACACTCCACAGCCACTGCTCTGCTCGCTGCCTTCCCTTGGCTCTGCAACCCAGACACTCAGGCAAGCTCTTGTGGTAACACCACAAGGTGGCCAAGGCACTCTAGGCTCACAGGGCCTGTGCAAATGAGCAGCACAAGATCAGGCACAGAGCTGCCTCCTTGGGTGATGCTGCTCTTTTCAGAGGGAAGGATCCTGCTTTCTTTGGGCACAGCAGGCTGTTGCTTTCCACCCCCATCCCCTCAGGAATCTCCAGCTAGGGATGTGGGAATGGGGATTTTCTTTAGTAATACAAAAGATACAGACACAATGCACAAACAGTTGAAAGTCCGGAAGGCCTCCTGAGACCAAAGTATCCTCCCTTCCTTTCCTTTAGTTACCTGGACAAGGAGCCCCGGGGAAGGGAAAAAGGGTGCAGAGCCTTTGAAATGAGGCCCAAGCAATGAGGCAGCCCCACACTGGATGGCTGCTGAAATGACAGCTCTCCTGGCTGCACAGCCTCTGCAGCAGCATCTGGGCTCCACAGCTGGCTTCACAGAGCACGGAGGGATGGGTGCCACAGGCAACCTGGCCCTGGGCACATCTTCACCCCTCCCAGAGCCAGCAGCCCAAGAGCTCTGAGACTTCCTCAGGTCAAGCTACGGACGCTTTGGGGCACTCACACAAAGGCACTCAAGACATGCTGGCATCTATTATAAGGCTCTTGGACTCATCCTGTGTGGCACCACAGCCTCCTAGGAAAAGGAGGGGGCACAAGAGCATTTGTTGAGCGGGCTGGCAGTAACAGCAGTTGTGGGATGTAGAATTTGCAGCACAGCAGAGGTACCAGGAGGTGAACCCACACCCCAAGTCACCCAGGGAAGACAGGCGCATTTATGGAGGCCTTCGCATCCATGCGTAGCCTCTTCTCAGTTACTTGCAGCTGCTTTCACAGAGGGCTCACGATGCTGGCCAAGATGTTGACAGGTACAGGGACACAGCCTGGCATCCTGCCTCCATCCTCAGCGCCTCTAGCACTGCACTGGGAACCTCATGAGTGGAGCAACCTAGAAAGAAAGAAAGAATCGGAGTGTTACTGGCAGTTCTGCTGGCCTTACAGAGTCGCAACAGGCAGGGGCAAATGTCTCCCCTCTGTGCTGAGCTCTATTGCTCAGAGCACAGCCAGCAGGGCCACCAAGACGTTCTACCCCTCTTTTTGGCACAGGTGACACCATGTCTGTATACCAGGTCCCATTTGGGCTCTCCAGTTCTGCACAGGCACTAACACACTGCAGGGAGTCCAGCACAGGGACACCAAGATGGGCAGGGGCTGCAGCGTGGGGCATAAAAGGAGAGGCTGCGAGAGCTGGCTTTGTTCAGCCTAGACAAAAGAAGGCCAAGGGAGATCTTCATGCTATGCACAGCTACCTTATGGAGGGCACAGAGAAGACGGAGCCGGATTTTCTTGGAGGTGCACACTAGTAGCATGGGAGGCAACAGGGACAAATCGGACAATGGGAAATACTTCTGAGACGTTATGAAGAAACCTTTTTCTCCGTGACGGTGGCCAAACTGTGGCACACGGATCCAGAGAGGTTCCCAGATCTCCATCCTTGGAAATAATCAAAACTTCACTGGAAAAGGCACCAAGATACCTCCTCTACTGGCACCTGCCTGGAGCAGGGCGTTGGAGCCCTGCTACCTCCACATGGCTCCCCCATTGCAGCCTCAAGGAATATGCTATTGGGAGACTCTTGCCAAAGGCACCAGAGGCTTTGCAGATGCCACCTCCACCGCTCAACAACGACAGGTGTCTCAGAGCCACTCATCGCCCTCACAGGCCTGACTTCTTGTGAGGGGGCATCTCCCCTCTCTGCAAGGCTCTGTGTACGCACAACGTGCAGAAATGCCTCTGACTGCTTTCATTAACTACCCATCTCGCTGAGGGATAGGAATGGATTAGCGTCTGAGATGGGAAGATGCAATGAGGGTCCAGATTCAGCAGAAAGCCTTTAAGGAGGGAGAAGAGAATTCTCTCCAGCAGTCACTAAAATCCCAAAGACTCACGGAAGCATCAAACCCTTCCGAAACTGCAAGCCTGAACCTCAGCTGACAGAAACCACCAAACCGTGAGCAGCCCTGCCTCGCACCACGATGCTCCAAGGAGGGAACACGGTCACTAACAGTCCTCACCCAGGTCTCCCAGAAGGACACTGTGATGGTAGGCTGGGCCTTGGGAGCAGAGCACTGCTCTCTCCAGACACCTCCTCGCACGCTGAGCACCAAAACACTGGCGCCACCACCCGGCTCCACCACAGGGCATCTCGCACTGTAACACGCCGTTACCTCCACACCTCACAGAGGGTTGGCAACCAACACACGCCTCTGCATCAGTGACACACAGCCCACAGCACCACACATGGCAGCACACAGGACACCCCAAGCACCCCACAACACACAAAGCCCAACTCTCCAGACCTTCCATTCCTTTCTAGTCCTCCAAGGCCTTGCAACAGGCTCTGCCTCTCAACAGCCACTCACAGCCCGGGGCCTGCTCACTTCCCACCTTCCCACCAGGAAGCAGAGAAGAAGTGCTCTCACAGTGGCTGATCAGGCCAGCTTTTCCCTCTCACTTGTGCCTCAACTTCTCTGAACAAGAAATCTCTTTCAAAATGTGGCCCATACCCTTTCTGGGGGGTGACATTCCTTCCATCTCCTCCAACAGCCTTTGCACCCATTCTCCAATGACTGCATACGTGGACAGAAAATCAGAGACCTCTAATGCGTTACAGTTCCAAACGTGTCATAAAAGCAGCTGGACACCTCAAAGACAGACACAGCATTCAGACCTTGCAGGAAAATCTCACAACTCCCTGCTCTTTTGACAGGGGCAATTTTTAAAGCACACACACCCTGGCAAGAAGAGATTATTCACACCACTGCTCACACCAGCATTAGATTCACTTAGCAGCCTCAAAAGTCTAGCTGGACTCCCTAGATGACTGCGAGGACGCTGCAAGCTTCTACTTAGCAACAAGTGGAAAGGCAAATTCCATGTCCATGCTCACCACAGAACATCATCTGCATTTGAAATGTAGCAGTACTAACTCATGATGACGGAGTGGAATAAAATTTGTGTCAGATAATATGGAATATCCACTTCTGCTTGATTAATGAGTTGCACTTCTTTATTGCTGTAGAGCTCTGCAGGGGTCAATCCCTCCTCTGAGCACACGCAACAAACCCAGAAGTGACCTCACCACCAGCATCCAAGCCATGTGTCTTCTCCTCACCTCTCAGCTGCTCACATAGAGGTGACCTCACAAGTCCATATCCCCACCACATGCCTGCTGATGGCCTATCAGGGACAGAAGTTTCCTCCAAATAACTTCCCCAGCCATCAACTACTGCCCACCTAGCAGGTACTCTGACAAAAGAGACCTCACAAGCAACGTCCATGCCTAACTGCCTGCTGCTGGCCTAGCAGGGACTCAGAAAGACATGACCTCACAGTCATCTTCACGGCCCTGTCTCTGTCACTCGCCTAGAACCCTCCAAGATAGAAACTACCTCACTATAAGTTCCTCAGGCATGAGACAAATCCTGCCTTATCAGCTCCTCAGCCTGAAATCATCTCAAAAAGAAACATATCTCAAATATATCCCAGATGTGGACCTGCTGCTGCCCTACCAACTGCTCAGGTAGAAACGATCTCAGAAACACCTTTCCACTCACAGAGCTCCTGAGATCCAACCAGTTCATCACTCACAAGTGACCGCACAAGCAACAGACAAACCTTCCTCCTCCAGATGGCCTTTCCAGTACTCAAGTAGAAATCACCTCAACAGCAAGAGCCCAGTCATCTGCCTCCTGCTCGCCTATCAGCTACTTGCAAAGAATTGATTTCACACTGGTGATTTTCTGGCATAGCTCTCATAGACAGAGCTGACCTCACTACCCACATCATGGCCACGCAGCTATTGACACCTGCAGCTCCCCCTGCCTTCCCCCAAGACTGAGCCACCTACTGAACAGCCTCCCTGATCCATGTCATTCCCCACACAATGCTTATACTGCAGCAAAACACCCCTTACGGATCAGTTAGGAGCCCCAAAATAAGATTACCTTTTGCCTAAATAGCCTCTACAAGCAGCCCATAAAACTTAGGAATTGGAAAAAGGCTTGCAAGTAATTCTTGGCAACATTTTCTAATGGGAGGATTGCATGGGAACAGCGATCATGAAACTGAAGACAGCAGGGCCTCATGTCCCAGGCACAGGGAGAAGCTTCCAGCAACTCAGAAGTCTGCTTCCTTCCCCAATGCTGAACAAAACCAGAAAATCCTCTACACATCCAGCACAACAAGCATTCTCCTGTTTTAGGCCCTGACAACTGGAGACACGTGGAAGGACTCAGGCCAGGGCATCTCAGCTGGTGAAACCAGCAGAGACACAATTCAGCAACTCTTCACCCTGACCTAGGAGCATGGAAAGAACAACGGCTAGTGCAAGCACTGGCCGTTCATCAACTTTCAAGGCCCTGACAAGCAAAACAGCTCACACTTACAGCTCTTCTGCAAATACCCTTCACCCTGCTGCCAGGCTCACAGGTCTCGGCGCAAAGCAAGAGGCAGGGAGCAAAAACAACGGCCTGGGCATGGCATGACATGCGGGCACAGCCTCTCTCAGAGACACTCGGAAATGCCGTTTCCACAACAAAAGACACCATTGGGAAGGGCACCTCGTGAAGACACCAGCAGCTTGCTCACACTTTGCCCAGCACCTCCCAAACGCACCTCGAAGCAGCACCTGGGGCTGCGCTGGCAGCAGCACCTCAGGGAAACGCTTTAACAGGGATCCCAGAGCCACCACAGGGGCAAAGGTTCCTGCACCCAAACCCCACCGAGCCGCCACGGCCCAGCTGCTCGGGGCAGGCCGCCACGTCTGGCTGCAGGGCAGCTCCCCCCTCTGGCCCACGTCGCTCTGGCCCCTGCTCACGGCCCCACCAGCCCCTGCTGCAGCTCCTGCAGCAAAGCAGCCTCGTCGCCAGCACCGCTGCCCCGCCCCGGCGGGAGGGCACCCGCCGCCATTTGAACGTGCCCGCAGCCCCCACCAAACCCTCTCGTCCGCTCGCTTCTCGCCTGCTTTGCTCCTGCTCCTCTTCCACCTCTTTGACGTCTTTTTTTTTTCCACATGTTGGACTGCAATTGGCTGACAGAGCCATCAGTGAAATCGATGCCCGCCCTCCTCCTCCTGACAGCCAATAGGAGGGCTGAACTGGGGCGATGCCATGGCAACATTGGGCCCTCCTGCCCTGGCAGCCAGCTCCGCCCCCTCCCCCGCAGTCGGGCGCCATCTTGTGGGCAGCAGCGCGGAGCGCGGCGGGGCCTGGGGGCAGCGCGGCGCCGTGTGGGCGGGCAGAGCGGGGCCCCGGGGTGCGGCCGCTGCCCCGTCGGGGCTGGGCTGTGCGGCAGGGTCCCCGCGGGGCTGCTGACTGCCCTGCGCCCTGGGGGCCGTGCGGAGCGCGGGGGTGCAGTGCTGGGGCCTGTGCTGGTGGCAGCCGTGGCACTGGCGTGGGGGCCCTGGGGCTGGCCGGGGCGGCAGAGCCCGCAGGCAGTGTCCTGCTGCCCCCAGGACAGGGCAGGGCAGGGCAGGGCAGGGCAGTGTCCTCTTGCCCCTCCTGCCCCAGCCCCCTGCCCACGGCAGCCCCGGGGCTCGGCAGCCCTCGTGCTGTGCCCGGCAGGGCTGGGCCATGGCCAGGCAGGGGCTGCTGTCTGCGGGGCTGGACTGTGTCCAGGAGGTCATTCCGGAGGGCTGAGGAGCCCCACAGGGGCACAGGGCAGTGATAGGGAGAGCAGCTCTGGGCCTGCTGGTGCTGGGGAGCGGTGGTGTGGGGGTCGTGAGGGGGCTGGGGGAGATGGCTGTGTTGGGCTCACCTCGGCACTGCCCACCACAGCTCAGAGAAAAAACCTTGGGGTCAGCCAGGACCTGTTGAATGAGGATTGCACATCTGCCTGTTTCCAATCTGCTCTCTCCAATGTATGTTCTTTTGGGTGCAGTGATTTGAGCCCAGTTTGCAGGAGGACAGGGGCAGTGGCCATCTGAAGATGGCATCTCTGAGCGCAAAACATGCTGCGCCAAGTTGGAATGATCCAGGGGGAAGGAACAGAGATTTCCCAAACACGCAGAGGACTTGGGGTTATAAAAAGGTGAAGGTTTCATTATGGTATATGGCCATTTCCAGCAGGGTCTTGAGAGCCCCATGGAGCTGCAGGCCACCTCAACCTCTGGGATGCAGGACCCCTTTCCTGCCAGAGCCACACCCCAAAGGGGGACCCAATCCCAGGGAAACCTGTCATGGATTCCCATGCCCCCCCCCACCCTAAGAGGTGATGGAGGTGGCTGCACAGAAGCCTTGGGGCTCAGGACAGCCCCAGCCCCAGGACCCAGCAGTCCTGGCTGTCACATTGTCCCCTGAGCCAGAGGGGACCCTCAGGCAGGGCTCTCGCAGCAGCCCCCAGCCCTGTCCAGGCACCCCCACAGCCCGGGATCCACAGCAGTTTTGGCAGTTAACAGTCTCTGTGCGACACCTCGGGAAGGAGGTCCCAAAGCCCTTACCCTCAGTGGAGAGCCACAGGAGTGTTGGGAACAAGGAGCTGTGGTCCTGGCTGATGGTGTCCGTCCAGCAGTCCTCCATCTCGCTTGCCCTCTTGCTCTCGTTTCACCTCTCCAGCCAGAGAAACAGGACGCTCTTCCCATCTCATTACCCAAAACTCCTTTCCAACATGCCCCTGCTCCTCCGCCTGTTGGTGAGGGGCCCCAACGTGGCCCCACTGCCTCCTGTCCCCTCTCCTTGCCGTGGAGCCACTAGGAAGGGCAGCCGTGGGGAGGGTGTGAGCAGTGCCCACAAGTGCCTGGGCCTCACAGGGAAGTGAGGGTCCCCGCAACGACACCGGGGAGACCTCCCTGTGATGTGGCACGTCCCATTGTGACCTCAGCTCGTGTCATCTGGGGGCTCAGTAGGTCACTGCCATGGAGATGGCACAGGCAGGGAGAGAGCAGAGAGATTTCCCCTCACATCCTGTAAAGCCATCACTTCCCTTCACTGCAGTTATTTTCCATAATTTTCTGATAAATCCTTCAGGAATGTCTCCAGACACTGTCACAGACTGTGAAATATCTCAAATGGGGCACTGGAGACGTCACTTCTGCACCCCTGCACTGACAGGTCACTGCACTGGGCAGACCTGTGCAGGAATCTGGGGTTTGGGGGTTGGCGTTTTTACAGGATCCAAGGCATGTGGGATGAACCAGCACAAAGCATGGCCACAGGCTGAGAAATGCTTTGGTGAGCCTCAAAACTGGTTTCTGCTGTGGGCCACTCTTTTTGTGGAAGCAGGATGCAGGACAATGTGGGACAGGACGTAGCTTTCCTCCTTTAGGCACCAAGGCAGGCTCTTTGCTTTTAAAAGTGCTCAGCAAGGTTTCTCAGTCGGCAGTGCTTGAGCTAGAGATGCTATGCCAGAGAAGAGCAAACATACCCTTAACACACATCATCCTGAGGCCCTTATCCAGGACCCTGGAGCCTGCCAGGCTCCAAAGCCATGGGCGAGGCCAGGTAGCAAATGTGGGGAAGTTTTCCCATTTCCCATGAAATTTGCCCATCTTTCCTTCTGGCTGAGCCTGAGGAAAGCCATTTCTCATCCCTGGGCCTCATTTGGTCCTTGGGCTTTTCAGTGTCACCTTGGGGCTGTGCTTCTCTCCTGGGTACGCTCCTCAGCCCCCTGCCCTCCTCCTCCCCGCAGGCTCCCTTGTTCTCCCGGGGTCTGTACAGCCCTGACATCCTGGATCTCCCACAATTTATGACTGTGGGCTTCTCAGGACATGCCCACACACTGCAGTGCTGCTGTCCAGGCTCCAGTGCAGAGCCTATGAGGCAGTGCGATGCCTCAGGACGTGCATTTTGACTCACTCCCAAGTTTGTGAGATGACCAGCTCCCAGCTCTGCAGCTACTGAAGTCTGAGAACATCCCGGCAACCAGCCTTCCTGCTCTTGCTAGTCTCTGCACAGTCCTGGGACAAATCTTGCAGAAGGGAGACTCCATTCACCTTGAATACTGTGAGAGATGCGGCTTTTCAAGTCACTGCAAAAGGAAGGACTCCTTTACTTGTTTGGGTTGCTTCTTGAGCCTGTGGCACCCCCTCTGTGATGCTGGGAGCCCCAGCTCTGCAGCCTGGTGTCTCTGCCCTTTCTCTCCCCTGTCTCCTGCTTGTCTACCCGAAGTCTTCTCTCTACACCAGGGGCATGGGAAGTGCTGCTTTAGAGAGCTCATTTGAAGCTGTGACACATTGTGAAGCTGAAGGCCTGAAGGAGGCTAGTCTGGGACATGGCCGTGCCCACAGACCCCCTCCTGCTCCCAGCCCGAGAATTCAGGAAGGTCTCCAGGGAGAGCAGTGGGTTTGGGGGTGGGTGGGATGGGTTTCCCTCAACATCTCTGGGTCGTGCATGGGTTTCTCTAAGCGTCCAGGAAAATCCCTCTTCTCTAGTGCCTTGCATCAAGACTTTTCCAGACTTTTGTACAGAAGCACAGCCTGGTCCAAGATCCCCAAGAGCAGCACGGCCCCCAGCATTGCCCGGGACCCCCAGGAGCTGTCTGGCTCTCTCTTCTGTTCCCACATTCCCCGATTAAATTGACAGTTTGTAGCCTCACCTTTACAACACTCCATCTGGACACTGCAACATTGTGACTCCTCCCCCAGCTCATTCCCATAGGCAGCTGCTGATTTGCGACCCGCCTATTGGCTGGCAGGAGGAGGGGGGCGGGTCTGGATTTCAGTGATGGCTCTGTCAGCCAATTGGAGTCCACCATGTGGAAGGAAAAAAGATGTGAAAGAGAGGTGAAAGAGGAGAGGGAGCGAAGCAGGGGAGGTTTTGGGTGGAAAGCAGGACTGGGCTTGGGCAGCTTGTTTCTCACAAGAACGTGAGAAGCGCTCTGCCCCCCTGCCCAGTATAACTGCTCTGCCTGGCACTGAGGCACAGGAGGACTCAGGGTGGAGATCAGGCTCTGCAGATAAGAGCCCCAGGGGCAGAGTTAGGAAACAAGAAAAGACCTCGAATGCGGAAAGCCGGCATCTTTAAGTACACCAGAAACCAGCAGGGGCTGGAAAATGCCCCAAGCTGTAGTAAAAGTTTGTGAGCATAAAGAAAAATCAATGAAAAAAAAAATCCCTGTTCAAATTTGAAAAATAGATGGATGTAATCAAGTAACCTTAAAAGAAGTAGCTTCAGCAGTTACAGTTAAAACCAAACTATAACAACCGAATGGCCTTGGTAGGGTTTACTTTTTGTTTGGGTTCTACAGAGTGACCCTCTGAAGAGCAACAACTTGAAAAGAAGCAGCCAGAAAGAATGGTAGAATTGTTAGGCTAAGTAATGTGTTTTTTAAAAGTATCTAAATAATAGAATGAACCTAGGAGCCAGCAGAGAAGTAACATCAAAGGAAGATGGCAGACCTAAGAATGAGAGGATACTCATACCAAGCTGATAACGAAACTCAACAGCTGTATATTAGTGTTTGTAAAACTGATGATCCTAAGGAAGGGGCTAACACCTTCCCTTGATGAAAGGAAAGGAAAGAAAGAGAAAAAGATGGTAAAATCTGAGCATAAGGGTAACAGCTGTTGATCTGAAGTTAAAGTTGTCTGTTTACTATAGAGAAGACAGGGAAATATGGGAAAATAATAAAAAAAAAGGTGACCAACTCCATTTGAAGCTCCTCTAAAGGGAACTATTCCAGCTTGGGGAACAAACTGATCTTTCGGTGCAGGAAAGAAATGCTTGCAATTAAAGGAAATAAAATTTCTGTGTTAACATATTGAACTGGAACAACACATGGATTCACCGAATTGGGTCAATAGGCCAGACCAATCATGTTGCTATTAGGATTAAGACTGTTACTTTTAACAGTTGTTTACGTGTTACTACAAATGGGCATACTTTGCTTTTGGCGTCTATTAATAGCAGTGCGCATTTCCCCAGTACACTGTGCTTACCAAAAAGCCGCCCACTGCACACCAAGGGGAATTTGCTGACTTCTGAAATAAATGTGTGTGTCTGGCGGTGTCAAGGGGTGGAGTGGCAGGCGCCACACAGGCAAGCGTGGGACTCTGGATGGTGCAGCCCACAGAAGACGGGTTTGCTCTGGGGTGATCCCAGGAGTTAAGGAACCCCGGGTGCATCACAGCTGGAGCCACCACACTGTGGGGTTGCTGCAGCCTGGGGGCACACCCTCTAACGACCCCATGAGTGACAATTCCAGACAGAGGAGAAGTGACACCACAGACTCACCCCATAAACATCTAGGTGCTGTGGAACCATTCCCCACAGAACGACCTGTTCATGGGTGCTGTTGCCAACTGAGCAGTGCTGTGGGCTGAGCACTAGGTTACCTGTTGATGTGCGCACTGTTATTGACTGAGGCCATACAGCCTTTGTGTAACTGCGGGCTGGCGTTGTTTTGACTGGCTATAAAAGAGAGTAAGCCACAGAAGTTGGTGTGGACTCCGACCGACCATCAGCTGGCCTGTG
Organism: Apteryx mantelli; assembly: GCF_036417845.1. Lineage (NCBI taxonomy): Eukaryota > Metazoa > Chordata > Aves > Apterygiformes > Apterygidae > Apteryx > Apteryx mantelli. The sequence goes on along the minus strand of NW_027118682.1, from coordinate 2,097,027 downwards.
GATGTCAATGGCGTGGTGAGGAGAATCCACGCAAAACTGTACCGGAAGTGTGGCCAATAAAGGGCGAGAGTGGTCACTGTACCGTGCATCCATGATTTAACTGTAGAGCTCTGATATGTATATATATTTTTTCAGTTCTCTTATATTTCTAGCTTTTTTGTTATAACCACTTATCTCTAATAAATTCTCATACTTGAAAAATGATCATCTCTTGGAGTTCAGTGCAAATAACCCCCAAATCTGAAAGAATCCCAGACACCCCTCTATTGGCATGTCACAGGTAACACTCACAAGGGGCATCAAATCTCTTGAGCAGGATGGTTGGTTACTGCCCAGATAGCGGTGGCAGTCTCCTTTGCCAGGGTCCTTCCAACAGTGGTTTCCACTGGATCAGATGAGACTCCCCAAACTGTTCTTCTGGGGAATTTTTATAGTCTGGCTGGCTTGTGGTCCTGTGTGACCTCTCCAGCATATGCATGAGCCATTGCTACTGATTACCTCAAACTACACACCAAAGCATCTCCTAACTCTCCTAAGAATGCACAAAGGACTGTCCTACTTGGCTGCTTCTTCATTTGCAGGAGCAGTTTCTACTGTCAATTTTCAAGGGTCTTAAGTATTTACAGTTTAATCAGTTCTGCAGCACGTGTCACTGCAGAGATTCTGAAACAGCCAGATACTCCACCTGTGATGATACTCACCACATTTAAGCACAGGAATTGGTCCAGGCACAGCAGGATCTGCCTCTAGAAATCTCTAGAACGGTCTGAAATACCCACTTGGAGAGGTTCTGCACCAGTCAGTCCAACACTTAATTTGGAAAGTGGTAGCAGTTCAGTCAATCTCCTAGTTTCAAGTCCATCCCCTGTCTCAAACCTGCCCATCAGCTCACCTGTGTGGATTACTAGATAGGGGAGTTTCTGGACCACCCAGGGTATTAATGACTTGAGTGCTCTGAGTGTGCACACAGGCACAGGCCTGATAGCCTGTTGCCCACCCACACCAGAATTCTAACTGTAAGAGAAACCTGAATTTCACACCTGGAACTTGATTTCCAAAGCTTTTGCCACAAGTACGGGCTCTTAGCTAGCACTCTGGCCTACCTCTGCAAGCAAGTGAGGCAGGAGAGTTGTTTCCTGTGTCTAAAGACAGGTGGGATGAATCAACCTTTATTTCATGGCATTGGATATAAACAAAGAGAAAATGAGAATCCCTTGTGCAGTTCTGGTCTCCCACCTCAAGAAAGAAAAGTAGGACTAGGAAAAGGGAAGGGAAAGTTGACGAAGGTAGCAAGGAGAATTTCACCACACAGGACGTTAGTTACTCTTGTCCCACCTTCAACTGACTGGATTCTGAAATGGATCCTCCCAACCATACCATAGCGAGAAAATTCTTCCTCAAGGCCTTTTCAGTCACTCATGAAATGCAAATCCTCTTCTTCACACTGCCATGGGTGATTTATCTGCTCACTGCCACGGGGAATATGGTCGTGATATCTATCATTTGACTCAACCACCAGTTCCACCCCTAGCGTATCTCTTCCCCAGCAGCATCTCCTTCTCAGATATTTGGTTCCCTTTGCCCCTAAAAGGTTTGTCAGCCTCATCTTGGAGATTAAGACCATCCTGCGGCTGCTTGCCAGTTCCAGACCTTCCTTTCAATCTTCCTGGGCACAGCTGAGTTCAGTCTGCTTGTTGTGATGTCTTTCAATTGCTGTGGGGCCATTTGCAACCTGTTGCACTGCACCATCTTTATGAAGCCCTGGTTGGGCTCCATGCTCATCTTTACCCATTGGTAAAGCGCCGGCTTGAAGGTCTCCATGGCGAGGGACAGTCTGCAAGGCACCATGCCCCACCTCTATGGTCACCTGGAGGGGACACCCTCACTACCATCTGTATACTCAGGTGGCTCCTCTGGGCCGGCCTCCAGCGCCTCTCTATGCTCTCCCGGCAGAGGGACACTCTGGGATCCCCCCTCCAGCCCCTTTCTTGGGCTGCTGATGGAGACAAAATTTCAGGGCCACCCGCTCATGGCAGATAATGCCAAAGGCTGCGATGGCCCCTGGGTTGTTCGCCCACTTCTGAAAAAAAGGCCGCAGCCTCCCGGGGCTCCAGTGACGTGCACGTGTGTCCCCTTGCGGAGACTCGCCCAGGCCTCAGGGCAGAGTGGGGCCCTGTGGCAGCAGCGCCCCGGCAGCAGCGTTTCCCCACCGACACTCCCCTGCAGCACAACTGCCGCAGCCCAGGGCCAGCCCGGCGCTGCTCCCCCTCGCTCCCCGCCCCCGGCCCCAGCTGGCATCAGCCGCCGCAGGCTCCGGCCACATGAGCACACGCCGGGCCGCAGCGTCGCTCCGGGCTCCCTGCGCAGCAGCCGCCAACACCCGCCGCTGCCGCAGTTGCTTCTCCGCGGCCTCGAGAGCGGCGCCGCGGCGGGGCCCAGCGGGGGCGGGGCCGGTGGCACCAGGGGTGGTGGCCATGGACACACAGGCCCCGCCCCCCACAGGGCCGGAAGTGTTGCCTCGCACGGAGCATGCGCACTGGTGCAGAGGAGGGTGGCGAGGGGCGGCGAGGGGCGGGGGGGGGCCGGGGCTGCCCGGGCCCTGCGGGGAGGGAGGGAGGGGGTGAGAGGTGGCTGGTGCCACACGGGGCAGCGTCTCCCAGCGCGGGGCCGCCCGGAGCCTCAAGCCGCAGCGCCGGGAGCTGCCGCGCCAGGGCCGAGGGCCGAGGGCCGCGGGCTGGGCAGAGTGAGCGGCTGTGCGCAGGGGCAGCCGGAGCCGCCGCGGCCTGGTGAGTGCGAGCAGCTGCTGGGGAAGGCCCGGCCCGGCCTGGGCTGCCTGCGGCCCCGCGGGAGCCCCTGCCTCTTGCGCCCTTGTGCTGGCGGCCCCGCAGCTCAGTGCCGGCTGTGGTGGCCATTTGTCAGTGCCGTCCCAGCCGCGAGGGGAGGGCGTGGGTGGAGCTGGGCTTGTGGTGGCTCCAGGCTGTAGGTGAGAGCAGGCAAGAGGAACGGGGGCTTCAGCCAGTGCCTGTGGGGTGGCCTTGGCCCTGGCACAGTGATGCACCCAACATGCTGCCAGCAGCAGCAGCCGTGCAGATCTGAGCATGCACTGATGCAAGAAGAAGAAATATGTCCTGAGGAGTCATGTTTTAACTCTGCATTTCAGATACCATAATTCATATTGCTGTCATGTACCCTGATAGCAGTTTTTTCATGACTATCCCTTCCCTCATGTGTGTTGCTTCTGTGTGAAAGTGCACAAGTGATAATTTCTGCTGTTTTACTGTCCCTGTAGTTCACACCCTGTAAAGCCTGATCGGAAACCTGTTGTTAAAAGTAAGGGCTGGCTAAGATAAGAAGTGGAGCACAATGAAGACACCTGCCTTGCTCTGCCCTGCTCCTGGAAGTGGTCTGCTGCAGGCTAGGCTGCCTCTTGGAAGGCTTTGTCATCTCAAAAGTGATTATTACAGCAGTGTGTCCCTGGCAACTCTCGGTGCTAAATTCCACACGGATGCAGAATTGGTTCACTTTTTAGGCCATTTTCAGTGTACAGGTTTTGGAAGGAAATGATTTCTTCTGTGTGTCTGAGAGGGCTTGCAAGCATTTCCATACATAATGTTCTGTTGTCTTCCCTCTGCTGTTCATTCTTGTTATTTCTTTTTTGTTCTCTCCCTCCCCACTTATGCTTTCTCGCTCTTAGCATGCTGCTGAAGCAAAGGAAAGGAACTAGGGTGCGTGTGTGGGGGGAGGCGGGGGGGAGAGAGGGTGCTTAAAAGGTGCAGAAGGCAGGTATGTGAAACTAGGGAGCCCTTTTAAAAGATATGGATTTTCTGCTCTCCTGTTATGGGGAAAATCAGGAAATTGAGAGGAAGAAGAGAAAAGAAACTTTTTTCTTAAATAAAAGTCAGTGGGTTGTATATTAAATGCAATAAATTAATGGTATTAACTCCATTCCCCCACCCTTCAATCTCAAGGGCTTAATTTCATTCTGGCTGTGCCAGGGGCACGATGGGAAAGGGCAGAGTCAAGAGGCTGCGGCCTGGCTCTTCAGTGCAGCCGCAGGGCAGAGGGCTCGAGGGTAGTAAATGAGCATGGGGAGAAACAAGCCCATCTTCTGAAGCTCAGCACCCAAGTTCAGCTTTTTTTTCTCTTTTTATGGTAGCAGGTTGGGGGTTGATGTCACATCGAGCTGAGGGGGGTGTAAAACCATGCTGCAGCAGCACATGGTCCATCGCCTACAGTCCTGCTCTCAGCCCGTGCCAGTCCTTGCAGTTTTGTGATGAGAGGGATTTCTGTCTGAAAACAAACCCCATGAGTAGGAAGAGGATCACAGGAGAGGGGAGCACCTGCTTCGCGGGCTGGCCTGGGGTTACAGCAGCTGGAGGAGATGCTGAAGCCGAGCCCGCAGTGAGGGAGTGAAGCTGCAGGTTGTCACGCTTCATTTGCAAGGAGACTGTTCCCATCTGCCAACCTGATGGTCAACCAGGTGGCCAAGCTGGTGAAGAGAGCCTTCAAGTGGGAGTGAGTGGGAGGAGAGGGTGACTCAAAAAAGAGTGAGGATGTAATGGCATGGGATGGCAATGAAAAGGTGCAGGGTGATGTGGGGAGGAGAAACGCCGAGAGAGCAGTGGGAATGCAGGGAGCTCTGCCTAGGGACGGACGGTGAGGCATTCGAGAGTGTGTGGGTGAGGATTAGGGGGCAGACCAACAGGGGTGGCCTTGTAGTGGATTTCTGCAGTGGATTGTCTGAAGAAGGGCAGCCTCTGCAAGGCCCAAGGAGCGCTGAGCTGGGGAGAGGAAAATTTGTCCTGCTCTGCAGATCCCAGCTCGCAGCCGGGCTCAGAGCTGGAACAAGAGGCTTGGAGGCAATGACGTGGTGATGGATGTCCCCACGGTGGCCACCAAGGCATTGTGATGGGGGGTCCCCATGGTCACCACCAAGGCATTGTGATGGGAGTCCCCACGGCGACCACCAGGGCTTTGTTGATGGGGGGTCCCCATGGTCACCACCAAGGCATTGTGATGGGAGTCCCCACAGAGACCACCAGGGCTTTTTGATGGAGGTCCCCACAGCGACCACCAGGGCTTTGTGATGGTAGTGGCGTCGTGCCCACAAGGCCATTGTGATGGGGCAGTCCCTGTGGTGACCGTGTCTTTGCTGGGGCCAGAGCCCCGAGGTCCTCACTCCGAGGAGAGCGGCTCGATCAGGAGGAAGCAGCTCCCCTTGGTGCCAGAGTGGCAGGTCTCTGGAAGAGGATCCTGGAGATGGGCAAGGAGCGGCGGGAAAACGTCTGCTCCCAGCCCATGGATGGGCTTCCAGGCACACAGGAGCGCAGGAGGAGAGGCCACATCCCAGACTAGCCTCCTTCAGGCCTTCAGCTTCACAATGTGTCACAGCTTCAAATGAGCTCTCTAGAGCAGCACTTTCCATGCCCCTGCTGTGGAGAGAAGACTTTGGGTACACAAACAGGAGACAGGGGAGAGAAAGGGCGGAGACACCAGGCTGCAGAGCTGGGGCTCCCAGCATCACAGAGGGGGTGCCACAGGCTCAAGAAGCAACCCAAAGAAGTAAAGGAGTCCCTCCTTTTACAGTGACTTGAAAAGCCACATCTCTGACACTATTCAATGTGAATGGAGTCTCCCTTCTGCAAGATTTGTCCCAGGACTGTGCAGAGACTAGCAAGAGCAGGAAGGTCGGTTGCAGGGATGCTCTCAAGCTTCAGCAGCTGCAGAGCTGGGAGCTGGTCAGCTCACAAACTTGGGAGTGAGTCAAAATGCACGTCCTGAGGCATCGCACTGCCTCATAGGCTCTGCACTGGAGCCTGGACAGCAGCAATGCAGTGTGTGGGCATGCCCGGAGAAGCCCAGAGTCATAAATTGTGGGAGATCCAGGATGTCAGGGCTGTACAGACCCCGGGAGAGCAAGGGTGCCTGCGGAGAGGAGGAGGGCAGGGGGCTGAGGAGCGTAGCCAGGGGAGAAGCACAGCCCCAAGGTGACACTGAAAAGCACAAGGACCAAATGAGGCCCAGGGATGAGAAATGGCTTCCTCAGGCTCAGCCAGAAGGAAAGATGGGCAAATTTCATGGGAAAACTTCCCCACATTTGCTACCTGGCCTCGCCCATGGCTTTGAAACCTGGCAGGCTCCAGGGTCCTGGATAAGGGCCTCGGGATGATGTGTGTTAAGGGTATGTTTGCTCTTCTCTGGCATAGCATCTCTAGCTCAAGCACTGCTGACTGAGAAACCTTGCTGAGCACTTTTAAAAGCAGAGAGCCTGCCTTGGTGCCTAAAGGAGGAAGGCTACGTCCTGTCCCACATTGTCCTACATTGTGCTTCCACAAAAAGAGTGGCCCACAGCAGAAACCAGTTTTGAGGCTCACCAAAGCATTTCTCAGCCTGTGGCCATGCTTTGTGCTCGTTCATCCCACATGCCTTGGATCCTGTAAAAATGCCTGTCCTGAGCCCCAAGGCTTCTGTGTGGCCAGCTCCATCACCTCTTAGGGTGGGGAGGGCATGGGAATCCATGACAGGTTTTCCTGGGAGTGGCCCCCCCTTTGGGCTCTGGCTCTGAGAGGAAAGGGGTCCTGCATCCCAGAGGATGAGGTGGCCTGCAGCTCCATGGGGCTCTCAAGACCCTGCTGGAAATGTCCATATACCATAATGAAACCATCACCTTGGAATAACACCAAGTCCACTGTGTGTTTGGGAAAAATCTCTGTTCTTTCCCCCTGGATCCTTCCAACTTGGCGCAGCATGTTTTGCGCTCAGAGATGCCATCTTCAGATGGCCACTGCCCCTGTCCTCCTGCAAACTGGGCTCAAATCACTGCACCCAAAAGAACATACATTTGAGAGAGCAGATTGGAAACAGGCGGAGGTGCAATCCCCATTCAATAGGTCCTGGCTGACGCCAAGGTCTTTTCTCTGAGCTGTGGTGGGCAGTGCTGGGGTGATCCCAACACAGCCATCTCCCCCATCCCCCTCACGACCCCACACCACCGCTCCCTAGCCGAGCCTGCCGTGGGCAGGGGGCCGGGGCAGGAGGGGGAGAGGACACTGCCCTGCCCTGCGGGCAGCAGGACACTGCCCGCAGGCTCTGCAGCCCTGGCCAGCCCCAGGGCCCCCATGCCGGTGCCAGGGATGCCACCAGCACACGCCCCAGCGCTGCCCCCCCGCACCCCGCATGGCCCCCAGGGCGCAGGGCACCCAGCAGCCCCGTGGGGCCCCTGCCGCAGAGCCCAGCCCCGCCGGGTCAGCGGCCGCGCCGCGGGGACCCGCACTGCCCGCCAACACGGCGCCGCACTGCCCCCAGGCCCCGCCGCGCCCCGCGCTGCCGCCCACAACATGGCGCCCGACCGCCCAGTGTTGCCATGGCATCGCCCAGTGCAGCCCTCCTATTGGCTGTCAGGAGGAGGAGGGCGGGCACCGATTTCACTGATGGCTCTGTCAGCCAATTGCAGTCCAACATATGGAAAAAAAAAGACGTTAAAGACGTGAAAGAGGAGCGGGAGCAAAGCAGGCGAGAAGCGAGCGGGCGAGAGGGTTTGGTGGGGGCTGCGGGCGCGTTCAAATGGCGGCGGGTGCCCTCCCGCCGGGGCGGGGCAGCGGTGCTGGCGCTGGGGCTGCTTTGCTGCAGGAGCTGCAGCAGGGGCTGGTGGGGCCGTGAGCAGGGGCCAGAGCGACGTGGGCCAGAGGGGGGAGCTGCCCTGCAGCCAGACGTGGCGGCCTGCCCCGAGCAGCTGGGCCGGGGCGGCTCGGTGGGGTTTGGGTGCAGGAACCTTTGTCCCTGTGGTGGCTCTGGGATCCCTGTTAAAGCGTTTCCCTGAGCTGCTGCTGCCAGCGCAGCCCCAGGTGCTGCTGGGATCTGCGTTTGGGAGGTGCTGGGCAAAGTGTGAGCAGGCTGCTGGTGTCCTCGCGAGGTGCCCTTCCCAGTGGTGTCTTTTGTTGTGGAAACTGCATTTCCGAGTGTCTCTGAGAGAGGCTGTGCCCGCATGTCATGCCGTGCCTTAGCCGTTGTTTTTGCTCCCTGCCTCTTGCTTTGCGCCGAGACCTGTGAGCCTGGCAGCAGGGTGAAGGGTGTTTGCAGAAGAGCTGTGTAAGTGTGAGCTGTTTTGCTTGTCAGGGCCTTGAAAGTTGATGAACGGCCAGTGCTTGCACTTGCCGTTGTTCTTTCCATGCTGCTAGGTCAGGGTGAAGAGTTGCTGAATTGTGTCTCTGCTGGTTTCACCAACTGAGATGCCCTGGCCTGACTCCTTCCTCATGTCTCCAGTTGTCAGGGCCTAAAATAGGAGAATGCTTGTTGTGCTGGATGTGTAGAGGATTTTCTGGTTTTGTTCAGCATTGGGGAAGGAACCAGAGTTCTGAGTTGCGGGAAGGCTTCTCCCTGTGCCTGGAACATGAGGCCCTGCTGTCTTCAGTTTCATGATTGCTGCTCCCACGCAAATCCTCCCCTTAGAAAATGTTGCCAAGAATTACTTGCAGGCTGTTCTGCAATTCTTAAATTTCATAGGCTAGGTGTTGATAATGCATAGCAGAAGCTAATCTTTTGGTGTAGTAACTGGTAGGCAATGGGTGTTTCAGAGCATTGTGAGTATTATGAGGCCATGATGTGAATCTGTGATGTTATGACACCTCTATGTGAGCAGCTTAGAGGTGAGGAGAAGACGCATGGCTTGGATGCTGGTGGTGAGGTCACTTCTGGGTTTGTTGCGTGTGCTCAGAGGAGGGATTGACCCCTGCAGAGCTGTACAGCAATACAGAAATGCAACTCATTAATCAAGCAGAAGTGGATGTTCCACATCATCTGACACAAATTGTATTCCACTCCGTCATCATGAGTTAATACTGCTACATTTCAAATGTGGATGATGTTCTGTGGTGAGCATGGACATGGAGTTTGCCTTTCCGCTTGTTGCTAAGTAGAAGCTTGCAGCGTCCTCACAGTCAGCTAGGGAGTCCAGCTAGACTTTTGAGGCTGCTAAATGAATGTAGTGCTGGTGTAAATGAATGTAGTGCTGGTGTGAGCAGTGGTGTGAGTAATCTCTTCTTGCCAGGGTGTGTGTGCTTTAGAAGTTGCCCCTGTCAAAAGAGCAGGGAGCGTGTGAGATTTTCCTGCAAGGTCTGAATGCTGTCTCCCAAACACGACCCGGTATACAGACATGGTGTCACCTGTGCCAAAAAGAGGGGTGGAAGATCTCGGTGGATCTGCTGGCTGTGCTCTGAGCAATAGAGCTCAGCACAGAGGGGAGACATTTGCCCCTGCCTGTTGCAACTCTGTAAGGCCAGCAGAACTGCCAGTACCACTCCGATTCTTTCTTTCTTTCTAGGTTGCTCCACTCATGGAGGTTCCCAGTGCAGTGCTAGAGCCGCTGAGGATGGAGGCAGGATGCCAGGCTGTGTCCCTGTACCTGTCAAGATCTTGGCCAGTGTCGTGAGCCCTCTGTGAAAGCAGCTGCAAGTGACTGAGAAGAGGCTACGTGTGGATGCGAAGGCTTCCATAAATGCGCCTGTCTTCCCTGGGTGACTTGGGGTGTGGGTTCAGCTCCTGGTACCTCTGCTGTGCTGCAAATTCCGCCTCCCACAAGTGCTGTTATTGCCAGCCCACTCAGCAAATGCTTTTGTGCCCCCTCCTTTTCCTAGGAGGTTGTGGTGCCATACAGGACGAGTCCAAGAGCCTTATAATAGATGCCAGCATGTCTTGGGTGCCTTTGTGTGAGTGCCCCAAAGCGTCTGTAGCTTGACCTGAGGAAGTCTCAGAGCTCTTGGGCTGCTGGCTCTGGGAGGGGTGAAGATGTGCCCAGGGCCAGGTTACCCGTGTCACCCAGCCCTCCGTGCTCTGTGAATCCAGCTGTGGAGCCCGGACTGGTGCTGCAGAGGCTGTGCAGCCAGGAAAGCTGTCATTTCAGCAGCCGACCAGTGTGGGTCTGTCTCACTGCTTGGGCCTCATTTCAAAGGCTCTGCCCCCTTTTTCCCTTCCCCGGGGCTCCTTGTCCAAGTAACTGAAGGAAAGGAAGGGAGGTTACTTTGGGACTCTGTGCCTGATCTTGTGCTGCTCATTTGCAGAGGCCTTGTGAGCCTAGAGTGCCTTGGCCACCTTGTGGTGTTACCACAAGAGCTTCCCTGAGTGTCTGGGTTGTGGAGCCAAGGGAAGGCAGCGAGCAGAGCAGTGGCTGTGGAGTGTACAAGTGGTGAGTGTCCTGCATGCATCTCTTCTTGCTGGCACTTGGTTGTATTGAGCAGAAGAGGCAGCTGTGTGGGGCAGAGGCAGTGTGTTTGTAGAGTAGGTGTCAGAGCAGAGGTCTGGCATCAGGTTGATACCTGGTGCAGTGCCAAGTTGGTCTGAGAGTGTCAGAAACCCTTTTCAGTGCAGCTGCTGCCTCAGCTGATCTCTGTCCCTAGAATGCACTAGAAATGGAAGTGGCATGCTGCTGCCATTGTTTAGGTGCTGCAGTGCAAAGGCTCCCAGCTCAGACTTGATGGTACTAAAGGAAAAGCGAGACCAATTGTTCCTTTTGTGATTTGTGCGCAGGGTGCCAGAGCGGAGCTGTGCCATGATCTGGAGAAAGTCTTGTCAGGAGATGAAAGCCTTTTGCAGAAGACTGTTCTGTGTGGAGTGATAACAGCGTAATTGAAGGACGTGCGAGTGGCCCAGGTGAGCTTCTCCTCTGTGAAGGTTTGCACTTTTCAGCTCCCTTGTGACTCAGTCCCAGATAGGGCAGCAGCAGGCAGGTCGATGCCATTTGTGCTTGTGAGGTGAGTTGTGGCTCTGAATCTGGTAGGCCAACAGCATGCATGTAGCTTTGGTGATGATGGTGAGGTCTCTTGTGTCTCCATGCCTCATAAAGGGGGAGCAGGCTCATTGCTGCTGTTGGTGCTTTTGTGGTCAGTTGTGCATCGGTATGTGACTGGCAATCAGCATGGACATTGCTGCTGTTTGTGCTTGTTGAGGTCAATTGTGCCTCAGTCGCAAAGAGGCCAGGAGCAGATATGTGGCTTCATGGCTGCCTGTGAGGTCACTTCAGCCTGAGCATCTGACAGTCCAGCTCGATGCATATTGCTGCTGTTTTTCTTTGTGGAGTCCTTCAGCCTGAGTATCTGCTAGGCCACGAGCAGCCACAGTGCTCATTTTTGTAGTTGTGAGGTGCAGTTTCTTCAGTACCTGATTAGATAGCATCAAGCATGTTGCTGCTTTTGTGCTTGTGAGGTCCCATGTGCCTCAGTGCCTGATAGGCCAGTGCTGGTCCTGTGGGTGCAGTTTGTGGTTGTGATGTCACTTGTGGCTGAGTGCCTGATAGGCCAGTGCTGGTGATGTGGCTGCAGTTTGTGGTTGTGATGTCCCTTGTGGCTGAGTGCCTGATAGGCCAGTGCTGGTGATGTGGCTGCAGTTTGTGGTTGTGATGTCACTTGTGGCTCAGTGCCTGATAGGCCAGTGCTGGTGATGTGGGTGCAGTTTGTGGTTGTGATGTCGCTTGTGGCTGAGTGCCTGATAGGCCAGTGCTGGTGATGTGGGTGCAGTTTGTGTTTGTGATGTCACTTGTGGCTCATTGCCTGATAGGCCAGTGCTAGGCTCATGGCTGCTGGTTGCAATTGTGAGGTCACTTGTGGCTCAGTGCCTGATAGGCCAGTGCTAGGCCCATGGCTGCTGGTTGCAATTGTGAGGTCACTTGTGGCTCAGTGCCTGATAGGCCAGTGCTAGGTGCCTGGGTGCTGTTTGTGGTTATGAGGTCACTTGTGGCTCAGTGCCTGCTAGGCCACTGTTAGGTGCCTGGGTGCTGCTTGAGGTTGTGAGGTCACTTGTGGCTCAGTGCCTGATAGGCCAGTCCTGGTGATGTGGCTGCAGTTTTTGTTTGTGATGTCAGTTGTGGCTCAGTGCCTGATAGGCCAGTGCTGGTGATGTGGCTGCAGTATGTGGTTGTGATGTCACTTTTGGCTCAATACCTGATAGGCCAGTGCTGGTGATGTGGGTGCAGTTTGTGTTTGTGATGTCACTTGTGGCTGAGTGCCTGCTAGGCCAGTGCTGGTGATGTGGGTGTATTTTCTGGTTGTGATGTCACTTGTGTCTCAGTGCCTGATAGGCCAGTGCTGGTGATGTGGGTGGAGATTGTGGTTGTGATGTCAGTTGTGGCTGAGTGCCTGATAGGCCAGTGCTGTTCCTGTGGGTGGAGTTTGTGTTTGTGATGTCACTTGTGGCTGAGTGCCTCATAGGCCAGTGCTGGTGCTGTGGCTGCAGTTTGTGTTTGTGATGTCACTTGTGGCTGAGTGCCTGATAGGCCAGTGCTGGTGATGTGGGTGGAGTTTGTGTTTGTGATGTCACTTGTGGCTCGGTGCCTGATAGTCCAGTGCTGGTGATGTGGGTGGAGTTTGTGTTTGTGATGTCAGTTGTGGCTGAGTGCCTGATAGGCCAGTGCTGGTCCTGTGGGTGCAGTTTGTGGTTGTGATGTCACTTGTGGCTCAGTGCCTGATAGGCCAGTGCTGGTGATGTTGGTGCACTTTGTGGTTGTGAGGTCGCTTGAGGCTGAGTGTCTGATAGGCCAGTGCTGGTGATGTGGCTGCAGTTCGTGGTTGTGATGTCACTTGTGGCTGAGTGCCTGATAGGCCAGTGCTGGTGATGTGGGTGGAGATTGTGGTTGTGATGTCACTTGTGGCTCAGTGCCTGATAGGCCGTTGCTGTTGTTGTGGGTGCAGTCTGTGGTTGTGATGTCACTTGTGGCTGAGTGCCTGATAGGCCAGTGGTGGTCCTGTGGCTGGAGTTTGTGTTTGTGATGTCACCTGTGGCTAAGTGCCTGATAGGCCAGTGCTGGTCCTGTGGGTGGAGTTTGTGTTTGTGATGTCACTTGTGGCTCAGTGCCTGCTAGGCCAGTGCTGGTGATGTGGGTGGAGATTGTGGTTGTGATGTCACTTGTGTCTCAGTGCCTGATAGGCCAGTGCTAGTGATGTGGGTGCAGTTTGTGGTTGTGATGTCAGTTGTGGCTGAGTGCCTGGTAGGCCAGTGCTGGTGATGTGGGTGCAGTTTGTGGTTGTGATGTCAGTTGTGGCTGAGTGCCTGATAGGCCAGTGCTGGTCCTGTGGGTGGAGTTTGTGTTTGTGATGTCACTTGTGGCTGAGTGCCTGCTAGGCCGGTGCTGGTGATGTGGGTGGATATGGTGTTTGTGATGTCAGTTGTGGCTGAGTGCCTGATAGGCCAGTGCTGGTCCTGTGGGTGCAGTTTGTGGTTGTGATGTCACTTGTGACTCAGTGCCTGATAGGCCAGTGCTGGTGATGTTGGTGCAGTTTGTGTTTGTGATGTCACTTGTGGCTGAGTGCCTGCTAGGCCAGTGCTGGTGATGTGGGTGGAGATTGTGGTTGTGATGTCACTTGTGGCTCAGTGCCTGATAGGCTGTTGCTGTTCTTGTGGGTGCAGTCTGTGGTTGTGATGTCACTTGTGGCTGAGTGCCTGATAGGCCAGTGGTGGTCCTGTGGCTGGAGTTTGTGTTTGTGATGTCACCTGTGGCTGAGTGCCTGATAGGCCAGTGCTGGTCCTGTGGGTGGCGTTTGTGTTTGTGATGTCACTTGTGGCTGAGTGCCTGATAGTCCAGTGCTGGTCCTGTGGGTGCAGTTTGTGGTTGTGATGTCACTTGTGGCTGAGTGCCTGATAGGCCAGTGCTGGTCACATGGCTGCAGTTTGTGGTTGTGATGTCACTTGTGGCTCAGTGCCTGATAGGCCAGTGCTGGTGATGTGGGTGCAGTCTGTGGTAGTGATGTCACTTGTGGCTGAGTGCCTGATAGGCCAGTGGTGGTCCTGTGGCTGGAGTTTGTGTTTCTGATGTCACCTGTGGCTAAGTGCCTGATAGGCCAGTGCTGGTCCTGTGGGTGGAGTTTGTGTTTGTGATGTCACTTGTGGCTGAGTGCCTGATTGGCCAGTGCTGGTGATGTGGCTGCAGTTTGTGGTTGTGATGTCACTTGTGGCTCAGTGCCTGATAGGCCAGTGCTGGTGTTGTGGGTGGAGTTTGTGGTTGTGATGTCACTTGTGGCTGAGTGCCTGATAGGCCAGTGCTGGTGATGTGGCTGCAGTTTGTGGTTGTGATGTCACTTGTGGCTGAGTGCCTGGTAGGCCAGTGCTGGTGATGTGGGTGCAGTTTGTGGTTGTGATGTCACTTGTGGCTCAGTGCCTGATAGGCCAGTGGTGGTGTTGTGGGTGGAGTTTGTGGTTGTGATGTCGCTTGTGGCTGAGTGCCTGATAGGCCAGTGCTGGTGTTGTGGGTGGAGTTTGTGGTTGTGATGTCACCTGTGGCTGAGTGCCTGATAGGCCAGTGCTGGTCCTGTGGGTGGAGTTTGTGGTTGTGATGTCACTTGTGGCTCAGTGCCTGATAGGCCAGTGCTGGTGATGTGGGTGCAGTTTGTGGTTGTGATGTCACCTGTGATTCAGTGCCTGATAGGCCAGTGCTGGTGATGTGGGTGCAGTTTGTGGTTGTGATGTCACTTGTGGCTGAGTGCCTGTTAGGCCAGTGCTGGTGATGTGGGTGCAGTTTGTGTTTGTGATGTCAGTTGTGGCTGAGTGCCTGATAGGCCAGTGCTGGTCCTGTGGCTGCAGTTTGTGGTTGTGATGTCACTTGTGGCTCAGTGCCTGATAGGCCAGTGCTGGTGATGTGGGTGCAGTTTGTGGTTGTGATGTCACTTGTGGCTGAGTGCCTGATAGGCCAGTGCTGGTCCTGTGGGTGGAGTTTGTGGTTGTGATGTCAGTTGTGGCTGAGTGCCTGATAGGCCAGTGCTGGTGATGTGGCTGCAGTTTGTGGTTGTGATGTCACTTGTGGCTGAGTGCCTGTTAGGCCAGTGCTGGTGATGTGGGTGCAGTTTGTTTTTGTGATGTCACTTGTGACTGAGTGCCTGATAGGCCAGTGCTGGTGATGTGGCTGCAGTTTGTGGTTGTGATGTCACTTGTGGCTCAGTGCCTGATAGGCCGGTGCTAGGCTCATGGCTGCTGGTTGCTATTGTGAGGTCACTTGTGGCTCAGTGCCTGATAGGCCAGTGCTAGGCCCATGGCTGCTGGTTGCAATTGTGAGGTCACTTGTGGCTCAGTGCCTGATAGGCCAGTGCTAGGCCCATGGCTGCTCTTTGTGGTTGTGAGGTCACTTGTGGCTCAGTGCCTGCTAGGCCAGTGCTAGGTGCCTGGGTGCTGTTTGTGTTTGTGATGTCACTTGTGGCTCAGTGCCTGCTAGGCCACTGTTAGGTGCCTGGGTGCTGCTTGTGGTTCTGAGGTCAGTTGTGGTTCAGTGCCTGCTAGGCCAGTGCTAGGTGCCTGGGTGCTGCTTGTGGTTGTGAGGTCACTTGTGGCTCAGTACCTGATAGGCCACTGCTGGTGATGTGGCTGCAGTTTTTGTTTGTGATGTCAGTTGTGGCTCAGTGCCTGATAGGCCAGTGCTGGTGATGTGGCTACAGTATGTGGTTGTGATGTCACTTTTGGCTCAATACCTGCTAGGCCAGTGCTGGTGATGTGGGTGGAGTTTGTGGTTGTGATGTCACTTGTGGCTCAGTGCCTGATAGGCCAGTGCTGTTCCTGTGGCTGCAGTCTGTGGTTGTGATGTCACTTGTGGCTCAGTGCCTGATAGGCCAGTGCTGGTCCTGTGGGTGGAGTTTGTTTTTGTGATGTCACCTGTGGCTAAGTGCCTGATAGGCCAGTGCTGGTGATGTGGGTGGAGATTGTGGTTGTGATGTCACTTGTGGCTGAGTGCCTGTTAGGCCAGTGCTGGTGATGTGGGTGGAGTTTGTGGTTGTGATGTCACTTGTGGCTGAGTGCCTAATAGGCCAGTGCTGGTGATGTGGGTGCAGTTTGTGGTAGTGATGTCACTTGTGGCTAAGTGCCTGATAGGCCAGTGCTGGTGATGTGGCTGCAGTTTGTGTTTGTGATGTCACTTGTGGCTGAGTGCCTGATAGCCCAGTGCTGGTGATGTGGGTGCAGTTTGTGGTTGTGATATCACCTGTGGCTGAGTGCCTGATAGGCCAGTGCTGGTCCTGTGGGTGGAGTTTGTGGTTGTGATGTCACTTGTGGCTCAGTGCCTGATAGGCCAGTGCTGTTCCTGTGGCTGCAGTTTGTGGTTGTGATGTCACTTGTGGCTCAGTGCCTGATAGGCCAGTGCTGGTGATGTGGCTGCAGTTTGTGGTTGTGATGTCACTTGTGGCTGAGTGCCTGATAGGCCAGTGCTGGTGATGTGGGTGGAGTTTGTGGTTGTGATGTCACTTGTGGCTGAGTGCCTGATAGGCCAGTGCTGGTGTTGTGGGTGCAGTTTGTGGTTGTGTGGTCAGTTGTGGCTTAGTGCCTGATAGGCCAGTGCTGGTGATGTGGGTGCAGTTTGTGGTTGTGATGTGACTTGTGGCTCAGTGCCTGATAGGCCAGTGCTGGTGATGTGGCTGCAGTATGTGGTTGTGATGTCACTTGTGGCTCAATACCTGATAGGCCACTGCTGGTGATGTGGGTGCAGTTTGTGTTTGTGATGTCAGTTTTGGCTCAGTGCCTGATAGGCCAGTCCTGGTGATGTGGGTGGAGTTTATGGTTGTGATGTCACTTGTGGCTCAGTGCCTGATAGGCCAGTGCTGGTGATGTGGCTGCAGTTTGTGGTTGTGAGGTCGCTTGTGGCTGAGTGCCTGATAGGCCAGTGCTGGTGATGTGGGTGCAGTTTGTGGTTGTGATGTCAGTTGTGGCTGAGTGCCTGATAGGCCAGTGCTGTTCCTGTGGGGGCAGTTTGCGGTTGTGATGTCAGTTGTGGCTGAGTGCCTGATAGGCCAGTGCTGGTCACGTGGGTGCTGATTGTGTTTGTGAAGCTACTTGTGGCTCAGTGCCTGATAGGCCAGTGGTGGTGTTGTGGGTGCAGTTTGTGGTTGTGATGTCACTTGTGGCTGAGTGCCTGATAGGCCAGTGCTGGTGATGTGGGTGCAGTTTGTGTTTGTGATGTCACTTGTGTCTCAGTGCCTGATAGGCCAGTGCTGGTGATGTGGGTGCAGTTTGTTTTTGTGATGTCACTTGTGGCTGAGTGCCTGATAGGCCAGTGCTGGTGATGTGGCTGCATTTTGTGGTTGTGGTGTCACTTGTGGCTCAGTGCCTGATAGGCCAGTGCTGGTGATGTGGCTGCATTTTGTGGTTGTGATGTCACTTGTGGCTCAGTGCCTGATAGGCCAGTGCTAGTACTGAGGGTGCAGTTTGTGGTTGTGGTGTCACTTGTGGCTCAGTGCCTGATAGGCCAGTGCTGGTGATGTGGCTACAGTATGTGGTTGTGATGTCACTTTTGGCTCAATACCTGATAGGCCAGTGCTGGTGATGTGGGTGCAGTTTGTGGTTGTGATGTCACTTGTGGCTCAGTGCCTGATAGGCCAGTGCTGGTGATGTGGGTGCAGTTTGTGGTTGTGATGTCACTTGTGGCTCAGTGCCTGATAGGCCAGTGCTGTTGATGTGGCTGCAGTTTGTGTTTGTGATGTCACTTGTGGCTGAGTGCCTGATAGGCCAGTGCTGGTGATGTGGCTGCATTTTGTGGTTGTGGTGTCACTTGTGGCTCAGTGCCTGATAGGCCAGTGCTGGTGATGTGGGTGCATTTTGTGGTTGTGATGTCACTTGTGGCTCAGTGCCTGATAGGCCAGTGCTAGTACTGAGGGTGCAGTTTGTGGTTGTGGTGTCACTTGTGGCTCAGTGCCTGATAGGCCAGTGCTGGTGTTGTGGGTGCAGTTTGTGGTTGTGATGTCACTTGTGGCTCAGTGCCTGATAGGCCAGTGCTGGTCCTGTGGCTGCAGTTTGTGTTTGTGATGTCACTTGTGGCTGAGTGCCTGATAGGCCAGTGCTGGTGATGTGGCTGCAGTTTGTGTTTGTGATGTCACTTGTGGCTGAGTGCCTGATAGGCCAGTGCTGGTCACGTGGCTGCATTTTGTGGTTGTGATGTCACTTGTGGCTCAGTGCCTGATAGGCCAGTTCTTAGCAGGAACAAGGACTGTGAAAAGAGCAGGGTCTGAGCTTAAGTTTGGCTTTTCAGATTTCTTGTGCTTTTTGATCACTTCCTTTCCTTCTGCACTTGCTAAGGTGGAAAGTACAAGGATGCCACAAATGGGCACTGTCCTTACTAGACCAAGGAGGTGGATATTAACATACCCCTACATGGAGAGCATTTTCAAAGGATTTACAGTTTAGGGACCATTTTGTCAGTTTGCTTCCAATATTCCTCGCCACCAGTGTCCTTATTCCTTTCTCCCAGGCCCTTGGTTCAACCTAAATGGTAAAACCAGAGTGCAACCCTCTCATGGAGGTGTGCATTGCTGTTGAGGACAGAGGTAGATGAGCATAGATTGATTTTTCCTCGTTTCTGCTTCTTGTCCATCTGTGTCCCCTGGCTGTGGCTGCTTTAGCAAATCCAAGCCTTCCCCATTCATTTCTGAACTGTGAAGAGAAAATGGATCTTCCTGTGTGATCAAACTACTTCTGACCCCCCAAGTGTTTGATAAAGACGGGCAGAAGAAGAGTCTCATGGATGGTGAGTGCTCTCCAAAACCTGGAGCAGGATGTGCTTCTGTTTAAGAGCAGGTATTGTTACTGTAGCCAGGTATTGAAACTGTAGTTCTCTCTGAATGTCACATTGAGAATGTTGAATTGTTCTTTCTCTCTGCAGGAGAGCTGATGTGTGCAAGCTGTGACTGAAGACAACTCGACTGAAACTCACGTGCTAAAAGTTGTACTGGAGGACACAGAAGTCTTCTGCCACCTTGAGTTTTGCCTTCTGAAATACCAAAGCATGCTGAATGAGAATCTCTTTTAGTAGGAACAGATTTGCATTTACCATCTAGCCCCCAATATTTTCTGCTTGACGTTAGTAGTAAATTGACAGCAAGTATTCCATGTGTTCAGTGAAAGGTGCGCTTAAGGCTCTCAGTTCTGTTGTAGGAAGTTTTTGTGCACCTGACACAAAAGGGAGATGGTCCAGTAGTGATGGTAGCAGCTGGGTTTGGGAGCAAAAGAAAGGAAAAGAAGTGATTTTTTTTGTTGAACCCAGATTGCAGAATCCTTACAGTGTTGCGTAGTCTTTTTGAAAGCAACTAGAGGAAAAGTTAGAAACCGCTTTCAGTCTCTGTTCGTGAAGCAGAACTACTTGCAAGACTCCTTCTTTGTATCAGCTGACGAAATCTTTCACCTGACTACTGCCTTGTGCCTGGTGAGGAAGTGTGCAGCTGAGACTTGCTGAAAGACCTAGATCCTGAGCCCTGCTTTAGCAGGATGTTATTTCAGTGAGTGTCTGAGTTGCTTTTGTCTTTTCCTTCCTCTCCTAGGTGTTCTGTTCTTTTTCTGGAGCTTACAGAGGTAGTGATTTACATGTTTGCTTATGATCTGAGATGGCTTTGTAACCTTTAGCGTGTTGCCTTCCTTGAGGAAGGCAGCAAGCTTTATGTCTAGGCCGGGGCAGTATGCTGTTGCCAGTAACACCAGCAACCTTGGGTGCTCAAAGGGGGTGTTACTGGAAGGCCTGTGAGAAAGAGGCCGAGGACGCAGTGGTGGGAGAAGTAGCTGTGTGTGAGCGGGCTGTTCGCTGGGCAAGGTGTGTGGGGTTGCTGAGATGCTGCAGCGGTGGCAGTAGCTGCCCCTCGAGACACCTTCCCATGTTTCTGTGGGAGATGATCTGCGAGGTGCTTGGAGGGGAGAACTTTGGGAGCTGAAAGGTAATGTTGGGAGTCAGGGCCCTGTGCAGGGCACTCGGTCTGCGAGAGACTTGCCTGTGGCTGCCCAACCCTGTTGTGCCTGTTCTTTCCTCAGCATTGAGCCACGTGTGGAGGACCCTGGCCAGACTCGAGCAGGGAAGAGAAAATCAGGAGTTACGCCTTATTCAAGTAATTAATGGGCGTTCTTGTTCTTAGGTGTCAGGTGCCTTGGAAAACTGCTGCTTCTACTAACCCATTGTTGCTGAAATGGTGAGGCTTTTCCCCCATTCTTTCCCTTGGTGACCAGCTGTGCAGCCAGGGGCCCGAGGAGGTGTCGTGGGGGCTAGCCCTAGGTAGGATATAATCTGTGCAGAGTGAATGTGACGGGATGCACTATTTCTAGTGCCAGCAGGAGAGATGCCCACGTCAGCAGAGTGCCCTGGACTGCAGGCATTTTTCTGGCTCTGTGCCTCTCCCCATGGGCAGCAGCGAGAGCATTTCAGCCAAAAGTCTAAGATCTTTTGGTTGAGGAAGTCTAAATCAGCTGGAGCATTTATGCTAATATAGCTTCTGTCGGAAGCTGTAGAATACAACAAGCTCTCTCTGGAAAGAAAGAAAAAAAAGGGGGTTGGGGGAAACAACCCTCCTGGCTAGTTCCTGGCTGAAGTGGCTTTGTAAGGTTTTTGTGAAAGGGAAAATGCATGTTGACAGTGAATGAGAGCCTTCAGTGTGCCAGTGGCTGTTTTAGGCGTAGTCTGAACTCCCTTCTCCTAGGGGTGACCTTTGTAGTGTCCTGCCGTTTGCAGTAACGGTGGAAGATAAATTCCTTGTGCACCCTTAGGAGCCCTTTACTTAAATTAAGGTAGAGTTTAAAGAAGACTCTTAAGTAATCCCTTTGTAACTTTTTGGTGTGTGTGTATGGTTTTTTTGTTTGTTTTCTTGTTTGTTTGTTTTATGATGGCAGAGCTTCCAAAGCAAGTAAGCAAATCACATCTTTTCTGGACAAGGCCCGTTCCACTGTTTTTATCAAGGTAGTTTCTTTTCTGGACCTTCTCTAGAAAATTGGAGGTATGTAACTTGTGAGGGTGTCCTGAACTGTGCCCTGCAGAGAGGTCAGGTTAAATTGGTTTGCTGACAAACGATTTTCTTCTCTAGCCTGCACTTTGTAAGAATGTCATGTGTACACATTTACTATTGCCCCAAAGAGTTTTATTTTTTTAATCCTGTTTGTTATTTAAAGAATAGTTCACAAGTACTTCTTTTTACGTGTCTGAGGTTATTATGCAGATATATGGGTTTTCTAATTATTTTTGAGTAGGTGCTGGAATTAGGGGCCTAATTTGGTCCAGTGTGGAGTCTCGACATGAAACCCCTAGCAGCTGCCTTGCTTCCGTGCTCATGAACTTTCACAGGATATTCGAAAGGCCTGTTTGTCAGAGTTCGGGCTTCGTGCTCAGCAGTGAGTGTTAGGAAGCTGTCTGCACTGTCCCCCATAAACTGGCAGCCCCGTACATCTAATTGTCCTTGAAAGTTGACTCGTGCTTTTTCTCTTAACAACACTTTGCCTTCCTTAAGCACACTTGGATGCCAACAGCCATATTGCAGCCAGTCGAACGCACACCATGGTGTTCCGATTGCCTGATTCGTGTTGTCATCTGTTTGCCCTTGTGTAGTCAGCTCAGCTCCCTTTGAAGCTCAGCACCTTCAAGACCTTCCAGGCTCCTGTCCTAGGTGCCTTGGTGTGGGCAATGCCTGCTGTGGTTGGCTCCTTCCTCGGAGATATTCAAGCCATCTAGACACAGTCCTGGGCAACACGTGCTAAGTGACCCTTCCTGAGCAGGAGGGTCGGACTAGATGATCTCCAGAGGTCCCTTCCAACCTCAACCGTTCTGTGATTCTGTGAACTCTAGGATAAAAAGCAAAGATAAATTCATATACTTCAGGAACCTCTGTGGATGTCTTTAAAAAAAAAAAAAAAAAAAAAACAAACTTGTCCTGGGCCATGAATCAACATGTTAACAGAGAGACAAAGTAGGCCATGAACTAAATTGAAAAGTACAGGTTTTCTTCTTGTCTTAAAATATGCATCCATTTTCTCATCTCTCTTAGACTGACAGATATAGGCCTAAAGCAGAATGTGCCTTTTGTGAAAACAGGTAAAACTAGATGGTTGGATTCCAGCAATGCTTCCTTGCTTTCTGCATCGTAGAACTGCATGCTCATCTTTTGTGTCCATGCAGAGCCTTGATAAAGTTACTGTGTAGGCACCAAGTGTGCATACATCAGATTTTCTGCATGTTTGTGACTGACCCTTCTTGTTTCTTGTCATTAGGAAAACTTGAATACGTACTCCCGAGGAGAACTGATGAGGAAATCGCTGACACTCAAGATGGCAGTGCAGGTTAGTTCTGGCTTTCAATTTTCTTTACTGTATTCTGGCCAAAAGCCTCCTCTGAAACAGCTGAAGTGGGTTCAGCTACCGGATATTTTTTTAGTCTAATCACATTTCTGTATAGCCTTAGTGCTTACAAGCCATAGTCAGGGACTGCAGGGCCCTGCCGGTAAGCTCCGAACAGAGAGTCAGTAAACAAAACCAGTCCTTTTCCAAAACACTTATAACCGAGCACAAGAGAAAAGGCAAGAGATGGCTGTCAAGAGGTGGGAATACAAGGAAATGCACAGTCCTACTCTGAATGATGAGCACTGCTCTCACTGCAGCAGTAGCCTGACAGTTTTCATGGGTTTTGAGCAGCGCAGAGAGAATTTTCAGGAGGTAAGGTTGACTGCCCGGTGCATATGAAAACCTTTTGCCAAGCGTGAAGATGGCAGGTGAGAAGAGAACATGCCTCTGCATTTCTGTATTGAGGGGTTAGTCAGTGAGAGGTGCTGTCAGGGCCGGCTCAGAATTCAGAGCTGTTTTCTGGGCAGCCAGTGGAAAATAATGTAGGAATTAAGGTAATTTGTGAAAGGCCTTAGCAACTCTGTTTGCTGTGAGAGAAGAAACTTGAAGGGTTTCAGGAGCATGCCCTTTGTGATGAAGGGAATAAGTTCAGAAGATGATCTTTAGAGCAACTTTCTGAATGGATGTGAGTGGGGCAAGGCTGTATTTCAGGACAGAAGAGGATGTTGCAGTAGTTGAGCTGATCATGCCTTGAGGAAGAGGTGTAATTATGCAATACCTCGTGAAGGCAGTACCTCACCCATGTTCCACAGCCTGTGCAAGACTTGAACAAGGGGAATAAAAACCTATAAAAAGGTTCAAGCCAAAACTCGTATGCATCATAATTATCATCCTGTATGCATCGTAATTAATTGAAGCTCTCTCAGGAGCTCCCTTCTTGACTTGTCCTGCTGTTTTTGGAACAGCTGTGAATACAAAGTTCAGGGGAAGTCGGGGCAATAGATTCACAAACACAGTTACTTTGCAAGGCTTTACAGTTGCTTTGCAAGGCTCTGGCCTATCATATGCCAAAGTCAAGCTGCATATAAGTACCATGTGCCTTTTTAAAAAAAAAACAAAAAAAAAACTTCCCAACAAAGATGGAATTTTGCTCTCCCAAGGAAGAACATGTAATGCAGTTTGAAATCAGATGCACGACAAATACATATAACGGGCTGGAAATGTCATAGATCTCACAGTACCTTCTGGGGTAGACTGCACTTGATTTTTGACTTAGTGTGACCTAATCTTGTTTTTGTTATTGCCTTTGAAATGCTTGCAGATGGAAACACACAGTCTACAGCAGCAATTCCCCATCCTCCGCTGATGGTGATGAGCAACATTCTGCCCAGGAATCTACTGAAGAGGAGGAGCAAGTGCCTGACTGTGAAGCATTCTCCTCCCTGCTCTTGTGGAGAGTCTAAATGGTGGCAATACTTAATGCGTTGGCATAATATGTAAGTTGTTGGCACTGGTGGCTCTTAACTGGGCTCTCTACCATTGGACTTTTAGAATTGATTCTTTAAGAGCAATTGGATTTCTTTGGAGAGGTTAGGCATAAACTCTAAATAGTTTAATGTAAAATTCTGCTGCCCCTGCGCTTTACAGTAGGCTATTCAGAAAGAACCCCCCCCCAACAGAAAATGTATAAATAGAGGCAAGGATGGGGTTTCTTTACCTTGCTTTAACCTAGGACATGGGTTCTGTTGAATTTATCTTTAGGTAAACTGACGCATCAATACATTTGTGTGCTTGAAAAACTTCTGCCAACACTGAGCTTTTATAGTAGTAGTAAAAAGCCAGTTCTTAAGAATTTTTAAAATGCAGACTATATGTAGGTTCAAGGTAGAGGGAATCCCTTGCCATAGTTAAAGGCTTAGTGACTTGTGTGATCAAAGGAAAGTCTACTCCAAAAGTGTCCTGGTTTAAAAAGGTGCTTTGGGGTTTTGTTGTCTTTGAGTGTTTCATGTACATGTGACCTTGATTAGTGAGTGTATAAGCAGGAGAGGGTTATCTGTTAGAAGTCAATTGTAATCTTTTGCTTGAAAGAGCAGGTGTTTCCCTTTGTGGGCACAATAGCTGAAGATTTAAGAGTTAGCTGTATATATTCTCTATCATCAGCAAAACTCAATTCACGGCATGATGAAATAGAACTTTAAATTCTTCTCTTTCAATAAGGGTAAAAGTACTGCAAATAAGGAAACCAAAACCTTCAAATGTTTTGCTGCTTTCTTCTTTGACATTCTCTTCTAAACAACAGTAGGTTAGCTTTGCTATTTGGTAATTAAGTATTATCTGGAAATGCAGAATACCTTTTTCTTCCTCCCACCTTTACCCTTTCTCCTCAGCTCTTGCCGACCAATTCTGGGAGACAAAATCCAATAACTTGCAACTTTTTAAGAAGGAATGAAAGGCTTTGCTATCAAGTCCTGCTTGTCTATCTGGAGATAGATCAGATCCATGGACTAGTAGACTGAGTTTAGTGAACTGTTAAAGATATGAAGTGGAAATGGGAGGAGGCAGATGGACTGTGGGGAAGCAGCAAAAGTTTGTGGAGAAGCTGCAAGGCTTTAGATAGCAGGACAGCATGAGTCGTGATATTTGATGATGTCATTTGAAGGAAGTGCAAGAAAGGCTTCAGGTAGAGCCTCAAAGATGTCAGTGATGTCTGGGGTAGTGCTACTTGGGCTGAAGGGCTTTGAACTCTTTGAGGAGGCCTACGTTAATTGTTATATCCTAAATCCATTTTCTTCTCATCCTTTGGAAAGATAAGGTGGAACCTTTGCACCTTGGCTACTGGACATCAGAGAGCAACATGGCTTCCCCCAGCCTGAGGAAATGGAGGACTATTTCCAGGGTCAGCACTGACCCCTGACCTGGGGGCTTAGCCCTGAACTACTGGAGCCTTCTGTCAGAAGAGGGGCCCGCTTTGATGCCAGAAACTCTTGACGTGCTGGAATTTCAGTATTCAATTTTAGAAGGAATTTACCAACAGTATCCAAGTTAAGCACTTTCAAAGCCTTTGATGGTAAACACATCCAGTTAGGGTTTGTGTTTCCATGTTCAGGAAGACATCATCAGCTGGAGAGTAACCTGTTTCATCTTTCAAACACCTCCCTTCAAGGCCAACTCTCAGAAGCCTGGAAGGTGAAGGCTGTACTCCTCCTGAAGCCTGCTGATGGAAATCGAGGTAGTTGTTGTCTTCCTAAAGTCACTGAAACACAAGATGGGATTGAGCTTCGTAATTTTTCAAGCTTTGGCCTTTATGAAGCAAGAGCTGACACTGTAGTTAAGGCGTTGAAGTGCTCAACTGATTTCTCTGCTGAACAATGTAACAACTCTACTTTGCAGTGGCAGACTGTGGGAAGGTATGCTTTTAGTGAACACATCTTGATTGCCTTTTACATTGCACTCATTGCATACACTGGGCGCAGGATATAAACAGCCGTCTCAAAGTCACCGCAGTGATTCCCCTAGGCAAATTTACACTTACAGATCTGTCGAGTAAGCCTGTGTGTGTGAGAACGTGGGGAAGGCTGGGTCCAAGTGAATCTTGACTCCGAAAACACTTCAGAAAAAAGTTTTCAGTATTGTTTTCCGGCTAAGCAAATGTTAATAGGTTCAGGTAGGGTGCCCTCGTGATAACAGTATCCAGTTGCTTGGGAAAGCACAGCATTCAGGTGCTTCATCTTCACTGAAGTGCCCTTGAAACTGGAAAAGGAAACTCCAAACAATACCTATCCATCCATGTGAATTTGCAAGCAACAAAACTTGTGCATATGCTGGACTGTTGTGTAGTAATGTTGTAAATGGAGCTTCCCAGGAGACTCCCAAAGCCTCCCACCTTACGTGGACATGTGGAACATAAATGAGAGTTGGTGTTGTCCTCTGGCCTGCCTGTGTGCTGGTGAAAAGGAAGTTTGTATGAGAATATTGAGCCATGTAGAATAGGCTGCTATGTAACTAATACCTATGTATCTATGCAAACTAACACATGTAAACAGGATGTAAAATGTAAACTGATGAGAACTGTATCAACCAGATAGATAGTACATGGAGACAAAGTGTCAGAACACACCTACCAAGAGAAACCGATGACTTAATAATAGGGTATAATTTCTGCTCCGCTTAAATTACAGACCTAGCTACACAGACAGAAATAGACCTTAACCTCTGCCTGACTTCAGAGCTACTGAGATGTAAGTCACTCCTAAGGAGCCTCGCAGCTCGGTTTGTGTGGGGCGTGCTTGAGAAAAGAAGTCGAGCCCTTCAGCAAGGTGGATGAGCCTGGGTGCACTGCTGCACCCCCGGGACTGCTGAGTTTTCAGCTCAGGATGGACTTGTGCCCAAGTCAGTCTGGAGCGCAAGGCAGGAAAGGGGAGGGCAGGCACTGTCCTATTCGCCTGGTCATGAATCATAATCCCAAAGGTCATTTTGGAAGAGGTGACCAGCCTTCAAGCTGTCTGAAGAGCTCCCCAGCTCACAGCCTGCTGCCTCATTTCCAGAGGCTCCTTCAGACCAGGTTTCTTGCTCGGGAACATCACAAGCCATTGCCTGTACGTGGTGCCTCAAGCACATTAGCACATGCTGTTGGTACATGGGGGCACTGACTAGACATTATTGGTAGATGACCAGAGAGGCAACCGTCAGATAACCCAAATGGAGATCTTCCTCTTGTGTGACAGATGAGCCCTCAACCATGTAACATGTCTGCCCATACTGTCACAGCTCTCAAATGTTTCTAGTAAAGGTCCAGCTGCTGCAATACAGTGAATCTTCTGTAAATTCTCTCCCTACCACCCTGGAGCATGGTTTCTGAAATACTCATGGATAGCTGGTGCCGCTTGCTGGACCAATAGGCTCACTGCCAGCCTTTCATTAACATTTTCCACAGACATCCCTCCATAGCATAAGAGCAGACTTTGCCACAAGCAAACTATGACAAAAAACGAGCATTCCTCAGACTTTTGCTAACGCTAGTACCTTTTCTGAGATAGATAACCCCCATTTGCCCTGCAGTTCTTAGAGCTAAAACCAGATTTTGGCATGCCATTTCACATGCTGCCCAATCATTTGTATTATTATAATCCCAATTCGGATCTCCTCGTGGGCAAGATTGTCGGTTATCATCTCAGTCTGGCAATTCCCTATCCTTCTTTCAATATCCATTCTCTATCCCCTGGCTGAAATATCTGTTGTAACAATACTTGAACATGCCCCTAACAAATGGGATGTCCCTCTACTCTTGTACAAAAGAGTGGAGCTGCCTTTTCCGGGTCCTCCCACACCCAGGGCATTTGCTGTGCCCATTGAAGTAGATCTCCGGGAGCCCACGGCCAATAAACCTAGGCATGCAAGACCAGTGCCAGTGCTCACCAGATGGGAACCTCGCTGTGTCCTATCTGGGTTGCCAAACAAATAAAATAATCTGTTCCATTTTGTTTGCTCTCGGGTACTGGTGATGAGAAAAAGGAGTCATATTTCTAAGTTTTTAAGTATTATTGCTGGGAATAAGGTCCTTCTTATGCTCTCAGCCAGGTACTGAGAATCTGCATCGAAACCATGTGCTTCCTGCTGCCCTATAAGGTACAGGGGCATAATGACCTCACAATGACAAAGAGGAGCCATGTGCCTAACGTGGCAGTATGTGGTGCTGAGGTGGAAGTAACCTGACAAGTAAAAACAGCACCCACATGACCAGCACTGGCCTATCAGGCACTGAGCCACAAGTGACCTCACAACCACAAACTGCAGCCACAGGACCAGCACTGGCCTATCAGGCACTGAGCCACAAGTGACCTCACAACCACAAACTGCAGCCACAGGACCAGCACTGGCCTATCAGGCACTGAGCCTGACGGGTGAGTGAAGAGTTAACAGGACTGAAGTTTGGCAATTGATATGCGCAAGAACTGATGTGTGCAAAGCTGTTGAACAGAGGAGTTAACAGGACTAAAGTCGTCTACCAACCAATATGCGCAAGGATTGATATGCACAAGAGTGCGGGATGGAAGAATTAACAAGTCTGAAGAAGTCTGCCACCTGGAATCTGCATGGACCCCCAGGGAGGGAAGAAACAATACGGAGGTATTGTGGTCTCACCTTGCTAGCAGGGTCCTTCCAAACAGACAAACAAACAGTCCTGTGACTGTGAAACTCACAAAAATCAGCAAAAGCAGTGTCTGCCCAGAGCCCCAGCCGTATAAAAAGAGACTTGAAAGCTAAGAGAGTTTGAGCAGGGACGGGAACGTGACCTGATCATCTTCTCTGGCTGGACTGTGAGTATTCCCCTCCCCCCCTTTTCCTGGGACACTGGGTTAAGGTAACTCCTCGAGGTTGAGAGCCCTCTCACTAAGAGAGTGAACAAGAAAGCTTTCAAGTAGGGATAAGCAGTGCTTCCAATTAATAGCGCAGTAATCAACAGTTTTGGGTTATCCTTTCTAAATGAGTAATCGCATTATTTTAATGGATGTTACTAATCCAAGAATTTGCGTGAGGAAATAAACATAATTTTTTTATTACATTACTGTCTCAGTTGTTACTATCGAACCTTCATAGTGTGACAGTCTTATCAATTATTACAATCTAATTCTACCTTAAGTCAAGATTTATTGCCTACCCGCATCGGAATGAATCTTACATTGGTGAAGAAACTACTACAACATGATGACCTGTGTCAACTGTTAAAACGCATCCAAAACAATGGACAAAAACCTCTAATCACTGTTCATCATGATACAGAAGAGATACACCACATCTTGGAAAGAGTGAAGAAGGATGGAGAATATCATTGGTGAGAGACTCTTCTGGGATGGTCACCAACCACAACAGGGTTCTATAATCACATGTTGCACCCAGTAGTAGTTGTGTTAAGTTTAAGCGTGCTATGCCTATTGCTTACAATCATATTATAAGCACAATTACAATCACATAAGATTATGGAGAGTGATAGTACGCCTCAAAAGACTTGGAGAACGCTGCTTAACATATTAGCAGGGATGCTTAAATAAAAACAAAGGGAAGACTGTTAAAGAATATTGGACTGAAGCTGTCTAGAGTTGATTGCTTAGCATAACTTGCTTAGCATTAGTAGCTAAATTTGCTGAAGCCTTAGGCTGCAAGCTGTGAACTCTCTCCTGGATATTACCTAGTTATGTGAAAGAGGGCCCCAGCGCTGGTTCAAGCTGGAAAGATAAAGAAGTTAGAACCAAGAGCAGAAGCTGCAACCTTGAAAATAGGATAAGAAGCAGCCTGCTAGAGACAATGAAGGAGCGCAATGAAGAAGGGGAAGACCCCAGATCTAACTATTACTATTGGTCCAAACTATTGCATAAGGGGTGGGGAACTTAGATTGTAAGGGTATAATAGCCCAGGAATTTCTTTGTTTAGGGTCCCTCTCTGGAGGCACCCAGCTCGAGCTGTAATTATTGCAGGCGTGTAATTAAAATTTATTTTGTTCTGGTCTGACTTCAAACTTCTGCGGGAACCTAGGGTCGGACTCTGTTATGGTGGCCGGTGAGCTTAATTTTCAATAACAGGTATACTGATCCAAAGTTAATGTAGGTCTGTACTACTTTTAGAATGACAGTGTATGAAGCAAAAAACCATGCATTTTTGTTTGATGGTAACTTCTTTATACAACTAAAACTGGAAAGCATAAAACCAAGGACTCAGAAGCACCATCTTCTGCAGTTGAAATATAGGCTATCTGAGAAAGAAAACCCATGGAAGCTAATATCAAAGGTAATTCACAGGTGCTGGGAAATACAAAGAAAAGTGAAACAAAGTTAAATGTTTACAGAATGCTTTGTCTTTTCTTTTTTTTTCTTTTTCTTTCTTTTTTTTTTAATATATATATTCTCCATGATTTCCCTCCCTTATTTGATTTGGGCTTTCCTGTCCCATGTTTAACCAAAGACATAAGATAGCCCAGATCTCTTGTGAAATACATATAAAATATGCAGCTTAGAATATCTGGATTATAAGAGGTCATCTTTCAGAAAGGGTTCACTGGAGGAGTTTCTTGAAGATAACACTTCTGAGACCTTTCAATCTCAAGTTTTCTTAGAGTAAAGGCATAGTAGTTGCCTCTATCTCCTGTTAATAAAGTCTTATTGGGGGGGTACTACCAATAAATGTAATTGGTGCAGACACTCTTTTCTTCTAATATGGCAGTATCCTAGAAACTCTTTGCTCTTAATTAACCATCCAAGTAACCCCCCCCAATCCACTGAAATAAGGGGGAAGGAGGGAGGGCGGGGTCCTGAGCTCTCCCTGCCAAAGGGCTCACTGCCTTGCAGATCTCTGCTGCAACCTGCACACTGCCCCAGGCCCTGAAACAAGACATCCAGGGGCTGATAGCCAAGAAGAGGCCTCAGAGAGCAGTTTTGACATGGTGGGACTTTTTTCTCTGGCATAGTTAACAAGGAAATGGTCTTGCCATGACGGAGCACTCAGAGGTACTCTTTTGAGCAGCAGTGCCACAGTCATTACCTTTCAAAATGGGCAAATAAGGAAAACTTCCAAAGACAAAGTATTTCTTCAGAAAAGAATTGGCCTCTTACAACAAGTTCTCCCAGATGCACATACAACAGTGAGTGATGTTTCAAGGGCTCAGAGCTTATTTTTTGTGCTGAAAACTAAGAAAATCACAGCATTGCTTTTGGACCCTGAAAATTGTTGCCCGATGCTCAAGCACATTCCTGCAAGTCGGCAGGAAATACTTGAAAGGTCATAGTTGAGAATCAGCTTGCAAAGTTGAGGTGGCTTTAAGCAAATAACTCTGCAACCCCCCTAAGTGTTATGTTCCTCACCTTTCCACATGCTCCTCTCTTCTCTAAGGGAGTCATTTCTAACCTGACAGTTCAGGTGTCTATCTCAGCTGAGCACATTTTGCAAGGTGTCACTAGGTTGCTGGAGGCCTGCAGGTTCTGCAATTCTTGCCAGGATCTCCTGCCAGGATGCTAATTAAACCCCTGCTTTCAGCTGACCACATACAACTAACCTTGCCATCATCATCCAAGCCATGTGCCTGCTGCTGGTCTATCAGCTGCTAAGGCAGGAGTGACTTCACATGCCCATGCCCCAGCCATGAGCCTATCAGAGGCTGAGTTAGAAGTGACCTCCCAAACAAGAACACAAACCTTGTCCATCAGAGAAGCTGAAAGGCCATCAGCAGCCACGTGGGCTTGGTAGATGATTGTAAGGTCACCTCTATCTGAGCAGCTGATGTGCCAGCACTTGACTAATGCTTGGGGCAATTGTTTGTGAGGTCACTTCTGCCTGAGGACCTGATAGGCCGCCAAGCGGCACAGGGCTAGGATGTTGATTGTGAGGTCATTCAGAACTGAGTAGCTGATGGGTCAGAAACAGTTATGTGGCTTGGATAGTGACTGTGAGATCACCTCTGTCTCAGCCTCTGATAGGTCAGCAGCAGGCACATGGCCCAGGTGATGATTGTGAGGTCATTGCTGCATGAATACCTGACTGGATGGAAGCCAAAAACATGCTGAGGTCATTTCCCTAAGGGAAGATGAAAGACCAGCAGCAGGCCCATTGGCTTGGCAGGTGATTATGAGGTCAGTTGTATCTGATCAGCTGGTAGGTCACCAGGAAGCTGATGGCTGGGGACATTTTTATGAGATTAGTTGTTTCTCAGAAGCTCATAGGAGAGTAGGAAGCCCATGATCATAAAGATGAAAGTGAGGTCGCTTCTGCCTCTACAGGTGATGGACCAGGAGCAGGCACACGGGTGGGAAAGTGGCTGTGAGGTGATTTGTATGGGTGAAGCTGATAGGCCAGCACTTGACTCCTGTCTGGGGTAAGAGGTTGCGAGGTCCTGCCTGCCTGAGTACCTGCTAGGCCACCAACAGGCACAGGGCTAGGATGTGGGTTTAGTGGTCACTCCTGTCTCTGGTGGGTGCGACTTGGTCTGTGCAGAGAGTGAGGAGTGGCATGGACAGCCCTGGGCCGTGAGTGCTTTTGGGCCACTGGGCTCTGTGTGAGACACAGAAATATATTTTTTAATGGTGCAGGCCTGATAAAACCAGAGATATTTAGAAAATGTCAATAAAAAATGAAACAAGAAAGAAAGAAAATGATCTAAAATGAAGAAATGTTTTGTTACACTTTCCAGCTTTTAAATTTTTTTGTGTTCTTGTTGTCTGTCTTTGCTTTATTGTCTTTTTTTTTTTAATAGACTGGTCTTTTTTTCTTTTTTTTTTTGAAAAGGAAAGTGATTTCCAGAATTGGGGTGGGATGCAGTCACAGGGTGACTGATGGCTGGTGCCATTGTAGGTGCCCTGGTCCACTCTGCCCACCCTCTATCTGCAGTTTCAAGGGGCTCTGGTCTTCTGCAGGTCCCCTGTGAGAGCTGCCAGGCCTAGGGAGGTACCTCAGACATACCAGGGCCTCTCCACATGCCACTGGGTGCTTGTGGTTAGAACAGAGCTCTGCCTGAAAAGGTGAAGAACTGTTTTCAACTTGTAAAAAATATGAGCACACTTTCATCAGCTAAAATGAATGACTAATTTTAATGTCCCTTTTTCCCATGATAAAATAGTGGAAATGTTCAGGCAGGGTATGAATCTCAGGAGAAGAAATATTGATCTGCCCCTCAATTTGTTACCACTGCTCAGTCTATTATGCTGTGGATATAATCTCAGTAATTCCTCACATATTTTCACATGTCCTGATTAAATTGATCATTTCTAAAGGCATCTTTGCATCAGACTATCTGGACATATCCTACTCTTTATCCATCAGATACCTCTCAACTCTCCAGCTGCTGCTCTGAGCTTCAGGGCGTCTGAAGCCTGCCTCATCTTTCAGGAGTCTTACTGTCTCTTTAGCCAGCTCCTTAGTTCTGTTTCTATCTATCCTTTCCTATCTATCTGTCAAAATCATTTCAAGGAGGGTTATTCCTTGTGGAAAGCGGACCACACTGGAGGCAGCTTGCACTTAACGTACAGTTGAGGAGAGTCTTTTACCTTTTATTAAACTGTATCCTATTTTATTTTTGCTTGTTTGCAGTTGAGAAAAATCCTCCTGTGTCTGCAGCTAGTTGTCTAAGGAAAGCAGGTGGGAATTGGTGCGTAGGAGCTGCAACATTCAGCTACAGACTCGAGTGGAAAAAAGTTAGATTTTAACAAGAGTCATATAAGTCCCCAGTGGCTGATGAGAGAAATGGCAGGGTTGGGGAGGTGAGGAGGAAAGTTGTCCATAAAGGTCTCATATGGAAAATACTGCTTTTCCTACATGTCTGGACTTCATCAGGAGACCCTCTGGGTCAGTATGAATTGGAGAATGTGGCTCTCACTTATTCTGTAAGCTGAAAAATAAAGGAAGCTTAAAAAGGAGAAATCCTTTCTTTTTCAGGTGCTCATGGAAATCTTGCTCTTGTAAATACACTCCTGAATCCTCTCCAATTAGGCACACAAGAATTGAAGAACTGAAGAAAATTAGGGGGAGTGACATGCCTTGTTAGGGCTTTTGGCATTTTAATGGCCTCTCGAGTGTATTTGGTGCTGAGTCCATGAACCTCAGATACTGAGAAGAGACTGAACAAACCTCTCAAGAAATTAAAATCAGAAGTAAATTCCGAAGTTTCTTGGAGCGTTAATGGGTCCCACTGAGGGTTGTTACCAAGGAAGGCTCCCCAGGGGCTGATGAGAGCAGAAAGCTGGAGGCCCTGATTGCAGGTAGGCAAAGGCAATGTGCAGGTGGCTCTGATGCCAAGTAAGCCTTGGTGTGTTTTATCAAGCAGAATGGCCAGGCACTGACACCCAGCCCCTGGGTAGGGTGATCTTTTCCCTCGTGCTTTGCTTAGGGCTCTTCCTGGGTGCAGTGTGAGGGTGGGGGTGTGCAACGCCAAGTGCAGGACAGTGATACAGCACCTCCTGAGTCCCCAGGGACGAGAAGGCAGCCAGGCCACAGTGCTTTAAGGAAACATCTCCTTGAGGGCCTCAGTGGCAGGGACAACAGCCATAGCCAAGAGGACAAAGAGCTCAGTTTTGTAGGCAGCTTTCAGCCTTGGCAGTGCCCATGGCTGTCTCCACCAGAGGCTGTCCTACGCTGTCCCACGCCTGTGTCTGTTTCCCCGCAGACTGTACACACCAACCTGCTTTGCCACCTTGTTCTCACCCATGGATGTCCCTACCTCTACTCATGTCTCTCTGTCCTCACTTGGTTTTCCTTCAAGCACAAAGCCAGGGGCTGATCACAGACTCCCTCTAGGTGACCTGTAGCACCACAGCACTGCCCTTCAAGTGACATTCCCTTTTCCTGATGTTACATCTGAACCCCGCAAGCTGCTGTTTGTGGCTTTTTTCTCTTCTCATGCTTTTTCCCACTACCAAGAAAAGCTCCATCATCTTTGAAATCACCCTTCAAGCAGTCACAAGCTACTACTCTCCTGCCCTTCACCTCCACTTCATCAGGCTAAAGAAGCCCGGGTAGCCCAACCTCTCCTCATGGATGCGGTTATTCCTCCCTACTCACAGGACTTGACACTTCTCTTGTAAATCTTCATGAGGTGTCTGTTGGCCGAATCACCCAAGTTTCTCAAGGTCCTTCTAGACTGAAGTTCCTCTGTGTCAAAACAAAACAAAACAAAACCCAAACCCACAAAATGGGAAAGGGTAAGCAGGTGTGGGCTGACTATATGAGAGGGGATAAGGATGTTAAAAGGCACAAAGGGGGAAGGGGGAAAGGGGGAGAAAAAAAGGGGGAAATTAAAAGTGAAGCAAAGGATTGATCAAGACCTTTGGGGGATTCCTGCCAAGAAGCCCTGCATCTGAACAATTCTGAATGGAGGAGGAGAAGAAAGCTGACCTACTTCCACTGTTAAGGGGAACCCGTGTGCTTTCCCTGACATCCATAAGCTAAGACCCAGAGGGGGAAGAATCACAGACTGCATCAGGGTGGAAGGGACCTCAGGAGCTCTCTAGCCCAATCTCCTTGCTTGCAGCAGGGTCAGCTCTGGGGTCAGCCATGGTGCTCGGGGCTTGATCCTGTCTGGTCTTGTAAACCTCCGAGGGAGGAGACGGCACAGCCTCTCTGGGCAACCAGTTCCAATGCCTGACCATCCTCTTAGTGGAAAAGCTTCTTATCCCCTGCATGAACCTCTCTTCTTTCAACTTATGCCCATTGTCACTTGTCCATCTACCACGCACCATGGTGAAGATCCTGGCTCCATCTTCCTGGTGACCTCCTTGTAGCCTTTGGAAGGCTGTTATGAGGTCCCTCCATGCCATCTGTTCTGCAGGTTGAACAAGCCCTGTATCTTCACAGACAAAGTGCTCCAGCTCCCCAAGTATCGTGAGGGCCCTCTGCCAAACTTGCTCCCAGTTACCAACCTCTTTCTTTTTCTGGGGACCCAAACTGGATGCAGTACTCTATACGTGTTTGAATGAATAGTGACTAGAGGGGGATCATCCTTTCCCTCCACCTGCTGGCTGTGCTCCTGGTCCTACAGCCCACAGTGCTTTTTCACCTTCTTTGCTGCCAGGGAACGCTGCTGGCTCGTATTTTGGCTCCTGTCCACCAGGACCCTCAAGGCCTTTCCGCAGAGCCACTCCTCAGGCCCCAGCCTGTAACACTGTGAGGTGTTCATCTATACCAGGTGCAAGACCTGGCATTTGTCCTTGCTGAATTTTGTGAGGTTTCTGAAGCTCCTTCCTTCTGCCTGCCTATGTCCCTCTGAATGGCAGCCCTCAAGCATATGACTGGTCTCCCCCTTCCATTTTGGGGCAATCTACAAGCATGATGAGTGTTGCTTCCTCCGTGTCACTAATAAAGATGATAAACAGGACAGGTTCCTGGAGAGATCAGTGATGCTCCACTTATCTCTGGCTACCAGGGAGAGTGCTACCCATTCGCCAGTGCCCTCTGAGCCTGACTATCCAAGCAGCTTTTTACCCATCCGGTTGTCTATCTGTCTAGGCAGTAATGTTCTAACTTGCATACAAGAATATTGTTGAAGACAGTGTCCAACACCTTGCTAAATTCTAGGTAAAAGACATTTACTCCATCCGCAAATCCAGTTATTTAATCATAGAAGTCAATCATGTTGGTGAGGCACAATTTACCCTGGGTAAATCCATGCTGACTGCTCTCTATCACCTTCTTCTCCTTCGTGTGCCCAGAAATGTGATCTGAGAGGATTCACTCCATGAGATGCTCCTCACCAAAGTGAGGCTAAACTACCTGCAGCTCCCCAGGTAGTCCTGTTGGCCTGTTTTGAAGATGGATGTAACATTTGCCTTTTTCCAGTCATGGGGACCTCTCCCTATCTCCACAGCCTTTCAAAGACGATAGCGAGTGGCCTTGCTATGACAGCAGCCAGCTCTCACAGCATCCTTGTATATAGCCCATCCAACCTCATTGACTTGCATAGCTTGAGGTCTCACAAGTAATCCCTCACTAACCTCATCCCCTGTTGGTTGTTCTTCTCCTCAGGAGTCCTGACTCAAGGCACAACAGTCCGGGAGACCTTTTTTTGTGAAAACGGAAGCTAACAAAGCATTGGTTTCTTCAGATCTATCTGCATCTGCTGTTACTAGATTCCCTGCCCCATTCAGCAGTGAGCCTGCCTTTTCCTTTTTATTCTTACTGGAGCAGTAGCAGCTCATCCTCATGCTCTTGACATCCTCTGCAAGTGTCAGTCCCAGGGGAGCTTTGTCTTCCCAAACACCATGCCTACCTTGCCAGACAATATTTCTAAATTCCTCCTTGCAGCCTCTCTCTCCTCCCCCTTCCCCTACGCTACCTTATTGCCCTGGAGCTCAGGTGCAAGTTCCCTCTTTAGCCAAGCTGGTCCCCTGACATGGCTACTGGTTTTACTGTGCATCAGGATGGACCATTCTGGTGCTTGGTGGGTGCTGTCCTTAAAGCCCTGCCAATTTTCCAGAGCTGCCTCTCATGGGCTCCCCCACCAGTCCCGAGGACAGGCCCAAGTCTGCTCCTCTGAAGCCCAGCGTCTGTACTCTGCTGCTGTCCTTCCTCGCTCCCTTCAGGATCTGGGACTCCACTTTTTCATGGTCACTGTAGGCGAGGCTGACACTGACTATCCCATGCCTGAGCAGTTCCTCCTTGTTTGCAATTTCCACATCCAGGAAAGCATCACCTTTATTGGCCCATCTGGCAGCTGTGCTAAGAAGTTTTCCCTGACGTCTTCCAAAAACCTCCTGGACTCCTTGCACTCTGCTCTTTGTTCTTCCAGTGAATGTCAGGGAGATTACGGTCTCCCCATAAGAACCAGAGCCCGTGAGCCACAGATTTCCTCAGGTTGCTTAAAGGAGATTGCATCCACCTCCTCACCCAGATCACATGGTCTGTAGCTCCCATCACAATGTCATCCTTCTTCTCATGCTTACCCACAAGCTCTCATGCAGCTCCTTGTCCATCGCAGGGAAGAGCTCCATACATCTGAGCTGCCCCTTCACAGAAAGGCCATTCCCCCTCCTCATCTTCCCCAACAGTTTCTCCTGAAGAGCTTGTACTGTGCTATCATAGGCCTCCAGTCATGTGAGTGATCCCACCACATCTCAGTTATTCTGGCAATGCTGTAGTCCTGGGACAACTTGTGCATCTCCATCTGCTCTTGTCTGTGCCCCAGGCTGCATTCGCTTGCATATATTTGGGTTGCAGAGCCTCAGCTGTGGCACAGAGCATAGATTGCTCATGGTGAACCATGTTACCAAGAGTCAAGGACACTGTATGTGCAATGGCCCACTTCAGTGCAGGGACATGCTGGCATAGACAGCAGGTGTCAATGTAATGGTGAAAGGAGGTTCCCACTAAGGGAGCAAACCCTGCAGCACCTGAGGCTGGAGGAAAAGAGAGCTGGGCTGTGCAGAAATGGCAGGAAAGGGCTTTGCTGCCTGAGCTGGCTTTGTAGCACCACAGGGCCTGTGAAAGAGGTCAACCGATCTCCAGGAAGGACAAGGTGCCACTGAAGAAGTCCCTGGGCCTGAACAGCCTGTGATCCAGCCATCCTGTGGACATCATTAGCACAGTCCCTGTTCATATCATGTGGGATGAGAAGAGGTTCAGGGGTGGGAGAGCTTGAAGGGTTTGAGAGTGCAGAAACTACAGCGGAGGCCTTGGTGTGATGTGCCTCCCAGTTATGCAGCTGCTTGAATGTAGATGGGATGGACTTTGCCTAGAGGCAGCGGTGGAATTCAGTTATTTGGGCACAGGCAGAAAACCTGAGATGCCCTTGGGAACTTGCCCAGCAACCACCCCAAAAGGATATGGCTTTCCTGTAGGTCCCATGCTGTATCTGCTAGAGACCTGTGGTTGTGCTGGACACCCCAGGCATCTGACGTGGCCCTGACAACCTATCTTTATGTCACTGAATCAAGTGTCTGCACTGAATTACATAAGCTATTTGCACTGTAGGGGTTTGCCTGTGTCTTGGCTTTGTACTGAGTGGAGCTGTAGTAGTAGCAGTAGATCTCTAGAATCATTTCAGATGGCCAAGGAAATTCCCCACCTGGCCCCCACCTCATGCTCTAGAAGGATGCAGGTCTCACACTTGCTCCATCACAGCAAGCAGACACTGGCACATGTCTGGGAACACCCTGTCTCTTCAAAGGTCACCAGGTGTTTGTGTGTGGGCAACTGACTCCCAACCTCCATCTCCACTGATTATAATGGGAGCTTAGACAAGGAGCTTGCATGCAGACATCTCTGTTGAGCACACTTCAGCTTTGACAAGGGGAATCCCACCTCCTGTTTCTTTGTGGAGTTCACGGGAGGGATCTGAATCCCACTCTACCCCAGGAGCTTCTAAACTGGCATGACATGCCCAGATTGACTCATCTGAAGCAATACTTGAACCCTGGGAAAATGAGCTCCCTTCTTATTCCTGTCTAAGTGTCCTGTGTAGCTAAGAGGTGGGAATAAGGGTGTCCAGGGTGGGACATTTCCACGTCTTGTAGATAACCATCCCCTGATGTAACAAATTGCAATATTGGAATCAGTCTCTCTCCACTGTTTAGAGAGAGACCATAGGTCTACCTCAGTGAGCATCTCCCAGGAGAAGGGAGCACAAGGGAGAGAGAAGTTTACGCCTTCAAGCACAGCCTCTGCCAGGCTCCTGGGATAGAGGAAGCTCCTGGCAACCTGGCAGCACTGCGCAGAGACTGCTCTGTGCAGGAGCAGCTCTTCTGCAAAGAGCAGCAGGGCTCCGGGCACTGCTTGCTCTTGCTGACAGAAGATGACAGAAGACAGAGAAGTGAAAGGCAGTGTGGAGTGGGAGGACAGAGGAGAGCTTATTGTGGGAGAAATCTTCACAGCCCTTGACATGGTAATTCTGTACTCCTGGCTGTAGAGCAATGCTACTGAGGGTCCTGGAGGGGTCTTCTAAATCCATCCCATTCCATGACTGTTTTTTAAGGATCACTCTCCCAGCTTCTCGAGTGCAAAGCAAGAGGAGGAGATGCTTCAGAGCAGGGATTCCCTGCCACACTGTCAGAGGGACAGGGCATCCTGCTGCCTTCTCCCAGGATCGCTGCAGGGGGGTGAAGCCATGGTGTGCACACAGGTCTGCCCAGAGCTCTGATTCAGAGCAGTGTCCCTGCACCCCAGGGTGCTGTGTGCCTGGGCAATGACTCTGCCACCTGCGAGGGTCAGCACTCAAACTGCCCGGGGAGCTCCCCATGGCACTGCAGGGAGAAGTTCTGGGTGGGAGGATTGACCCCTGACAGGGCAGGTTCATTCTCCCATTGAGAGGGTGCTGTGTGAGTCAGGGCTGCTCACAGCTCCATCTCACCCTGGGAGCATTTCTGGAGGGGGGGTTCCAAAAGGAAGATCAAGGCAGGGATGCCTGAAAGGGAAGGAGCTTTCATGAGTCTCTGCTTTCAGTTTTATTCTCTTTGGGTGGCATGAAATGTTATTGGATCTGTCAGGTTTAAACAGGGGATTGAGACTCCAGAACAGCAACAGTGAGAGAGGAACAATTCTGGGAGGAACTCAGGAAATCCCTTCATCCACTGCTCAGCCTACAAGCAGAGCCAGCATCACCTTTCCAGTCTCATCAAGGTTTGTCTCACCTGCTCCATAGCACCTGCAAACTTGGAGGTGCCCCTGTGCAGTGCCCTGCCCCTGGGAGGTTTCTGTAGGGCAGAGCTGAGCACCCAGCGGGTGGGATGGGGTCTGTGAGCACTGACAGGGGAGAGACGTGGGGACAGAGAAGCAGCTCCCCGCAGGGACAGCTCCAGGCAGCAGAGTCATGGTCAAAGTGTGAATGGAAACTGCAAACTTCATTGCCTCCTCTCCTCTCCCAGCCAGCACTGCCCTTGGCCCTCAGTGATGTGGGGTCTAGGTCATGCATCATTTCCTTGGCAGACGGCCAACCAGAACAGGAGAAACTGCTTAGCACCCTCATGTCTCTCCATGTCCCTGCCTCCCTTGGCAGAAATATCATGGTATTGCTTCATGTGTCCCCACTTGTCCATGCTGCTCTTGTCCTTCCCCTCGGACTTTCTGGGCAGGGGGATTTCAGATGCAGTTCCGACAATGACCCTGTGGGTCCTGTCACGCGGATGTGTCCTTGACAATGAGCTGCCAAGTCCCCCTCTCACCTCTGGGGCTCTGGGCAATGCAGTGGGGGGTGGGGGGGGGTGACAGTGTGCTCCTTCCCCCCCCTCCACAATGTGCTCTCTCCCCCTCATCCTAACCTCCCTGTAAACAGCATGTAGGCAGGGGCTAATTG
This sequence comes from Apteryx mantelli, assembly GCF_036417845.1. Classification (NCBI taxonomy): domain Eukaryota; kingdom Metazoa; phylum Chordata; class Aves; order Apterygiformes; family Apterygidae; genus Apteryx; species Apteryx mantelli. The sequence goes on along the minus strand of NW_027118682.1, from coordinate 2,056,235 downwards.
AGCAGGCGCCAACTAAGACCTGTCTAGCATGCAAATATGACTATGAATCAGTCATCTCCCCCCCCATAAACAGGGGGCAGCCCAGAGCCCATTGAGCTCTCCTGCACAGCAGCGGGCTGCATTCCAGAACCTTCTTTTGAGCAGGGACGCCTCTCAAGGTTACTCTTCGAGGTTGAGAGATTCCTTACTCACAACAGATCCTTGGTAAGTGATTAATAGCATGCTAAACTTTGCTAAGTTATATCTCTGATTAATTGTGCACGTAATCCCTTAGACATAAACCGCTGACCGAGTCTGAGACTATGATTGGATCCAGCCGCACCTAGGCTCCTCTTAGAAGGAGTTTAGAAAGCAAGGGGGTCCTTTCTGAACCTCGTGACTCAACGGGAGGGTCCCCTTCACACATGCTCCTTTAGACATAAACAGTTGACAAAGTCTGGGGCTAAGATTGGATCCAGCTGCTCCTAGGCTCCTCTCAGAAGGAGTTTAGAAAGCAAGGGGGTCCACTCCGAACCTTGTGACTCAACGGGGGGGGGGGGTCTCTGTTGCATGTGCATCTGACCCTGTCCTTCATGCAGTAAATAACTGAGTGAACCTTGCCAGTCAAACCTCGTTAAATCATTCTTATTTATGGCTGAACTTTGTTAAGTTGCTGACTTTCCACAATAAACATAGTGCTGCTTCCCTCTTATGAGTGAAGTGCATCACTCCTCTGCGAAAGGGGGATGGCTGGGAATGAGCCAGCTCTCTCTTCAGGACACCCCATCCATAGGACATTTGACCATTTGACCCTGGGGTTTCTGCCTAGGCTGCAAGCCAACATGGGGAGAGGTAATGTCTGCTTTTGGGGGAGGGCAGAGTTGTAATAAATAGAAAGTTTTGCTCAGAGAAGTCTGTCCTAACTTGTCAATGTCTTTCCCTCGCTGGACAGTCCCCTGTGCCCAGAAGAAGCAAATGTCCAACAGCAGCTCCCTGAACGAGTTCCTCCTCCGAGCATTCGCGGACACACGGGAGCTGCAGCTCTTGCACTTCTCGCTCTTCCTGGGCCTCTACCTGGCTGCCCTCCTGGGCAATGGCCTCATCATCACTGCCATAGCCTGTGACCACCGCCTCCACACCCCCATGTACTTCTTCCTCCTCAACCTCTCCATCCTCGACCTCGGCACCATCTCCACCTCTGTCCCCAAATCCATGGCCATTTCCCTCTGGAACAGCAGGGCAATTTCCTACTCGGGATGTGCTGCCCAGGTCTTTTTCCTTGTCATTTTCATTTTGGCTGAGTACTTTCTTCTCACAGTCATGGCCTATGACCGCTTTGTTGCCATCTGCAGACCCCTGCACTACAGCACGCTCATGGGCAGCAGAGCTTGCGTCAAAATGGCAGCAGCTGTCTGGGGAAGTGGTTTTCTCAATGCTGTGCTGCACACTGCAAATACCTTTTCACTACCACTCTGCCGAGGGAATGCCGTGGAGCAGTTTTACTGTTCACTTCCCCAGCTCCGCAGGCTCTCCTGTTCAGGCTCCTACCTCAGGGAATCTGGAGTTACTGTGGTTAGTCTTTGTTTAGTCCTTGGGTGTTTTGTTTTCATTGTGCTGTCCTACGTGCAGATCTTCACTGCTGTGCTGAGGATCCCCTCTGAGCAGGGACGGCACAAAGCCTTTTCCACATGCCTCCCTCACCTGGTTGTGGTCTCCCTGTTTGTCAGCACCCTCATGTTTGCCCAGCTCAGTTTGTCCATCTCCTCCCCAGCTCAGGATCTGGTGATGGCAGTTCTGTGCTCGGTGGTTCCTCCAATAGTGAACCCTCTCATCTACAGCATGAGGAACAAGGAGCTCAAGGATGCGCTGAGGAAACTGATCCAATGGGTGCAATGTCGGCACCAATAACTGTCCCGTGTGCACACACTCCCCATTCCCAGGGTATTTGACATCAAAGCTATGTGTTGTTCATTTCTTTCTTTCTTCCTTTTCTCTGATGCCTTCTTGTAAAAAGGAAAAAGTTTTGGTTCGCGCCACTTCTCAGGAATCTCTCATTTGAATCTGGCCCAGAGACTGTGTGGAAGCAAGAAGGCATCTTTCCCCTTCATCAGCAGAGATGAAGCCCACTAGTCTGAGCTCCCTTGCATGTCCTCAGTGCAATGAGAAGAGTTTCCCTTGGAAGTGACATTCTCAGCTCTGACAGCAAGGGAGCTCGGGGGGGCAGAGTCAGGCTCAGACCAGTACAGACAGGGTGTGACCATGGTTCCTGTTTCACTGGGAGTGCTCACATCCCCTGGCCACAGTCAGGGTGGGATCTCACATCCCTCTCCTGAGAGGGTGGCTGCCAGCTGTCATTGTGGGCTTGTACCTTCCCTCTACAGTGCTCCAATGCTCAGTGGAACAGGAGGGGAGTGGAGGAGAGTCTGGATGCAGCCTGTGGGGACAGATCCTGTGCTCCTCAGGACCGTCCCCCCACTGCCATGGCAGGCATTTCATCACTGAAGCCTTCACATTGGGGCTGCAGCTTCCCTGGAGACAGGGCCACCAACAGCAGCAGGACTGTCTCTTCTCAGAGCTGTTCTCCTCATTTCCACACTGTCTTGCCTTCCTCTGAAGTGTGTATATGGCCTTAGTGCTCCTGTAACGTGGTGCTGGTAGGGCTGTGCATGTGTTCTATGAGCACAGGCACCAGCAGGCAATGGGCACCCTTATGCCAGAGCTGGCCTCCAGAATAACTTTTCTATAATAAAAGTGGTTCTTATCAGTGACCTACATGAAGTCTGGCCTTTCTTCAGAGGCTGGAGTCAAAACTACGCCCAGCGGATTGCACTACAAAAGGGCCTGCTGCTCTGCTTGTGAAATCTGTGGGTTCCGGGGGTGAGCTCAGAGCCCCAGTGTGATCTGACACACTCACTTGGGGAAAGGCTCTCTGGGGAGCAGCAATGTCCCAGGAGAAAAGCAGGGCAGCGTTCAGAGGTAGAAAATGAGAACAAGAAACGGTTTCTCTGTGCACCAGCTTGGGGCAGGCTGCTCTGTCCCTGGGCAGCAGGAGCTGTTGGAGGGGCTGCAGGGCCAGGGCTCTCATGCTGTGCTGGGCAGCGGGGTGGGCATGGAGGGGCTGCAGGCAGACAGGGAGGGGGATCTCCTGGACACAAGAGCAGGGGAGACAGAGAGTGACTGGCATCATTGTGGGGCCTCCTCCCCTTCCGAGGAGCTGCTCCCCTTCTCCTTGGTCCTTGCCTGAGTTACAATGTGCACATGTCTGTGCCCGGCACTGCACCTCTCGGGTGCTGACCTGACCCTGCCCTCATCCTGCTGACCTGACTCCTCGTCTCTGCCTCAGACCTGCCTCTACACTACAGTCAAGGAAGCCTTGGTAAGGAAAGCTGGGATCTAAGAAGATCCCAGAGAAGGTTGTAGGTCCCAAAGGTGACCGTATACGCCCACAGCAACAACCCTTGCCTGACAGCCAATTTAAAGGTGTAAGGAGTGCCACAGATTTGGACCCTCTACCCAGGTAACACTGCATACAGAGTCTTAGCTGGTTGAAAAAGCGAGGGCAGCCACTTGGGTGTGATTTTATAATGGATAGTTGGGAGAGCAGGTTTTCCTGTATCACAGCTTGAGTGTTTATGCACCATTTGTGGCAGGATTCCTGCTACAAAGAATATGCTGTCGGGAACAGCAAGAGCAGGGCTGCTCCGAACAGGAAGGGGAGTCGGGAGCCGAGGGTGCCGGCAAGGCAGGCAGGGCAGTGACCCACCGACAAGAGGTCCTGTCCCACAGTGCCCGGACAAGAGGAGCAGAGCAGGTTTGGGGATGGTAACCAGGGTCAGGCACAGCCCAGCAGTTGCCAGACAAGGCTGAATGGCTTCAACCAGCCCTGCTTTGTACAGGAGGTTGGACTGGAGACCTCCAGAGGTGCCTTCCCACCAAAACTCCTCTGCGACTCCATGAATGGAAAGACCCTGGGCACAGAGACAGGCTCTGCCTGTCCCATTGGCTGCACTCCCAGTGGGTGAGGGGCAGAGTCCTTGGCCAGCCCCACACTCCCTCGTCCTCCTCTGCCTCTGAGCAGGACAAGGCCTGGGTCTGGGATAGGGCCCTGCTCACAGCCCCACCGCAGGCTGCTCCCTGTAAAGGGTGAAACCCCGACATTCCCAGCATGGAGCTGATGCCGAAGCAGCAACCAGAGCTCAGCCGGCCCAGTGGCCTCAGCCCTCCCTGGCCCAGCTGTGGGGCCCCAAGTGGGGCTGGTCACCCTGCCCCACTGCCCCCCATGCTCCCTGTCCCACCATGCGTCTTCCCAGCCCTGGTGCTGGCCAGCTGCCCTGGGCTGGGGCAGTTCCAGCCCCCAGCGAGGGGGAAGGGACACAGACAAGGTGGGTTGGGAGAGGGCAGCTCCCCTCTGCCACACTGGGGCCGGGGCTGGGGCTGGGCACAGCTTTTCCCAGGGAGCTGCCTGAGGAGACGCTCCAGGTGATCCTCCACCTCTGCCCTGGCACAAACGGTGGAAGGGGGACAGGCATCAAGACCTTGTCCGTGCACGCAGGCGTGGAGCGAGGAAAGCCAGAGCTCAGCTGGAGCTGGAATCAGCCAGGGATGGGGTGGGCAACAAGAAGGCCTCCTGTCATTAGATGCAGATACTATGGCAGTGAAATTCATCATTACCGAGGCTTGGTTGAATACAATCCAAGACCTAAGTCACCTTTTCCCTCCCTAGGAACTGCCGATCACCTGGATGACTGAGTGAAATCCACTACTTGACCAGCATACCATGGAAAGTATCCACCTTGCAAGTAGTAAGCATCCTTGGGGACTTTGTTAACACTCTCGATGGTGTGGTGTTATCACCAGGGAGTATGTTGGCAATATCTAAAAATACAGGACCCCTCACGTATCAGACAATTCTGACCCTTGTGTTGGGCAATCCTGGATACTGTCACATAAATGTTGATGCACTCTGCAATAATCCAGTGAACCCACAGTGGCTGGCAACCTCTTCTGTGACATGGCGTGTGAGGCCCAACATATTTAAACCCACCAGTGGGGCAGTAGAAACCAAGGTATCCACCTGATTGCCCACACCAACCTTACCTTCTGCTTAAGTGTCAGCAGTCCCTGTCCAGGAGCCCGGACTTGAGTCAGAGAAACTAATGCTCACATTACAGGAGGAGACAACACCCCCCAATATGATCACCATACTAACGAGTGGTCTATTAAGTCTGTCCTCTTACACAACTGTACACATGTAAAAACAGCAGATAATTCCAAAAAAGGGTGGCAATGTCCACAGGCCATGTAGCCATTAGGACTCATTATGGGAGTCTGTGAGCCAGTTAACCACTGACTTCATGGCTCATGCGCCACGGCGGGCAGTATGCAATTTCAAATTTCCCTGATTCCCACTACCACTACTGCAATACCAGTAATAGATGTCCAAGGATTTCCAAAAAGATTGGCAGTTTTTACCTCTGAAGTACATGCATTTTAAGGTAAGATTCGATGAGACAATGTTAACATTAGTAAGATATATTCAGATTGCTCACAATGGACAATACCGTATGTGATCAATAGTTTAAGTCCCATTGGAAAACCTGCAGAGTTAGGGATCTTTCCACTGGACTGGAAGCTGCGGGACTGGGCACAGGAGTGTCTCTTCCAGATACTCTTCTCCCTCTCTGCACTGACAAAATGGGAGGAAGCTAACTTGCTCAAACTGAAGTGCCTGACTTTTAGACATCTAAAACATCACCCTGCTTAGTATTATTTTGTTCCAGATGCTTCCTATGTCAAATAATCAAAAGGACAGCCTTTAAGTTCTTTAAGATGAGAAGATTTCCCCCTTCCCCTAAAGGGAAAGCAAGGCATTTAGGTCAGGACATTTAATAACAATGTTTCCTCAATGTTTCTGGAGAAACAGAGAGGAAGAAGATGTAGAAGAAAGCAAGGGATTACAAAAGAGATCCTCGATATTGGCTTGTTTTGAAAGCAACAGCCTCACAGATGTTCCAAGTCAAAAAAGGCAAGTACTGAAAAATAGAAGGAATAACTTTCCAGATACTTATCTAAATGGATGGACTGGCATCTGCAGATAATAGTAAGTACTTTTGCTGGGAGATTAGGTTGGCTTTTGAAACAGAGATGTGATGGATGTTTGCAATAGGTCGAAGTGAACAGGGAATTTCCCAGGCATGGCATGAACTAGTTCACAACCTCTTTACAATACTGTGCTCTTGAGAAAGAATCCTTTGTGAGTGGCTGGAAAAGGTAGAAAGAAGACAGTAAAATCTCTGAGGACTGTAAATGTGAAGCAGAGAAATCAGGGTGCGATGAATGGCTGAGAGGAATATTTCTGTCTGTGCTACCTAGGAAGCAAGCAAGGGAGCAAAGAAGGAAGGATCTACCCTCCCGTCGAGACTGTGAAATTCTCACACTTGTTTCTTCATGCTCCTGTCTCAGCGGGATGTACTGAAATTAGACATGGGACCAGGAAATGAAACTATAGTTGCTGAGTTCATCCTGGAGGGTTTCTCAGGGCTTGATCAAAGACTACAGCCATTTCTCTCCCTGCTCCTTCTACTCATATACCTGACAACAGTGACGGGGAACACAATGATCATCGTCCTCGTGTGTGTGGATCACCGCCTGCAAACTCCCATGTACTTTTTCATCAGCAATCTGGCATTCCTGGAAATCTGGTTCACATCCTCCACAATCATCACCTTGTTGGCGATTCTGAGCTCTGGAAGGAGACCAATCTCATTAAGCAGCTGCTTTGCCCAATCCTATTTCTATTTTGCCCTGGGTTTTATAGAGTTTGCTCTCCTTGTTGTCATGTCCTTTGATCGCTATGTTGCCATCTGCCAACCTTTGCATTATGCTGCTGTCATGAAGTGGCAGCTGTGCACCCACCTGGTTGCTGCTGTGTGGTCCTAGGCTTCACACTCTTCCGCTACCGCCTGGTCTTGCTCTCAAAGCTGACTTTCTGTGGCCCCAACAAGATCCACCATTTTTTTTGTGACAGCTCCCCCTTATTCACACTGTCCTGCTCTGATGCCAGCCTGCTTTGGAAAGTAGACACCATTTTCATATCGCTTGTAGTGCTGGGTTCCTTATGTCTAATCATAGTGTCCTACATGGGCATCTTCCACTGTATTCTGCACATGCCAGCAGCATCTGGGAGGAAGAAAGCTTTTGCTACATGTTCTTCCCATCTCACCAACTTAGCCATTGTCTATGGATGCTGCATTGTTCTCTATGCACGGCCCTCAGAAGGGGTTTCCTTGGAGACCAACAGCATTGTAGCTTTGCTGAACACTGTCCTGTACCCATTCTTAAACCCCTTCACCTACAGTCTCAGAAACGAGACTGTGAAGGTGGCCCTGAAGGAAGCCATTGGCCGTGCAAAGGTTCAGCTTTTGCCCAGTCATGATCCTTTTCATGACAGCAATTCTAATTATGTATCATGTATTATATCACACACACACATATATATAGCTATTAAATACAGGTGCCTCAGGAGATTTATTTTCTCATTGGATTGTAGCAGTGAAAGGAAGGAACGTGAATTGTGTGCCTTGGTTGCAGGGGGTTCTTATAAACAAAATCTAAAAAATATTGATAAAATGTTGAACACACACATGCACACACGCACATACACACTTCTTAGGACTGGGACAGAGACTGCCAGTGCATGCTGACACAAGGAAGTTTTCATAAGTCATCTCAGGAAATTTAGCTGAAAACTCGGGGGACAATGTCCAAGGGTTGTTGAGAAAAGCTCAGAACACCTTCTCTCCCCGAATAACAGAAGGTGCTCAGCATGAAAATTAAGCTCAGACACTACAATGGGTTCAGATTCATTGGATTCAAATCCATAATACACTTCTCAGTTTCATTAGTGTGATGAAGACAGCCTCATTGATTTGTCAATGATAGCCTGCAGACGATAGTTTTATTATTCACTCTGGAGGGAGATTTCTTAAAAATTCATATTTTCGTAAGGTACTGTCAGCATGTCCACTGTTTAAAGCCCTGCTTTATCTGTCTCCATTGATGACTCTAGGATGCATTCTCCTGCAGGAAAAAAAAAATTGTATTTCTTCTTGGAGAATTAGGCATTTTCTATCTTCTTTTTCTTTGCTAAAGAAGTTTGCCATGATCAAGAATTATTTCAAATAAACTAAGTATGCTCCTATAACTTTTTTTTCTACCTGTCTCTCAATGAAATTATATATTCCCCCATTATTTTACATTTCTTTCTCCGTCCATGTCTTTACATGGCAAAGTGAATGGCAGAAGCATGTAGTATTGCTAAAAGGAAGCATATTTTAGAGATCCCTTTTCTCCTTTGTTGCATTCCACAGGGAAGAAAAAAAGCACAGAGGAAGGGAAAACATTGCCATTGCTTTACTCCTTTGCAGTTGTTTCTAATCAGCATTTCGTTTTGTTAGGGCCTCTGAGGGGCAGAATTACTGCTAACAGCTCTTTTAAAGTTTGTGAGTGAGCGTCCCATTTCCGAAGGGAATTCTACAAGGGTGAACTCTTTTTAGGAAAACTGGGTCCAGTTCATCTCTGCAGCCCGTCTCCTCACATGGGACCCCAGGGAAGCTATGGCATTTTGGGTGACCAAAGCTCAGCCCAGCAGAGCACTAGGGCCCTCTTGGGCAGCTTGGTCATCCTGCTCTGGGTGGGTCCTTGTGCACCACAGTGAAGGATGTGGTGGCCCTGGGTCTTCCCATCCAGACCCACAGCTCCACCAGCAACGCAGGGTTAGGGTATGCAGGCAGACGACTAGGCTCTGCCTTGGGGTTGAGATAACTGAACAGGACGTGAGAAACTAGTGGCTATGATAAATCATTGGATACTGCAGGGAACAGAATGAGATCCTGCCAAGTTACAGACAGCACAATGAGCAATGGCTGGATTTCAGCAGTGATTAAGGGAGAGTTATATGAGAAAAGGACAAGCTTCACACATAACTGGCATATTGGGGATCCTTCAGGGAGTAGACTCTTGCAGCACCGGCAGTACTGAGGTAACGATATCAGAAGCACCATATGAGCCAGGGGTTACCTAGCTAACCGTACCAGAAATATTAAACTTGAGTACATAGGCAGTAAAACTGGGACCAATGAAGAAAAAAATACTTAGAGACAGGCTGTTTATTTCAAAGGGGATAAAGCTGGAGAAAGGGAGGGATCAAGCTGCATCATGGAAGAAGCAGCATGGGAAAATGGAGGCAAAGGGAATAAAAGGGGCCAGTCATGTGTAAGCAAGCTGCTGGCAGGGACACTTGTCTGGCCAGGCTGTGTACCTGGTCTCTGCAGTGTAGCCTATCATTGTATTAAATCCTATTCCTAGCTCTTTTCTGGGCGAGCGTGCTCGCTGTTCTGCGTGAGTGCATGTGTGGAAGGCTTGCAGATGTCAAGGCAGCCAGCTACCAGAGACACCCGTGAGAGGGTGCGTGTGAGGTCTCCTGCAAGCTTTGAGTCTGATTAGCTGGTGAGCAAGAACAGGACCAGGCTGTTTGTATCGTTCATGTTTATGAGTGCTACTCGTGTCTCCGTGGTGCCTGTAAAGGTACTGTGCCCCTGCCAGAGTTGATTTTTTGGTGGTCAACCGTGTCCGTACAGAGCGTGTGTATGCCTCTTGGAAGTACGTGCCCTGTCTCGCTGCTGGCAGGACCAGGGAACAGAGAACCGCAGCAGTCTCCCTTCCAGTGGACCAGGAAGGAGGAATCCCTTTATTCAAAAATCCACTGGATCCAGCATCCTTTAACAGTGCAGGCCTTGGAGGTGCTGCAGCCACTTGGTCTTGATGTCGAGGTCCCCCTTCTCTGTCACCTTGTGGTTCCCAAAGGGCACAGAGGCTTAGGCTTTGGGGTTGCAGCATGAAGGACCAGCTTTGGCACACATCTTTCTAGTTCCCCACTATTGATTTAAGCAATACAAATACCGACATCTTATAAGTGTTTGGGTCAGTGATCCCCTAGAGTCAAAGGGAGTTTTGTTTTGTTTTGTTTTTTTCTGACCAGACTTTCCATCTGCCAGCCTTTATCGTAAAAGCGGCTGGTGTTGGACAGGCAGTGCCATATGATCTACCCTCCATTTCTAAACCAACCACAGAAAGTAGCACTATTTAGTCAGTCTAAATAGCAGGGGCAATGGCCACTGTTTTGTTGGCGGTCCATAAACAAGACAGTTGTGCTGAGCAAAACTCTGTTGTCTGAGGATCTGCTGCACATTACTAAACACATCTTCATCATGTCCAAGGGTAAAAAAAAGCTGGGGGCTATTTAAGCCAAATAACTATCTCAGATATCTCAAGATCTGTTTTCTCCTTTTGCACAACAAACATTACTCTCCTGTTAAGGATGGTAGGAAGGTGTTTGGGTCGAGAAACTTTTTTGAGCTTTGTCAGGCTGTTATAGGTAAACGTGACAAATTGACAACCACTCGGGCCGGGTTGCATAAATTCCAATTCATAAAATAATTGAGCAAGTCACAAGTAAGCAAAACAGCGCTGGGCGGCCGGGGGGAGTCTCCTGCTCCACCAACGGCACACACAACCCCCCCTCATAGTCTCCTTATATGCGATTCCAGTTCCGGGTATACGGGGCACCTCCTGTAACTTCTGCGGTTGCGCCGGCTGTTGCTAGGGGGTCTTCTTCAGCCCTCTGGTGGTCATGGGGATGAAGGCTGGAGTCTTCCTCTGCATTGTGTGCCATATTAGGCTATCTAAACTAACATTGCTGCTTCGCTAGCTCAGCTCAATTTTCTCAGGCGGGGTACATGCCCCCCACCACAGGCTGTAGGATGTTCCCACAGATGTTCCCAAGGCTGTTTCTCGCTGATGTAACAAATTAGTACATACCACAATACAAGATGTTCCCAAGGCTGTTTCTCACTTTGATGCGACAAATTAGCACATATCACAAGGCATTGCACAAACATCTCCATAGCTGCATTATTACCATTTCTGCCTGCTGCGAGACTGCAGATAACACGAGCACAAGAAGAAGGTGCCCTAGCTGCAAGCTGATGTGTAGATCTGGGCCAGCACAAGGCGCTGGCTGTTAGTCTTTAAATGGTTTGTCCAGGATTTTGTGAGAGAGGTGCCCAGTCTGCATGGAAAAGCACCACAAATGTAAAAGCTGGGAATGCTTTTTGTACCATGAAAAGATCTTGAACGTCAGCCAGCACCAGTGTTTCACACCTGTGGTCAAACCCCAGAAATAGGGAAGGGCTGTATTTGCTGTGATGTGTAACACGTGCAGGAAACTGGGACAAATCACATTTCTCTCCTGGAGGTAGCACTGGAAGTAGCGTGGGATGAAGGAGGGGTGGAAAGGAAAGCGCGGTGAGAACGGGAGTTCAGGAGGGTCACGAGTCTCGGGGACTTTCTGGGGTTGGCTCTGCCTGCGCCGGCTCGAAGGTCTCCATGGCTAGGGACAGTCTGCAAGGCACCACGCCCCACCTCTATGGTCGCCTGGAGGGGACACCCGCCCTACCATCTCTATGCTCAGGTGGCTCCTCTGGGCCGGCCTCCAGCGCTTCTCTATGCTCTCTCGGCAGAGGGACACTCTGGGATCCCCCCTCCAGCCCCTTTCTTGGGCTGCTGATGGAGATGAAATTTCAGGGCCACCCGCTCATGGCAGATAATGCCAAAGGCTGCGATGGCCCCTGGGTTGTTCGTCTACTTCTGAAAAAAAGGCCGCAGCCTCTCGGGGCTCCCGTCATGTGCACGTGCATCTCCTCGCAGATACTCGCCCAGGCCCCAGGGCAGAGCGGGGCCCTGTGGCAGCAGCGCCCCGGCAGCAGCGTTTCCCCGCCGACGCTCCCCTGCAGCACAACTCCCGCAGCCCAGGGCCAGCCCGGCGCTGCTCCCCCTTGCTCCCCGCCCCCGGCCCCAGCCGGCAGCAGCCGCCGCAGGCTCCAGCCACACGAGCACACGCCGGGCCGCAGCGTCGCTCCGGGCTCCCTGCGCAGCAGCCGCCAACACCCACCGCTGCCGCAGCTGCTTCTCCGCGGCCTCGAGAGCGGCGCCGCGGTGGGGCCCGGCTGGGGCGGGGCCGGCGGCACCAGGGCGGTGGCCATGGACACACAGGCCCCGCCCCCCAGGGGGCCGGAAGTGTTGCCTCCCATGGAGCATGCGCACTGGTGCAGAGGAGGGCGGTGAGGGGCGGGGGCGGGGCTGCCGGGCCCCTGCGGGGAGGGAGGGAGGGAGGAGGCGAGAGGCGGCTGGTGCCGCACGGGGCAGCGTCTCCCGGCGTGGGGCCGCCCGGAGCCTCGAGCCGCAGCGCCGGGAGCTGCCGCGCCGGGGCCGAGGGCCGAGGGCCACGGGCTGGGCAGAGCGAGCGGCTGTGTGCACAGGGGCAGCCGGAGCCGCCGCGGCCTGGTGAGTGCGAGCAGCTGCTGGGGAAGGCCTGGCCCAGCCTGGGCCGCCTGCGGCCCCGCGGGAGCCCCCAGCTCTTGCGCCCTTGTGCTGGCGGCCCCACAGCTCGGTGCCAGCTGCGGTGGCCGTCTGTCAGCGCCATCCCGGCCGCAAGGGGAGGGCGCGGGTGGAGCTGGGCTTGTGGTGGCTCCAGGCTGGAGGTGACAGCAGGCGTGGTGGAGCCAGCAGAGGTGCTGCTGCTGCTGCCTGTGGGCAGAGTGGTGTGAAGGCGCTTTCTGAGCTTCCTTGCAGACCTGCTGGTCTCTCCGTGGGCTTCAGAGTCTCGGGCTCCTTTCCCTTCCCCCCACCGCAGCAGCAGGGATCTGGAAGCAGAGGCTCAGGGAAGCTCCTTGCCTTTGGTGTCGTCCCTGCCTGAAGCTTCCTGCTGAGAAGCCCCTGGGGAAGTGTCATGGGGGCGAGCGGGAGCTGTGAGCAGCCCTGCCCCACGCAGCCCCTCTGCATGGGGAATGAGCCTGCCCTGCCAGGGCTGCTCCTTCCCCCAGAGCTTCTGCAGCCCATGTTCACCCTGTTTGTAGTTACCCCTGGATGTTGCCGGGAGAAGGCTGGGTTGTGCTTTGTGTCTGCTGGGAGACCGATGCTGGCGAGTTGTGACTGAAGGATCAGCATGAAATGTGCCTCTGGCTAAAAGCTGGACTGGAGCACACAGGCATTTTTTGTCACCTTGGGTTTTGCCTTCTGAAGTACCAGCATGCGCTGACCGAGAATGGATTTTGATAGGAATGGATTTGCACTTAAAATCGATGCCCTGATTTTTTTGTAAGTCAAATTCGGTAGCATATTGACAGCCGATGTTCTCTGTATGACAGGAAAGGTGCAGTTAAGGATATCGGCTTTGTTCTGCGGACGCTTTGTACATCTGATACCCTCGACGCTTGGGCCGCTGGCCAGCAGAGCACCGGCACAAGAGCACCATGATGCAATGCTGCCGCTTCACCGTGGAGCGCGAGAGAGTCGGTGCAAGAGGGACGGGGGCTTCAGCCAGTGCCTGTGGGGTGGCCTTGGCCCTGGCACAGTGATGCACCCAACATGCTGCCAGCAGCAGCAGCCGTGCAGATCTGAGCATGCACTGATGCAAGAAGAAGAAACATGTCCTGAGGAGTCATGTTTTAACTCTGCATTTCGGATACCATAATTCATATTGCTGTCATGTACCCTGATAGCCGTTTTTTCATGACCATCCCTTCCCTCATGTGTGTTGCTTCTGTGTGAAAGTGCGCAAGTGATAATTTCTGCTGTTTTACTGTCCCTGTAGTTCACACCCTGTAAAGCCTGATCAGAAACCTGTTGTTAAAAGTGAGGGCTGGCTAAGATAAGAAGTGGAGCACAATGAAGACACCTGCCTTGCTCTGCCCTGCTCCTGGAAGTGGTCTGCTGCAGGCTAGGCTGCCTCTTGGAAGGCTTTGTCATCTCAAAAGTGATCATTACAGCAGCGTGTCCCTGGCAACTCTCGGTGCTAAATTCCACACGGATGCAGAATTGCTTCACTTTTTAGGCCATTTTCACTGTACAGGTTTTGGAAGGAAATGATTTCTTCTGTGTGTCTGAGAGGGCTTGCAAGCATTTCCATACATAATGTTCTGTTGTCTTCCCTCTGCTGTTCATTCTTGTATCTCTTTTTTGTTCTCTCCCTCCCCACTTATGCTTTCTCGCTCTTAGCATGCTGCTGAAGCAAAGGAAAGGAACTAGGGGGTGGGGGGGGGAGGTGGGAGGGAGAGAGGGTGCTTAAAAGGTGTAGAAGGCAGGTATGTGAAACTAGGGAGCCCTTTTAAAAGATACGGATTTTCTGCTCTCCTGTTATGGGGAAAATCAGGAAATTGAGGGGAAGAAGAGAAAAGAAACTTTTTTCTTAAATAAAAGTCAGTAGGTTGTATATTAAACGCAATTAATTAATGGTATTAACTCCATTCCCCCACCCTTCAATCTCAAGGGCTTAATTTCATTCTGGCTGTGCCAGGGGCACGATGGGAAAGGGCAGAGTCAAGAGGCTGCGGCCTGGCTCTTCAGTGCAGCCGCAGGGCAGAGGGCTCGAGGGTAGTAAATGAGCGTGGGGAGAAACAAGCCCATCTTCTGAACCTCAGCACCCAAGTTCAGCTTTTTTTTCTCTTTTTATGGTAGCAGGTTGGGGGTTGATGTCACATCAAGCTGAGGGGGGTTTAAAACCATGCTGCAGCAGCACATGGTCCATCGCCTACAGTCCTGCTCTCAGCCCGTGCCAGTCCTTGCAGTTTTGTGATGAGAGGGATTTCTGTCTGAAAACAAACCCCATGAGTAGGAAGAGGATCGCAGGAGAGGGGAGCACCTGCTTTGCGGGCTGGCCTGGGGTTACAGCAGCTGGAGGAGGTGCTGAAGCCGAGCCCGCAGTGAGGGAGTGAAGCTGCAGGTTGTCACGCTTCATTTGGAAGGAGACTGTTCCCATCTGCCAACCTGATGGTCAACCAGGTGGCCAAGCTGGTGAGGAGAGCCTTCAAGTGGGAGTGAGTGGGAGGAGAGGGTGACTCAAAAAAGAGTGAGGATGTAACGGCATGGGATGGCAATGAAAAGGTGCAGGGTGATGTGGGGAAGAGAAACGCCGAGAGAGCAGTGGGAATGCAGGGAGCTCTGCCTAGGGACGGACGGTGAGGCATTCGAGAGTGTATGGGTGAGGATTAGGGGGCAGACCAACAGGGGTGGCCTTGTAGTGGATTTCTGCAATGGATTGTCTGAAGAAGGGCAGCCTCTGCAAGGCCCAAGGAGCGCTGAGCTGGGGAGAGGAAAATTTGTCCTGCTCTGCAGATCCCAGCTCGCAGCCGGGCTCAGGGCTGGAACAAGAGGCTTGGAGGCAATGACGTGGTGATGGATGTCCCCCGGTGGCTACCAAGGCATTGAGATGGGAATCCCCACAGTGACCACCAAGGCATTGTGATGGGGGTTCCCCATGGTCACCACCAAGGCATTGTGATGGGGGGTCCCCATGGTCACCACAAAGGCATTGAGATGGGAGTCCCCATGGTCACCACCAAGGCATTGTGATGGGAGTCCCCACAGCGACCACCAGGGCTTTGTTGATGGGGGGTCCCCATGGTCACCACCAAGGCATTGTGATGGAGGTCCCCACGGCGACCACCAGGGCTTTGTTGATGGAGGTCCCCACGGCAACCACCAGGGCTTTGTTGATGGGGGGTCCCCATGGTCACCACCAAGGCATTGTGATGGGAGTCCCCACGGCGACCACCAGGGCTTTGTTGATGGAGGTCCCCACGGCAACCACCAGGGCTTTGTTGATGGGGGGTCCCCATGGTCACCACCAAGGCATTGTGATGGGAGTCCCCACAGAGACCACCAGGGCTTTGTTGATGGAGGTCCCCACGGCAACCACCAGGGCTTTGTGATGTGAGTGGCGTCGTGCCCACAAGGCCGTTGTGATGGGGCAGTCCCTGTGGTGACCATGTCTTTGCTGGGGCCAAAGCCCTGAGGTCCTCACTCCGAGGAGAGCGGCTTGATCAGGAGGAAGCAGCTCTCCTTGGTGCCAGAGTGGCAGGTCTCTGGAAGAGGATCCTGGAGATGGGCAAGGAGCAGCAGGAAAACGTCTGCTCCCAGCCCATGGATGGGCTTCCAGGCACACAGGAGCGCAGGAGAGGCCACATCCCAGACTAGCCTCCTTCAGGACTTCAGCTTCACAACGTGTCACAGCTTCAAATGAGCTCTCTAGAGCAGCACTTCCCATGCCCCTGGTGTGGAGAGAAGACTTTGGGTACACAAACAGGAGACAGGGGAGAGAAAGGGCAGAGACACCAGGCTGCAGAGCTGGGGCTCCCAGCATCACAGAGGGGGTGCCACAGGCTCAAGAAGCAACCCAAAGAAGTCAACAAGTCCTTCCTTTTGCAGTGACTTGGAAAGCCACATCTCTCACAGTATTCAAGGTGAATGGAGTCTCCCTTCTGCAAGATTTGCCCCAGGACTGTGCAGAGACTAGCAAGAGCAGGAAGGTCGGTTGCAGGGATGCTCTCAAAGTTCAGCAGCTGCAGAGCTGGGAGCTGGTCATCTCACAAACTTGGGAGTGAGTCAAAATGCACGTCCTGAGGCATTGCACTGCCTCATAGGCTCTGCACCGGAGCCTGGACAGCAGCACTGCAGTGTGTGGGCATGCCCGGAGAAGCCCAGAGTCATAAATTGTGGGAGATCCAGGATGTCAGCACTGTACAGACCCCGGGAGAGCAAAGGTGCCTGCGGGGAGGAGGAGGGCAGGGGGCTGCGGAGCGTACCCAGGGGAGAAGCACAGCCCCAAGGTGACACTGAAAAGCACAAGGACCAAATGAGGCCCAGGGATGAGAAATGGCTTTCCTCAGGCTCAGCCAGAAGGAAAGATGGGCAAACTTCATGGGAAATGGGAAAACTTCCCCACATTTGCTACCTGGCCTCGCCCATGGCTTTGGAGCCTGGTAGGCTCCAGGGTCCTGGATAAGGGCCTCAGGATGATGTGTGTTAAGGCTATGTTTGCTCTTCTCTGGCATAGCATCTCCATCTCAAGCACTGCCGACTGAGAAACCTTGCTGAGCACTTTTAAAAGCAGAGAGCCTGCCTTGGTGCCTAAAGGAGGAAGGCTACGTCCTGTCCCACATTGTCCTACATCCTGCTTCCACAAAAAGAGTGACCCACAGCAGAAACCAGTCCTGAGGCTCACCAAAGCATTTCTCAGCCTGTGGCCATGCTTTGTGCTGGTTCATCCCACATGCCTTGGATCCTGTAAAAACGCCAACCCCCAAACCCCAGATTCCTGCACAGGTCGGCCCAGTGCAGTGACCTGTCAGTGCAGGGACGCAGAAGTGACGTCTCCAGTGCCCCATTTGAGATATTTCACAGTCTTTGACACTGTCTGGAGACATTCCTGAAGGATTTATCAGAAAATTATGGAAAATAACTGCAGTGAAGGCAGGTGGCTGCTTTCCAGCACATGAGGGGAAATCCCTCTGCTCTCTCCCTGCCTGTGCCATCTCCATGGCAGTGACCTACAGAGCCCCCAGATGACACGAGCTGAGGTCCCAATGGGACGTGCCACATCACAGGGAGGTCTCCCCGGTGTCGTTGTGGGGACCCTCACTTCCCTGTGAGGCCCAGGCACTCCTGGGCACTGCTCACCCTCCCCACAGCTGCCCTTCCTAGTGGCTCCAAGGCAAGGAGAGGGGACAGGAGGCAGTGGGGCAACATTGGGGCCCCTCACCAACAGACGGAGGAGCAGGGGCATGTTGGAAAGGAGTTTTGGGTAATGAGATGGGAAGAGCGTCCTGTTTCTCTGGCTGGAGAGGTGAAACGAGAGCAAGAGGGCAAGCGAGATGGAGGACTGCTGGATGGACAGCATCAGCCAGGACCACAGCTCCTTCTCCCTTGCGCTCCTGCGGCTCTCCACCAAGGGTAAGGGCTTTGGGAGATCCTTCCTGAGGTGTTGCACAGAGACTGTTAACTGCCAAAACTGCTGCGGATCCCGGGCTGTGGGGGTGGCTGGACAGGGCTGGGGGCTGCTGCGAGAGCCCTGCCTGAGGGTCCCCTCTGGCTCGGGGGACAATGTGGCAGCCAGGACTCCTGGGTCCTGGGGCTGGGGCTGTCCTGAGCCTCAAGGCTTCTGTGCGGCCAGCTCCATCGCCTTTTGGGGGGGGGGGCATGGGAATCCATGACAGGTTTTCCTGAGAGTGGGTCCCCCTTTGGGGTCTGGCTCTGAGAGGAAAGGGTTCCTGCATCGCAGACACTGAGGTGGCCTGCAGCTCCATGGGGCTCTCAAGACCCTGCTGGAAATGTCCATATACCATAATGAAACCTTCACCTTGTAATAACCCCAAGTCCTCTGGGTGTTTGGGAAAAATCTCTGTTTCTTCCCCCTCGATCCTTTTATGCTTCCAACTTGGCACAGCATGTTTTGCCCTCAGAGATGCCATCTTCAGATGGCCACAGCCCCTGTCCTCCTGCAAATTGGGCTCAAACCTCTGCACCCAAAGGAACATACATTTGAGAGAGCAGATTGGAAACAGGCAGAGGTGCAATCCCCATTCAATAGGTCCTGGCTGACCCCAAGGTCTTTTCTCTGAGCTGGGGTGGGCAGTGCTGGGGTGAGCCCAACACAGCCATCTCCACCAGCCCCCTCACGACCCCACACCACCGCTCCCTAGCCGAGCCCTAGGGCTGCCGTGGGCAGGGGGCCGGGGCAGGAGCGGGAGAGGACACTGCCCTGCACTGCCCTGCCCTGGGGGCAGCAGGACGCTGCCCACGGGCTCTGGTGCCCCGGCCAGCCCCAGGGCCCCCAAGCCGGCGCCATGGCTGCCACCAGCACACACCCCAGCGCTGCCTCCCCCCCCCCCGCGCCCCGCATGGCCCCCAGGGCACAGGGCAGCCAGCAGCCCCGCAGGGCCCCTGCCGCACAGCCCAGCCCCGCCGGGGCAACAGCCGCACCCCGGGGCCCCGCACTGCCCGCCCACAGGGCGCCGCACTGCCCCCAGGCCCCGCCGCGCCCCGCGCTGCCGCCCACAACATGGCGCCCGACCGCGGGGGAGGGGGCAGAGCTGGCCGCCAGGGCAGGAGGGCCCAGCGTTGCCATGGCATTGCCCAGTGAAGCCCTCCCATTGGCTGTCAGGAGGAGGAGGGTGGGCATCGATTTCACTGATGGCTCTGTCAGCCAATTGGAGTCCAACATGTGGAAAAAAAAAAAGACGTTAAAGACGTGGAAGAGGAGCGGGCGCAAAGCAGGCGAGAAGCGAGCGGGCGAGAGGGTTTGGTGGGGGCTGCGGGCGCGTTCAAATGGCGGCGGGTGCCTTCCCGCCGTGGCAGGGCAGCGGTGCCAGCGCCGGGGCTGCTTTGCTGCAGGAGCTGCAGCAGGGGCTGGTGGGTCCGTGAGCAGGGGCCAGAGCGACGTGGGCCAGAGCGGGGAGCTGCCCTGCAGCCAGACGTGGCGGCCTGCCGCGAGCAGCTGGGCCGGGGCGGCTCGGTGGGGTTTGGGGGCAGGAAGCTTTGGCCCTGTGGTGGCTCTGGGATCCCTGTTAAAGCGTTTCCCTGAGGTGCTGCTGCCAGCGCAGCCCCAGGTGCTGCTTCAAGGTGCATTTGGGAGGTGCTGGGCAAAGTGTGAGCAGGCTGCTGGTGTCCTCGCGAGGTGCCCTTCCCAATGGTGTCTTTTGTTGTGAAAACTGCATTTCCGAGTGGCTCTGAGAGAGGCTGTGCCCGCATGTCATGCCATGCCTTAGCCGTTGTTTTTGCTCCCTGCCTCTTGCTTTGCGCCGAGACCTGTGAGCCTGGCAGCAGGGTGAAGGGTGTTTGCAGAAGAGCTCTGTAAGTGTGAGCTGTTTTGCTTGTCAGGGGCCTTGAAAGTTGATGAACGGCCAGTGCTTGCACTTGCTGTTGTTCTTTCCATGCTGCTAGGTCAGGGTGAAGAGTTGCTGAATTGTGTCTCTGCTGGTTTCACCAACTGAGATGCCCTGGCCTGAGTCCTTCCGCGTGTCTCCAATTGTCAGGGCCTAAAACAGGAGAATGCTTGTTGTCCTGGATGTGTAGAGGATTTTCTGGTTTTGTTCAGCATTGGGGAAGGAACCAGAGTTCTGAGTTGCGGGAAGGCTTCTCCCTGTGCCTGGGACATGAGGCCCTGCTGTCTTCAGTTTCATGATCGCTGCTCCCATGCAATCCTCCCATTAGAAAATGTTGCCAAGAATTACTTGCAGGCTGTTCTCCAATTCTTAAGTTTCATAGGCTAGGTGTTGATAATGCATAGCAGAAGCTAATCTTTTGGTGTAGTAACTGGTAGGCAATGGGTGTTTCAGAGTGTTATATTATGAGGCCTTGATGTGAATCTGTGATGTGATGATGTGAATCAGGGAGGCCGTTCAGTAGGTGGCTCAGCCCTGGAGGATGGAGGGGGAGCTGCAGGTGGCAAGAGCCCCATGGTCAGGGTGTGGGTAGTGAGGTCAGCACTGTCTATGAGAGCTATGCCAGAAAATCACCAGTGTGAAATCAATTCTTTGCAAGTAGCTGATAGGCCAGCAGGAGGCAGATGACTCGGCTTTTGCTGACGAGGTCATTTCTACTTGAGTACCTGAAAGGCCATCTGGAGGAGGAAGGTTTGTCTGTTGCTTGTGTGGTCACTTGTGAGTGATGAACTGATTGGATCTCAGGAGCTCTGTGAGTGGAAAGGTGTTTCTGAGGTCGTTTCTACCTGAGCAGTTATAGGGCAGCAGCAGGTCCACATCTGGGCTATGTTTGGGATATGTTTCTTTTTGAGATGATTTCAGGCTGAGGAGCTGATAAGGCAGGATTTGTCTCATGCCTGAGGAACTTATAGTGAGGTAGTTTCTATCTTGGAGGCTTCTAGGCCAGTGACAGAGACATGGCTGTGAAGATGACTGTGAAGTCACATCTTTCTGAGTCCCTGCTAGGCCAGCAGCAGGCAGTTAGGCATGGGCGTTGCTTGTGAGGTCTCTTTTGTCAGAGTACCTGCTAGGCGGGCAGTAGTTGATGGCTGGGGAAGTTATTTGGAGGAAACTTCCTTCCCTGATAGGCCATCAGCAGGCATGTGGTGGGGGTATGCACTTGTGAGGTCACCTCTATGTGAGCAGCTGAGAGGTGAGGAGAAGACACATGGCTTGGATGCTGGTGGTGAGGTCACTTCTGAGTTTGTTGCGTGTGCTCAGAGGAGGGATTGACCCCCGCAGAGCTCTAAGCAATACAGAAATGCAACTCATTAATCAAGCAGAAGTGGATGTTCCACATCATCTGACACAAATTGTATTCCACTCCGTCATCATTAGTTAGTACTGCTACATTTCAAATGCAGATGATGTTCTGTGGTGAGCATGGACATGGAGTTTGCCTTTCCACTTGTTGCTAAGTAGAAGCTTGCAGCGTCCTCGCAGTCAGCTAGGGAGTCCAGCTAGACTTTTGAGGCTGCTAAATGAATGTAGTGCTGGTGTGAGCAGTGGTGTGAATAATCTCTTCTTGCCAGAGTGTGTGTGCTTTAGAAGTTGCCCCTGTCAAAAGAGGAGGGAGCTTGTGAGATTTTCCTGCAAGGTCTGAATGCTGTCTCCCAAACACAACCTGGGATACAGACATGGTGTCAGCTGTGCCAAAAAGAGGGGTGGAACATCTCGGTGGATCTGCTGGCGGTGCTCTGAGCAATAGAGCTCAGCACAGAGGGGAGACATTTGCCCTTGCCTGTTGCGACTCTGTAAGGCCAGCAGAACTGCCAGTAACACTCCGATTCTTTCTTTCTTTCTAGGTTGCTCCACTCATGAGGTTCCCAGTGCAGTGCTAGAGCCGCTGAGGATGGAGGCAGGATGCCAGGCTGTGTCCCTGTACCTGTCAACATCTTGGCCAGCGTTGTGAGCCCCCTGTGAAAGCAGCTGCAAGTGACTGAGAAGAGGCTACATGTGGATGCGAAGGCTTCCATAAATGCACCTGTCTTCCCTGGGTGACTTGGGGTGTGGGTTCACCTCCTGGTATCTCTGCTGTGCTGCCAATTCCATGTCCCACAAGTGCTGTTACTGCCAGCCCGCTCAGCAAATGCTCTTGTGCCCCCTCCTTTTCCTAGGAGGTTGTGGTGCCATACAGGATGAGTCCAAGGGCCTTATAATAGATGCCAGCATGTCTCGAGTGCCTTTGTGTGAGTGCCCCAAAGCGTCCGTAGCTTGACCTGAGGAAGTCTCAGAGCTCTTGGGCTGCTGGCTCTGTGAGGGGTGAAGATGTGCTCAGGGCCAGGTTGCCCGTGGCACCCAGCCCTGTGTGCTCTGTGAAGGCAGCTGTGGAGCCCAGATGCTGCTGCAGAGGCTGTGCAGCCAGGAGAGCTGTCATTTCAGCAGCCGTCCAGTGTGGGGCTGTCTCATTGCTTGGGCCTCATGTTAAAGCCTCTGCCCCCTTTTTCGCTTCCCCGGGGCTCCTTGTCCAAGTAACTAAAGGAAAGGAAGGGAGGTTCCTTTGGTCTCAGGAGGCCTTCCGGACTCTCAAGTGTTTCTGTGTTGTATCTTTAACTTTTGTCTTGCTACAGAAAATCCCCATGCCCCCATCGATAGCAGGAGATTCCTGAGAGGATGGGTGTGGAAAGCAGCAGCCTGCTGTGCCCAAAGAAAGCAGGATCCTTCCCTCTGAAAGGAGCAGCATCGCCCAAGGAGGCAGCTCTGTGCCTGATCTTGTGCTGCTCATTTGCAGAGGCCTTGTGAGCCTAGAGTGCCTTGGCCACCTTGTGGTGTTACCACAAGAGCTTCCCTGAGTGTCTGGATTGAGAAGCCAAGGGAAGGCAGCGAGCAGAGCAGTGGCTGTGGAGTGTGCAAGTGGCGAGTGTCCTGCATGCATCTGTTCTTGCTGGCACTTGGTTGTATCTAGCAGAAGAGGCAGCTGTGTGGGGCAGAGACAGTGTGTTTGTAGAGTAGGTGTCAGAGCAGAGGTCTGGCATCAGGTTGATGCCTGGTGCAGTGCCGAGTTGATCTGAGAGTGTCAGAAAGCCTTTGCAGTGCAGCTGCTGCCTCAGCTGATCTCTGTTCCTAGAAATGCACTAGAAATGGAAGTGGCATGCTGCTGCCATTGTTTAGGTGCTGCAGTGCAAAGGCTCCCAGCTCAGACTTGATGGTACTAAAGGAAAAGCGAGACCAATTGTTCCTTTTGTGATTTGTGCGCAGGGTGCCAGAGCGGAGCTGTGCCATGATCTGGAGAGAGTCTTGCCAGGAGATGAAAGCCATTTGCAGAAGACTGTTATGTATGGAGTGTTCACAGCGTAATCAAGGGACGTGCAAGTGGCCCAGGTGAGCTTCTCCTCTGTGAAGGTTTGCACTTTTGAGCTCCCTTGTGACTCGGTCCCAGATAGGGCAGCAGCAGGCAGGTTGATGCCATTTGTGCTTGTGAGGTGAGTTGTGCGTCTGAAGCTGGTAGGCCAACAGCATGCATGTAGCTTTGGTGATGATGGTGAGGTCTCTTGTGCCTCCATGCCTCATAAAGGGGGAGCAGGCCCATTGCTGCTGTTTGTGCTTTTGTGGTCAGTTGTGCATCGGTATGTGACTGGCAATCAGCATGGACATTGCTGCTGTTTGTGCTTGTTTAGGTCAATTGTGCCTCAGTGGCAAAGAGGCCAGGAGCAGCTATATGGCTTCATGGCTGCCTGTGAGGTCACTTCAGCCTGAGCACCTGACAGTCCACCTCGATGGATATTGCTGCTGCTTGTGTTTGTGGAGTCATTTGGCCTCAGTATCTGCTAGGCCACCAGCAGCCACATTGCTCCTTTTTTGTATTTCTGAGGTAACTTTTGCTTCACCACCTGATTAGACAGCATCAAGCATGTTGTTGCTTTTGTGCTTGTGAGGTCACTTGTGACTCAGTGCCTGATAGGCCAGTGCTGGTGCTGTGGCTGCAGTTTGTGGTTGTGATGTCACTTGTGGCTCAGTGCCTGCTAGGCCAGTGCTGGTGATGTGGGTGCAGTTTGTGTTTGTGATGTCCCTTGTGGCTGAGTGCCTGATAGGCCAGTGCTTGTCATATGGGTGCAGTTTGTGGTTGTGATGTCACTTGTGGCTGAGTGCCTGATAGGCCAGTGCTGGTGTTGTGGGTGCAGTTTGTGGTTGTGATGTCCCTTGTGGCTCAGTGCCTGATAGGCCAGTGCTGGTCCTGTGGGTGGAGTTTGTGTTTCTGATGTCACTTGATGCTCAGTGCCTGATAGGCCAGTGCTGGTGATGTGGGTGCAGTTTGTGGTTGTGATGTCACTTGTGGCTCAGTGCCTGATAGAGGAGTGGTGGTCCTGTGGGTGCAGTTTGTGTTTGTGATGTCCCTTGTGGCTGAGTGCCTGCTAGGCCAGTGCTGGTGATGTGGCTGCAGTTTGTGTTTGTTATGTCCCTTGTGGCTGAGTGCCTGATAGGCCAGTGCTGGTGCTGTGGGTGCAGTTTATTTTTGTGGTGTCACTTTTAGCTCAGTGCTTGAGAGGCCAGTGCTGGTGATGTGGGTGCAGTTTGTGTTTGTGATGTCCCTTGTGGCTGAGTGCCTGATAGGCCAGTGCTGGTGATATGGGTGCAGTTTGTGTTTGTGATGACACTTGATGCTCAGTGCCTGATAGGCCAGTGCTGGTGCTGTGGCTGCAGTTTGTGTTTGTGATATCCCTTGTGGCTGAGTGCCTGATAGGCCAGTGCTGGTGTTGTGGGTGCAGTTTGTGTTTGTGATGTCACTTGTGGCTCAGTGCCTGATAGGCCAGTGCTGGTGTTGTGGGTGCAGTTTGTGTTTGTGATGTCACTTGTGGCTGAGTGCCTGATAGTCCAGTGCTGGTGTTGTGGGTGCAGTTTGTGTTTGTGATGTCACTTGTGGCTGAGTGCCTGATAGGCCAGTGCTGGTGATGTGGCTGCAGTTCGTGGTTGTGATGTCACTTGTGGCTCAGTGCCTGATAGGCCAGTGCTGGTGATGTGGGTGCAGTTTCTGGTTGTGATGTCCCTTGTGGCTGAGTGCCTGATAGGCCAGTGCTGGTGCTGTGGGTGCAGTTTGTGTTTGTGAGGTCACTTGTGGCTCAGTGCCTGATAGGCCAGTGCTGGTGTTGTGGGTGCAGTTTGTGTTTGTGATGTCAATTGTGGCTCAGTGCCTGATAGGCCAGTGCTGGTGTTATGGGTGCAGTTTGTTGTTGTGATGTCACTTGTGGCTGAGTGCCTGATAGGCCAGTGCTGGTGATGTGGGTGCAGTTTGTGGTTGTGATGTGACTTGATGCTCAGTGCCTGATAGGCCAGTGCTGGTGTTGTGGGTGCAGTTTGTGGTTGTGATGTCCCTTGTGGCTGAGTGCCTGATAGGCCAGTGCTGGTGATGTGGGTGCAGTTTGTGTTTGTGATGTCCCTTGTGGCTCAGTGCCTGATAGGCCAGTGCTTGTGATGTGGTTGTAGTTTGTGTTTGTGATGTCACTTGTGGCTGAGTGCCTGATAGGCCAGTGCTGGTGATGTGGGTGCAGTTTGTGTTTGTGATGTCAGTTGTGGCTGAGTGCCTGATAGGCCAGTGCTGGTGTTGTGGGTGCAGTTTGTGGTTGTGATGTCACTTGTGGCTCAGTGCCTGCTAGGCCAGTGCTGGTGTTGTGGGTGCAGTTTGTGTTTGTGATGTCCCTTGTGGCTCAGTGCCTGATAGGCCAGTGCTGGTGTTGTGGGTGCAGTTTGTGTTTGTGATGTCACTTGTGGCTGAGTGCCTGATAGGCCAGTGCTGGTGATGTGGCTGCAGTTCGTGTTTGTGATGTCACTTGTGGCTGAGTGCCTGATAGGCCAGTGCTGGTCACATGGCTACAGTTTGTGTTTGTGATGTCCCTTGTGGCTGTGTGCCTGATAGGCCAGTGCTGGTCACATGGCTACAGTTTGTGTTTGTGATGTCACTTGTGGCTGAGTGCCTGATAGGCCAGTGCTGGTGATGTGGGTGCAGTTTGTGGTTGTGATGTCACTTGATGCTCAGTGCCTGATAGGCCAGTGCTGGTGATGTGGGTGCAGTTTGTGTTTGTGATGTCAGTTGTGGCTCAGTGCCTGATAGGCCAGTGCTGGTCCTGTGGGTGCAGTTCGTGGTTGTGATGTCACTTGATGCTCAGTGCCTGATAGGCCAGTGCTGGTGATGTGGGTGCAGTTCGTGTTTGTTTGGTCACTTGTGGCTGAGTGCCTGATAGGCCAGTGCTGGTGATGTGGCTGCAGTTTGTGTTTGTGATGTCACTTGTGGCTGAGTGCCTGATAGGCCAGTGCTGGTGTTGTGGGTGCAGTTTGTGTTTGTGATGTCCCTTGTGGCTGAGTGCCTGATAGGCCAGTGCTGGTCACATGGCTGCAGTTTGTGTTTGTGATGTCCCTTGTGGTTGAGTGCCTGATAGGCCAGTGCTGGTGATATGGGTGCAGTTTGTGTTTGTGATGACACTTGATGCTCAGTGCCTGATAGGCCAGTGCTGGTGCTGTGGCTGCAGTTTGTGTTTGTGATGTCCCTTGTGGCTGAGTGCCTGATAGGCCAGTGCTGGTGTTGTGGGTGCAGTTTGTGTTTGTGATGTCACTTGTGGCTCAGTGCCTGATAGGCCAGTGCTGGTGTTGTGGGTGCAGTTTGTGTTTGTGATGTCACTTGTGGCTGAGTGCCTGATAGGCCAGTGCTGGTGATGTGGCTGCAGTTCGTGGTTGTGATGTCACTTGTGGCTCAGTGCCTGATAGGCCAGTGCTGGTGCTGTGGGTGCAGTTTGTGTTTGTGATGTCCCTTGTGGCTGAGTGCCTGATAGGCCAGTGCTGGTGCTGTGGGTGCAGTTTGTGTTTGTGATGTCACTTGTGGCTGAGTGCCTGATAGGCCAGTGCTGGTGTTGTGGGTGCAGTTTGTGTTTGTGATGTCAATTGTGGCTCAGTGCCTGATAGGCCAGTGCTGGTGTTATGGGTGCAGTTTGTTGTTGTGATGTCACTTGTGGCTCAGTGCCTGATTGGCCAGTGCTGGTGATGTGGGTGCAGTTTGTGTTTGTGATGTCACTTGTGGCTCAGTGCCTGATAGGCCAGTGCGTGTGCTGTGGGTGCAGTTCGTGTTTGTTTGGTCACTTGTGGCTGAGTGCCTGATAGGCCAGTGCTGGTGATGTGGGTGCAGTTTGTGTTTGTGATGTCACTTGTGGCTGAGTGCCTGATAGGCCAGTGCTGGTGATGTGGGTGCAGTTTGTGGTTGTGATGTCACTTGTGGCTGAGTGCCTGATTGGCCAGTGCTTGTCCTGTGGCTGCAGTTTGTGTTTGTGATGTCACTTGTGGCTGAGTGCCTGATAGGCCAGTGCTGGTGTTGTGGGTGCAGTTTGTGTTTGTGATGTCCCTTGTGGCTGAGTGCCTGATAGGCCAGTGCTGGTCCTGTGGGTGGAGTTTGTGGTTGTGTTGTCACTTGATGCTCAGTGCCTGATAGGCCAGTGCTGGTGATGTGGCTGCAGTTTCTGGTTCTGAGGTCACTTGTGTCTGTGTGCCTGATAGGCCAGTGCTGGTCACATGGCTGCAGTTTGTGTTTGTGATGTCACTTGTGGCTTAGTGCCTGATAGGCCAGTGCTGGTGTTGTGGGTGCAGTTTGTGGTTGTGATGTCACTTGTGGCTCAGTGCCTGATAGGTCAGTGCTGGTGATGTGGGTGGAGTTTGTGGTTGTGATGTCACTTGTGGCTGAGTGCCTGATAGGCCAGTGCTGGTCCTGTGGGTGGAGTTTGTGTTTGTGATGTCACTTGTGGCTGAGTGCCTGATAGGCCAGTGCTGGTGATGTGGGTGCAGTTTGTGTTTGTTAGGTCACTTGTGGCTCAGTGCCTGATAGGCCAGTGCTGGTGCTGTGGGTGCAGTTTGTGTTTGTGATGTCACTTGTGGCTGAGTGCCTGATAGGCCAGTGCTGGTGATGTGGGTGCAGTTTGTGTTTGTGATGTCCCTTGTGGCTGAGTGCCTGATAGGCCAGTGCTTGTCATGTGGGTGCAGTTTGTGGTTGTGATGTCAGTTGTGGCTCAGTGCCTGATAGGCCAGTGCTGGTGATGTGGGTGCAGTTTGTGTTTGTGATGTCACTTGTGGCTCAGTGCCTGATAGGCCAGTGCTGGTGATGTGGGAGCAGTTTGTGTTTGTGATGTCACTTGATGCTCAGTGCCTGATAGGCCAGTGCTGGTGTTGTGGGTGCAGTTTGTGTTTGTGATGTCACTTGTGTCTGAGTGCCTGATAGGCCAGTGCTGGTTTTGTGGGTACAGTTTGTGTTTGTGATGTCCCTTCTGGCTCAGTGCCTGATAGGCCAGTGCTGGTGATGTGGGTGCAGTTTGTGGTTGCGATGTCACTTGTGGCTGATTGCCTGGTAGGCCAGTGCTGGTGATGTGTGTTGAGTTTGTGGTTGTGATGTCACTTGTGGCTGAGTGCCTGATAGGCCAGTGCTGGTGATGTGGGTGCAGTTTGTGTTTGTGATGTCACTTGTAGCTCAGTGCTTGATAGGCCAGTGCTGGTGATGTGGGTGGAGTTTGTGGTTGTGATGTCACTTGTGGCTGAGTGCCTGATAGGCCAGTGCTGGTCCTGTGGGTGGAGTTTGTGTTTGTGATGTCCCTTGTGGTTGAGTGCCTGATAGGCCAGTTCTGGTGATGTGGGTGCAGTTTGTGGTTGTGATGTCACTTGTGTCTGAGTGCCTGATAGGCCAGTGCTGGTCCTGTGGGTGCAGTTTCTGGTTCTGAGGTCACTTGTGTCTGTGTGCCTGATAGGCCAGTGCTGGTCACATGGCTGCAGTTTGTGTTTGTGATGTCACTTGTGGCTCAGTGCCTGATAGGCCAGTGCTGGTGATGTGGGTGCAGTTTGTGTTTGTGATGTCACTTGTGGCTGAGTGCCTGATAGGCCAGTGCGTGTGCTGTGGGTGCAGTTTGTGTTTGTGATGTCACTTGTGGCTCAGTGCCTGATAGGCCAGTGCTGGTGATGTGGGTGCAGTTTGTGGTTGTGAT
This sequence comes from Apteryx mantelli, assembly GCF_036417845.1. Taxonomy (NCBI): domain Eukaryota; kingdom Metazoa; phylum Chordata; class Aves; order Apterygiformes; family Apterygidae; genus Apteryx; species Apteryx mantelli. The sequence continues at coordinate 2,027,434 of NW_027118682.1, read as the reverse complement.
GTCACTTGATGCTCAGTGCCTGATAGGCCAGTGCTGGTGATGTGGGTGCAGTTTGTGTTTGTGATGTCAGTTGTGGCTCAGTGCCTGATAGGCCAGTGCTGGTCCTGTGGGTGCAGTTCGTGGTTGTGATGTCACTTGATGCTCAGTGCCTGATAGGCCAGTGCTGGTGATGTGGGTGCAGTTTGTGTTTGTGATGTCACTTGTGGCTGAGTGCCTGATAGGCCGGTGCGTGTGCTGTGGGTGCAGTTCGTGTTTGTTTGGTCACTTGTGGCTGAGTGCCTGATAGGCCAGTGCTGGTGATGTGGCTGCAGTTTTTGGTTGTGATGTCACTTGTGGCTGAGTGCCTGATAGGCCAGTGCTGGTGTTGTGGGTGCAGTTTGTGTTTGTGATGTCCCTTGTGGCTGAGTGCCTGATAGGCCAGTGCTGGTGTTGTGGGTGCAGTTTGTGTTTGTGATGTCCCTTGTGGTTGAGTGCCTGATAGGCCAGTGCTGGTGATATGGCTGCAGTTTGTGTTTGTGATGTCCCTTGTGGCTGAGTGCCTGATAGGCCAGTGCGTGTGCTGTGGGTGCAGTTCGTGTTTGTTTGGTCACTTGTGGCTGAGTGCCTGATAGGCCAGTGCTGGTGTTGTGGCTGCAGTTTGTGTTTGTGATGTCACTTGTGGCTGAGTGCCTGATAGGCCAGTGCTGGTGCTGTGGGTGCAGTTTGTGTTTGTGATGTCACTTGTGGCTGAGTGCCTGATAGGCCAGTGCTGGTGCTGTGGCTGCAGTTTGTGTTTGTGATGTCCCTTGTGGCTGAGTGCCTGATAGGCCAGTGCTGGTGATGTGGGTGCAGTTTGTGGTTGTGATGTCAGTTGTGGCTCAGTGCCTGATAGGCCAGTGCTGGTGTTGTGGGTGCAGTTTGTGTTTGTGATGTCACTTGTGGCTGAGTGCCTGATAGGCCAGTGCTGGTTTTGTGGGTACAGTTTGTGTTTGTGATGTCCCTTCTGGCTCAGTGCCTGATAGGCCAGTGCTGGTGATGTGGGTGCAGTTTGTGTTTGTGATGTCAGTTGTGGCTCAGTGCCTGATACGCCAGTGCGTGTGCTGTGGGTGCAGTTTGTGTTTGTGATGTCACTTGTGGCTGAGTGCCTGATAGGCCAGTGCTGGTCCTGTGGGTGCAATTTGTGTTTGTTATGTCACTTGTGGATCAGTGCGTGATAGGCCAGTGCTGGTCCTGTGGGTGCAGTTTGTGGTTGTGATATCACTTGTGGCTCAGTGCCTGATAGGCTAGTGCTGGTCACATGGCTGCAGTTTGTGTTTGTGATGTCAGTTGTGGCTCAGTGCCTGATAGGCCAGTGCTGGTGCTGTGGGTGGAGTTTGTGGTTGTGATGTCACTTGTGGCTCAGTGCCTGATAGGCCAGTGCGTGTGCTGTGGCTGCAGTTTGTGGTTGTGATGTCCCTTGTGGCTGAGTGCCTGATAGGCCAGTGCTGGTGATGTGGGTGCAGTTTGTGTTTGTGATGTCCCTTGTGGCTGAGTGCCTGATAGGCCAGTGCTTGTCATGTGGGTGCAGTTTGTGGTTGTGATGTCAGTTGTGGCTCAGTGCCTGATAGGCCAGTGCTGGTGATGTGGGTGCAGTTTGTGTTTGTGATGTCACTTGTGGCTCAGTGCCTGATAGGCCAGTGCTGGTGCTGTGGCTGCAGTTCGTGTTTGTGATGTCACTTGTGTCTGAGTGCCTGATAGGCCAGTGCTGGTGATGTGGGTGCAGTTTGTGTTTGTGATGTCACTTGTGTCTGAGTGCCTGATAGGCCAGTGCTGGTTTTGTGGGTACAGTTTGTGTTTGTGATGTCCCTTCTGGCTCAGTGCCTGATAGGCCAGTGCTGGTGATGTGGGTGCAGTTTGTGGTTGCGATGTCACTTGTGGCTGATTGCCTGGTAGGCCAGTGCTGGTGATGTGTGTTGAGTTTGTGGTTGTGATGTCACTTGTGGCTGAGTGCCTGATAGGCCAGTGCTGGTGATGTGGGTGCAGTTTGTGTTTGTGATGTCACTTGTAGCTCAGTGCTTGATAGGCCAGTGCTGGTGATGTGGGTGGAGTTTGTGGTTGTGATGTCACTTGTGGCTGAGTGCCTGATAGGCCAGTGCTGGTCCTGTGGGTGGAGTTTGTGTTTGTGATGTCCCTTGTGGTTGAGTGCCTGATAGGCCAGTTCTGGTGATGTGGGTGCAGTTTGTGGTTGTGATGTCACTTGTGTCTGAGTGCCTGATAGGCCAGTGCTGGTCCTGTGGGTGCAGTTTCTGGTTCTGAGGTCACTTGTGTCTGTGTGCCTGATAGGCCAGTGCTGGTCACATGGCTGCAGTTTGTGTTTGTGATGTCACTTGTGGCTGAGTGCCTGATAGGCCAGTGCTGGTGATGTGGCTGCAGTTTCTGGTTCTGAGGTCTCTTGTGTCTGTGTGCCTGATAGGCCAGTGCTGGTGATGTGGGTGCAGTTTGTGGTTGTGATGTCACTTGTGGCTGAGTGCCTGCTAGGCCAGTGCTGGTCCTGTGGGTGCAGTTTGTGTTTGTGATGTCCCTTGTGGCTCAGTGCCTGATAGGCCAGTGCTGGTGATGTGGGTGCAGTTTGTGTTTGTGATGTCACTTGTGGCTGAGTGCCTGATAGGCCAGTGCGTGTGCTGTGGGTGCAGTTTGTGTTTGTGATGTCACTTGTGGCTCAGTGCCTGATAGGCTAGTGCTGGTCACATGGCTGCAGTTTGTGTTTGTGATGTCACTTGCGGCTCAGTGCCTGATAGGCCAGTGCTGGTGATGTGGGTGCAGTTTGTGGTTGTGATGTCACTTGATGCTCAGTGCCTGATAGGCCAGTGCTGGTGATGTGGGTGCAGTTTGTGTTTGTGATGTCAGTTGTGGCTCAGTGCCTGATAGGCCAGTGCTGGTCCTGTGGGTGCAGTTCGTGGTTGTGATGTCACTTGATGCTCAGTGCCTGATAGGCCAGTGCTGGTGATGTGGGTGCAGTTTGTGTTTGTGATGTCACTTGTGGCTGAGTGCCTGATAGGCCGGTGCGTGTGCTGTGGGTGCAGTTCGTGTTTGTTTGGTCACTTGTGGCTGAGTGCCTGATAGGCCAGTGCTGGTGATGTGGCTGCAGTTTTTGGTTGTGATGTCACTTGTGGCTGAGTGCCTGATAGGCCAGTGCTGGTGTTGTGGGTGCAGTTTGTGTTTGTGATGTCCCTTGTGGCTGAGTGCCTGATAGGCCAGTGCTGGTGTTGTGGGTGCAGTTTGTGTTTGTGATGTCCCTTGTGGTTGAGTGCCTGATAGGCCAGTGCTGGTGATATGGCTGCAGTTTGTGTTTGTGATGTCCCTTGTGGCTGAGTGCCTGATAGGCCAGTGCGTGTGCTGTGGGTGCAGTTCGTGTTTGTTTGGTCACTTGTGGCTGAGTGCCTGATAGGCCAGTGCTGGTGTTGTGGCTGCAGTTTGTGTTTGTGATGTCACTTGTGGCTGAGTGCCTGATAGGCCAGTGCTGGTGCTGTGGGTGCAGTTTGTGTTTGTGATGTCACTTGTGGCTGAGTGCCTGATAGGCCAGTGCTGGTGCTGTGGCTGCAGTTTGTGTTTGTGATGTCCCTTGTGGCTGAGTGCCTGATAGGCCAGTGCTGGTGATGTGGGTGCAGTTTGTGGTTGTGATGTCAGTTGTGGCTCAGTGCCTGATAGGCCAGTGCTGGTGTTGTGGGTGCAGTTTGTGTTTGTGATGTCACTTGTGGCTGAGTGCCTGATAGGCCAGTGCTGGTTTTGTGGGTACAGTTTGTGTTTGTGATGTCCCTTCTGGCTCAGTGCCTGATAGGCCAGTGCTGGTGATGTGGGTGCAGTTTGTGTTTGTGATGTCAGTTGTGGCTGAGTGCCTGATACGCCAGTGCGTGTGCTGTGGGTGCAGTTCGTGTTTGTTTGGTCACTTGTGGCTGAGTGCCTGATAGGCCAGTGCTGGTCCTGTGGGTGCAATTTGTGTTTGTTATGTCACTTGTGGATCAGTGCGTGATAGGCCAGTGCTGGTCCTGTGGGTGCAGTTTGTGGTTGTGATATCACTTGTGGCTCAGTGCCTGATAGGCTAGTGCTGGTCACATGGCTGCAATTTGTGTTTGTGATGTCACTTGTGGCTCAGTGCCTGATAGGCCAGTGCTGGTGCTGTGGGTGGAGTTTGTGGTTGTGATGTCACTTGTGGCTCAGTGCCTGATAGGCCAGTGCGTGTGCTGTGGCTGCAGTTTGTGGTTGTGATGTCACTTGTGTCTGAGTGCCTGATAGGCCAGTGCTGGTGATGTGGGTGCAGTTTGTGTTTGTGATGTCCCTTGTGGCTGAGTGCCTGATAGGACAGTGCTTGTCATGTGGGTGCAGTTTGTGGTTGTGATGTCAGCTGTGGCTCAGTGCCTGATAGGCCAGTGCTGGTGATGTGGGTGCAGTTTGTGTTTGTGATGTCACTTGTGGCTGAGTGCCTGATAGGCCAGTGCTGGTGATGTGGGTGCAGTTTGTGTTTGTGATGTCACTTGTGGCTCAGTGCCTGATAGGCCAGTGCTGGTTTTGTGGGTACAGTTTGTGTTTGTGATGTCACTTGTGGCTGAGTGCCTGATAGGCCAGTGCTGATGTTTTGGCTGCAGTTTGTGTTTGTGATGTCACTTGATGCTCAGTGCCTGATAGGCCAGTGCTGGTCACATGGCTGCAGTTTGTGTTTGTGATGTCCCTTGTGGATGAGTGCCTGATAGGCCAGTGCTTGTCATGTGGGTGCAGTTTGTGGTTGTGATGTCAGTTGTGGCTCAGTGCCTGATAGGCCAGTGCTGGTGCTGTGGGTGCAGTTTGTGTTTGTGATGTCACTTGATGCTCAGTGCCTGATAGGCCATTGGTGGTCCTGTGGGTTCAGTTTGTGTTTGTGATGTCACTTGTGGCTGAGTGCCTGATAGGCCAGTGCTGGTGATGTGGCTGCAGTTTGAGGTTGTGATGTCCCTTGTGGCTGAGTGCCTGATAGGCCAGTGCTGGTGATGTGGCTGCTGTTTGTGTTTGTGATGTCACTTGTGGCTGAGTGCCTGATAGGCCAGTGCTGGTGCTGTGGGTGCAGTTTGTGTTTGTGATGTCACTTGTGGCTGAGTGCCTGATAGGCCAGTGCTGGTGCTGTGGCTGCAGTTTGTGTTTGTGATGTCCCTTGTGGCTGAGTGCCTGATAGGCCAGTGCTGGTGATGTGGGTGCAGTTTGTAGTTGTGATGTCAGTTGTGGCTGAGTGCCTGATAGGCCAGTGCTGGTGATGTGGCTGCAGTTTGTGGTTCTGAGGTCAGTTGTGTCTGAGTGCCTGATAGGCCAGTGCTGGTGCTGTGGCTGCAGTTTGTGTTTGTGATGTCCCTTGTGGCTGAGTGCCTGATAGGCCAGTGCTGGTGATGTGGGTGCAGTTTGTGGTTGTGATGTCAGTTGTGGCTCAGTGCCTGATAGGCCAGTGCTGGTGTTGTGGGTGCAGTTTGTGTTTGTGATGTCACTTGTGGCTGAGTGCCTGATAGGCCAGTGCTGGTTTTGTGGGTACAGTTTGTGTTTGTGATGTCAGTTGTGGCTCAGTGCCTGATAGGCCAGTGCTGGTGATGTGGGTGCAGTTTGTGTTTGTGATGTCAGTTGTGGCTGAGTGCCTGATACGCCAGTGCGTGTGCTGTGGGTGCAGTTCGTGTTTGTTTGGTCACTTGTGGCTGAGTGCCTGATAGGCCAGTGCTGGTCCTGTGGGTGCAATTTGTGTTTGTTATGTCACTTGTGGATCAGTGCGTGATAGGCCAGTGCTGGTCCTGTGGGTGCAGTTTGTGGTTGTGATATCACTTGTGGCTCAGTGCCTGATAGGCTAGTGCTGGTCACATGGCTGCAATTTGTGTTTGTGATGTCACTTGTGGCTCAGTGCCTGATAGGCCAGTGCTGGTGCTGTGGGTGGAGTTTGTGGTTGTGATGTCACTTGTGGCTCAGTGCCTGATAGGCCAGTGCGTGTGCTGTGGCTGCAGTTTGTGGTTGTGATGTCACTTGTGTCTGAGTGCCTGATAGGCCAGTGCTGGTGATGTGGGTGCAGTTTGTGTTTGTGATGTCCCTTGTGGCTGAGTGCCTGATAGGACAGTGCTTGTCATGTGGGTGCAGTTTGTGGTTGTGATGTCAGCTGTGGCTCAGTGCCTGATAGGCCAGTGCTGGTGATGTGGGTGCAGTTTGTGTTTGTGATGTCACTTGTGGCTGAGTGCCTGATAGGCCAGTGCTGGTGATGTGGGTGCAGTTTGTGTTTGTGATGTCACTTGTGGCTCAGTGCCTGATAGGCCAGTGCTGGTTTTGTGGGTACAGTTTGTGTTTGTGATGTCACTTGTGGCTGAGTGCCTGATAGGCCAGTGCTGATGTTTTGGCTGCAGTTTGTGTTTGTGATGTCACTTGATGCTCAGTGCCTGATAGGCCAGTGCTGGTCACATGGCTGCAGTTTGTGTTTGTGATGTCCCTTGTGGATGAGTGCCTGATAGGCCAGTGCTTGTCATGTGGGTGCAGTTTGTGGTTGTGATGTCAGTTGTGGCTCAGTGCCTGATAGGCCAGTGCTGGTGCTGTGGGTGCAGTTTGTGTTTGTGATGTCACTTGATGCTCAGTGCCTGATAGGCCATTGGTGGTCCTGTGGGTTCAGTTTGTGTTTGTGATGTCACTTGTGGCTGAGTGCCTGATAGGCCAGTGCTGGTGATGTGGCTGCAGTTTGAGGTTGTGATGTCCCTTGTGGCTGAGTGCCTGATAGGCCAGTGCTGGTGATGTGGCTGCTGTTTGTGTTTGTGATGTCACTTGTGGCTGAGTGCCTGATAGGCCAGTGCTGGTGCTGTGGGTGCAGTTTGTGTTTGTGATGTCACTTGTGGCTGAGTGCCTGATAGGCCAGTGCTGGTGCTGTGGCTGCAGTTTGTGTTTGTGATGTCCCTTGTGGCTGAGTGCCTGATAGGCCAGTGCTGGTGATGTGGGTGCAGTTTGTAGTTGTGATGTCAGTTGTGGCTGAGTGCCTGATAGGCCAGTGCTGGTGATGTGGCTGCAGTTTGTGGTTCTGAGGTCAGTTGTGTCTGAGTGCCTGATAGGCCAGTGCTGGTGATGTGGGTGCAGTTTGTGTTTGTGATGTCACTTGTGGCTGAGTGCCTGATAGGCCAGTGCTGGTGATGTGGCTGCAGTTTCTGGTTCTGAGGTCACTTGTGTCTGAGTGCCTGATAGGCCAGTGCTGGTCACATGGCTGCAGTTTGTGTTTCTGATGTCACTTGTGGCTCAGTGCCTGATAGGCCAGTGCTGGTGATGTGGGTGCAGTTTGTGTTTGTGATGACACTTGATGCTCAGTGCCTGATAGGCCAGTGCTGGTGATATGGGTGCAGTTTGTGTTTGTGATGACACTTGATGCTCAGTGCCTGATAGGCCAGTGCTGGTGCTGTGGCTGCAGTTTGTGTTTGTGATGTCCCTTGTGGCTGAGTGCCTGATAGGCCAGTGCTGGTGTTGTGGTTGGAGTTTGTGTTTGTGATGTCACTTGTGGCTCAGTGCCTGATAGGCCAGTGCTGGTGATGTGGGTGCAGTTTGTGTTTGTGATGTCACTTGTGGCTGAGTGCCTGATAGGCCAGTGCTGGTGTTGTGGGTGCAGTTTGTGTTTGTGATGTCACTTGTGGCTGAGTGCCTGATAGGCCAGTGCTGGTGATGTGGCTGCAGTTCGTGGTTGTGATGTCACTTGTGGCTCAGTGCCTGATAGGCCAGTGCGTGTGCTGTGGGTGCAGTTTGTGTTTGTGATGTCACTTGTGGCTGAGTGCCTGATAGGCCAGTGCTGGTGATGTGGGTGCAGTTTGTGTTTGTGATGTCCCTTGTGGCTGAGTGCCTGATAGGCCAGTGCTGGTGATGTGGGTGCAGTTTGTGGTTGTGATGTCAGTTGTGGCTCAGTGCCTGATAGGCCAGTGCTGGTGATGTGGGTGCAGTTTGTGTTTGTGATGTCCCTTGTGGCTGAGTGCCTGATAGGCCAGTGCTGGTTTTGTGGGTGCAGTTTGTGTTTGTGATGTCACTTGTGGCTCAGTGCCTGATAGGCCAGTGCTGGTGTTGTGGGTGCAGTTTGTGTTTGTGATGTCAGTTGTGGCTCAGTGCCTGATAGGCCAGTGCTAGTGATGTGGGTGCAGTTTGTGTTTGTGATGTCACTTGTGGCTCAGTGCCTGATAGGCCAGTGCTGGTCCTGTGGGTGGAGTTTGTGGTTGTGATGTCAGTTGTGGCTCAGTGCCTGATAGGCCAGTGCTGGTCCTGTGGGTGCAGTTTCTGGTTCTGAGGTCAGTTGTGTCTGTGTGCCTGATAGGCCAGTGCTGGTCACATGGCTGCAGTTTGTGTTTGTGATGTCACTTGTGGCTCAGTGCCTGATAGGCCAGTGCTGGTGATGTGGGTGCAGTTTGTGGTTGTGATGTCACTTGTGGCTGAGTGCCTGCTAGGCCAGTGCTGGTCACATGGCTGCAGTTTGTGGTTGTGATGTCACTTGTGGCTCAGTGCCTGATAGGCCAGTGCTGGTGTTGTGGGTGCAGTTTGTGGTTGTGATGTCACTTGTGGCTGAGTGCCTGATAGGCCAGTGCTGGTGATGTGGGTGGTGTTTGTGGTTGTGATGTCCCTTGTGGCTCAGTGCCTGATAGGCCAGTGCTGGTCCTGTGGGTGCAGTTTGTGTCTGTGATGTCACTTGTGGCTGAGTGCCTGATAGGCCAGTGCTGGTGATGTGGGTGCAGTTTGTGTTTGTGAGGTCACTTGTGGCTCAGTGCCTGATAGGCCAGTGCGTGTGCTGTGGGTGCAGTTTGTGTTTGTGATGTCACTTGTGTCTGAGTGCCTGATAGGCCAGTGCTGGTTTTGTGGGTACAGTTTGTGTTTGTGATGTCCCTTCTGGCTCAGTGCCTGATAGGCCAGTGGTGGTGATGTGGGTGCAGTTTGTGTTTGTGATATCACTTGTGGCTCAGTGCCTGATAGGCCAGTGCTGGTCCTGTGGGTGGAGTTTGTGGTTGTGATGTCAGTTGTGGCTGAGTGCCTGATACGCCAGTGCGTGTGCTGTGGGTGCAGTTTGTGTTTGTGATGTCACTTGTGGCTGAGTGCCTGATAGGCCAGTGCTGGTCCTGTGGGTGCAATTTGTGTTTGTTATGTCACTTGTGGATCAGTGCGTGATAGGCCAGTGCTGGTCCTGTGGGTGCAGTTTGTGGTTTTGATATCACTTGTGGCTCAGTGCCTGATAGGCTAGTGCTGGTCACATGGCTGCAGTTTGTGTTTGTGATGTCACTTGTGGCTCAGTGCCTGATAGGCCAGTGCTGGTGCTGTGGGTGGAGTTTGTGGTTGTGATGTCACTTGTGGCTCAGTGCCTGATAGGCCAGTGCGTGTGCTGTGGCTGCAGTTTGTGGTTGTGATGTCACTTGTGTCTGAGTGCCTGATAGGCCAGTGCTGGTGATGTGGGTGCAGTTTGTGTTTGTGATGTCCCTTGTGGCTGAGTGCCTGATAGGACAGTGCTTGTCATGTGGGTGCAGTTTGTGGTTGTGATGTCAGCTGTGGCTCAGTGCCTGATAGGCCAGTGCTGGTGATGTGGGTGCAGTTTGTGTTTGTGATGTCACTTGTGGCTGAGTGCCTGATAGGCCAGTGCTGGTGATGTGGGTGCAGTTTGTGTTTGTGATGTCACTTGTGTCTGAGTGCCTGATAGGCCAGTGCTGGTTTTGTGGGTGCTGTTTGAGGTTGTGATGTCACTTGTGGCTGAGTGCCTGATAGGCCAGTGCTGGTGATGTGGCTGCTGTTTGTGTTTGTGATGTCACTTGTGGCTGAGTGCCTGATAGGCCAGTGCTGGTGCTGTGGGTGCAGTTTGTGTTTGTGATGTCACTTGTGGCTGAGTGCCTGATAGGCCAGTGCTGGTGATGTGGGTGCAGTTTGTGTTTGTGATGTCACTTGTGGCTGAGTGCCTGATAGGCCAGTGCTGGTGCTGTGGCTGCAGTTTGTGTTTGTGATGTCCCTTGTGGCTGAGTGCCTGATAGGCCAGTGCTTGTCATGTGGGTGCAGTTTGTGTTTGTGATGTCCCTTGTGGCTGAGTGCCTGATAGGCCAGTGCTGGTGATGTGGCTGCTGTTTGTGTTTGTGATGTCCCTTGTGGCTGAGTGCCTGATAGGCCAGTGCTGGTGATGTGGCTGCAGTTTGTGGTTCTGAGGTCAGTTGTGTCCGAGTGCCTGATAGGCCAGTGCTGGTCACATGGCTGCAGTTTGTGTTTGTGATGTCACTTGTGGCTGAGTGCCTGATAGGCCAGTGCTGGTGATGTGGCTGCAGTTTCTGGTTCTGAGGTCACTTGTGTCTGAGTGCCTGATAGGCCAGTGCTGGTCACATGGCTGCAGTTTGTGTTTGTGATGTCACTTGTGGCTCAGTGCCTGATAGGCCAGTGCTGGTGATGTGGGTGCAGTTTGTGTTTGTGATGTCACTTGTGGCTGAGTGCCTGATAGGCCAGTGCTGGTGTTGTGGCTGCAGTTTGTGGTTGTGATGTCACTTGTGGCTCAGTGCCTGATAGGCCAGTGTTGGTGTTGTGGGTGCAGTTTGTGTTTGTGATGTCACTTGTGGCTCAGTGCCTGATAGGCCAGTGCTGGTCCTGTGGGTGGAGTTTGTGGTTGTGATGTCACTTGTGGCTCAGTGCCTGATAGGCCAGTGCTGGTGTTGTGGTTGGAGTTTGTGTTTGTGATGTCACTTGTGGCTGAGTGCCTGATAAGCCAGTCCTGGTGTTGTGGCTGCAGTTTGTGTTTGTGATGTCACTTGTGGCTGAGTGCCTGATAGGCCAGTGCTGGTTTTGTGGGTACAGTTTGTGTTTGTGATGTCACTTGTGGCTCAGTGCCTGATAGGCCAGTGCTGGTGATGTGGGTGCAGTTTGTGGTTGTGATGTCACTTGTGGCTCAGTGCCTGATAGGCCAGTGCTGTTGATGTGGGTGCAGTTTGTGGTTGTGATGTCACTTGTGGCTCAGTGCCTGCTAGGCCAGTGCTGGTGATGTGGGTGCAGTTTGTGTTTGTGATGTCAGTTGTGGCTCAGTGCCTGATAGGCCGGTGCGTGTGCTGTGGGTGCAGTTCGTGTTTGTTTGGTCACTTGTGGCTGAGTGCCTGATAGGCCAGTGCTGGTGATGTGGGTGCAGTTTGTGGTTGTGATGTCAGTTGTGGCTCAGTGCCTGATAGGCCAGTGCTGGTGATGTGGGTGCAGTTTGTGTTTGTGATGTCCCTTGTGGCTGAGTGCCTGATAGGCCAGTGCTGGTTTTGTGGGTGCAGTTTGTGTTTGTGATGTCACTTGTGGCTCAGTGCCTGATAGGCCAGTGCTGGTGTTGTGGGTGCAGTTTGTTTTTGTGATGTCAGTTGTGGCTCAGTGCCTGATAGGCCAGTGCTAGTGATGTGGGTGCAGTTTGTGTTTGTGATGTCACTTGTGGCTCAGTGCCTGATAGGCCAGTGCTGGTCCTGTGGGTGGAGTTTGTGGTTGTGATGTCAGTTGTGGCTCAGTGCCTGATAGGCCAGTGCTGGTCCTGTGGGTGCAGTTCGTGGTTGTGATGTCACTTGATGCTCAGTGCCTGATAGGCCAGTGCTGGTGATGTGGGTGCAGTTTGTGTTTGTGATGTCAGTTGTGGCTCAGTGCCTGATAGGCCAGTGCTGGTGATGTGGGTGCAGTTTGTGTTTGTGATGTCACTTGTGGCTCAGTGCCTGATAGGCCAGTGCTGGTGATGTGGCTGCAGTTTGTGTTTGTGATGTCCCTTGTGGCTGATTGCCTGGTAGGCCAGTGCTGGTGATGTGTGTTGAGTTTGTGGTTGTGATGTCACTTGTGGCTGAGTGCCTGATAGGCCAGTGCTGGTGATGTGGGTGCAGTTTGTGTTTGTGATGTCACTTGTAGCTCAGTGCTTGATAGGCCAGTGCTGGTGATGTGGCTGCAGTTTGTGTTTGTGATGTCACTTGTGGCTGAGTGCCTGATAGGCCAGTTCTGGTGATGTGGGTGCAGTTTGTGGTTGTGATGTCACTTGTGTCTGAGTGCCTGATAGGCCAGTGCTGGTCCTGTGGGTGCAGTTTCTGGTTCTGAGGTCACTTGTGTCTGTGTGCCTGATAGGCCAGTGCTGGTCACATGGCTGCAGTTTGTGGTTGTGATGTCACTTGTGGCTGAGTGCCTGATAGGCCAGTGCTGGTGATGTGGCTGCAGTTTCTGGTTCTGAGGTCTCTTGTGTCTGTGTGCCTGATAGGCCAGTGCTGGTGATGTGGCTGCAGTTTGTGGTTGTGATGTCACTTGTGGCTGAGTGCCTGCTAGGCCAGTGCTGGTCACATGGCTGCAGTTTGTGGTTGTGATGTCACTTGTGGCTCAGTGCCTGATAGGCCAGTGCTGGTGTTGTGGGTGCAGTTTGTGGTTGTGATGTCACTTGTGGCTGAGTGCCTGATAGGCCAGTGCTGGTGATGTGGGTGGTGTTTGTGGTTGTGATGTCCCTTGTGGCTCAGTGCCTGATAGGCCAGTGCTGGTGCTGTGGGTGCAGTTTGTGTCTGTGATGTCACTTGTGGCTGAGTGCCTGATAGGCCAGTGCTGGTGATGTGGGTGCAGTTTGTGTTTGTGAGGTCACTTGTGGCTCAGTGCCTGATAGGCCAGTGCGTGTGCTGTGGGTGCAGTTTGTGTTTGTGATGTCACTTGTGTCTGAGTGCCTGATAGGCCAGTGCTGGTTTTGTGGGTACAGTTTGTGTTTGTGATGTCCCTTCTGGCTCAGTGCCTGATAGGCCAGTGCTGGTGATGTGGGTGCAGTTTGTGTTTGTGATATCACTTGTGGCTCAGTGCCTGATAGGCCAGTGCTGGTCCTGTGGGTGGAGTTTGTGGTTGTGATGTCAGTTGTGGCTGAGTGCCTGATACGCCAGTGCGTGTGCTGTGGGTGCAGTTTGTGTTTGTGATGTCACTTGTGGCTGAGTGCCTGATAGGCCAGTGCTGGTCCTGTGGGTGCAATTTGTGTTTGTTATGTCACTTGTGGATCAGTGCGTGATAGGCCAGTGCTGGTCCTGTGGGTGCAGTTTGTGGTTGTGATATCACTTGTGGCTCAGTGCCTGATAGGCTAGTGCTGGTCACATGGCTGCAGTTTGTGTTTGTGATGTCACTTGTGTCTGAGTGCCTGATAGGCCAGTGCTGGTGCTGTGGGTGGAGTTTGTGGCTGTGATGTCACTTGTGGCTGAGTGCCTGATAGGCCAGTGCGTGTGCTGTGGCTGCAGTTCGTGTTTGTGATGTCACTTGTGGCTCAGTGCCTGATAGGCCAGTGCTGGTGATGTGGGTGCAGTTTGTGGTTGTGATGTCACTTGCGGCTGAGTGCCTGATAGGCCAGTGCTGGTGATGTGGGTGCAGTTTGTGTTTGTGATGTCACTTGTGGCTGAGTGCCTGATTGGCCAGTGCTTGTCCTGTGGCTGCAGTTTGTGTTTGTGATGTCACTTGTGGCTCAGTGCCTGATAGGCCAGTGCTGGTGTTGTGGGTGCAGTTTGTGTTTGTGATGTCACTTGATGCTCAGTGCCTGATAGGCCAGTGCTGGTGATGTGGGTGCAGTTTGTGTTTGTGATGTCACTTGTAGCTCAGTGCTTGATAGGCCAGTGCTGGTGCTGTGGCTGCAGTTTGTGTTTGTGATGTCCCTTGTGGCTGAGTGCCTGATAGGCCAGTGCTTGTCATGTGGGTGCAGTTTGTGGTTGTGATGTCACTTGTGGCTGAGTGCCTGATAGGCCAGTGCTGGTGATGTGGCTGCAGTTTGTGGTTCTGAGGTCAGTTGTGTCTGAGTGCCTGATAGGCCAGTGCTGGTCACATGGCTGCAGTTTGTGTTTGTGATGTCACTTGTGGCTGAGTGCCTGATAGGCCAGTGCTGGTGATGTGGCTGCAGTTTCTGGTTCTGAGGTCACTTGTGTCTGAGTGCCTGATAGGCCAGTGCTGGTGATGTGGGTGCAGTTTGTGTTTGTGATGTCCCTTGTGGCTGAGTGCCTGATAGGCCAGTGGTGGTCCTGTGGGTGCAGTTTGTGTTTGTGATGTCCCTTGTGGCTGAGTGCCTGATAGGCCAGTGCTGGTGATGTTGGTGCAGTTTGTGTTTGTGATGTCACTTGTGGCTGAGTGCCTGATAGGCCAGTGCTGGTCCTGTGGGTGGAGTTTGTGGTTGTGATGTCAGTTGTGGCTCAGTGCCTGATAGGCCAGTGCTTGTCCTGTGGGTGCAGTTTGTGTTTGTGATGTCACTTGTGGCTGAGTGCCTGATAGGCCAGTGGTGGTCATGTGGTTGGGTTTTGAGGTTGTGAGGTCACTTGTGGCTCAGTGCCTGATAGGCCAGTGCTGGTGTTGTGGCTGCAGTTTGTGGTTGTGATGTCAGTTGTGGCTCAGTGCCTGATAGGCTAGTGCTGGTCACATGGCTGCAGTTTGTGTTTGTGATGTCAGTTGTGGCTGAGTGCCTGATAGGCCAGTGCTGGTGATGTGGGTGCAGTTTGTGGTTCTGAGGTCACTTGTGTCTGAGTGCCTGATAGGCCAGTGTTGGTCACATGGCTGCAGTTTGTGGTTGTGATGTCACTTGTGGCTGAGTGCCTGATTGGCCAGTGCTGGTGATGTGGCTGCAGTTTCTGGTTGTGATGTCACTTGTGTCTGAGTGCCTGATAGGCCAGTGCTGGTCACATGGCTGCAGTTTGTGTTTGTGATGTCACTTGTGGCTGAGTGCCTGATAGGCCAGTGCTGGTGATGTGGGTGCAGTTTGTGTTTGTGATGTCACTTGTGGCTGAGTGCCTGATAGGCCAGTGCTGGTGTTGTGGCTGCAGTTTGTGTTTGTGATGTCCCTTGTGGCTGAGTGCCTGATAGGCCAGTGTTGGTGTTGTGGGTGCAGTTTGTGGTTGTGATGTCACTTGTGGCTCAGTGCCTGATAGGCCAGTGCTGGTGATGTGGGTGCAGTTTGTGGTTGTGAGGTCACGTGTGGCTCAGTAACTGATAGGCCAGTGCTGGTGATGTGGGTGGAGTTTGTGTTTGTGATGTCACTTGTGGCTGAGTGCCTGATAGGCCAGTGCTGGTCACATGGCTGCAGTTTGTGTTTGTGATGTTACTTGTGTCTGAGTGCCTGATAGGCCAGTGCTGGTCACATGTCTGCAGTTTGTAGTTGTGATGTCACTTGTGGCTCAGTGCCTGATAGGCCAGTGCTGGTGATGTGGCTGCAGTTTCTGGTTCTGAGGTCACTTGTGTCTGAGTGCCTGATAGGCCAGTGCTGGTCACATGGCTGCAGTTTGTGTTTGTGATGTCACTTGTGGCTCAGTGCCTGATAGGCCAGTGCTGGTGATGTGGGTGGAGTTTGTGGTTGTGATGTCACTTCTGGCTCAGTGACTGATAGGCCAGTGCTGGTTTTGTGGGTGCTGTTTGAGGTTGTGATGTCACTTGTGGCTGAGTGCCTGATAGGCCAGTGCTGGTGATGTGGCTGCTGTTTGTGTTTGTGATGTCACTTGTGGCTGAGTGCCTGATAGGCCAGTGCTGGTGCTGTGGGTGCAGTTTGTGTTTGTGATGTCACTTGTGGCTGAGTGCCTGATAGGCCAGTGCTGGTGATGTGGGTGCAGTTTGTGTTTGTGATGTCACTTGTGGCTGAGTGCCTGATAGGCCAGTGCTGGTGCTGTGGCTGCAGTTTGTGTTTGTGATGTCCCTTGTGGCTGAGTGCCTGATAGGCCAGTGCTTGTCATGTGGGTGCAGTTTGTGTTTGTGATGTCCCTTGTGGCTGAGTGCCTGATAGGCCAGTGCTGGTGATGTGGCTGCTGTTTGTGTTTGTGATGTCCCTTGTGGCTGAGTGCCTGATAGGCCAGTGCTGGTGATGTGGCTGCAGTTTGTGGTTCTGAGGTCAGTTGTGTCCGAGTGCCTGATAGGCCAGTGCTGGTCACATGGCTGCAGTTTGTGTTTGTGATGTCACTTGTGGCTGAGTGCCTGATAGGCCAGTGCTGGTGATGTGGCTGCAGTTTCTGGTTCTGAGGTCACTTGTGTCTGAGTGCCTGATAGGCCAGTGCTGGTCACATGGCTGCAGTTTGTGTTTGTGATGTCACTTGTGGCTCAGTGCCTGATAGGCCAGTGCTGGTGATGTGGGTGCAGTTTGTGTTTGTGATGTCACTTGTGGCTGAGTGCCTGATAGGCCAGTGCTGGTGTTGTGGCTGCAGTTTGTGGTTGTGATGTCACTTGTGGCTCAGTGCCTGATAGGCCAGTGTTGGTGTTGTGGGTGCAGTTTGTGTTTGTGATGTCACTTGTGGCTCAGTGCCTGATAGGCCAGTGCTGGTCCTGTGGGTGGAGTTTGTGGTTGTGATGTCACTTGTGGCTCAGTGCCTGATAGGCCAGTGCTGGTGTTGTGGTTGGAGTTTGTGTTTGTGATGTCACTTGTGGCTGAGTGCCTGATAAGCCAGTCCTGGTGTTGTGGCTGCAGTTTGTGTTTGTGATGTCACTTGTGGCTGAGTGCCTGATAGGCCAGTGCTGGTTTTGTGGGTACAGTTTGTGTTTGTGATGTCACTTGTGGCTCAGTGCCTGATAGGCCAGTGCTGGTGATGTGGGTGCAGTTTGTGGTTGTGATGTCACTTGTGGCTCAGTGCCTGATAGGCCAGTGCTGTTGATGTGGGTGCAGTTTGTGGTTGTGATGTCACTTGTGGCTCAGTGCCTGCTAGGCCAGTGCTGGTGATGTGGGTGCAGTTTGTGTTTGTGATGTCAGTTGTGGCTCAGTGCCTGATAGGCCGGTGCGTGTGCTGTGGGTGCAGTTCGTGTTTGTTTGGTCACTTGTGGCTGAGTGCCTGATAGGCCAGTGCTGGTGATGTGGGTGCAGTTTGTGGTTGTGATGTCAGTTGTGGCTCAGTGCCTGATAGGCCAGTGCTGGTCCTGTGGGTGCAGTTTGTGTTTGTGATGTCCCTTGTGGCTGAGTGCCTGATAGGCCAGTGCTGGTTTTGTGGGTGCAGTTTGTGTTTGTGATGTCACTTGTGGCTCAGTGCCTGATAGGCCAGTGCTGGTGTTGTGGGTGCAGTTTGTTTTTGTGATGTCAGTTGTGGCTCAGTGCCTGATAGGCCAGTGCTAGTGATGTGGGTGCAGTTTGTGTTTGTGATGTCACTTGTGGCTCAGTGCCTGATAGGCCAGTGCTGGTCCTGTGGGTGGAGTTTGTGGTTGTGATGTCAGTTGTGGCTCAGTGCCTGATAGGCCAGTGCTGGTCCTGTGGGTGCAGTTCGTGGTTGTGATGTCACTTGATGCTCAGTGCCTGATAGGCCAGTGCTGGTGATGTGGGTGCAGTTTGTGTTTGTGATGTCAGTTGTGGCTCAGTGCCTGATAGGCCAGTGCTGGTGATGTGGGTGCAGTTTGTGTTTGTGATGTCACTTGTGGCTCAGTGCCTGATAGGCCAGTGCTGGTGATGTGGCTGCAGTTTGTGTTTGTGATGTCCCTTGTGGCTGATTGCCTGGTAGGCCAGTGCTGGTGATGTGTGTTGAGTTTGTGGTTGTGATGTCACTTGTGGCTGAGTGCCTGATAGGCCAGTGCTGGTGATGTGGGTGCAGTTTGTGTTTGTGATGTCACTTGTAGCTCAGTGCTTGATAGGCCAGTGCTGGTGATGTGGCTGCAGTTTGTGTTTGTGATGTCACTTGTGGCTGAGTGCCTGATAGGCCAGTTCTGGTGATGTGGGTGCAGTTTCTGGTTCTGAGGTCACTTGTGTCTGTGTGCCTGATAGGCCAGTGCTGGTCACATGGCTGCAGTTTGTGTTTGTGATGTCACTTGTGGCTGAGTGCCTGATAGGCCAGTGCTGGTGATGTGGCTGCAGTTTCTGGTTCTGAGGTCTCTTGTGTCTGTGTGCCTGATAGGCCAGTGCTGGTGATGTGGCTGCAGTTTGTGGTTGTGATGTCACTTGTGGCTGAGTGCCTGCTAGGCCAGTGCTGGTCACATGGCTGCAGTTTGTGGTTGTGATGTCACTTGTGGCTCAGTGCCTGATAGGCCAGTGCTGGTGTTGTGGGTGCAGTTTGTGGTTGTGATGTCACTTGTGGCTGAGTGCCTGATAGGCCAGTGCTGGTGATGTGGGTGGTGTTTGTGGTTGTGATGTCCCTTGTGGCTCAGTGCCTGATAGGCCAGTGCTGGTCCTGTGGGTGCAGTTTGTGTCTGTGATGTCACTTGTGGCTGAGTGCCTGATAGGCCAGTGCTGGTGATGTGGGTGCAGTTTGTGTTTGTGAGGTCACTTGTGGCTCAGTGCCTGATAGGCCAGTGCGTGTGCTGTGGGTGCAGTTTGTGTTTGTGATGTCACTTGTGTCTGAGTGCCTGATAGGCCAGTGCTGGTTTTGTGGGTACAGTTTGTGTTTGTGATGTCCCTTCTGGCTCAGTGCCTGATAGGCCAGTGCTGGTGATGTGGGTGCAGTTTGTGTTTGTGATATCACTTGTGGCTCAGTGCCTGATAGGCCAGTGCTGGTCCTGTGGGTGGAGTTTGTGGTTGTGATGTCAGTTGTGGCTGAGTGCCTGATACGCCAGTGCGTGTGCTGTGGGTGCAGTTTGTGTTTGTGATGTCACTTGTGGCTGAGTGCCTGATAGGCCAGTGCTGGTCCTGTGGGTGCAATTTGTGTTTGTTATGTCACTTGTGGATCAGTGCGTGATAGGCCAGTGCTGGTCCTGTGGGTGCAGTTTGTGGTTGTGATATCACTTGTGGCTCAGTGCCTGATAGGCTAGTGCTGGTCACATGGCTGCAGTTTGTGTTTGTGATGTCACTTGTGTCTGAGTGCCTGATAGGCCAGTGCTGGTGCTGTGGGTGGAGTTTGTGGCTGTGATGTCACTTGTGGCTGAGTGCCTGATAGGCCAGTGCGTGTGCTGTGGCTGCAGTTCGTGTTTGTGATGTCACTTGTGGCTCAGTGCCTGATAGGCCAGTGCTGGTGATGTGGGTGCAGTTTGTGGTTGTGATGTCACTTGCGGCTGAGTGCCTGATAGGCCAGTGCTGGTGATGTGGGTGCAGTTTGTGTTTGTGATGTCACTTGTGGCTGAGTGCCTGATTGGCCAGTGCTTGTCCTGTGGCTGCAGTTTGTGTTTGTGATGTCACTTGTGGCTCAGTGCCTGATAGGCCAGTGCTGGTGTTGTGGGTGCAGTTTGTGTTTGTGATGTCACTTGATGCTCAGTGCCTGATAGGCCAGTGCTGGTGATGTGGGTGCAGTTTGTGTTTGTGATGTCACTTGTAGCTCAGTGCTTGATAGGCCAGTGCTGGTGCTGTGGCTGCAGTTTGTGTTTGTGATGTCCCTTGTGGCTGAGTGCCTGATAGGCCAGTGCTTGTCATGTGGGTGCAG
Organism: Apteryx mantelli; assembly: GCF_036417845.1. Taxonomy (NCBI): domain Eukaryota; kingdom Metazoa; phylum Chordata; class Aves; order Apterygiformes; family Apterygidae; genus Apteryx; species Apteryx mantelli. The sequence continues at coordinate 2,008,208 of NW_027118682.1, read as the reverse complement.
TTTGTGGTTGTGATGTCACTTGTGGCTGAGTGCCTGATAGGCCAGTGCTGGTGATGTGGCTGCAGTTTGTGGTTCTGAGGTCAGTTGTGTCTGAGTGCCTGATAGGCCAGTGCTGGTCACATGGCTGCAGTTTGTGTTTGTGATGTCACTTGTGGCTGAGTGCCTGATAGGCCAGTGCTGGTGATGTGGCTGCAGTTTCTGGTTCTGAGGTCACTTGTGTCTGAGTGCCTGATAGGCCAGTGCTGGTGATGTGGGTGCAGTTTGTGTTTGTGATGTCCCTTGTGGCTGAGTGCCTGATAGGCCAGTGGTGGTCCTGTGGGTGCAGTTTGTGTTTGTGATGTCCCTTGTGGCTCAGTGCCTGATAGGCCAGTGCTGGTGATGTTGGTGCAGTTTGTGTTTGTGATGTCACTTGTGGCTCAGTGCCTGATAGGCCAGTGCTGGTCCTGTGGGTGGAGTTTGTGGTTGTGATGTCAGTTGTGGCTCAGTGCCTGATAGGCCAGTGCTTGTCCTGTGGGTGCAGTTTGTGTTTGTGATGTCACTTGTGGCTGAGTGCCTGATAGGCCAGTGGTGGTCATGTGGTTGGGTTTTGAGGTTGTGAGGTCACTTGTGGCTCAGTGCCTGAAAGGCCAGTGCTGGTGATGTGGCTGCAATTTGTGGTTGTGATGTCACTTGTGGCTGAGTGCCTGATAGGCCAGTGCTGGTGTTGTGGGTGCAGTTTGTGCTTGTGATGTCACTTGTGGCTGAGTGCCTGATAGGCCAGTGCTGGTGTTGTGGCTGCAGTTTGTGTTTGTGATGTCAGTTGTGGCTCAGTGCCTGATAGGCTAGTGCTGGTCACATGGCTGCAGTTTGTGTTTGTGATGTCAGTTGTGGCTGAGTGCCTGATAGGCCAGTGCTGGTGATGTGGGTGCAGTTTGTGGTTCTGAGGTCACTTGTGTCTGAGTGCCTGATAGGCCAGTGTTGGTCACATGGCTGCAGTTTGTGGTTGTGATGTCACTTGTGGCTGAGTGCCTGATTGGCCAGTGCTGGTGATGTGGCTGCAGTTTCTGGTTGTGATGTCACTTGTGTCTGAGTGCCTGATAGGCCAGTGCTGGTCACATGGCTGCAGTTTGTGTTTGTGATGTCACTTGTGGCTGAGTGCCTGATAGGCCAGTGCTGGTGATGTGGGTGCAGTTTGTGTTTGTGATGTCACTTGTGGCTGAGTGCCTGATAGGCCAGTGCTGGTGTTGTGGCTGCAGTTTGTGTTTGTGATGTCCCTTGTGGCTGAGTGCCTGATAGGCCAGTGTTGGTGTTGTGGGTGCAGTTTGTGGTTGTGATGTCACTTGTGGCTCAGTGCCTGATAGGCCAGTGCTGGTGATGTGGGTGCAGTTTGTGGTTGTGAGGTCACGTGTGGCTCAGTAACTGATAGGCCAGTGCTGGTGATGTGGGTGGAGTTTGTGTTTGTGATGTCACTTGTGGCTGAGTGCCTGATAGGCCAGTGCTGGTCACATGGCTGCAGTTTGTGTTTGTGATGTTACTTGTGTCTGAGTGCCTGATAGGCCAGTGCTGGTCACATGGCTGCAGTTTGTAGTTGTGATGTCACTTGTGGCTCAGTGCCTGATAGGCCAGTGCTGGTGATGTGGCTGCAGTTTCTGGTTCTGAGGTCACTTGTGTCTGAGTGCCTGATAGGCCAGTGCTGGTCACATGGCTGCAGTTTGTGTTTGTGATGTCCCTTGTGGCTCAGTGCCTGATAGGCCAGTGCTGGTGATGTGGGTGCAGTTTGTGTTTGTGATGTCACTTGTGGCTGAGTGCCTGATAGGCCAGTGCGTGTGCTGTGGGTGCAGTTTGTGTTTGTGATGTCACTTGTGGCTGAGTGCCTGATAGGCCAGTGCTGGTGATGTGGGTGGAGTTTGTGGTTGTGATGTCACTTCTGGCTCAGTGACTGATAGGCCAGTGCTCTTGATGTGGGTGCAGTTTCTGGTTCTGAGGTCAGTTGTGTCTGAGTGCCTGATAGGCCAGTGCTGGTCACATGGCTGCAGTTTGTGTTTCTGATGTCACTTGTGGCTCAGTGCCTGATAGGCCAGTGCTGGTGATGTGGGTGCAGTTTGTGGTTGTGATGTCACTTCTGGCTCAGTGACTGATAGGCCAGTGCTCTTGATGTGGGTGCAGTTTCTGGTTCTGAGGTCAGTTGTGTCTGAGTGCCTGATAGGCCAGTGCTGGTCACATGGCTGCAGTTTGTGTTTCTGATGTCACTTGTGGCTCAGTGCCTGATAGGCCAGTGCTGGTGATGTGGGTGCAGTTTGTGGTTGTGATGTCAGTTGTGGCTGAGTGCCTGATAGGCCAGTGCTGGTGATGTGGCTGCTGTTTGTGTTTGTGATGTCCCTTGTGGCTGAGTGCCTGATAGGCCAGTGCTGGTGATGTGGGTGCAGTTTGTGTTTGTGATGTCACTTGTGGCTGAGTGCCTGATAGGCCAGTGCTGGTGCTGTGGGTGCAGTTTGTGTTTGTGATGTCCCTTGTGGCTGAGTGCCTGATTGGCCAGTGCTTGTCCTGTGGCTGCAGTTTGTGTTTGTGATGTCACTTGTGGCTGAGTGCCTGATAGGCCAGTGCTGGTGATGTGGCTGCAGTTTCTGGTTCTGAGGTCACTTGTGTCTGAGTGCCTGATAGGCCAGTGCTGGTCACATGGCTGCAGTTTGTGTTTGTGATGTCACTTGTGGCTCAGTGCCTGATAGGCCAGTGCTGGTGATGTGGGTGCAGTTTGTGTTTGTGATGTCACTTGTGGCTGAGTGCCTGATAGGCCAGTGCGTGTGCTGTGGGTGCAGTTTGTGTTTGTGATGTCACTTGTGGCTGAGTGCCTGATAGGCCAGTGCTGGTGATGTGGGTGGAGTTTGTGGTTGTGATGTCACTTCTGGCTCAGTGACTGATAGGCCAGTGCTCTTGATGTGGGTGCAGTTTCTGGTTCTGAGGTCAGTTGTGTCTGAGTGCCTGATAGGCCAGTGCTGGTCACATGGCTGCAGTTTGTGTTTCTGATGTCACTTGTGGCTCAGTGCCTGATAGGCCAGTGCTGGTGATGTGGGTGCAGTTTGTGGTTGTGATGTCACTTCTGGCTGAGTGCCTGATAGGCCAGTGCTGGTGATGTGGCTGCTGTTTGTGTTTGTGATGTCCCTTGTGGCTGAGTGCCTGATTGGCCAGTGCTTGTCCTGTGGCTGCAGTTTGTGTTTGTGATGTCACTTGTGGCTGAGTGCCTGATAGGCCAGTGCTGGTGATGTGGCTGCAGTTTGTGGTTCTGAGGTCAGTTGTGTCTGAGTGCCTGATAGGCCAGTGCTGGTCACATGGCTGCAGTTTGTGTTTGTGATGTCACTTGTGGCTCAGTGCCTGATAGGCCAGTGCTGGTGATGTGGGTGCAGTTTGTGTTTGTGATGTCACTTGTGGCTGAGTGCCTGATAGGCCAGTGCGTGTGCTGTGGGTGCAGTTTGTGTTTGTGATGTCACTTGTGGCTGAGTGCCTGATAGGCCAGTGCTGGTGATGTGGGTGGAGTTTGTGGTTGTGATGTCACTTCTGGCTCAGTGACTGATAGGCCAGTGCTCTTGATGTGGGTGCAGTTTCTGGTTCTGAGGTCAGTTGTGTCTGAGTGCCTGATAGGCCAGTGCTGGTCACATGGCTGCAGTTTGTGTTTCTGATGTCACTTGTGGCTCAGTGCCTGATAGGCCAGTGCTGGTGATGTGGGTGCAGTTTGTGGTTGTGATGTCAGTTGTGGCTGAGTGCCTGATAGGCCAGTGCTGGTGATGTGGCTGCTGTTTGTGTTTGTGATGTCCCTTGTTGCTGAGTGCCTGATAGGCCAGTGCTGGTGCTGTGGGTGCAGTTTGTGTTTGTGATGTCACTTGTGTCTGAGTGCCTGATAGGCCAGTGCTGGTGCTGTGGGTGCAGTTTGTGTTTGTGATGTCCCTTGTGGCTGAGTGCCTGATTGGCCAGTGCTTGTCCTGTGGCTGCAGTTTGTGTTTGTGATGTCACTTGTGGCTGAGTGCCTGATAGGCCAGTGCTTGTACTGTGGCTGCAGTTTGTGGTTCTGAGGTCAGTTGTGTCTGAGTGCCTGATAGGCCAGTGCTGGTCACATGGCTGCAGTTTGTGTTTGTGATGTCACTTGTGGCTGAGTGCCTGATAGGCCAGTGCTGGTGATGTGGCTGCAGTTTCTGGTTCTGAGGTCACTTGTGTCTGAGTGCCTGATAGGCCAGTGCTGGTCACATGGCTGCAGTTTGTGTTTGTGATGTCCCTTGTGGCTCAGTGCCTGATAGGCCAGTGCTGGTGATGTGGGTGCAGTTTGTGTTTGTGATGTCACTTGTGGCTGAGTGCCTGATAGGCCAGTGCTGGTGTTGTGGGTGGAGTTTGTGGTTGTGATGTCAGTTGTGGCTGAGTGCCTGATAGGCCAGTGCTGGTGATGTGGGTGCAGTTTGTGGTTGTGATGTCACTTGTGGCTCAGTGCCTGATAGGCCAGTGCTGGTTTTGTGGGTGCAGTTTGTGTTTGTGATGTCACTTGTGGCTCAGTGCCTGATAGGCCAGTGCTGGTGTTGTGGCTGCAGTTTGTGGTTTTGATGTCACTTGTGGCTCAGTGCCTGATAGGCCAGTGCTTGTCCTGTGGCTGCAGTTTGTGGTTGTGATGTGACTTGATGCTCAGTGCCTGATAGGCCAGTGCTGGTCCTGTGGGTGCAGTTTGTGTTTGTGATGTCACTTGTGGCTGAGTGCCTGATAAGCCAGTCCTGGTGTTGTGGCTGCAGTTTGTGGTTGTGATGTCACTTGTGGCTGAGTGCCTGATAGGCCAGTGCTGGTGATGTGGGTGGAGTTTGTGTTTGTGATGTCAGTTGTGGCTGAGTGCCTGATAGGCCAGTGCTGGTGATGTGGGTGCAGTTTGTGTTTGTGATGTCCCTTGTGGTTGAGTGCCTGATAGGCCAGTTCTGGTGATGTGGGTGCAGTTTGTGTTTGTGATGTCACTTGTGGCTCAGTGCCTGATAGGCCAGTGCGTGTGCTGTGGGTGCAGTTTGTGTTTGTGATGTCACTTGTGGCTGAGTGCCTGATAGGGCAGTGCTGGTGTTGTGGCTGCAGTTTGTGTTTGTGATGTCACTTGTGGCTGAGTGCCTGATAGGCCAGTGCTGGTGTTCTGGCTGCAGTTTGTGTTTGTGATGTCACTTTTGGCTGAGTGCCTGATAGGCCAGTGCTGGTGTTGTGGCTGCAGTTTGTGGTTGTGATGTCACTTGTGGCTCAGTGCCTGATTGGCCAGTGCTGGTGATGTGGGTGCAGTTTGTGTTTGTGATGTCACTTGTGGCTCAGTGCCTGATAGGCTAGTGCTGGTCACATGGTTGCAGTTTGTGTTTGTGATGTCACTTGTGGCTGAGTGCCTGATAGGCCAGTGCTGGTGCTGTGGCTGCAGTTTGTGTTTGTGATGTCACTTGTGGCTCAGTGCCTGATAGGCCAGTGCTGGTGTTGTGGGTACAGTTTGTGGTTGTGATGTCACTTGATGCTCAGTGCCTGATAGGCCAGTGCTGGTGATGTGGCTGCAGTTTGTGGTTCTGAGGTCACTTGTGTCTGAGTGCCTGATAGGCCAGTGTTGGTCACATGGCTGCAGTTTGTGGTTGTGATGTCACTTGTGGCTGAGTGCCTGATAGGCCAGTGCTGGTGATGTGGCTGCAGTTTCTGGTTGTGATGTCCCTTGTGGCTGAGTGCCTGATAGGCCAGTGTTGGTGTTGTGGGTGCAGTTTGTGGTTGTGATGTCACTTGTGGCTCAGTGCCTGATAGGCCAGTGCTGGTGATGTGGGTGCAGTTTGTGGTTGTGAGGTCACGTGTGGCTCAGTAACTGATAGGCCAGTGCTGGTGATGTGGGTGCAGTTTGTGGTTGTGATGTCAGTTGTGGCTGAGTGCCTGATAGGCCAGTGCTGGTGATGTGGCTGCTGTTTGTGTTTGTGATGTCCCTTGTGGCTGAGTGCCTGATAGGCCAGTGCTGGTGCTGTGGGTGCAGTTTGTGTTTGTGATGTCACTTGTGGCTGAGTGCCTGATAGGCCAGTGCTGGTGCTGTGGGTGCAGTTTGTGTTTGTGATGTCCCTTGTGGCTGAGTGCCTGATTGGCCAGTGCTTGTCCTGTGGCTGCAGTTTGTGTTTGTGATGTCACTTGTGGCTGAGTGCCTGATAGGCCAGTGCTGGTGATGTGGCTGCAGTTTCTGGTTCTGAGGTCACTTGTGTCTGAGTGCCTGATAGGCCAGTGCTGGTCACATGGCTGCAGTTTGTGTTTGTGATGTCACTTGTGGCTCAGTGCCTGATAGGCCAGTGCTGGTGATGTGGGTGCAGTTTGTGTTTGTGATGTCACTTGTGGCTGAGTGCCTGATAGGCCAGTGCGTGTGCTGTGGGTGCAGTTTGTGTTTGTGATGTCACTTGTGGCTGAGTGCCTGATAGGCCAGTGCTGGTGATGTGGGTGGAGTTTGTGGTTGTGATGTCACTTCTGGCTCAGTGACTGATAGGCCAGTGCTCTTGATGTGGGTGCAGTTTCTGGTTCAGAGGTCAGTTGTGTCTGAGTGCCTGATAGGCCAGTGCTGGTCACATGGCTGCAGTTTGTGTTTCTGATGTCACTTGTGGCTCAGTGCCTGATAGGCCAGTGCTGGTGATGTGGGTGCAGTTTGTGGTTGTGATGTCAGTTGTGGCTGAGTGCCTGATAGGCCAGTGCTGGTGATGTGGCTGCTGTTTGTGTTTGTGATGTCCCTTGTGGCTGAGTGCCTGATAGGCCAGTGCTGGTGCTGTGGGTGCAGTTTGTGTTTGTGATGTCACTTGTGGCTGAGTGCCTGATAGGCCAGTGCTGGTGCTGTGGGTGCAGTTTGTGTTTGTGATGTCCCTTGTGGCTGAGTGCCTGATTGGCCAGTGCTTGTCCTGTGGCTGCAGTTTGTGTTTGTGATGTCACTTGTGGCTGAGTGCCTGATAGGCCAGTGCTGGTGATGTGGCTGCAGTTTGTGTTTGTGAGGTCACTTGTGGCTCAGTGCCTGATAGGCCAGTGCGTGTGCTGTGGGTGCAGTTTGTGTTTGTGATGTCACTTGTGTCTGAGTGCCTGATAGGCCAGTGCTGGTTTTGTGGGTACAGTTTGTGTTTGTGATGTCCCTTCTGGCTCAGTGCCTGATAGGCCAGTGCTGGTGATGTGGGTGCAGTTTGTGTTTGTGATATCACTTGTGGCTCAGTGCCTGATAGGCCAGTGCTGGTCCTGTGGGTGGAGTTTGTGGTTGTGATGTCAGTTGTGGCTGAGTGCCTGATACGCCAGTGCGTGTGCTGTGGGTGCAGTTTGTGTTTGTGATGTCACTTGTGGCTGAGTGCCTGATAGGCCAGTGCTGGTCCTGTGGGTGCAATTTGTGTTTGTTATGTCACTTGTGGATCAGTGCGTGATAGGCCAGTGCTGGTCCTGTGGGTGCAGTTTGTGGTTGTGATATCACTTGTGGCTCAGTGCCTGATAGGCTAGTGCTGGTCACATGGCTGCAGTTTGTGTTTGTGATGTCACTTGTGTCTGAGTGCCTGATAGGCCAGTGCTGGTGCTGTGGGTGGAGTTTGTGGCTGTGATGTCACTTGTGGCTGAGTGCCTGATAGGCCAGTGCGTGTGCTGTGGCTGCAGTTCGTGTTTGTGATGTCACTTGTGGCTCAGTGCCTGATAGGCCAGTGCTGGTGATGTGGGTGCAGTTTGTGGTTGTGATGTCACTTGCGGCTGAGTGCCTGATAGGCCAGTGCTGGTGATGTGGGTGCAGTTTGTGTTTGTGATGTCACTTGTGGCTGAGTGCCTGATTGGCCAGTGCTTGTCCTGTGGCTGCAGTTTGTGTTTGTGATGTCACTTGTGGCTCAGTGCCTGATAGGCCAGTGCTGGTGTTGTGGGTGCAGTTTGTGTTTGTGATGTCACTTGATGCTCAGTGCCTGATAGGCCAGTGCTGGTGATGTGGGTGCAGTTTGTGTTTGTGATGTCACTTGTAGCTCAGTGCTTGATAGGCCAGTGCTGGTGCTGTGGCTGCAGTTTGTGTTTGTGATGTCCCTTGTGGCTGAGTGCCTGATAGGCCAGTGCTTGTCATGTGGGTGCAGTTTGTGGTTGTGATGTCACTTGTGGCTGAGTGCCTGATAGGCCAGTGCTGGTGATGTGGCTGCAGTTTGTGGTTCTGAGGTCAGTTGTGTCTGAGTGCCTGATAGGCCAGTGCTGGTCACATGGCTGCAGTTTGTGTTTGTGATGTCACTTGTGGCTGAGTGCCTGATAGGCCAGTGCTGGTGATGTGGCTGCAGTTTCTGGTTCTGAGGTCACTTGTGTCTGAGTGCCTGATAGGCCAGTGCTGGTGATGTGGGTGCAGTTTGTGTTTGTGATGTCCCTTGTGGCTGAGTGCCTGATAGGCCAGTGGTGGTCCTGTGGGTGCAGTTTGTGTTTGTGATGTCCCTTGTGGCTCAGTGCCTGATAGGCCAGTGCTGGTGATGTTGGTGCAGTTTGTGTTTGTGATGTCACTTGTGGCTCAGTGCCTGATAGGCCAGTGCTGGTCCTGTGGGTGGAGTTTGTGGTTGTGATGTCAGTTGTGGCTCAGTGCCTGATAGGCCAGTGCTTGTCCTGTGGGTGCAGTTTGTGTTTGTGATGTCACTTGTGGCTGAGTGCCTGATAGGCCAGTGGTGGTCATGTGGTTGGGTTTTGAGGTTGTGAGGTCACTTGTGGCTCAGTGCCTGAAAGGCCAGTGCTGGTGATGTGGCTGCAATTTGTGGTTGTGATGTCACTTGTGGCTGAGTGCCTGATAGGCCAGTGCTGGTGTTGTGGGTGCAGTTTGTGCTTGTGATGTCACTTGTGGCTGAGTGCCTGATAGGCCAGTGCTGGTGTTGTGGCTGCAGTTTGTGTTTGTGATGTCAGTTGTGGCTCAGTGCCTGATAGGCTAGTGCTGGTCACATGGCTGCAGTTTGTGTTTGTGATGTCAGTTGTGGCTGAGTGCCTGATAGGCCAGTGCTGGTGATGTGGGTGCAGTTTGTGGTTCTGAGGTCACTTGTGTCTGAGTGCCTGATAGGCCAGTGTTGGTCACATGGCTGCAGTTTGTGGTTGTGATGTCACTTGTGGCTGAGTGCCTGATTGGCCAGTGCTGGTGATGTGGCTGCAGTTTCTGGTTGTGATGTCACTTGTGTCTGAGTGCCTGATAGGCCAGTGCTGGTCACATGGCTGCAGTTTGTGTTTGTGATGTCACTTGTGGCTGAGTGCCTGATAGGCCAGTGCTGGTGATGTGGGTGCAGTTTGTGTTTGTGATGTCACTTGTGGCTGAGTGCCTGATAGGCCAGTGCTGGTGTTGTGGCTGCAGTTTGTGTTTGTGATGTCCCTTGTGGCTGAGTGCCTGATAGGCCAGTGTTGGTGTTGTGGGTGCAGTTTGTGGTTGTGATGTCACTTGTGGCTCAGTGCCTGATAGGCCAGTGCTGGTGATGTGGGTGCAGTTTGTGGTTGTGAGGTCACGTGTGGCTCAGTAACTGATAGGCCAGTGCTGGTGATGTGGGTGGAGTTTGTGTTTGTGATGTCACTTGTGGCTGAGTGCCTGATAGGCCAGTGCTGGTCACATGGCTGCAGTTTGTGTTTGTGATGTTACTTGTGTCTGAGTGCCTGATAGGCCAGTGCTGGTCACATGGCTGCAGTTTGTAGTTGTGATGTCACTTGTGGCTCAGTGCCTGATAGGCCAGTGCTGGTGATGTGGCTGCAGTTTCTGGTTCTGAGGTCACTTGTGTCTGAGTGCCTGATAGGCCAGTGCTGGTCACATGGCTGCAGTTTGTGTTTGTGATGTCCCTTGTGGCTCAGTGCCTGATAGGCCAGTGCTGGTGATGTGGGTGCAGTTTGTGTTTGTGATGTCACTTGTGGCTGAGTGCCTGATAGGCCAGTGCGTGTGCTGTGGGTGCAGTTTGTGTTTGTGATGTCACTTGTGGCTGAGTGCCTGATAGGCCAGTGCTGGTGATGTGGGTGGAGTTTGTGGTTGTGATGTCACTTCTGGCTCAGTGACTGATAGGCCAGTGCTCTTGATGTGGGTGCAGTTTCTGGTTCTGAGGTCAGTTGTGTCTGAGTGCCTGATAGGCCAGTGCTGGTCACATGGCTGCAGTTTGTGTTTCTGATGTCACTTGTGGCTCAGTGCCTGATAGGCCAGTGCTGGTGATGTGGGTGCAGTTTGTGGTTGTGATGTCACTTCTGGCTCAGTGACTGATAGGCCAGTGCTCTTGATGTGGGTGCAGTTTCTGGTTCTGAGGTCAGTTGTGTCTGAGTGCCTGATAGGCCAGTGCTGGTCACATGGCTGCAGTTTGTGTTTCTGATGTCACTTGTGGCTCAGTGCCTGATAGGCCAGTGCTGGTGATGTGGGTGCAGTTTGTGGTTGTGATGTCAGTTGTGGCTGAGTGCCTGATAGGCCAGTGCTGGTGATGTGGCTGCTGTTTGTGTTTGTGATGTCCCTTGTGGCTGAGTGCCTGATAGGCCAGTGCTGGTGATGTGGGTGCAGTTTGTGTTTGTGATGTCACTTGTGGCTGAGTGCCTGATAGGCCAGTGCTGGTGCTGTGGGTGCAGTTTGTGTTTGTGATGTCCCTTGTGGCTGAGTGCCTGATTGGCCAGTGCTTGTCCTGTGGCTGCAGTTTGTGTTTGTGATGTCACTTGTGGCTGAGTGCCTGATAGGCCAGTGCTGGTGATGTGGCTGCAGTTTCTGGTTCTGAGGTCACTTGTGTCTGAGTGCCTGATAGGCCAGTGCTGGTCACATGGCTGCAGTTTGTGTTTGTGATGTCACTTGTGGCTCAGTGCCTGATAGGCCAGTGCTGGTGATGTGGGTGCAGTTTGTGTTTGTGATGTCACTTGTGGCTGAGTGCCTGATAGGCCAGTGCGTGTGCTGTGGGTGCAGTTTGTGTTTGTGATGTCACTTGTGGCTGAGTGCCTGATAGGCCAGTGCTGGTGATGTGGGTGGAGTTTGTGGTTGTGATGTCACTTCTGGCTCAGTGACTGATAGGCCAGTGCTCTTGATGTGGGTGCAGTTTCTGGTTCTGAGGTCAGTTGTGTCTGAGTGCCTGATAGGCCAGTGCTGGTCACATGGCTGCAGTTTGTGTTTCTGATGTCACTTGTGGCTCAGTGCCTGATAGGCCAGTGCTGGTGATGTGGGTGCAGTTTGTGGTTGTGATGTCACTTCTGGCTGAGTGCCTGATAGGCCAGTGCTGGTGATGTGGCTGCTGTTTGTGTTTGTGATGTCCCTTGTGGCTGAGTGCCTGATTGGCCAGTGCTTGTCCTGTGGCTGCAGTTTGTGTTTGTGATGTCACTTGTGGCTGAGTGCCTGATAGGCCAGTGCTGGTGATGTGGCTGCAGTTTGTGGTTCTGAGGTCAGTTGTGTCTGAGTGCCTGATAGGCCAGTGCTGGTCACATGGCTGCAGTTTGTGTTTGTGATGTCACTTGTGGCTCAGTGCCTGATAGGCCAGTGCTGGTGATGTGGGTGCAGTTTGTGTTTGTGATGTCACTTGTGGCTGAGTGCCTGATAGGCCAGTGCGTGTGCTGTGGGTGCAGTTTGTGTTTGTGATGTCACTTGTGGCTGAGTGCCTGATAGGCCAGTGCTGGTGATGTGGGTGGAGTTTGTGGTTGTGATGTCACTTCTGGCTCAGTGACTGATAGGCCAGTGCTCTTGATGTGGGTGCAGTTTCTGGTTCTGAGGTCAGTTGTGTCTGAGTGCCTGATAGGCCAGTGCTGGTCACATGGCTGCAGTTTGTGTTTCTGATGTCACTTGTGGCTCAGTGCCTGATAGGCCAGTGCTGGTGATGTGGGTGCAGTTTGTGGTTGTGATGTCAGTTGTGGCTGAGTGCCTGATAGGCCAGTGCTGGTGATGTGGCTGCTGTTTGTGTTTGTGATGTCCCTTGTTGCTGAGTGCCTGATAGGCCAGTGCTGGTGCTGTGGGTGCAGTTTGTGTTTGTGATGTCACTTGTGTCTGAGTGCCTGATAGGCCAGTGCTGGTGCTGTGGGTGCAGTTTGTGTTTGTGATGTCCCTTGTGGCTGAGTGCCTGATTGGCCAGTGCTTGTCCTGTGGCTGCAGTTTGTGTTTGTGATGTCACTTGTGGCTGAGTGCCTGATAGGCCAGTGCTTGTACTGTGGCTGCAGTTTGTGGTTCTGAGGTCAGTTGTGTCTGAGTGCCTGATAGGCCAGTGCTGGTCACATGGCTGCAGTTTGTGTTTGTGATGTCACTTGTGGCTGAGTGCCTGATAGGCCAGTGCTGGTGATGTGGCTGCAGTTTCTGGTTCTGAGGTCACTTGTGTCTGAGTGCCTGATAGGCCAGTGCTGGTCACATGGCTGCAGTTTGTGTTTGTGATGTCCCTTGTGGCTCAGTGCCTGATAGGCCAGTGCTGGTGATGTGGGTGCAGTTTGTGTTTGTGATGTCACTTGTGGCTGAGTGCCTGATAGGCCAGTGCTGGTGTTGTGGGTGGAGTTTGTGGTTGTGATGTCAGTTGTGGCTGAGTGCCTGATAGGCCAGTGCTGGTGATGTGGGTGCAGTTTGTGGTTGTGATGTCACTTGTGGCTCAGTGCCTGATAGGCCAGTGCTGGTTTTGTGGGTGCAGTTTGTGTTTGTGATGTCACTTGTGGCTCAGTGCCTGATAGGCCAGTGCTGGTGTTGTGGCTGCAGTTTGTGGTTTTGATGTCACTTGTGGCTCAGTGCCTGATAGGCCAGTGCTTGTCCTGTGGCTGCAGTTTGTGGTTGTGATGTGACTTGATGCTCAGTGCCTGATAGGCCAGTGCTGGTCCTGTGGGTGCAGTTTGTGTTTGTGATGTCACTTGTGGCTGAGTGCCTGATAAGCCAGTCCTGGTGTTGTGGCTGCAGTTTGTGGTTGTGATGTCACTTGTGGCTGAGTGCCTGATAGGCCAGTGCTGGTGATGTGGGTGGAGTTTGTGTTTGTGATGTCAGTTGTGGCTGAGTGCCTGATAGGCCAGTGCTGGTGATGTGGGTGCAGTTTGTGTTTGTGATGTCCCTTGTGGTTGAGTGCCTGATAGGCCAGTTCTGGTGATGTGGGTGCAGTTTGTGTTTGTGATGTCACTTGTGGCTCAGTGCCTGATAGGCCAGTGCGTGTGCTGTGGGTGCAGTTTGTGTTTGTGATGTCACTTGTGGCTGAGTGCCTGATAGGGCAGTGCTGGTGTTGTGGCTGCAGTTTGTGTTTGTGATGTCACTTGTGGCTGAGTGCCTGATAGGCCAGTGCTGGTGTTCTGGCTGCAGTTTGTGTTTGTGATGTCACTTTTGGCTGAGTGCCTGATAGGCCAGTGCTGGTGTTGTGGCTGCAGTTTGTGGTTGTGATGTCACTTGTGGCTCAGTGCCTGATTGGCCAGTGCTGGTGATGTGGGTGCAGTTTGTGTTTGTGATGTCACTTGTGGCTCAGTGCCTGATAGGCTAGTGCTGGTCACATGGTTGCAGTTTGTGTTTGTGATGTCACTTGTGGCTGAGTGCCTGATAGGCCAGTGCTGGTGCTGTGGCTGCAGTTTGTGTTTGTGATGTCACTTGTGGCTCAGTGCCTGATAGGCCAGTGCTGGTGTTGTGGGTACAGTTTGTGGTTGTGATGTCACTTGATGCTCAGTGCCTGATAGGCCAGTGCTGGTGATGTGGCTGCAGTTTGTGGTTCTGAGGTCACTTGTGTCTGAGTGCCTGATAGGCCAGTGTTGGTCACATGGCTGCAGTTTGTGGTTGTGATGTCACTTGTGGCTGAGTGCCTGATAGGCCAGTGCTGGTGATGTGGCTGCAGTTTCTGGTTGTGATGTCCCTTGTGGCTGAGTGCCTGATAGGCCAGTGTTGGTGTTGTGGGTGCAGTTTGTGGTTGTGATGTCACTTGTGGCTCAGTGCCTGATAGGCCAGTGCTGGTGATGTGGGTGCAGTTTGTGGTTGTGAGGTCACGTGTGGCTCAGTAACTGATAGGCCAGTGCTGGTGATGTGGGTGCAGTTTGTGGTTGTGATGTCAGTTGTGGCTGAGTGCCTGATAGGCCAGTGCTGGTGATGTGGCTGCTGTTTGTGTTTGTGATGTCCCTTGTGGCTGAGTGCCTGATAGGCCAGTGCTGGTGCTGTGGGTGCAGTTTGTGTTTGTGATGTCACTTGTGGCTGAGTGCCTGATAGGCCAGTGCTGGTGCTGTGGGTGCAGTTTGTGTTTGTGATGTCCCTTGTGGCTGAGTGCCTGATTGGCCAGTGCTTGTCCTGTGGCTGCAGTTTGTGTTTGTGATGTCACTTGTGGCTGAGTGCCTGATAGGCCAGTGCTGGTGATGTGGCTGCAGTTTCTGGTTCTGAGGTCACTTGTGTCTGAGTGCCTGATAGGCCAGTGCTGGTCACATGGCTGCAGTTTGTGTTTGTGATGTCACTTGTGGCTCAGTGCCTGATAGGCCAGTGCTGGTGATGTGGGTGCAGTTTGTGTTTGTGATGTCACTTGTGGCTGAGTGCCTGATAGGCCAGTGCGTGTGCTGTGGGTGCAGTTTGTGTTTGTGATGTCACTTGTGGCTGAGTGCCTGATAGGCCAGTGCTGGTGATGTGGGTGGAGTTTGTGGTTGTGATGTCACTTCTGGCTCAGTGACTGATAGGCCAGTGCTCTTGATGTGGGTGCAGTTTCTGGTTCAGAGGTCAGTTGTGTCTGAGTGCCTGATAGGCCAGTGCTGGTCACATGGCTGCAGTTTGTGTTTCTGATGTCACTTGTGGCTCAGTGCCTGATAGGCCAGTGCTGGTGATGTGGGTGCAGTTTGTGGTTGTGATGTCAGTTGTGGCTGAGTGCCTGATAGGCCAGTGCTGGTGATGTGGCTGCTGTTTGTGTTTGTGATGTCCCTTGTGGCTGAGTGCCTGATAGGCCAGTGCTGGTGCTGTGGGTGCAGTTTGTGTTTGTGATGTCACTTGTGGCTGAGTGCCTGATAGGCCAGTGCTGGTGCTGTGGGTGCAGTTTGTGTTTGTGATGTCCCTTGTGGCTGAGTGCCTGATTGGCCAGTGCTTGTCCTGTGGCTGCAGTTTGTGTTTGTGATGTCACTTGTGGCTGAGTGCCTGATAGGCCAGTGCTGGTGATGTGGCTGCAGTTTGTGGTTCTGAGGTCAGTTGTGTCTGAGTGCCTGATAGGCCAGTGCTGGTCACATGGCTGCAGTTTGTGTTTGTGATGTCACTTGTGGCTGAGTGCCTGATAGGCCAGTGCTGGTGATGTGGCTGCAGTTTCTGGTTCTGAGGTCACTTGTGTCTGAGTGCCTGATAGGCCAGTGCTGGTCACATGGCTGCAGTTTGTGTTTGTGATGTCCCTTGTGGCTCAGTGCCTGATAGGCCAGTGCTGGTGATGTGGGTGCAGTTTGTGTTTGTGATGTCACTTGTGGCTGAGTGCCTGATAGGCCAGTGCTGGTGTTGTGGGTGGAGTTTGTGGTTGTGATGTCAGTTGTGGCTGAGTGCCTGATAGGCCAGTGCTGGTGATGTGGGTGCAGTTTGTGGTTGTGATGTCACTTGTGGCTCAGTGCCTGATAGGCCAGTGCTGGTTTTGTGGGTGCAGTTTGTGTTTGTGATGTCACTTGTGGCTCAGTGCCTGATAGGCCAGTGCTGGTGTTGTGGCTGCAGTTTGTGGTTTTGATGTCACTTGTGGCTCAGTGCCTGATAGGCCAGTGCTTGTCCTGTGGCTGCAGTTTGTGGTTGTGATGTGACTTGATGCTCAGTGCCTGATAGGCCAGTGCTGGTCCTGTGGGTGCAGTTTGTGTTTGTGATGTCACTTGTGGCTGAGTGCCTGATAAGCCAGTCCTGGTGTTGTGGCTGCAGTTTGTGGTTGTGATGTCACTTGTGGCTGAGTGCCTGATAGGCCAGTGCTGGTGATGTGGGTGGAGTTTGTGTTTGTGATGTCAGTTGTGGCTGAGTGCCTGATAGGCCAGTGCTGGTGATGTGGGTGCAGTTTGTGTTTGTGATGTCCCTTGTGGTTGAGTGCCTGATAGGCCAGTTCTGGTGATGTGGGTGCAGTTTGTGTTTGTGATGTCACTTGTGGCTCAGTGCCTGATAGGCCAGTGCGTGTGCTGTGGGTGCAGTTTGTGTTTGTGATGTCACTTGTGGCTGAGTGCCTGATAGGGCAGTGCTGGTGTTGTGGCTGCAGTTTGTGTTTGTGATGTCACTTGTGGCTGAGTGCCTGATAGGCCAGTGCTGGTGTTCTGGCTGCAGTTTGTGTTTGTGATGTCACTTTTGGCTGAGTGCCTGATAGGCCAGTGCTGGTGTTGTGGCTGCAGTTTGTGGTTGTGATGTCACTTGTGGCTCAGTGCCTGATTGGCCAGTGCTGGTGATGTGGGTGCAGTTTGTGTTTGTGATGTCACTTGTGGCTCAGTGCCTGATAGGCTAGTGCTGGTCACATGGTTGCAGTTTGTGTTTGTGATGTCACTTGTGGCTGAGTGCCTGATAGGCCAGTGCTGGTGCTGTGGCTGCAGTTTGTGTTTGTGATGTCACTTGTGGCTCAGTGCCTGATAGGCCAGTGCTGGTGTTGTGGGTACAGTTTGTGGTTGTGATGTCACTTGATGCTCAGTGCCTGATAGGCCAGTGCTGGTGATGTGGCTGCAGTTTGTGGTTCTGAGGTCACTTGTGTCTGAGTGCCTGATAGGCCAGTGTTGGTCACATGGCTGCAGTTTGTGGTTGTGATGTCACTTGTGGCTGAGTGCCTGATAGGCCAGTGCTGGTGATGTGGCTGCAGTTTCTGGTTGTGATGTCCCTTGTGGCTGAGTGCCTGATAGGCCAGTGTTGGTGTTGTGGGTGCAGTTTGTGGTTGTGATGTCACTTGTGGCTCAGTGCCTGATAGGCCAGTGCTGGTGATGTGGGTGCAGTTTGTGGTTGTGATGTCAGTTGTGGCTGAGTGCCTGATAGGCCAGTGCTGGTGATGTGGCTGCTGTTTGTGTTTGTGATGTCCCTTGTGGCTGAGTGCCTGATAGGCCAGTGCTGGTGCTGTGGGTGCAGTTTGTGTTTGTGATGTCACTTGTGGCTGAGTGCCTGATAGGCCAGTGCTGGTGCTGTGGGTGCAGTTTGTGTTTGTGATGTCCCTTGTGGCTGAGTGCCTGATAGGCCAGTGCTTGTCATGTGGGTGCAGTTTGTGGTTGTGATGTCACTTGTGGCTGAGTGCCTGATAGGCCAGTGCTGGTGATGTGGCTGCAGTTTGTGGTTCTGAGGTCAGTTGTGTCTGAGTGCCTGATAGGCCAGTGCTGGTCACATGGCTGCAGTTTGTGTTTGTGATGTCACTTGTGGCTGAGTGCCTGATAGGCCAGTGCTGGTGATGTGGCTGCAGTTTCTGGTTCTGAGGTCACTTGTGTCTGAGTGCCTGATAGGCCAGTGGTGGTCCTGTGGGTGCAGTTTGTGTTTGTGATGTCCCTTGTGGCTCAGTGCCTGATAGGCCAGTGCTGGTGATGTTGGTGCAGTTTGTGTTTGTGATGTCACTTGTGGCTCAGTGCCTGATAGGCCAGTGCTGGTCCTGTGGGTGGAGTTTGTGGTTGTGATGTCAGTTGTGGCTCAGTGCCTGATAGGCCAGTGCTTGTCCTGTGGGTGCAGTTTGTGTTTGTGATGTCACTTGTGGCTGAGTGCCTGATAGGCCAGTGGTGGTCATGTGGTTGGGTTTTGAGGTTGTGAGGTCACTTGTGGCTCAGTGCCTGAAAGGCCAGTGCTGGTGATGTGGCTGCAATTTGTGGTTGTGATGTCACTTGTGGCTGAGTGCCTGATAGGCCAGTGCTGGTGTTGTGGGTGCAGTTTGTGCTTGTGATGTCACTTGTGGCTGAGTGCCTGATAGGCCAGTGCTGGTGTTGTGGCTGCAGTTTGTGTTTGTGATGTCAGTTGTGGCTCAGTGCCTGATAGGCTAGTGCTGGTCACATGGCTGCAGTTTGTGTTTGTGATGTCAGTTGTGGCTGAGTGCCTGATAGGCCAGTGCTGGTGATGTGGGTGCAGTTTGTGGTTCTGAGGTCACTTGTGTCTGAGTGCCTGATAGGCCAGTGTTGGTCACATGGCTGCAGTTTGTGGTTGTGATGTCACTTGTGGCTGAGTGCCTGATTGGCCAGTGCTGGTGATGTGGCTGCAGTTTCTGGTTGTGATGTCACTTGTGTCTGAGTGCCTGATAGGCCAGTGCTGGTCACATGGCTGCAGTTTGTGTTTGTGATGTCACTTGTGGCTGAGTGCCTGATAGGCCAGTGCTGGTGATGTGGGTGCAGTTTGTGTTTGTGATGTCACTTGTGGCTGAGTGCCTGATAGGCCAGTGCTGGTGTTGTGGCTGCAGTTTGTGTTTGTGATGTCCCTTGTGGCTGAGTGCCTGATAGGCCAGTGTTGGTGTTGTGGGTGCAGTTTGTGGTTGTGATGTCACTTGTGGCTCAGTGCCTGATAGGCCAGTGCTGGTGATGTGGGTGCAGTTTGTGGTTGTGA
Source organism: Apteryx mantelli (assembly GCF_036417845.1). NCBI lineage: Eukaryota > Metazoa > Chordata > Aves > Apterygiformes > Apterygidae > Apteryx > Apteryx mantelli. Next base: position 1,989,865 of record NW_027118682.1, on the reverse strand, counting down.
GGTCACGTGTGGCTCAGTAACTGATAGGCCAGTGCTGGTGATGTGGGTGGAGTTTGTGTTTGTGATGTCACTTGTGGCTGAGTGCCTGATAGGCCAGTGCTGGTCACATGGCTGCAGTTTGTGTTTGTGATGTTACTTGTGTCTGAGTGCCTGATAGGCCAGTGCTGGTCACATGTCTGCAGTTTGTAGTTGTGATGTCACTTGTGGCTCAGTGCCTGATAGGCCAGTGCTGGTGATGTGGCTGCAGTTTCTGGTTCTGAGGTCACTTGTGTCTGAGTGCCTGATAGGCCAGTGCTGGTCACATGGCTGCAGTTTGTGTTTGTGATGTCCCTTGTGGCTCAGTGCCTGATAGGCCAGTGCTGGTGATGTGGGTGCAGTTTGTGTTTGTGATGTCACTTGTGGCTGAGTGCCTGATAGGCCAGTGCGTGTGCTGTGGGTGCAGTTTGTGTTTGTGATGTCACTTGTGGCTGAGTGCCTGATAGGCCAGTGCTGGTGATGTGGGTGGAGTTTGTGGTTGTGATGTCACTTCTGGCTCAGTGACTGATAGGCCAGTGCTCTTGATGTGGGTGCAGTTTCTGGTTCTGAGGTCAGTTGTGTCTGAGTGCCTGATAGGCCAGTGCTGGTCACATGGCTGCAGTTTGTGTTTCTGATGTCACTTGTGGCTCAGTGCCTGATAGGCCAGTGCTGGTGATGTGGGTGCAGTTTGTGGTTGTGATGTCACTTCTGGCTCAGTGACTGATAGGCCAGTGCTCTTGATGTGGGTGCAGTTTCTGGTTCTGAGGTCAGTTGTGTCTGAGTGCCTGATAGGCCAGTGCTGGTCACATGGCTGCAGTTTGTGTTTCTGATGTCACTTGTGGCTCAGTGCCTGATAGGCCAGTGCTGGTGATGTGGGTGCAGTTTGTGGTTGTGATGTCAGTTGTGGCTGAGTGCCTGATAGGCCAGTGCTGGTGATGTGGCTGCTGTTTGTGTTTGTGATGTCCCTTGTGGCTGAGTGCCTGATAGGCCAGTGCTGGTGATGTGGGTGCAGTTTGTGTTTGTGATGTCACTTGTGGCTGAGTGCCTGATAGGCCAGTGCTGGTGCTGTGGGTGCAGTTTGTGTTTGTGATGTCCCTTGTGGCTGAGTGCCTGATTGGCCAGTGCTTGTCCTGTGGCTGCAGTTTGTGTTTGTGATGTCACTTGTGGCTGAGTGCCTGATAGGCCAGTGCTGGTGATGTGGCTGCAGTTTCTGGTTCTGAGGTCACTTGTGTCTGAGTGCCTGATAGGCCAGTGCTGGTCACATGGCTGCAGTTTGTGTTTGTGATGTCACTTGTGGCTCAGTGCCTGATAGGCCAGTGCTGGTGATGTGGGTGCAGTTTGTGTTTGTGATGTCACTTGTGGCTGAGTGCCTGATAGGCCAGTGCGTGTGCTGTGGGTGCAGTTTGTGTTTGTGATGTCACTTGTGGCTGAGTGCCTGATAGGCCAGTGCTGGTGATGTGGGTGGAGTTTGTGGTTGTGATGTCACTTCTGGCTCAGTGACTGATAGGCCAGTGCTCTTGATGTGGGTGCAGTTTCTGGTTCTGAGGTCAGTTGTGTCTGAGTGCCTGATAGGCCAGTGCTGGTCACATGGCTGCAGTTTGTGTTTCTGATGTCACTTGTGGCTCAGTGCCTGATAGGCCAGTGCTGGTGATGTGGGTGCAGTTTGTGGTTGTGATGTCACTTCTGGCTGAGTGCCTGATAGGCCAGTGCTGGTGATGTGGCTGCTGTTTGTGTTTGTGATGTCCCTTGTGGCTGAGTGCCTGATTGGCCAGTGCTTGTCCTGTGGCTGCAGTTTGTGTTTGTGATGTCACTTGTGGCTGAGTGCCTGATAGGCCAGTGCTGGTGATGTGGCTGCAGTTTGTGGTTCTGAGGTCAGTTGTGTCTGAGTGCCTGATAGGCCAGTGCTGGTCACATGGCTGCAGTTTGTGTTTGTGATGTCACTTGTGGCTCAGTGCCTGATAGGCCAGTGCTGGTGATGTGGGTGCAGTTTGTGTTTGTGATGTCACTTGTGGCTGAGTGCCTGATAGGCCAGTGCGTGTGCTGTGGGTGCAGTTTGTGTTTGTGATGTCACTTGTGGCTGAGTGCCTGATAGGCCAGTGCTGGTGATGTGGGTGGAGTTTGTGGTTGTGATGTCACTTCTGGCTCAGTGACTGATAGGCCAGTGCTCTTGATGTGGGTGCAGTTTCTGGTTCTGAGGTCAGTTGTGTCTGAGTGCCTGATAGGCCAGTGCTGGTCACATGGCTGCAGTTTGTGTTTCTGATGTCACTTGTGGCTCAGTGCCTGATAGGCCAGTGCTGGTGATGTGGGTGCAGTTTGTGGTTGTGATGTCAGTTGTGGCTGAGTGCCTGATAGGCCAGTGCTGGTGATGTGGCTGCTGTTTGTGTTTGTGATGTCCCTTGTTGCTGAGTGCCTGATAGGCCAGTGCTGGTGCTGTGGGTGCAGTTTGTGTTTGTGATGTCACTTGTGGCTGAGTGCCTGATAGGCCAGTGCTGGTGCTGTGGGTGCAGTTTGTGTTTGTGATGTCCCTTGTGGCTGAGTGCCTGATTGGCCAGTGCTTGTCCTGTGGCTGCAGTTTGTGTTTGTGATGTCACTTGTGGCTGAGTGCCTGATAGGCCAGTGCTTGTACTGTGGCTGCAGTTTGTGGTTCTGAGGTCAGTTGTGTCTGAGTGCCTGATAGGCCAGTGCTGGTCACATGGCTGCAGTTTGTGTTTGTGATGTCACTTGTGGCTGAGTGCCTGATAGGCCAGTGCTGGTGATGTGGCTGCAGTTTCTGGTTCTGAGGTCACTTGTGTCTGAGTGCCTGATAGGCCAGTGCTGGTCACATGGCTGCAGTTTGTGTTTGTGATGTCCCTTGTGGCTCAGTGCCTGATAGGCCAGTGCTGGTGATGTGGGTGCAGTTTGTGTTTGTGATGTCACTTGTGGCTGAGTGCCTGATAGGCCAGTGCTGGTGTTGTGGGTGGAGTTTGTGGTTGTGATGTCAGTTGTGGCTGAGTGCCTGATAGGCCAGTGCTGGTGATGTGGGTGCAGTTTGTGGTTGTGATGTCACTTGTGGCTCAGTGCCTGATAGGCCAGTGCTGGTTTTGTGGGTGCAGTTTGTGTTTGTGATGTCACTTGTGGCTCAGTGCCTGATAGGCCAGTGCTGGTGTTGTGGCTGCAGTTTGTGGTTTTGATGTCACTTGTGGCTCAGTGCCTGATAGGCCAGTGCTTGTCCTGTGGCTGCAGTTTGTGGTTGTGATGTGACTTGATGCTCAGTGCCTGATAGGCCAGTGCTGGTCCTGTGGGTGCAGTTTGTGTTTGTGATGTCACTTGTGGCTGAGTGCCTGATAAGCCAGTCCTGGTGTTGTGGCTGCAGTTTGTGGTTGTGATGTCACTTGTGGCTGAGTGCCTGATAGGCCAGTGCTGGTGATGTGGGTGGAGTTTGTGTTTGTGATGTCAGTTGTGGCTGAGTGCCTGATAGGCCAGTGCTGGTGATGTGGGTGCAGTTTGTGTTTGTGATGTCCCTTGTGGTTGAGTGCCTGATAGGCCAGTTCTGGTGATGTGGGTGCAGTTTGTGTTTGTGATGTCACTTGTGGCTCAGTGCCTGATAGGCCAGTGCGTGTGCTGTGGGTGCAGTTTGTGTTTGTGATGTCACTTGTGGCTGAGTGCCTGATAGGCCAGTGCTGGTGTTGTGGCTGCAGTTTGTGTTTGTGATGTCACTTGTGGCTGAGTGCCTGATAGGCCAGTGCTGGTGTTCTGGCTGCAGTTTGTGTTTGTGATGTCACTTTTGGCTGAGTGCCTGATAGGCCAGTGCTGGTGTTGTGGCTGCAGTTTGTGGTTGTGATGTCACTTGTGGCTCAGTGCCTGATTGGCCAGTGCTGGTGATGTGGGTGCAGTTTGTGTTTGTGATGTCACTTGTGGCTCAGTGCCTGATAGGCTAGTGCTGGTCACATGGTTGCAGTTTGTGTTTGTGATGTCACTTGTGGCTGAGTGCCTGATAGGCCAGTGCTGGTGCTGTGGCTGCAGTTTGTGTTTGTGATGTCACTTGTGGCTCAGTGCCTGATAGGCCAGTGCTGGTGTTGTGGGTACAGTTTGTGGTTGTGATGTCACTTGATGCTCAGTGCCTGATAGGCCAGTGCTGGTGATGTGGCTGCAGTTTGTGGTTCTGAGGTCACTTGTGTCTGAGTGCCTGATAGGCCAGTGTTGGTCACATGGCTGCAGTTTGTGGTTGTGATGTCACTTGTGGCTGAGTGCCTGATAGGCCAGTGCTGGTGATGTGGCTGCAGTTTCTGGTTGTGATGTCCCTTGTGGCTGAGTGCCTGATAGGCCAGTGTTGGTGTTGTGGGTGCAGTTTGTGGTTGTGATGTCACTTGTGGCTCAGTGCCTGATAGGCCAGTGCTGGTGATGTGGGTGCAGTTTGTGGTTGTGAGGTCACGTGTGGCTCAGTAACTGATAGGCCAGTGCTGGTGATGTGGGTGCAGTTTGTGGTTGTGATGTCAGTTGTGGCTGAGTGCCTGATAGGCCAGTGCTGGTGATGTGGCTGCTGTTTGTGTTTGTGATGTCCCTTGTGGCTGAGTGCCTGATAGGCCAGTGCTGGTGCTGTGGGTGCAGTTTGTGTTTGTGATGTCACTTGTGGCTGAGTGCCTGATAGGCCAGTGCTGGTGCTGTGGGTGCAGTTTGTGTTTGTGATGTCCCTTGTGGCTGAGTGCCTGATTGGCCAGTGCTTGTCCTGTGGCTGCAGTTTGTGTTTGTGATGTCACTTGTGGCTGAGTGCCTGATAGGCCAGTGCTGGTGATGTGGCTGCAGTTTCTGGTTCTGAGGTCACTTGTGTCTGAGTGCCTGATAGGCCAGTGCTGGTCACATGGCTGCAGTTTGTGTTTGTGATGTCACTTGTGGCTCAGTGCCTGATAGGCCAGTGCTGGTGATGTGGGTGCAGTTTGTGTTTGTGATGTCACTTGTGGCTGAGTGCCTGATAGGCCAGTGCGTGTGCTGTGGGTGCAGTTTGTGTTTGTGATGTCACTTGTGGCTGAGTGCCTGATAGGCCAGTGCTGGTGATGTGGGTGGAGTTTGTGGTTGTGATGTCACTTCTGGCTCAGTGACTGATAGGCCAGTGCTCTTGATGTGGGTGCAGTTTCTGGTTCTGAGGTCAGTTGTGTCTGAGTGCCTGATAGGCCAGTGCTGGTCACATGGCTGCAGTTTGTGTTTCTGATGTCACTTGTGGCTCAGTGCCTGATAGGCCAGTGCTGGTGATGTGGGTGCAGTTTGTGGTTGTGATGTCAGTTGTGGCTGAGTGCCTGATAGGCCAGTGCTGGTGATGTGGCTGCTGTTTGTGTTTGTGATGTCCCTTGTGGCTGAGTGCCTGATAGGCCAGTGCTGGTGCTGTGGGTGCAGTTTGTGTTTGTGATGTCACTTGTGGCTGAGTGCCTGATAGGCCAGTGCTGGTGCTGTGGGTGCAGTTTGTGTTTGTGATGTCCCTTGTGGCTGAGTGCCTGATTGGCCAGTGCTTGTCCTGTGGCTGCAGTTTGTGTTTGTGATGTCACTTGTGGCTGAGTGCCTGATAGGCCAGTGCTGGTGATGTGGCTGCAGTTTGTGGTTCTGAGGTCAGTTGTGTCTGAGTGCCTGATAGGCCAGTGCTGGTCACATGGCTGCAGTTTGTGTTTGTGATGTCACTTGTGGCTGAGTGCCTGATAGGCCAGTGCTGGTGATGTGGCTGCAGTTTCTGGTTCTGAGGTCACTTGTGTCTGAGTGCCTGATAGGCCAGTGCTGGTCACATGGCTGCAGTTTGTGTTTGTGATGTCCCTTGTGGCTCAGTGCCTGATAGGCCAGTGCTGGTGATGTGGGTGCAGTTTGTGTTTGTGATGTCACTTGTGGCTGAGTGCCTGATAGGCCAGTGCTGGTGTTGTGGGTGGAGTTTGTGGTTGTGATGTCAGTTGTGGCTGAGTGCCTGATAGGCCAGTGCTGGTGATGTGGGTGCAGTTTGTGGTTGTGATGTCACTTGTGGCTCAGTGCCTGATAGGCCAGTGCTGGTTTTGTGGGTGCAGTTTGTGTTTGTGATGTCACTTGTGGCTCAGTGCCTGATAGGCCAGTGCTGGTGTTGTGGCTGCAGTTTGTGGTTTTGATGTCACTTGTGGCTCAGTGCCTGATAGGCCAGTGCTTGTCCTGTGGCTGCAGTTTGTGGTTGTGATGTGACTTGATGCTCAGTGCCTGATAGGCCAGTGCTGGTCCTGTGGGTGCAGTTTGTGTTTGTGATGTCACTTGTGGCTGAGTGCCTGATAAGCCAGTCCTGGTGTTGTGGCTGCAGTTTGTGGTTGTGATGTCACTTGTGGCTGAGTGCCTGATAGGCCAGTGCTGGTGATGTGGGTGGAGTTTGTGTTTGTGATGTCAGTTGTGGCTGAGTGCCTGATAGGCCAGTGCTGGTGATGTGGGTGCAGTTTGTGTTTGTGATGTCCCTTGTGGTTGAGTGCCTGATAGGCCAGTTCTGGTGATGTGGGTGCAGTTTGTGTTTGTGATGTCACTTGTGGCTCAGTGCCTGATAGGCCAGTGCGTGTGCTGTGGGTGCAGTTTGTGTTTGTGATGTCACTTGTGGCTGAGTGCCTGATAGGGCAGTGCTGGTGTTGTGGCTGCAGTTTGTGTTTGTGATGTCACTTGTGGCTGAGTGCCTGATAGGCCAGTGCTGGTGTTCTGGCTGCAGTTTGTGTTTGTGATGTCACTTTTGGCTGAGTGCCTGATAGGCCAGTGCTGGTGTTGTGGCTGCAGTTTGTGGTTGTGATGTCACTTGTGGCTCAGTGCCTGATTGGCCAGTGCTGGTGATGTGGGTGCAGTTTGTGTTTGTGATGTCACTTGTGGCTCAGTGCCTGATAGGCTAGTGCTGGTCACATGGTTGCAGTTTGTGTTTGTGATGTCACTTGTGGCTGAGTGCCTGATAGGCCAGTGCTGGTGCTGTGGCTGCAGTTTGTGTTTGTGATGTCACTTGTGGCTCAGTGCCTGATAGGCCAGTGCTGGTGTTGTGGGTACAGTTTGTGGTTGTGATGTCACTTGATGCTCAGTGCCTGATAGGCCAGTGCTGGTGATGTGGCTGCAGTTTGTGGTTCTGAGGTCACTTGTGTCTGAGTGCCTGATAGGCCAGTGTTGGTCACATGGCTGCAGTTTGTGGTTGTGATGTCACTTGTGGCTGAGTGCCTGATAGGCCAGTGCTGGTGATGTGGCTGCAGTTTCTGGTTGTGATGTCCCTTGTGGCTGAGTGCCTGATAGGCCAGTGTTGGTGTTGTGGGTGCAGTTTGTGGTTGTGATGTCACTTGTGGCTCAGTGCCTGATAGGCCAGTGCTGGTGATGTGGGTGCAGTTTGTGGTTGTGATGTCAGTTGTGGCTGAGTGCCTGATAGGCCAGTGCTGGTGATGTGGCTGCTGTTTGTGTTTGTGATGTCCCTTGTGGCTGAGTGCCTGATAGGCCAGTGCTGGTGCTGTGGGTGCAGTTTGTGTTTGTGATGTCACTTGTGGCTGAGTGCCTGATAGGCCAGTGCTGGTGCTGTGGGTGCAGTTTGTGTTTGTGATGTCCCTTGTGGCTGAGTGCCTGATTGGCCAGTGCTTGTCCTGTGGCTGCAGTTTGTGTTTGTGATGTCACTTGTGGCTGAGTGCCTGATAGGCCAGTGCTGGTGATGTGGCTGCAGTTTCTGGTTCTGAGGTCACTTGTGTCTGAGTGCCTGATAGGCCAGTGCTGGTCACATGGCTGCAGTTTGTGTTTGTGATGTCACTTGTGGCTCAGTGCCTGATAGGCCAGTGCTGGTGATGTGGGTGCAGTTTGTGTTTGTGATGTCACTTGTGGCTGAGTGCCTGATAGGCCAGTGCGTGTGCTGTGGGTGCAGTTTGTGTTTGTGATGTCACTTGTGGCTGAGTGCCTGATAGGCCAGTGCTGGTGATGTGGGTGGAGTTTGTGGTTGTGATGTCACTTCTGGCTCAGTGACTGATAGGCCAGTGCTCTTGATGTGGGTGCAGTTTCTGGTTCTGAGGTCAGTTGTGTCTGAGTGCCTGATAGGCCAGTGCTGGTCACATGGCTGCAGTTTGTGTTTCTGATGTCACTTGTGGCTCAGTGCCTGATAGGCCAGTGCTGGTGATGTGGGTGCAGTTTGTGGTTGTGATGTCAGTTGTGGCTGAGTGCCTGATAGGCCAGTGCTGGTGATGTGGCTGCTGTTTGTGTTTGTGATGTCCCTTGTGGCTGAGTGCCTGATAGGCCAGTGCTGGTGCTGTGGGTGCAGTTTGTGTTTGTGATGTCACTTGTGGCTGAGTGCCTGATAGGCCAGTGCTGGTGCTGTGGGTGCAGTTTGTGTTTGTGATGTCCCTTGTGGCTGAGTGCCTGATTGGCCAGTGCTTGTCCTGTGGCTGCAGTTTGTGTTTGTGATGTCACTTGTGGCTGAGTGCCTGATAGGCCAGTGCTGGTGATGTGGCTGCAGTTTGTGGTTCTGAGGTCAGTTGTGTCTGAGTGCCTGATAGGCCAGTGCTGGTCACATGGCTGCAGTTTGTGTTTGTGATGTCACTTGTGGCTGAGTGCCTGATAGGCCAGTGCTGGTGATGTGGCTGCAGTTTCTGGTTCTGAGGTCACTTGTGTCTGAGTGCCTGATAGGCCAGTGCTGGTCACATGGCTGCAGTTTGTGTTTGTGATGTCCCTTGTGGCTCAGTGCCTGATAGGCCAGTGCTGGTGATGTGGGTGCAGTTTGTGTTTGTGATGTCACTTGTGGCTGAGTGCCTGATAGGCCAGTGCTGGTGTTGTGGGTGGAGTTTGTGGTTGTGATGTCAGTTGTGGCTGAGTGCCTGATAGGCCAGTGCTGGTGATGTGGGTGCAGTTTGTGGTTGTGATGTCACTTGTGGCTCAGTGCCTGATAGGCCAGTGCTGGTTTTGTGGGTGCAGTTTGTGTTTGTGATGTCACTTGTGGCTCAGTGCCTGATAGGCCAGTGCTGGTGTTGTGGCTGCAGTTTGTGGTTTTGATGTCACTTGTGGCTCAGTGCCTGATAGGCCAGTGCTTGTCCTGTGGCTGCAGTTTGTGGTTGTGATGTGACTTGATGCTCAGTGCCTGATAGGCCAGTGCTGGTCCTGTGGGTGCAGTTTGTGTTTGTGATGTCACTTGTGGCTGAGTGCCTGATAAGCCAGTCCTGGTGTTGTGGCTGCAGTTTGTGGTTGTGATGTCACTTGTGGCTGAGTGCCTGATAGGCCAGTGCTGGTGATGTGGGTGGAGTTTGTGTTTGTGATGTCAGTTGTGGCTGAGTGCCTGATAGGCCAGTGCTGGTGATGTGGGTGCAGTTTGTGTTTGTGATGTCCCTTGTGGTTGAGTGCCTGATAGGCCAGTTCTGGTGATGTGGGTGCAGTTTGTGTTTGTGATGTCACTTGTGGCTGAGTGCCTGATAGGCCAGTGCTGGTGCTGTGGGTGCAGTTTGTGTTTGTGATGTCACTTGTGGCTGAGTGCCTGATAGGCCAGTGCTGGTGTTGTGGCTGCAGTTTGTGTTTGTGATGTCACTTGTGGCTGAGTGCCTGATAGGCCAGTGCTGGTGTTCTGGCTGCAGTTTGTGTTTGTGATGTCACTTTTGGCTGAGTGCCTGATAGGCCAGTGCTGGTGTTGTGGCTGCAGTTTGTGGTTGTGATGTCACTTGTGGCTCAGTGCCTGATTGGCCAGTGCTGGTGATGTGGGTGCAGTTTGTGTTTGTGATGTCACTTGTGGCTCAGTGCCTGATAGGCTAGTGCTGGTCACATGGTTGCAGTTTGTGTTTGTGATGTCACTTGTGGCTGAGTGCCTGATAGGCCAGTGCTGGTGCTGTGGCTGCAGTTTGTGTTTGTGATGTCACTTGTGGCTCAGTGCCTGATAGGCCAGTGCTGGTGTTGTGGGTACAGTTTGTGGTTGTGATGTCACTTGATGCTCAGTGCCTGATAGGCCAGTGCTGGTGATGTGGCTGCAGTTTGTGGTTCTGAGGTCACTTGTGTCTGAGTGCCTGATAGGCCAGTGTTGGTCACATGGCTGCAGTTTGTGGTTGTGATGTCACTTGTGGCTGAGTGCCTGATAGGCCAGTGCTGGTGATGTGGGTGCAGTTTGTGCTTGTGATGTCACTTGTGGCTGAGTGCCTGATAGGCCAGTGTTGGTGTTGTGGGTGCAGTTTGTGGTTGTGATGTCACTTGTGGCTCAGTGCCTGATAGGCCAGTGCTGGTGATGTGGGTGCAGTTTGTGGTTGTGAGGTCACGTGTGGCTCAGTAACTGATAGGCCAGTGCTGGTGATGTGGGTGCAGTTTGTGGTTGTGATGTCAGTTGTGGCTGAGTGCCTGATAGGCCAGTGCTGGTGATGTGGCTGCTGTTTGTGTTTGTGATGTCCCTTGTGGCTGAGTGCCTGATAGGCCAGTGCTGGTGCTGTGGGTGCAGTTTGTGTTTGTGATGTCACTTGTGGCTGAGTGCCTGATAGGCCAGTGCTGGTGCTGTGGGTGCAGTTTGTGTTTGTGATGTCCCTTGTGGCTGAGTGCCTGATTGGCCAGTGCTTGTCCTGTGGCTGCAGTTTGTGTTTGTGATGTCACTTGTGGCTGAGTGCCTGATAGGCCAGTGCTGGTGATGTGGCTGCAGTTTCTGGTTCTGAGGTCACTTGTGTCTGAGTGCCTGATAGGCCAGTGCTGGTCACATGGCTGCAGTTTGTGTTTGTGATGTCACTTGTGGCTCAGTGCCTGATAGGCCAGTGCTGGTGATGTGGGTGCAGTTTGTGTTTGTGATGTCACTTGTGGCTGAGTGCCTGATAGGCCAGTGCGTGTGCTGTGGGTGCAGTTTGTGTTTGTGATGTCACTTGTGGCTGAGTGCCTGATAGGCCAGTGCTGGTGATGTGGGTGGAGTTTGTGGTTGTGATGTCACTTCTGGCTCAGTGACTGATAGGCCAGTGCTCTTGATGTGGGTGCAGTTTCTGGTTCTGAGGTCAGTTGTGTCTGAGTGCCTGATAGGCCAGTGCTGGTCACATGGCTGCAGTTTGTGTTTCTGATGTCACTTGTGGCTCAGTGCCTGATAGGCCAGTGCTGGTGCTGTGGGTGCAGTTTGTGTTTGTGATGTCACTTGTGGCTGAGTGCCTGATAGGCCAGTGCTGGTGCTGTGGGTGCAGTTTGTGTTTGTGATGTCCCTTGTGGCTGAGTGCCTGATTGGCCAGTGCTTGTCCTGTGGCTGCAGTTTGTGTTTGTGATGTCACTTGTGGCTGAGTGCCTGATAGGCCAGTGCTGGTGATGTGGCTGCAGTTTGTGGTTCTGAGGTCAGTTGTGTCTCAGTGCCTGATAGGCCAGTGCTGGTCACATGGCTGCAGTTTGTGTTTGTGATGTCACTTGTGGCTGAGTGCCTGATAGGCCAGTGCTGGTGATGTGGCTGCAGTTTCTGGTTCTGAGGTCACTTGTGTCTGAGTGCCTGATAGGCCAGTGCTGGTCACATGGCTGCAGTTTGTGTTTGTGATGTCCCTTGTGGCTCAGTGCCTGATAGGCCAGTGCTGGTGATGTGGGTGCAGTTTGTGTTTGTGATGTCACTTGTGGCTGAGTGCCTGATAGGCCAGTGCTGGTGTTGTGGGTGGAGTTTGTGGTTGTGATGTCAGTTGTGGCTGAGTGCCTGATAGGCCAGTGCTGGTGATGTGGGTGCAGTTTGTGGTTGTGATGTCACTTGTGGCTCAGTGCCTGATAGGCCAGTGCTGGTTTTGTGGGTGCAGTTTGTGTTTGTGATGTCACTTGTGGCTCAGTGCCTGATAGGCCAGTGCTGGTGTTGTGGCTGCAGTTTGTGGTTTTGATGTCACTTGTGGCTCAGTGCCTGATAGGCCAGTGCTTGTCCTGTGGCTGCATTTTGTGGTTGTGATGTGACTTGATGCTCAGTGCCTGATAGGCCAGTGCTGGTCCTGTGGGTGCAGTTTGTGTTTGTGATGTCACTTGTGGCTGAGTGCCTGATAAGCCAGTCCTGGTGTTGTGGCTGCAGTTTGTGGTTGTGATGTCACTTGTGGCTCAGTGCCTGATAGGCCAGTGCTGGTGATGTGGGTGCAGTTTGTGGTTGTGATGTCACTTCTGGCTCAGTGACTGATAGGCCAGTGCTCTTGATGTGGGTGCAGTTTCTGGTTCTGAGGTCAGTTGTGTCTGAGTGCCTGATAGGCCAGTGCTGGTCACATGGCTGCAGTTTGTGTTTCTGATGTCACTTGTGGCTCAGTGCCTGATAGGCCAGTGCTGGTGATGTGGGTGCAGTTTGTGGTTGTGATGTCAGTTGTGGCTGAGTGCCTGATAGGCCAGTGCTGGTGATGTGGCTGCTGTTTGTGTTTGTGATGTCCCTTGTGGCTGAGTGCCTGATAGGCCAGTGCTGGTGCTGTGGGTGCAGTTTGTGTTTGTGATGTCCCTTGTGGCTGAGTGCCTGATTGGCCAGTGCTTGTCCTGTGGCTGCAGTTTGTGTTTGTGATGTCACTTGTGGCTGAGTGCCTGATAGGCCAGTGCTGGTGATGTGGCTGCAGTTTCTGGTTCTGAGGTCACTTGTGTCTGAGTGCCTGATAGGCCAGTGCTGGTCACATGGCTGCAGTTTGTGTTTGTGATGTCACTTGTGGCTCAGTAACTGATAGGCCAGTGCTGGTGATGTGGGTGCAGTTTGTGGTTGTGATGTCAGTTGTGGCTGAGTGCCTGATAGGCCAGTGCTGGTGATGTGGCTGCTGTTTGTGTTTGTGATGTCCCTTGTGGCTGAGTGCCTGATAGGCCAGTGCTGGTGCTGTGGGTGCAGTTTGTGTTTGTGATGTCACTTGTGGCTGAGTGCCTGATAGGCCAGTGCTGGTGCTGTGGGTGCAGTTTGTGTTTGTGATGTCCCTTGTGGCTGAGTGCCTGATTGGCCAGTGCTTGTCCTGTGGCTGCAGTTTGTGTTTGTGATGTCACTTGTGGCTGAGTGCCTGATAGGCCAGTGCTGGTGATGTGGCTGCAGTTTCTGGTTCTGAGGTCACTTGTGTCTGAGTGCCTGATAGGCCAGTGCTGGTCACATGGCTGCAGTTTGTGTTTGTGATGTCACTTGTGGCTCAGTGCCTGATAGGCCAGTGCTGGTGATGTGGGTGCAGTTTGTGTTTGTGATGTCACTTGTGGCTGAGTGCCTGATAGGCCAGTGCGTGTGCTGTGGGTGCAGTTTGTGTTTGTGATGTCACTTGTGGCTGAGTGCCTGATAGGCCAGTGCTGGTGATGTGGGTGGAGTTTGTGGTTGTGATGTCACTTCTGGCTCAGTGACTGATAGGCCAGTGCTCTTGATGTGGGTGCAGTTTCTGGTTCTGAGGTCAGTTGTGTCTGAGTGCCTGATAGGCCAGTGCTGGTCACATGGCTGCAGTTTGTGTTTCTGATGTCACTTGTGGCTCAGTGCCTGATAGGCCAGTGCTGGTGATGTGGGTGCAGTTTGTGGTTGTGATGTCAGTTGTGGCTGAGTGCCTGATAGGCCAGTGCTGGTGATGTGGCTGCTGTTTGTGTTTGTGATGTCCCTTGTGGCTGAGTGCCTGATAGGCCAGTGCTGGTGCTGTGGGTGCAGTTTGTGTTTGTGATGTCACTTGTGGCTGAGTGCCTGATAGGCCAGTGCTGGTGTTGTGGGTGCAGTTTGTGTTTGTGATGTCCCTTGTGGCTCAGTGCCTGATAGGCCAGTGCTGGTGCTGTGGGTGCAGTTTGTGTTTGTGATGTCCCTTGTGGCTGAGTGCCTGATTGGCCAGTGCTTGTCCTGTGGCTGCAGTTTGTGTTTGTGATGTCACTTGTGGCTGAGTGCCTGATAGGCCAGTGCTGGTGATGTGGCTGCAGTTTGTGGTTCTGAGGTCAGTTGTGTCTCAGTGCCTGATAGGCCAGTGCTGGTCACATGGCTGCAGTTTGTGTTTGTGATGTCACTTGTGGCTGAGTGCCTGATAGGCCAGTGCTGGTGATGTGGCTGCAGTTTCTGGTTCTGAGGTCACTTGTGTCTGAGTGCCTGATAGGCCAGTGCTGGTCACATGGCTGCAGTTTGTGTTTGTGATGTCCCTTGTGGCTCAGTGCCTGATAGGCCAGTGCTGGTGATGTGGGTGCAATTTGTGTTTGTGATGTCACTTGTGGCTGAGTGCCTGATAGGCCAGTGCTGGTGATGTGGGTGCAGTTTGTGGTTGTGATGTCACTTGTGGCTCAGTGCCTGATAGGCCAGTGCTGGTTTTGTGGGTGCAGTTTGTGTTTGTGATGTCACTTGTGGCTCAGTGCCTGATAGGCCAGTGCTGGTGTTGTGGCTGCAGTTTGTGGTTTTGATGTCACTTGTGGCTCAGTGCCTGATAGGCCAGTGCTTGTCCTGTGGCTGCAGTTTGTGGTTGTGATGTGACTTGATGCTCAGTGCCTGATAGGCCAGTGCTGGTCCTGTGGGTGCAGTTTGTGTTTGTGATGTCACTTGTGGCTGAGTGCCTGATAAGCCAGTCCTGGTGTTGTGGCTGCAGTTTGTGGTTGTGATGTCACTTGTGGCTCAGTGCCTGATAGGCCAGTGCTGGTGATGTGGGTGCAGTTTGTGGTTGTGATGTCACTTCTGGCTCAGTGACTGATAGGCCAGTGCTCTTGATGTGGGTGCAGTTTGTGGTTGTGATGTCACTTGTGGCTGAGTGCCTGCTAGGCCAGTGCTGGTGATGTGGGTGCACTTTGTGGTTGTGATGTCACTTCTGTCTCAGTGCCTGATAGGCCAGTGCTGGTCCTGTGGGTGCAGTTGGTGTTTGTGATGTCACTTGTGGCTGAGTGCCTGATAGGCCAGTGCTGTTGATGTGGGTGGAGTTTGTGGTTCTGAGGTCAGTTGTGTCTGAGTGCCTGATAGGCCAGTGCTGGTCACATGGCTGCAGTTTGTGTTTCTGATGTCACTTGTGGCTCAGTGCCTGATAGGCCAGTGCTGGTGATGTGGGTGCAGTTTGTGGTTGTGATGTCAGTTGTGGCTGAGTGCCTGATAGGCCAGTGCTGGTGATGTGGCTGCTGTTTGTGTTTGTGATGTCCCTTGTGGCTGAGTGCCTGATAGGCCAGTGCTGGTGCTGTGGGTGCAGTTTGTGTTTGTGATGTCACTTGTGGCTGAGTGCCTGATAGGCCAGTGCTGGTGATGTGGCTGCAGTTTCTGGTTCTGAGGTCACTTGTGTCTGAGTGCCTGATAGGCCAGTGCTGGTCACATGGCTGCAGTTTGTGTTTGTGATGTCAGTTGTGGCTGAGTGCCTGATAGGCCAGTGCTGGTGATGTGGGTGCAGTTTGTGGTTGTGATGTCACTTGTGGCTCAGTGCCTGATAGGCCAGTGCTGGTTTTGTGGGTGCAGTTTGTGTTTGTGATGTCACTTGTGGCTCAGTAACTGATAGGCCAGTGCTGGTGATGTGGGTGGAGTTTGTGTTTGTGATGTCACTTGTGGCTGAGTGCCTGATAGGCCAGTGCTGGTCACATGGCTGCAGTTTGTGTTTGTGATGTTACTTGTGTCTGAGTGCCTGATAGGCCAGTGCTGGTCACATGTCTGCAGTTTGTAGTTGTGATGTCACTTGTGGCTCAGTGCCTGATAGGCCAGTGCTGGTGATGTGGCTGCAGTTTCTGGTTCTGAGGTCACTTGTGTCTGAGTGCCTGATAGGCCAGTGCTGGTCACATGGCTGCAGTTTGTGTTTGTGATGTCACTTGTGGCTCAGTGCCTGATAGGCCAGTGCTGGTGATGTGGGTGCAGTTTGTGTTTGTGATGTCACTTGTGGCTGAGTGCCTGATAGGCCAGTGCGTGTGCTGTGGGTGCAGTTTGTGTTTGTGATGTCACTTGTGGCTGAGTGCCTGATAGGCCAGTGCTGGTGATGTGGGTGGAGTTTGTGGTTGTGATGTCACTTCTGGCTCAGTGACTGATAGGCCAGTGCTCTTGATGTGGGTGCAGTTTCTGGTTCTGAGGTCAGTTGTGTCTGAGTGCCTGATAGGCCAGTGCTGGTCACATGGCTGCAGTTTGTGTTTCTGATGTCACTTGTGGCTCAGTGCCTGATAGGCCAGTGCTGGTGATGTGGGTGCAGTTTGTGGTTGTGATGTCACTTCTGGCTCAGTGACTGATAGGCCAGTGCTCTTGATGTGGGTGCAGTTTCTGGTTCTGAGGTCAGTTGTGTCTGAGTGCCTGATAGGCCAGTGCTGGTCACATGGCTGCAGTTTGTGTTTCTGATGTCACTTGTGGCTCAGTGCCTGATAGGCCAGTGCTGGTGATGTGGGTGCAGTTTGTGGTTGTGATGTCAGTTGTGGCTGAGTGCCTGATAGGCCAGTGCTGGTGATGTGGCTGCTGTTTGTGTTTGTGATGTCCCTTGTGGCTGAGTGCCTGATAGGCCAGTGCTGGTGCTGTGGGTGCAGTTTGTGTTTGTGATGTCACTTGTGGCTGAGTGCCTGATAGGCCAGTGCTGGTGCTGTGGGTGCAGTTTGTGTTTGTGATGTCCCTTGTGGCTGAGTGCCTGATAGGCCAGTGCTTGTCCTGTGGCTGCAGTTTGTGTTTGTGATGTCACTTGTGGCTGAGTGCCTGATAGGCCAGTGCTGGTGATGTGGCTGCAGTTTCTGGTTCTGAGGTCACTTGTGGCTGAGTGCCTGATAGGCCAGTGCTGGTCACATGGCTGCAGTTTGTGTTTGTGATGTCACTTGTGGCTCAGTGCCTGATAGGCCAGTGCTGGTGATGTGGGTGCAGTTTGTGTTTGTGATGTCACTTGTGGCTGAGTGCCTGATAGGCCAGTGCGTGTGCTGTGGGTGCAGTTTGTGTTTGTGATGTCACTTGTGGCTGAGTGCCTGATAGGCCAGTGCTGGTGATGTGGGTGGAGTTTGTGGTTGTGATGTCACTTCTGGCTCAGTGACTGATAGGCCAGTGCTCTTGATGTGGGTGCAGTTTCTGGTTCTGAGGTCAGTTGTGTCTGAGTGCCTGATAGGCCAGTGCTGGTCACATGGCTGCAGTTTGTGTTTCTGATGTCACTTGTGGCTCAGTGCCTGATAGGCCAGTGCTGGTGATGTGGGTGCAGTTTGTGGTTGTGATGTCAGTTGTGGCTGAGTGCCTGATAGGCCAGTGCTGGTGATGTGGCTGCTGTTTGTGTTTGTGATGTCCCTTGTGGCTGAGTGCCTGATAGGCCAGTGCTGGTGCTGTGGGTGCAGTTTGTGTTTGTGATGTCACTTGTGGCTGAGTGCCTGATAGGCCAGTGCTGGTGCTGTGGGTGCAGTTTGTGTTTGTGATGTCCCTTGTGGCTGAGTGCCTGATTGGCCAGTGCTTGTCCTGTGGCTGCAGTTTGTGTTTGTGATGTCACTTGTGGCTGAGTGCCTGATAGGCCAGTGCTGGTGATGTGGCTGCAGTTTGTGGTTCTGAGGTCAGTTGTGTCTGAGTGCCTGATAGGCCAGTGCTGGTCACATGGCTGCAGTTTGTGTTTGTGATGTCACTTGTGGCTGAGTGCCTGATAGGCCAGTGCTGGTGATGTGGCTGCAGTTTGTGGTTGTGATGTCACTTGTGTCTGAGTGCCTGATAGGCCAGTGCTGGTGATGTGGGTGCAGTTTGTGTTTGTGATGTCACTTGTGGCTGAGTGCCTGATAGGCCAGTGCTGGTGCTGTGGGTGCAGTTTGTGGTTGTGATGTCACTTGTGGCTGAGTGCCTGATAAGCCAGTCCTGGTGTTGTGGCTGCAGTTTGTGGTTGTGATGTCCCTTGTGGTTGAGTGCCTGATAGGCCAGTGCTGGTGTTGTGGCTGCAGTTTGTGGTTTTGATGTCACTTGTGGCTCAGTGCCTGATAGGCCAGTGCTTGTCCTGTGGCTGCAGTTTGTGGTTGTGATGTCACTTGATGCTCAGTGCCTGATAGGCCAGTGCTGGTGATGTGGGTGGAGTTTGTGTTTGTGATGTCAGTTGTGGCTGAGTGCCTGATAGGCCAGTGCTGGTGATGTGGGTGCAGTTTGTGTTTGTGATGTCCCTTGTGGTTGAGTGCCTGATAGGCCAGTTCTGGTGATGTGGGTGCAGTTTGTGTTTGTGATGTCACTTGTGGCTCAGTGCCTGATAGGCCAGTGCGTGTGCTGTGGGTGCAGTTTGTGTTTGTGATGTCACTTGTGGCTGAGTGCCTGATAGGCCAGTGCTGGTGTTGTGGCTGCAGTTTGTGTTTGTGATGTCACTTGTGGCTGAGTGCCTGATAGGCCAGTGCTGGTGTTCTGGCTGCAGTTTGTGTTTGTGATGTCACTTTTGGCTGAGTGCCTGA
Source organism: Apteryx mantelli (assembly GCF_036417845.1). Lineage (NCBI taxonomy): Eukaryota > Metazoa > Chordata > Aves > Apterygiformes > Apterygidae > Apteryx > Apteryx mantelli. The sequence continues at coordinate 1,971,706 of NW_027118682.1, read as the reverse complement.
TAGGCCAGTGCTGGTGTTGTGGCTGCAGTTTGTGGTTGTGATGTCACTTGTGGCTCAGTGCCTGATAGGCGAGTGCTGGTGATGTGGGTGCAGTTTGTGTTTGTGATGTCACTTGTGGCTCAGTGCCTGATAGGCCAGTGCTGGTCACATGGTTGCAGTTTGTGTTTGTGATGTCACTTGTGGCTGAGTGCCTGATAGGCCAGTGCTGGTGCTGTGGCTGCAGTTTGTGTTTGTGATGTCACTTGTGGCTCAGTGCCTGATAGGCCAGTGCTGGTGTTGTGGGTACAGTTTGTGGTTGTGATGTCACTTGATGCTCAGTGCCTGATAGGCCAGTGCTGGTGATGTGGCTGCAGTTTGTGGTTGTGATGTGACTTGATGCTCAGTGCCTGATAGGCCAGTGCTGGTCCTGTGGGTTCAGTTTGTGTTTGTGATGTCACTTGTGGCTGAGTGCCTGATAAGCCAGTCCTGGTGTTGTGGCTGCAGTTTGTGGTTGTGATGTCACTTGTGGCTCAGTGCCTGATAGGCCAGTGCTGGTGATGTGGGTGCAGTTTGTGGTTGTGATGTCACTTCTGGCTCAGTGACTGATAGGCCAGTGCTCTTGATGTGGGTGCAGTTTCTGGTTCTGAGGTCAGTTGTGTCTGAGTGCCTGATAGGCCAGTGCTGGTCACATGGCTGCAGTTTGTGTTTCTGATGTCACTTGTGGCTCAGTGCCTGATAGGCCAGTGCTGGTGATGTGGGTGCAGTTTGTGGTTGTGATGTCAGTTGTGGCTGAGTGCCTGATAAGCCAGTCCTGGTGTTGTGGCTGCAGTTTGTGGTTGTGATGTCACTTGTGGCTCAGTGCCTGATAGGCCAGTGCTGGTGATGTGGGTGCAGTTTGTGGTTGTGATGTCACTTCTGGCTCAGTGACTGATAGGCCAGTGCTCTTGATGTGGGTGCAGTTTCTGGTTCTGAGGTCAGTTGTGTCTGAGTGCCTGATAGGCCAGTGCTGGTCACATGGCTGCAGTTTGTGTTTCTGATGTCACTTGTGGCTCAGTGCCTGATTGGCCAGTTCTGGTGATGTGGGTGCAGTTTGTGGTTGTGATGTCCCTTGTGGCTCAGTGCCTGATAGGCCAGTGCTGGTGATGTGGGTGCAGTTTGTGGTTGTGATGTCACTTGTGGCTGAGTGCCTGATAGGCCAGTGCTGGTGATGTGGCTGCAGTTTGTGTTTGTGTTGTCACTTGTGGCTCAGTGCCTGATAGGCCAGTGCTAGTGATGTGGGTGCAGTTTGTGTTTGTGATGTCACTTGTGGCTCAGTGCCTGATAGGCCAGTGCTGGTGATGTGGGTGCAGTTTGTGGTTGTGATGTCACTTGTGGCTGAGCGCTTGATAGGCCAGTGCTGGTGATATGGGTGCAGTTTGTGTTTGTGATGTCCCTTGTGGCTCAGTGCCTGATAGGCCAGTGCTGGTGATGTGGGTGCAGTGTGTGGTTGTGATGTCACTTGTGGCTGAGTGCCTGATAGGCCAGTGCTGGTGTTGTGGGTGCAGTTTGTGTTTGTGAGGTCACTTGTGGCTCAGTGCCTGATAGGCCAGTGCTGGTGATGTGGGTGCAGTTTGTGGTTGTGATGTCACTTGTGGCTGAGTGCCTGATAGGCCAGTGCTGGTGATGTGGCTGCAGTTTGTGTTTGTGTTGTCACTTGTGGCTCAGTGCCTGATAGGCCAGTGCTTGTCCTGTGGGTGGAGTTTGTGTTTGTGATGTCACTTGTGGCTGAGTGCCTGATAGGCCAGTGCTGGTGATGTGGGTGCAGTTTGTGGTTGTGATGTCACTTGTGGCTGAGCGCTTGATAGGCCAGTGCTGGTGATATGGGTGCAGTTTGTGTTTGTGATGTCCCTTGTGGCTCAGTGCCTGATAGGCCAGTGCTGGTGATGTGGGTGCAGTGTGTGGTTGTGATGTCACTTGTGGCTGAGTGCCTGATAGGCCAGTGCTGGTGTTGTGGGTGCAGTTTGTGTTTGTGAGGTCACTTGTGGCTCAGTGCCTGATAGGGCAGTGCTGGTGATGTGGGTGCAGTTTGTGTTTGTGATGTCACTTGTGGCTGAGTGCCTGATAGGCCAGTGCTGGTGCTGTGGCTGCAGTTTGTGTTTGTGATGTCACTTGTGGCTCAGTGCCTGATAGGCCAGTGCTGGTCCTGTGGGTGCAGTTTGTGGTTGTGATGTCACTTGTGCCTCAGTGCCTGATAGGCCAGTGCTGGTCATGTGGGTGCTGTTTTTACTTGTTGGGTTCCTTCCACCTCAGCACCACATACTGCCACATTAGGCACGTGGCTCCTCTTTGTCATTGTGAGGTCATTATGCCCCTGTACCTTATAGGGCAGCAGGAAGCACATGGTTTTGATGCAGATTCTCAGTACATGGCTGAGAGCATAAGAAGGACCTTATTGCCAGCAATAATACTTAAAAACTTAGAAATACGACTCCTTTTTCTCATCACCAGTACCCGAGAGCAAACAAAACGGAACAGATTATTTTATTTGTTTGGCACCTCAGATAGAACACAGCGAGGTTGCCATCTGGTGAGCACTGGCACTGGTCTTGCATGCCTACGTTTACTGGCCGTGGGCTCCCGGAGATCTACTTCAATGGGCACAGCAAATGGCCCGGGTGTGGGAGGACCCGGAAAAGGCAGCCCCACAGTTTTGTACAAGAGTAGAGGGACATCCCGTTTGTTAGGGGGATGTTCAAGTATTGTTTCAACAGATATTTCAGCCAGGGGATAGAGAATGGATATTGAAAGAAGGATAGGGAATTGCCAGACTGAGATGATAACCGACAACCTTGCCCATGAGTAGATCCGATTTGGGATTATAATAATACAAATGATTGGGCAGCATGTGAAATGGTATGCCAAAATCTGGTTTTAGCTCTAAGAACTGCTGGGCAAATGGGGGTTATCTCAGAAAAGGTACTAGCGTTAGCAAAAGTCTGAGGAACGCTCGATTTTTGGAATAGTTTGCTTGTAGCAAATTATGCTCTTATGCTATGGAGGGATGTCTGTGGAAAATGTTAATGAAAGGCTGACAGTGAGCGTATTGTCCAGCAAGCGGCACCAGCTATCCATGAGTATTTCAGAAACCATGCTCCAGGGTGGCAGGGAGAGAATTTACAGAAGATTCACTGTATTACAGCAGCTGGACCTTTACTAGAAACATTTGAGAGCTGTGACAGTATGGGCAGACATGTTACATGGTTGAGGGCTCATCTGTCACACAAGAGGAAGATCTCCATTTGGGTTATCTGACGGTTGCCTCTCTGCTCATCTACCAATAATGTCTAGTCAGTGCCCCCATGTACCAACAGCATGTGCTAATGTGCTTGAGGCACCACGTACAGGCAATGGCTTGTGATGTTCCCGAGCAAGAAACCTGGTCTGAAGGAGCCTCTGGAAATGAGGCAGCAGGCTGTGAGCTGGGGAGCTCTTCAGACAGCTTGAAGGCTGGTCACCTCTTCCAAAATGACCTTTGAGATTATGATTCATGACCAGGCGAATAGGACAGTGCCTGCCCTCACCTTTCCTGCCTTGTGCTCCAGACTGACTTGGGCACAAGCCCATCCTGAGCTGAAAACTCAGCAGTCCCGGGGGTGCAGCAGCGCACCCAGGCTCATCCACCTTGCTGAAGGGCTCGGCTTCTTTTCTCAAGCACGCCCCACACAAACCGAGCTGTGAGGCTCCTTAGGAGTGACTTACATCTCAGTAGCTCTGAAGTCACGCAGAGGTTAAGGTCTATTTCTGTCTGTGTAGCTAGGTCTGTAATTTAAGCGGAGCAGAAATTACACCCTATTATTAAGTCATCGGTTTGTCTTGGTAGGTGTGTTCTGACACTTTGTCTCAAGGTACTATCTATCTGGTTGATACAGTTTTCATCAGTTTACATTTTACATCCTGTTTACATGTGTTAGTTTGCATAGATACAGAGTTATTAGTTACATAGCAGCCTATTCTACATGGCTCAATATTCTCATACAAACTTCCTTTTCACCAGCACACAGGCAGGCCAGAGGACAACACCAACTCTCATTTATGTTCCACATGTCCACGTAAGGTGGGAGGCTTTTGGAGTCTCCTGGGAAGCTCCATTTACAACATTACTACACAACAGTCCAGCATATGCACAAGTTTTGTTGCTTGCCAATTCAGATGGATGGATAGGGTTTGTTTTGAGTTTCCTTTTCCAGTTTCAAGGGCACTTCAGTGAAGATGAAGCACCTGAATGCTGTGCTTTCCCAAGCAACTGGATACTGTTATCACGAGGGCACCCTACCTGAACCTATTAACATTTGCTTAGCTGGAAAACAATACTGAAAACTTTTTTCTGAAGTGTTTTCGGAGTCAAGATTCACTCGGACCCAGCCTTCCCCACGTTCTCACACACACAGGCTTACTTGACAGATCTGGAAGTTTGCCTAGGGGAATCACTGCACTGACTTTGAGATGGCTGTTTCTATCCTGCGCCCAGTGTATGCAATGAGTGCAATGTAAAAGGCAATCAAGATGTGTTCACTAAAAGCATACCTTCCCACAGTCTGCCACTGCAAAGTAGAGTTGTTACATTGTTCAGCAGAGAAATCAGTTGAGCACTTCAATGCCTTAACTACAGTGTCAGCTCTTGCTTCATAAAGGCCAAAGCTTGAAAAATTACGAAGCTCAATCCCATCTTGTGTTTCAGCAACTTTAGGAAGACAACTACCTCGATTTCCATCAGCAGACTTCAGGAGGAGTACAGCCTTCACTTTCCAGGCTTCTGAGAGCAGGACTTAAAGGAAGGTGTTTAAAAGATGAAACAGGTTACTCTCCAGCTGGTGATGTCTTCCTGAACATGGAAACACAAACCCTAACTGGATGCGTTTACCATCAAAGGCTTTGAAAGTGCTTAACTTGGATACTGTTGGTAAATTCCTTCTAAAACTGAATACTGAAATTCCAGCCGTCAAGAGTTTCTGGCATCAAAGCAGGTCCCTTTTCTCACAGAAGGCTCTCCTGCTTATACACTAATCAAGGTCACATGTACATGAAACACTCAAAGACGACAAAACCCCAAAGCACCTTTTCAAACCAGGACACTTTTGGAGTATACTTTCCTTTGATCACACAAGTCACTAAGCCTTTAACTATGGCAAGGAATTCCCTCTACCTTGAATCTCCATATAGTCTGCATTTTAAAAATTCTTAAGAACTGGCTTTTTACTACTACTATAAAAGCTCAGTGTTGGCAGGAGTTTTTCAAGCACACAAATGTATTGATGCCTCAGTTTACCTAAAGATAAATTCCACAGAACCCATGTCCTAGGTTAAAGGAAGGCAAAGAAACCCCATCCTTGCCTCTATTTATACATTTTCTGTTGGGGGGGGTTTCTTTCTGAATAGCCTACTGTAAAGCAGAGGGGCAGCAGAATTTTACATTAAACTATTTAGAGTTTATGCCTAACCTCTCCAAAGAAATCCAATTGCTCTTAAAGAATCAATTCTAAAAGTCCAATGGTAGAGAGCCCAGTTAAGAGCCACCAGTGCCAACAACTTACATATTATGCCAACGCATTAAGTATTGCCACCATTTAGACTCTCTACAAGAGCAGGGAGGAGAATGCTTCACAGGCAGGCACTTGCTCCTCCTCTGCAGTAGATTCCTGGGCAAAATGTTGCTCAGCAGCAGCAGCGGAGGATGGGGAATTGCTGCTGTAGACTGCGTGTTTCCATCTGCAAGCATTTCAAAGGCAATAACAAAAACAAGATTAGGTCACACTAAGTCAAAAATCAAGTGCAGTCTACCCCAGAAGGTACTGTGAGCTCTATGACGTTTCCAGCCCATTATATGTATTTGTCGTGCATCTGATTTCAAACTGCATTACATGTTCTTCCTTGGGAAAGCAAAATTCCATCTTTGTTGGGAAATTAAAAAAGAAAAAAAAGCACATGGTACTTACATGCACCTTGATTTTGGCATATGATAGGCCAGAGCCTTGCACAGTAACTGTAAAGCCTTGCAAAGTAACTGTATTTGTGAATCTATTGCCCCGATTTCCCCTGAACTTCGTATTCACAGCTGTTACTAAAACAGCAGGACAAGTCAAGAAGGGAGCTCCTGAGAGAGCTTCAATTAATTACGATGCATACAGGATGATAATTATGATGCATACAAGTTTGAGCTTGAACCTTTTTATAGGTTTTTATTCCCCTTGTTCAAGTCTTGCACAGGCTGCGGAACATGGGCGAGGTACTGCCTTCACGAGGTATTGCATAATTACCCCTCTTCCTCAAGGCATGATCAGCTCAGCTACTGCAACATCCTCTTCTGTCCTGAAGTACAGCCTTGCCCCACTCAGATCCTTTCAGAAAGTTGCTCTAAAGATCATCTTCTGAACTTATTCCCTTCATCACAAAGCGCATTGTCCTGAAACCCTTCAAGTGTCTTCTCTCACAGCAAACAGAGTTGCTAAGGCCTTTCATGAATTACCCTCCTTCCTACATTAGTTCCCACTGAGTGCCCAGAAAACAGCTCTGAATTCTGAGCCGGCCCTGACAGCACCTCTCACTGACTAAGCCCTCAATACAAAAGTGCAGAAGCATGTTCTCTTCTCACCTGCCACCTTCACGCTTGGGAGAAGGTTTTCATATGCACCTGGCAGTCTTCCTTACCTCCTGAAAGTTCTTGCTGGGCTGCTCAAAACCCATGAAAACTGTCAGGCTACTGCTGCAGGGAGAGCAGTGCTCATCATTCAGAGTAGGACTGTGCATTTCCTTGTATTCCCACCTCTTGACAGCCATCTCTTGCCTTTTCTCTTGTGCTCGGTTATAAGCATTTGGGAAAAGGACTGGTTTGGTTTGCTGACTCTCTGTCTGGAGCTTACCGGCAGGGCCCTGGAGTCCCTGACTATGGCTTGTAAGCGCTAAGGCTATACAGAAATGTGAATAGATTAAAAAAATATCCAGTAGCTGAACTCACTTCAGCTGTTTCAGAGGAGGCTTTTGGCCAGAATACAGTAAAGAAAATTGAAAGCCAGAACTAACCTGCACTGCTATCTTGAGTGACAGCGATTTCCTCATCAGTTCTCCTCGGGAGTACGTATCCAAGTTTTCCTAATGACAAGAAACAAGAAGGGTCAGTCACAAACATGCAGAAAATCTGACGTATGCACACTTGGTGCCTACACAGTAACTTTATCAAGGCTCTGCATGGACACAAAAGATGAGCATGCAGTTCTACGATGCAGAAAGCAAGGAAGCATTGCTGGAATCCAACCATCTAGTTTTACCTGTTTTCACAAGAGGCACATTCTGGTTTAGGCCTATATCTGTCAGTCTAAGAGAGAGGAGAAAATGGATGCATATTTTAAGACAAGAAGAAAACCTGTACTTTTAAATTTAGTTCATGGCCTACTTTGTCTCTCTGTTAACATGTTGATTCATGGCCCAGGACAAGTTTTTTTTTTTTTTTTTTTAAAGACATTCCTGAAGTATATGAATTTATCTTTGCTTTTTATCCTAGAGTTCACAGAATCACAGAATGGTTGAGGTTGGAAGGGACCTCTGGAGATCATCTAGTCCGACCCTCCTGCTCAGGAAGGGGCACTTAGCACATGTTGCCCAGGCTTGAATATCTCCAAGGAAGGAGCCAACCACAGCAGGCATTGCCCACACCAAGGCACCTAGGACAGGAGCCTGGAAGGTCTTGAAGGTGGTGAGCTTCAAAGGGAGCTGAGCTGACAACACAAGGGCAAACAGATGACAACACGAATCAGGCAATCGGAACACCATGGTGTGCGTTCGACTGGCTGCAATATGGCTGTTGGCATCCAAGTGTGCTTAAGGAAGGCAAAGTGTTGTTAAGAGAAAAAGCACGAGTCAACTTTCAAGGACAATTAGATGTACGGGGCTGCCAGTTTATGGGGGACAGTGCAGACAGCTTCCTAACACTCACTGCTGAGCAGGAAGCCCGACCTCTGACAAACAGGCCTTTTGAATATCATCTGAAAGTTCATAAGCATGGAAGCAAGGCAGCTGCTAGGTAGGGGTTTAATGTGGAGACTCCACACTGGACCAAATTAGGCCCCTAAGTCCAGCACCTACTCAAAAATAATTAGAAA